>NC_081415.1:594645834-595845834 GCF_030272615.1 Cryptomeria japonica | reverse complement strand
AGTGGCACCTCCTTCATCAGCAACACCTCATGCATCATTTGGCACGAGCCAACCCATTCAGTATATGTGCCCCACCCTCCATGGTGTATGTTCTAGTGTAGACACTGACGTGGACGAGGATTGTTTGACATCTCATTCATTTACATGTTGCGGGAGTAGATGCCATGCTTCCACTACAGAGGATGTGACCCTCACTGATGAACTGCTCAATATGTTGTACCCTCTCTATCAGACACAGGTGCGTTTAATTCTGTTTATGACATGTTATCAATTAAGTGACTAAATCTTATACAAAGATGAATTTTAATTTTTAGAACAATTTAAAGTGACATATAAATAAAATGCATTGTAGGGTGCAGCAGGTGGTGGGAGTACACCACATACTGTTCAGTCGTCTCCATAGTCACGAGTAGTTTTGCCACTAGAGGTAAAGATTTGTAAATTTGTTAAAAATATAAGAATACATTGGTTTCAAAATATTTTTTGTTAATTATATGTATCATTACTTGGTATTTTGTAGGGCTTATCAGTGGGTGAGATGTCCCAACTTGATGATATCATGCTTTTGGCCATTGACTTTGGCCAAGATAGCTATTCGGTACCATTTAGATTTATATATTTTTGACTTAAGTGATATATTAAATACATGCTCTTTTCCCTTATGTTAATTTTTTTCCGTTAGTTTACCCCACCTACCTCGAGGACATCTAGTGTGAGAAAGCCATCCTCTAGCACTTCAAGGCAGAAAAAGATATCCTCTCAGACACCCAAATGACATAAGGTAATTCACTACAATTTAAATTCAATTGTTGAAATGTATTATGATTAACCATGTATACATAGATATTGATAAATGCACTTAATTTATTTGTTCTATATACAAAAAACATATGGGGTTTACGGAATTAATGAATGCACCTGATGTCGATGAGGTTCAGCAGAGGGAAGAGGTTATATCTTCATATTCACTTTGGATTGCATTCTTTCTTGTTCTAAATAACTAAATCCTTTTAAGTCTATATCATATGTTATCATTTTTCATACAGGAAATGGTAATAGCTGCACCAGATTCGACTAGGCCTCCTGAGGTTACAAGAGAACTATATGAGGCTTCATTGTGCATTTTTTCTACATATGTTAAAAATATTTGTTTTATCTAGTTTGTCAACAACTTTGGGTTATTAACTGATATGATTGTCTTTAAACTATTACAGGCCCATTCCAAACTTCCTACTTCTATTCTACCATTCCATTTCAGTATAAGTCCTACACGTATATTATGGGATCCAACATGACAAAGGGAAAAGGTATGTCTGTCTTAGATCAACTCCTTTTCACTAAGTGCACAATAAAGTTGAAACCATCTATTTAACTCCTTTTGGATCACTTACCATGGATATAAGAAATGGTCGTAACCGATTCATCTGTGACTTTGCCTCCTACGACCACAACACATCCATCTAGGCTCTGGTATGCTTTAGTTTTTTAGTCTATTCATTTTTAGTTCTTATGTTTGTAAAGCGGAAAATCGCGATCGAACCCTAGTTGCCCTACCCTCTTCCAACTCCGAGGAGAGAGAAGGGAGGTTCGCTAGGGTTGATGGTTTTCACTTAAGGGAGAGACTTTACATTCAAAAGAGGGGTTGAAACCCACAAGATCCAATCCCACGCAATGCAAGATTGGATGCTAAATGTGTTTCAAGGGTTAAGAAAGCAAGGCTACCCTCTTTTGTAAAGAATGTGCATAGAAGAATTAAGCTAGGAATGCATAGAAAGTGAGAAAGATTCGCTTATAAACTGAGTTAGGGATATACGATGAAGCTGCGGACCTGGAATTAGCAGTAAAATGTCGATACGGCGCTGTCCTGCAAATTTGAGCGAAAGTTGTCGGGACGATGGCGCCCGGCGCCACGGTCCTCCGAAAAATCCGCGAAACAAAGGGGGATCTGTTCGTCTCTGCACAAGGATTCCAGATCTTCAATTTCAGCCGCATACCTGCAACCTACACACAGAAAAGCAAAAACGATTGGGGGGTTAGGGATTAGGGGTTTGCCTTTAGGTCAAACCCCGATTTTGGAATTAACCAAGAAATGAGCAATGTTGTAAATGTAAATGTCTGTAATGTAAAACAAGTACTAATACCTTGTTGTAAGGATGTTTGTATCCTTATGTGCGAAGGTATAGATGTTGTATATTGTATGTTGTAGTAGTATGTTGTATGTAGCATGTAGTATGTGATCTCCTCTTCAATGGTTGAATCCTTGTCTTGAATGCAACACTTAGCCTTGAATGGAGACTTGAAATGATCAATTGCTTGAAGGAATGCTTGAATGCTTGAATTCTTGAGTATAGTTTCCACGCCTTTTCCATCATATCGAATGAAAGAGGAAAATGTAGTTTATATACTTGTCATTTAGGGCTGATAGACTTATTTTCCCGACCTTAGGCCGACCAGGAAAGTTTATTTTCCAAATTGCAAACAAAAAGACCCGAAGTCCAAAGGAGACCGGGCCCAAAATAGGACCCAGGGACCAGGGCGCTGGGCGCCATGGTCCGTGGGGACCTGGGCGCCCTGGTCCTGAAGGACCAGGGCGCTGGGCGCTCTGGTCCCACCTCCTAGGACAGCAGGGTGCAAAGGAGGTTCAGGCCAGGGTGCAAGAAAATGCAGTTTTCAGTGTCATAATCAGGTTTCGGGGTCTCCATTCAGGTTGCGTGTTGCGTCGCCATCGTGAAGACCGAAATGCAGTCGAAATTGCAAGTGTCGCAATCTTAGGATGCTACATTTAGCCCCCACTTTAGCGGGAGTATGTATGCTCATACTTCCGATAAAGTACAAGGAAACAATATTGAAAGACTTTCACCACGTCAAGGAAGCAAGACACACCAAGCCCCTAGTGGACTAAAGATCTTACGACTTCGATTGACAAAATAAAAGGGAAGATCACGAGGGAGAACCATGACTGTCAGTAGTAAGGTTCCCTCACTATGAGTCATGCAAGAAAGATATCAAAAATTTTCAAGGCAAAGCTAAATTTGTCAAGAAATTTTCAAGTATCTTGAAAAGATATGAACGGGATGTATGCCCCCCTACGTTAAAGCGATCGCACACGCCTCACCGGGGGTGATTTCTTTAAGGTAGTGATACATATAAGAAATGAGAAAGGAGCACGTTATCGCAAGGATTTAGCCCCCAAGTGTGAGATAAGCCCAAGGATAATAGACACAAAACACAAAGCACAAGGTGACTTCGCTTTCCTCGGGGTCAGTATACTGTATGATAATTCATGTATATCATATGTATGGATGCATAATTGTTCTTCATTCCCCAATCAAGGAAGGTCACCTAGAAGAAGGGAACACATGTGTCTTTTGAGTCAACATGAGAGAGATCGAGATATCTCAATGCTTTGCATCATCCTCAAGTAGACAACACTAAGGACAACAAATAGAAGAATGAGAATAACATATAGAAGAAGTAACACAAGAGAGGAGGAGAGAATCTGCTATGCTAATGTAACTAGTCTAGCATGTCATCTACCCCCCGATCTTGCTGATCAATGTTTCGGGAAGGCAGGGAACACGCTAGCGGAGGAACATCCAACACAGCAGATGGAGCTATTACAAGATCCAAACAAGGGCTATGTTCATGTTCCAAGCCACATTGTTCTTGTCTAGGAGCTAGGATAAGTAATTTAGAAAATTCATTAGATAAATGGTTATCAATATCAACAAGTTCATATTCACTGTCAGAAGCAAGAGGAGTAACATTTTCATCATGAATAACATTTTCATCCATATCATCATCAAGATTTATAAAAATAGGATCTTTAACTCGCACAAGATCAAGACCATCATGCATCTTATGTTTAGGAGATTTAGGCTTAATTTCCGGCTGAGGAGAAAATGGAATAATGCTTGTTGAAGGTGTTTTTGGAGATTGCAAAGTTTGAGAAGCAGCTGCTTGAGCTCTAAGACGACGCTTTCGTCGGCGTTCACGTGCAGAACGATTTCGTCTAGTCTTAGTAGGAAGTGAAGAAGATTGAGGAGGAGGAATGTTCTCATCCTTAGCACTTGGGTGTTTAGGTTGTGGTCTCTTAGGTTGGATAATAGGAGAAGAAGAAGGTCTCTTCTCTCTATAAAAAGAAGGAGGAGGGATTGCTCCATACAAAGGAGGAATATTTGGTTTAGGAAGAAGACCAAGTCCATCATGACGAGGAGGTATAGGTCTACTTTTAGAAGGTTTATTAGGCATAGACATAGTCACATCCATAGGAATGGGTTGGGAATCTTCTTGAGCAAAGACATTAGTTTTATCTTTCAAAGGAAGAACTTCCTTCTCAAGAATGTTAGGAATATCAAGTTTAGGTGTTCTAGGTTCACTTAGAGATAGGATCATATCTATTTTCCACTTTTGATAAGATTTGAAAAGATGATCACTTCGCGGAGGAAGAGATTGGAATTGTTTAGGCCAAAAGTAATCAAGAGGAACGCTAGAAGTTCTTTCAGCTGGTTTAAAGAGACTATGATTGACAGTAACAACTTCACCATTATGGGGAAATTTCAAACACTTATGAAAAGGAGAAGCAATAGCTTTCATGGAAGATAGCCAAGGATAGCCAAGCTTCACACAAAATTGTTCGGAAGATGGAATAATAGCAAAGTTCACATCAAGGGATTTGTTATGGATCTCAATAGGCAATGTAATAGAACCAATTGCAGGAGAAGAAAATGCATCAAATAGTTTCACAATCACATCTGTTTTGTCATAGATCACTTGATTCAATTGCAAAGTAAAAAGAAATTCTTCAGTAATAACATTAACCATGCACGAAGGATCAATAAGCACTCCACGGCAAGGTGTATTCTTGACTTTTGCAACTATGTATAAAGGACCATCAGGTGCCCTAATGGTTTCACTGGAATCAAATGTGATGGAAGGTTCTTTAGGGTTTTCTTGCTACTCTACAAAGTTAATCACATTCAGAGTCATAGACACAAGACCATCAGATGAGAGAGAGGAATCATTAGCCTCAATCGCATTAGAGGTATGAGAAGGTAATGGATCAGTGAAAATCTGAAGATTTTGATTAGGAGGAGCTACAGATGTATTGCCTTTATCATTCACTCCAGAAATAGAAATAGTATTATTATCAATCAAATCTTGAATTTTACCCTTTAAAGAAAAACATTTTTCAGTATCATGCCCAGGCTGACGATGAAATTGACAAAAAGCTTTGTTATCAAAATAAGGTGAAGTAATCTTTGCAGGGTCAATTTGTCATACAGGAGGAAGAGTAAGCACATTTTGTTCCAATAACTTATTCATAATACTATGCAATGATTCATTCAAAGGAGTATACTTTCTTTCTTTCTTGAAAAATTTAGAAATAGGAGGCACACCTGATGTTGCATTCACATTGTTGTTGATGATGTTTTCATTGAATTTGATGGAATCTCTGTTCGGTTTAAACTTCCCAAATGGTTGTTGACTGCTATCACCCTTATCACTCGGATCCATAGGATGTGATTGTTCCATTTGACTCACAGTCAGTTGATAATTGTGAAGAGTGGCACACAACTGTTGGAAAGAAGTAAACTCAGAAAACAGAAGTTTGTCTCGAATATCTTTTTGCAAATTAGAAATAAAGATTCTTTGAATATCATTGTCAGGCACTGGAAAAGAAATTTGAGCATACAAATGCTTATATCTTCCAATGAAATCAGTCACTTTTTCTTTAACACCTTGTTTACAATGCATTAAATCAATCAAAGTAACTTTAGGACTTATATTGTTTTGAAATTGTTGAATGAAAGCATTTGCAAGTTGTTCGAAAGAAGTAATAGAATAGGAAGGCAACGAGCAATACCATTGTAGGGCTTTGTCTCTTAATGTTCTAGTGAACAGTTTTGCAAGCAACCTTTGGTCATAAGCAAAATCAGTACATATTGTTTGAAAAGTCTTAACATGTGTTAGAGGATCACCTTTACCATTATAAAGCTCCAAATGCGGGATTTCAACATGTTTAGGAGGGATAGCTTGAACAATGTCAAGAGAAAGTGGGCTCGCAACATCAAATGTGGGCACACTAAACTTAGATTGATTCATAGAGGCAATTTGTTGCTGTAAAGAAGAGACAGTTTGTGCAAGATTGTTAATGGTCGCTTCAGTCGAAGAATTCATATTAGGTGTGTTAGATTGAGATGGAGGTGTTATGTTATTGAAAGAAGGTAGAGAGTAAGGTGGTGGGACACTATGATAGTTAGTCATAGGAGATGATTGGACAGGAGGAACACTACAAGGAGGAATGGAATGGTTAAACGAATTGCCCCCTTGCGTCATGTTCATTTGTGAAGATGTAATAGGAACACTCATTGAAGGAATGTATGAAGAAGTCAGATTGAATGAAGGAAGAGGGTTAATTGAAGAAGGGGGATTGCCCCCATGACTAGTAATCATAGGAGGAATGTCTTGTATAGAAGTAGCCATTATGTTTGATGTAAAGGTAGGTATGCTAGCAATAGAAGTCATCAAAGGAATAGAATGATTGACTTGAGTAGGAGGTTGTGTATAACCCAAATTTTCAGCACAACTCTTCATAGGCATCACATTCGAACCCACAATGTGTGCAATACCACGCAAAATATCAATTCCATTCTTATCACTTTGAAGCATACATTTTAGACCCTCAATTAAAGGAAGAGCTTGACTATCAGGATACTCATGAGACATCCATTGGTGAAAATCGTCAAATTGGTTATCCAATTTCGAAAGTTGTTCTACAGAAACCTCATGGAGAGCTTCTTCATCATTAGGAGGATTAGAGGAATTACCCATGTCCTCGTTAAAAAGGCTACTCAAATTAGGTTCCATCTCCTCGGTAGTTAAACCTCGGAAAGACTTAATTCTACAGCTTCGTCTAACGGGAATAGTGGAAGTAGGGCTTATTGTTGTAAAACTCATGCACTAGAGAGAGAGAGAAAGTTTTGAATTTAGAGGTAGCAATTTTCAGTAAAATCAGCCAATCTTCTGGATTTAAGCTGTTAAATACAATTAGGACAATCTCCCAAAATTTCAGAAAAAATGTCATGGACCGTGGCGCTTCGGAGTGCACACGGTCCCGGCAACTTTTTCAAAATTTGCAAGGATGAAAGTTATGATGATTTTAGAGCTAATCTGAAAAAATTGAGTGATTTTACGATCTGTAGATAGGCCAAATTAAAGTTGCAATCTCGAAATTGAACCCTACCAAGATTGTTGAAAAATGCAAAAATTTGAATTTTGAAAAAGAGAGGGAAACTGAAATTTTGAATGTTATGATTTTAGAGGGAATGTCAAGAGCAATGCAAATTTTGAAATTTAAAAATTGACTCAATTTCACGCAAAATTCAATTTTGAAAGCGGAAATTAAAGTTGTTGTAATTAAGCATTTAATTTCAAAAGTCACAAATTGTAAGAATTTGAATAAAGCACTGAAATTTCGAATGAATGCAAACACACTTTTCAGATTTAGGACAGTAAGAACACAATTTTGACACAAAATTTCAGTTTCAATGATTTTTGAATGTTTAGAAGCCTTAATCCAAGCAATCACAAGACCAACTTTGACTGTAATTTTGAAAGTGTTAAAATTGATAAAATCAGCCAAAATTCTGGATTTTAGCAGGAAAATACAGTAAGATCTCGCTCCCGAAATTTCGGAAAAAATGTCGGGGACGATGGCGCTCGGAGTGCACACGGTCCTCGCAACTTTTTTCCAAATTTTTAGGGATGAAAGATATTGTGATTTTATTGCAGAATCCAAAGTTACAGCTGATTTGGAGATGTTTTGATCAGTGAAATTGTCAGACAAAGGTTGAATCAAGAGGGTTTTAAAAATTAGGGTTTTGACACTTAACCACTTAATTTTCAAAATTAAAGCATAGATATGAATTGATAATTTGTAATAGAAGGGCAGATCTGAAACAAGCATTAACATTTAGACATTTCACAAGTTCAATTACTAAAAAGAAAATTTAGGGTTTTTATGCAATCAACCTCTAAAATTTGCAAAAGATCAAACATGGAAATGTAATCAAGGAATCCAATTTTCAGATCTAACCATGAATAATCAGAAAGGATGTTCACGTCGGGTTCACCAAAATGTAGAGCGGAAAATCGCGATCGAACCCTAGTTACCCTCCCCTCTTCCAACTCCGAGGAGAGAGAAGGGAGGTTCGCTAGGGTTGATGGTTTTCACTTAAGGGAGAGACTTTACATTCAAAAGAGGGGTTGAAACCCACAAGATCCAATCCCACGCAATGCAAGATTGGATGCTAAATGTGTTTCAAGGGTTAAGAAAGCAAGGCTACCCTCTTTTGTAAAGAATGTGCATAGAAGAATTAAGCTAGGAATGCATAGAAAGTGAGAAAGATTCGCTTATAAACTGAGTTAGGGATATAGGATGAAGCTGCGGACCTGGAATTAGTAGTAAAATGTCGATACAGCGCTGCCCTGCAAATTTGAGCGAAAGTTGTCGGGACGATGGCGCCCGGCGCCACGGTCCTCCGAAAAATCCGCGAAACGAAGGGGGATCTATTTGTCTCTGCACAAGGATTCCAGATCTTCAATTTCAGCCGCGTACCTGCAACCTACACACAGAAAAGTGAAGATGATTGGGGAGTTAGGGATTAGGGGTTTGCCTTTAGGTCAAACCCCGGTTTTGGATTTAACCAAGAACTGAGCAATGCTGTAAATGTAAATGTCTGTAATGTAAAACAAGTACTAATACCTTGTTGTAAGGATGTTTGTATCCTTATGTGCGAAGGTATAGATGTTGTATATTGTTCGTTGTAGTAGTATGTTGTATGTAGCATGTAGTATGTGATCTCCTCTTCAATGGTTGAATCCTTGTCTTGAATGCAACACTTAGCCTTGAATGGAGACTTGAAATGATCAATTGCTTGAAGGAATGCTTGAATGCTTGAATGCTTGAGTATAGTTTCCACGCCTTTTCCATCATATCGAATGAAAGAGGAAAATGTAGTTTATATACTTGTCATTTAGGGCTGATAGACTGATTTTCCCGACCTTAGGCCGACCAGGAAAGTTTATTTTCCAAATTGCAAACAAAAAGACCCGAAGTCCAAAGGAGACCAGGCCCAAAATAGGACCCAGGGACCAGGGCGCTGGGCGCCATGGTCCTGGGGGACCAGGGCGCCGGGCGCCCTGGTCCTAAAGGACTAGGGCACTGGGCGCTCTGGTCCCACCTCCTAGGACAGCAGGGTGCAAAGGAGGTTCAGGCCAGGGTGCAAGAAAATGCAGTTTTCAGTGTCATAATCAGGTTTCGGGGTCTCCATTCAGGTTGCGTGTTGCGTCGCCATCGTGAAGACCGAAATGCAGTCGAAATTGCAAGTGTCGCAATTTTAGGACGCTACAATGTTTTATTTGACATATATGTTATTAATATGTATTAATGTTGTTTTACCAGTTACAACCTCCTTCAGGACATCCCATGGATCCTTAGCCTCACCCAATTGTAGAAGACAAAGATGAGGTAATCAACATTTCAACTTCAAACAATTTAGAGTTCAGTATTTAGTTATTTTGATGTTATATTGAGAAAATATATCTGATTCGACATTTGAATTATCCTTGTGCAACCACCTACAGAGCCACGTACTACTTCGAAAAGGCTCAATTTTGATGATCCTCCATAGTCATAGATATCGATAGAGACATATAGTTATAGTTGTGGTCATTGAAGGACCAACTTTTTTATATATTCGACATTTGTATATGTATATATCGACTTTGACAGACATGGCACATGCCACATTTTTTTAACTATTATTGATTTGGCATCTATGCCATTTTTTGATATGTACACAATTATTGTTCATTTTGATATATATGAAACTTGATAATCGATCCAATTTGTTCATTGATATATATGAAACATGATATTCCTGAAACTTAGTTATTTTATATTGAAATGTGATCAAATTTGTTCATTGTGTATATTTCTTGAAATGTGATCCAATTTGTTCATTACTTGTAACTCATATGGCATATACTTTTAAACTATCTATTGCTCATATTGTGTATACCCAAGTACTGATATTGGTAATGTTGATATTGTGTATTTTTATTGAGTGAATTTTCTTTGAGTCCTTCATGCATGAAGAGATTGGAGTGAATGTATATAAGGATGAGTCTGCTTAGGTAAGGTTTTCATCTAAATTTTATTCCATAACAAGTCGGCCGTAGGGTAAGAAATACACCTATTCATCCAAACTGCCTATAAAAGAAGAGTTGAAGCACTTATGGATGATCCATGTGAACTAATGGGGTCATGTTGTTTCTGCCTAAAAAAGCCTCTATCAGTTTCGGGCAACTCAATTTCATTTTCTTGTGGTGAGATTTTTTCTGTCGCAACAAAAACCATCAGTGAGAGGTGGCAAAATAGTGCATCTTTCATTTTGCTTGTCATGGGAATGAACCGTTAGCATGAGTGTGTTTGGGTGGCTGATTTTATGCTAGGTGTGCCTTTGTCTCACTCCCCAAGACGTCTGATCCTTACGAGCCACCTGGTAACGACATTTTCTCTTGAGCGCTAAAAGTGGAAAAAATGATCAAAATTTGACATCGTGTAACTCAGAGACCATGGAACTTATGGATGATCTGTGTGAACCAATGGGGTCATGTTTTTTCTACCTAAAAAAGCCTCTGTTGGTTTCAGGCAAATTGATTCCATTTTCTTGTGGTGATGTTTTTTCTATCACATCAAAAACCATAAGTGAGAGGTGGCAAAATAGCGCATCTTTCGTTCTGCTTGTCATGGGAATGAACTGCTAGCATGATCATGTCTGAGTGGTTGGGTTTATGCTAGGTGTTCTATTGTCTTTCTCCCCAAGATGTCCGATCGTTACGAGCCAACTTGTAGCGACGTTTTCCCTTGAGTGATCAAAGTGGAAAAATGGTCAAACTTTGACATCGTGTAACTCGGAGACCATGGCATTTATGGATGATCCATTTGAACCTATGGGATCGTGTTGTCTCTACCTAAAAAATCCTCTCTCGGTTTTGGGCAACTCGATTCCATTTTCTTGTGGTGAGATTTTTTTTGTCGCATAAAAAATCGTCAAAAATCGTCAGTAAGAGGTGGCAAAATGGTGCATCTTTCGTTCTGCTTGTTGTGTTAATGAACTGTCAGTGCAAGCACGTCTAGGTGGTTGATTTTACACTAGGTGTTCTCTTGTCTCACTCCCCAAGATGTTCGATTGTTATGAGCCACCTCATAGCAACATTTTCCCTTGAGCGCTCAAAGTGGAAAAAATGGTCAAACTTTGACGTTACGTAACTCGGCGACTGTGGCACTTAAGGATGATCCATTTGAACCTTTGGGGTCATGTTGTCACTGCCTAAAAAATCCTCTCGATTTCAGGAAAATAGATTCCATTTTCTTGTGGTGAGATTTTTTCTGTCACATCAAAAATCGTAAAAAACCGTAAGTGAGAGGTGCCGGAATAGTGCATCTTTCATTCTGCTTGTCGTGGGAATGAACAGTCTACTCGAGCACATCTGTGTGGCTGATTTTATGATAGGTGTACCCTTTTCTTTCTCCCCAAGATGTCAAATCATTACGAGCCACCTCGTAGCAATGTTTTCCCTTGAGCGCTCAAAGTGGAAAAAAGGGTCAAACTTTGATGCCGCGTAACTTGGAGACCATGGAATTTATGGATCATCCATTTGAACCTATGGGGTTGTGTTGTTGCTTCTTAAAATTATCCTCTCTCAGTTTTGGGCAAATCAATTTTGTTTTCTTGTGGTGAGATTTTTTATGTTGCATAAAAAACCGTCAAAAACTGTTAGTGAGAGGTGGCAAAATAATGCATCTTTTGTTCTTCTTGTCGTGGGAATGAACCATCAGTGCCAGTGGGTGGTTGATTTTACACTTGGTGTTCCCTTGTCTCTCTCCCCAAGATGTCCGATAGTTATGAGCCACCTCATAGCGATGTTTTCCCTTGAGCGCTCAAAGTGGAAAAAATGGTCAAACTTTGACGTCACATAACTCAGAGACCATGGCACTTATGGATGATTAATTTGAACCTATGGGATCATGTTGTCACTTCCTAAAAAATTCTCTCTCAGTTTCGGGCAACTCGATTTCGTTCTCTTGTGGTAAGATTTTTTCTGTCACATCAAAAATCGTCAAAAACTGTTAGTGAGAGGTGGCAAACTATTGCATCTTTCATTCTACTTGTTGTGGGAATGAACCGTCAGTGTGAGCGTGTCTGAGTGGCCAAGTTTACACAAGGTGTTCTCTTGTCTCACTCCCTAAGATGACCAATCGTTACGAGCCACCTCATAGCGACATTTTCCCTTGAGCGCTCAAAGTGGAAAAAATGGTCAAACTTTGACGTCACGTAACTCAGAGACCATGGTACTTATGGAAAATCTATTTGAACCTATGGGGTTTTGTTTTTCTGTCTAAAAAATCCTCTCTCCATTTCAGGCAACTCGATTCCGTTTTCTTGTGGTGAGATTTTTTCTGTCGCATCAAAAACCGTCAATGAGAGGTGGAAAAATACCGCATCTTTCATTCTGCTTGTCGTTGGAATGAACCGTTAGCGCGAGAGCATTTGGGAGGCCGATTTTACACTATGTGTGCCCCTATCTCACTACCCAAGACATTTTATCATTACGAGCCACCTCGTAGCGACGTTTTCCCTTGAGCGCTCAGAGTGGAAAAAATGGTCAAACTTTGACGTAGCATAACTCAGAGACCGTGGCACTTATGAATGATCTATTTGAACCTATGGGGCCATGTTGTCTCTGTCTAAAAAGGCCTCTCTCAGTTTTGGACTATTCCTACTAGCCCTTCAAATCGGGTAATGCAACAATAAATCAAAACTTTCCCAAAACACTTGGAAAAAAATTTGCATATTCAGATACCCATTTGCAAGTTATTTAACATATGTCAGAATCAGACTCAGTTATTTATAATCAAATAGTACAAATTTATAATCAAATGGTATAATTTTATTACAAATGTATTTATAATCAAATGGTACAAATTTGGGCTCTCAAAATTTGCAAATCAGCCCCATGGACACTTTCATATATAAAATCTGGCATCTTCTATAAATGATCAAGCTCATTATGGTTTATATTTATAAAATTTTGCATCTAAATATGCAAATTATAACTCTTTTTTTAATACAAAAATTAGCATCTAGATATGCACATTACAACTCATTGTTGTTTTTTTAAACAAAATTTAGCATCTAGATATGCACATTACAACTCATTGATGTTTTTATATACAAAATTTGGCATCTACATATGCACAATATAGCTCATATGCATATTACAGCTCATATGCATGTAGAGCACATCCAAAAAGAAAAGTTACAATGTTTCACAAAAAATATATACAAAATTGTCAAAATTATTCTACCATATTGTAGAATTATTCTTCTAGATGGCCCAAAATCAATCAAGTGAACCTTCTGGATCAACTCTAACCCTTAGTGTCTCAAGTATTGCCTCATGGCCTGATTCATGAACTTTCCACAAATCCTTGTTAAGAGGTCTACCATGATATTTAATCAAATGAATATTTATTGCAACAAGAAGGTTTGAGTGATGAAGAATATGTCTATGTGTCTCAAAGTCCTCAAACAACCAGGCATTATAATTTTTGATAGGGTACCTACATTTTATAGAAGGATAAGTTAATGCCAAAATCAATACAACGAATGCTAAATAAATGAGTTAAAGAGGTCTCAATACAACTTGACACAACAATGGTACCTTCTAAGACATGTCCCTGTCACAACAATGGATCCTATTGGGTACTCAATACCCTCTCCATCAACCACTTTAGAAGTCAATTTCTTTTTGGCCTCAATACAATGACACAAAAAGTAATATGTTCCTTCTTCATTGTTCTCATCTACAATAACTGCATATACATGACCTACATTTAATAGAAGGATATAAGTTAATACCAAAATCAGCATAAGTTAATACTAATAAATTAAGCTTAAAATTGTAGCAAATTGCAACCCTTTACCTAGTTCAACTATGTCTGATACATGGTCAAAATCCACTGATGCTTCAATCTGGTTCATTTGTAGTGCCCTAGGAAGTTGATATGTATCTAGGGTTTGCAAAGGTCTACAAGACCATTGGTCAACCCATTGGTCAACCCACTCTTTTGATTCACATTCATCCCACAAAAAATGCATACACGAAGAGCAAAAGCATGCAATCTGTCTAGTATAAATAACTAATGATGTTGCATTTGAACTTCTAAATGAATGCATGCCACTTGATCCAGTAAGTGTACAACAATCTAGATAGTTTTCAATGTTAGATTCACTTATTAACCAAAAATATCTAGAAACCATAGACTTACTTGCATTACCTGGTCCCATCGTAGAGTTACACCATTGCACAATTGTTTTTGCATCTATTAACATTGCACCACCTTCATACTTCAATTTCTCTCTAGTAAGAGCTCTTTTGAAACATGCTCCTGCACCATCATGCTCTCCCTTTCCATGCCCTGCCTCAATGAAATTCCAAAAATGTTGTACACCACTTGTCACATTCATCCTATTCAACCAGTAGAACATCCTTGCATTCTTGAATTATGCAGTGCAATTGTCCAACCATATTAAGTGTTGGTTGTATCTTATATATCTTTTCCTCAAACTATCATATAAGACTGTAAGGGTCAGTTCAAGAAGATGAGTCCACTTTTTGGCCAAAAAGTGGAAGTGTTTTCCCTAATTTTCAGGTTTTGTCTCTTTTGAGCTTAAATTTTGAAATACTTGGAGATTGAATCTTGGAGAAAGTCAGTGATCTAAAAGATACCCCTCTGAGTTTACTTTCCAAATATATAATTTATTTTAATACCAACATAATAAAAAATAACTTTTTGAATGGATTTCTAAAAACTATGTTTTAAAAATGCCTATTTCAGGACCATACCATGCATGTGTACGACACACACTTTTTGACACAATTAAAATTATTTTTTCAAACCATTTTGGGAAATGTTTTGTAACACACTGAATATTTATGAGCATATTTTTCTATATTTCTTTTTAAATTAATTTTTTAATGACCGTAATTATCTTTTTAAAAATTTGATGTGTACGACCCACATAATTTGATGTAAACTTAACATTTTTTTATTTTTTAATTTTTAAAATAAAAAATAATTTTCTATAGATTGATAACATATAAATTTTTTTTTAAAATTCATTTAAATAAAAAAGTTATTAAATTAACAAAATTAGTTAATATTTCAAGTTTATGGACCCAATTTAGTATAAAGTAATTGAAAAATAGTTAAAATAATAAATTTTTAAATAAATTTACATATTTAGAATCTAGACAATATAATATAAAATGGGTTTTAATTTTGTATAAAAATTCGCTAATTAGAGGCACATAAACTATTTCAGAAGTTCATATCTGTGCTTTCACTCATGGAAATTTGAATTTGCAGGTCCATGTCTCAGGTGTGGCCATCCCAGGCCAATCCCAAACCTAATCCCAAGGCAAGTGGCAGGTTGTGGAATCAACTTCCACAAAATGGGGGCCCATTTACGAAACGGGGCCCCCGTTTTCAAAATGGGGGTCTGTTATTTATAAAATGGGGGCCCGTTCCTAAAATTACCATTACTGTCCAAAAATGACAAAATGTACCTGAAAAAAAGGGTAAAATTAGATTTAAAAATAGGGGCCCATTTTTTAAAAACGGGACCCCGTTTCGTTTTCAAACAGGCCCCGTTTGAGAACAAAACAGGGGCCCATTTAGTTTCACCTCGGGCCCTCGTTACTTTTTGCCTCAGGAGCCCGAAGCAAATACGGCTCCCCATTTTTTGAAAATGGGCCCTCGTTTCTAAGAGCGCATTTTCCAATGCGTGAACTTCCGCCAATTTGTGACCCATTACCTTGCACTTACCTGTAAAGAATCCTTGCACAAAATCTGAGGAATGAGTACAATCATTGCTGATATAGAAGTGATATTCTCTTATAACCTTTTTGTCCTCCTCGGTGCTATCATATGCATGCATGAATGCTATGTGTACAAAAATTGTAACTTGTGTAGAGTGGTAATACATAGATTGTACTTCATTTTGTGGCTTTAGTGTATAATTCTCAGCAAAATCAATGACAGAGACAATAGTGCCAAGGGGGAAAGTGTCCTTACATAAATTGAATTGCTCATCTAACCACCTAGCTCTATGTGTGTGACCTATGTACTCATACATTAGTTTCTCTTGAAACATCTTCATAAAATGAGCTACGCATATATCCCTTTTCACTAACTCACACCTCTTTAATTCTTTTACATATTTAACACCGCATGTGATTGACTTATATTTTCCAATAGAAACTAGTTCCTTACCAATTTCATGTGTGCTATCCAGATGTAGGCATCTATGCAACTGTTGCAAATTGCCACATGTAGGACAAAAACTTCTCAAACACATCATCTTATAGTAAACGCACCCGTCATCTCATCTATATAATACACTTGAAATAAATTCTCTCAGTGACTTAGGAGGTGCTTGTAGACCACATTCCTGCAAAACATCGTTAGTGTGCAAAGTACAACAGATATAACAATAAATATCATAATGCATGGAATATTCAACATGGACCCTACAACAACATGTAGTACGTGCATGATTAATCTTAATATAAAATGGTTTTGTCATCTCAAAAAATCATTGACTAATTTTAATCTGAGGAAAGCTTTGAAGAAACCTTTCATAAAATTGTGTTTGAGTGGTATCTAAATAGTGTTTTGGATGTGGCTCGCGATTACTAATTCCAATTTTCCTTCTAACAACATCTCTTTGGTTGGGTGAAACCCTTGTGTTGTCATGCCAATATTTCTCAATTAACGTTCTTAGTGCATCAACAACAACCTTGTCCTTGCATGGGAGTCTACCTGAGAATGACCAAAGAGAATTATTGTTAGGATACTCGATTTTCTCTCGCCTCTCTAAGGCATAGTATATTGTGGTTCTACTTATCCTTAATGACTTCCTTGTTTTGCTTATTAAACGAGATTTTTCCTTTCCCATTATGGTTGATGTAAGGACACGAAAGTAACATTAGCATCTTTAGTGCATGATTTCAAACCAATGGCTTGGTATGCATCAAAAATATTTCTCACAATGATTCTTTCACTATTATTTTCAGATGTTCTTAACCCTAAAATTTTCATTATCTCTCTAAATTTCATCTTTTTAATCATTCCAACAACTAATTGGCATCTTCCACTTTGATTTAAGTTTTCAAAATTGTTATTCGAAATTCTTCTAACTATTCTTCTACAAGTTCTTTCGGATATTTTATCATGCATTGGCTTCACAATATTTTCATCAATATGTATTAAGAACTTTGGTTTTCTACTAATTATTCTAAGAGGTGTTAATATTGGTGCATGCTCTTCATTTTCATTAGGTGCATTATGTGCATTGATCACATCAAATTCAAATGGTATATCTTCTTCAATTTCATTAACATGTGCATTCACCGAATCATTTTCAAATGGTGTATGTTCATTGCATTCATTAGGTGCATTCATCATATGTATTTGAATTGGTGTATGTTGATCATTTTGATTTGGTGCATTCATCATATCAATTTCAATTGTTGAATGTTCATCACTTTCATTAGGTGCATTAGATGACGTACCTTCACGTAATCTCTTCATATGCTCCCAAGTTGTCTTTCCTTTGCTGCCTCTCTTTGTTCATTTGTTCCTCTCTCATTCTTTCCCACTGTCCTACACATAACATCATTATGACAATCCACAATCAAATAGCAAAAAAACAACAAATGATCATCATTTTGTTACAAATCTAAGGTAACAATAATAAAATAACTTAAAAAAAACCAAAATACAAGACAAATCAATCAGGATCAAAGAAACAAAACAACAAATGATCATGATTTTGTTATAATCTAAAGTAACAATGATAAAATAACTTCAAAAACAATCTAATATATGAGACAAATCAATCATTCCAAAGAAAAAGTGACAAAAGAATATGAAAACCTGATTGTTACTATCCTAGAAAATCATGTGCAAAAGCAATGGGGCATTCAAACATCTTGCAATGTTGGGTTTTAGGCCGTTGGGACTAAAATATATTAAGATTTTCCCATAACCCGTATGGGTTATGGAAACCTTTTATGTCAACGTTCATAATTTCTCATAACCTATACGGGTTATGTAGAACTAGGAAAAGGAGAGGGGGAGAGGGAGAGAGGGAGGGAGAGAAAAGGAGAGAGAGAGAGAGAGAGAGAGAGAGAGAGAGAGAGAGAGAGAGAGAGAGAGAGAGAGAGAGAGAGTAGGGGATAGGAAGAGAGGGAGATTGGGAGATTGGGAAAAGGAGAGAGAGAGAGAGAGAGAGAGAGAGAGAGAGAGAGAGAGAGAGAGAGAGAGAGAGAGAGAGAGAGAGAGAGAGAGGGGAAAGGGAGGGGGAGAGATGGAGGAGAAATTTGGAGAGAGGGAGAGGGAGAGAGAGAGAGGGAGAGAAAGACATATAAGATAATGAGAGGGGGAGGGAGAGGGGGGAGAGGGAGAGGGAAAGGGAGGGGGAGAGAAAGAGAGAGAAGGGGGAGAGGGTGAATAGGATATGATAATGAGAGAGAGAGATAGACAGAGAGAGAGAGAGGGTGAGAGACATGAGGTAGAGAGAAGTATGAGGGGGAGATATATATATATAACTATATATATATATATATATATATATATATATATATATATATATATATATATATATATATAGCTATAGCTATAGATATGCATATATACATACATAAACACATATTATCTAGGTATGTCTAAAATATGTGTAGTAAATGCTAAGCTTACAAGCATACATTATTATGTCTTCATAACCCGTAGGGGTTATTTAAAACTGCGAATAGTACTTTTTGTTTTTCAAAACCCGTGCAGGTTTTGGCTTGGCAAGAGGGTTGGAAAATGATCCTAAGGCTTGCAAGCCCATTTTCCCCCCTTTTTTGTCCCTTTACATGTTTTTTCATCCTCCAACATGATTTCTTGACTTCATCGTCATCAGGTTTACAAATGATCAAGTGGGTATCTCTAAAATTACCACCATAATCTCACGCATCTTAGTTTTTTGACCATATAATTTTTTCTATTTTTGGACAACATTAGCATAATAAACTTTAATTTTCTTTATCAGTCCCTTGACAGTCCTCACAGACATATGTCTACCATTTTTTTTAATAAATTTTTATATACTTGACCAGATTCAAAATAAATTACATATTATTGTTATACATTAGATTCTATACACTTAAAAAAAAAATGCAGTTTTGACTATTTTAATGCAAGTTATGCCCAGCGCATGAATGTGTGCCAAATTTTCATGATGCAGTCACTTACAAAAATCATAAAAAACAAAATACTCAATAGAAAAATTACAAAAAAATACCAAAGGGTTTTGCAAAATACTAAATCTAACTATATATTTTTTGTAACATAGGAAAATAGCTATGTTATATTTTTCTAAAAAAATCAGGAATAATTGTTCATGCGTGAAAGGTTTGACCCTCTTAATATTATCCAATTTTTTAAAAAATTAGTAGTTTAGAAACTAGATTCAGAATACTACAATTCTTATTCTTTTCTCAACTCCTAGTTTTGTGTGCATGACCTTCAATTAGCTCTTTGAAGTTCAGGTTAACCTATTTTTAGAAAAATAGTGGCCACTTATACCCCCCTTTTTGTTCACCATCTTGGTGCACTTACCCATGAAGAAAACGTATCTAGTAAGACAACTATTTGGTAAACAAAGTGATACTAACAAAATATAATAGTTAGAAAAGATATGAAATCACTAACAACAATCATAAGAAATAATTAAATTGTTAATAGAGGTTGCGACAATGGTCAGGCTCGAAAGATATCTCCTAGTGCTATAACATCAACACTCCCTCTTAGCTAGGGAGGTATGTTTCCATATATACATGTTAGGGAGTCTCTCAACATGACATCCAAAATGGCTACTCCCATTTGTGGATAAGAGTTAATCATGGAGTCACTCAACGTGATGTCCACCATGGCTACTCACATGTGTGGAAAGGAATATGTGCACAAGTGCCCATCATGGAGTCACTAAATGTGATGTCATCATGGAGTCACTCAACATGGCGTCCACCATGGATACTCCTAGATGATGGATAAACACAAGAAAGAAAATTATCACGGAGTCTCGCAACGTGATGTTGTCATGGAGTCACTCAACATGACATCCACCATGGCTACTCCAAGAGGGTGGAAAGAATCACACCTTTGTCTCAGAGATGGACAAGGGATTTCGCCTCAAATTTCTCTATCACAGAGAAAGATGCATTATAAAAAATATCACTAATGTTGAGACTCCCTCTCATCAAGGGCTTCATTCCCCACAACTCCAAACTTGTCTTGAAAATGCAAAAACTTCACTCTAGAGAGAGGCTTGGTGAGAATATCAGTTGTCTATTGATTAGTCCAAATATATCTTAGCAGAATAGCTTTCCTCAATATGATATCTCTAATGTAATGGTATTTGATCTCAACATGTTTTGTTATGTCATGGAACACTAGATTGATAGATAACTTCACACAACTTTGATTGTCACAATGAATAACAATCAGCTCCAATGATTGTACAAACAATCCTCCAAGGATCTTTTGAAGCCACACTTCTTCATGAGTTGTTACACATGCTACAATATATTATGCCTCTGTTGTACTTAGTGCCACTGAGGATTGCTTCCTCTTGCACTAAGAAATCATTGTAGAATCTAAGCGAAAGAAACATCCAGAGGTGCTCTTTCCATCAACTAAACTCTCAGGCCAATCAAAATCAAAGTAGCCTTGTATCTTTAGATCTACATTGGAAGAATATCTCAAACCATATCCAACTATCCCACACAAGTATCTCAAGATATGCTTAGCTACAACTAGATGAATTTTCCTTGGTTCACACATGAACTGACTAAGGGCACTCACTGCATAACAAATGTCTGGTCTAGTATTGACTATATACATCAAGGATCCAATCAATTGTCTGTACATGGTGGAATCTACAAGATCTGAACTAGCTACAAACTCACTCAGTTTCTTTAAATTTGTTTCCATTGGTTTAGACATAGATTTGCAATCCATCATCCCAAATCTCTTCAAGATATCTATCGTGTATTTTCCTTGACTTAGAATAATCTCATTGGCTCTCTACCACACCTCCAATCCTAGAAAGTAATGCATAAGACCTAAATCCTTCATCTCAAATTTAGAAGCTAACTTGTTGCATTTGACAATGAGATGATGTTCTCTAGTAAGAAATAAGTCATCAACATAAAGAACCAGTATTATAATCTCACCATTAATTACCTTGAAGTAAATATTTGAATCCACATCATTATTGGAGAATCGCAAGCTCATCAAGTATTGATCAATTCTTTGATACCAAGCATGAGGTGCCTTTTTAAGGCCATACAATGCCTTTTTCAATATGCATACATTGGGTTCCTTTCCTTGAATCACAAACACATCTGGTTGTTCAATGTACACTTCTTCTTCAAATACACCAATAAGGAATGTTGTGTTTATGTCCATTTGGTGTATTTTCTATCCTTTAGCTTATGCAATAGCAATAATAGTCCTGATGGATGTATAGTGAGCTAAAGGAGAAAATGTATCCTCATAATCTATTCCCTCTTTTTGAGAGAATCCTCTAGGCACAAATATTGCTTTGTACTTTTCTATGCTCCCATTAGCTACATGCTTGATCTTGAAAATCCACTTCGAAGATACAACTGATTTCCCTTCTAGTCTAGGTACCACATCCCAAACATCATTCTTGAGAATGGACTGATATTCCTCTATCATAGCATCTTTCCATACTTGTTGAGTTGATGCCTCTTCAACACTGTCCAAGGTTCAGATTCGATGATGTGACTCATTGATGCCACATAGCTTGGAAAATTTTGTGGTCTTTTGCTTTCTCTAAATGTGCCTCTAGGAGCTGCATATTTTTCTAGATCTTGCATAGTCTGTCTAGCCCATAGAGGTCTCTTTTGACCTATAGCAATATCTCTTGGACCATCTGTAGGTTCCAAAGGCTCAACTGGATCTATAGCCTCTTCAGGTTCAGTAGACTCCCTCTGAATCTTTGGAGTATGATCAACATCCATGTCCTAAGGAGTATCTTGGTCTTCATTATCTATTTCCATGTATGAACCTTTATATCTTTTGAATAAAACATCTTCTTCAAAAGAGACATCCCTATTGATCTCTATTTTTTTCTATCTTGGAATGTAGATCTTGTAGGATTTTCAAGATTAACTATAACCCACAAATATTTCTTTCTTGCCAGATGGTTCTAACTTAGATCTCTTATATTTAGGCACATGAATATAAAGAAGACAACCAGAGATTCTCAAATGACTAACCTCGGGTTTCACACCTGTAAATGCTTCTTCAAGAGTCACACTTTCCAATAGTCAATGAGGGCTCCAATTCTAAACATGTACTACAGTTTTGGTTGCTTCTACCCAAAGAAAGGTTTGTAAATCTTGATCATGGATCATAGCTTTGGCTGCCTCAACTATAGATCTATTCTTCCTTTTTGCAACTCTATTTTGTTGGGATTGTAAGGAACACAAAACTCCCTCTTAATCCTTGCCTCAATATAGAAATTACGGAAGCTTCAAGAGGTGTATTCTCCTTCGTTATTAGATCTTAGAACCTTGATTATTTTTCTTCACAAGTTTTCTACTTGATCTTTAAATTATTTGAATTTCTCAAGTACTTCTTCAGATTCTTTAGAATTCAAAAAAATAAATCCAAATCTTTCTAGAGTAGTCATCAATAAAAATTACATAATACCAAAAACACTTAATGTTGGTAAACCAAACTTAAATAAGATCCTATATCCCAATCTACTTATTTTCTCTCTTCAATATTCAAACACACTCATATGATCCTATATCCCAATCTTCAATAAGATCTTACAATCATATATACAAAAACTAAGACCAAATGTATAGGTCGGCTCACTAAAGATATTACAATTAAAATCAATTACAAATAAGTCTTGATGCGATACAACATGTTGACTCAATACATTTACTATATTATCCAATCAATAAACCATTTCCATAACATGCCATGCTGATCTGGAATAGATAACATGTACCGGTCCATAACCTAGACCTATCCTCTGATAAAGGCAATTTTGTCAACCCGATTAGACCAATAAGAAAAACACCAAAACCAAACTTCCAATCCATGTCTTCGACATAACCAAATGATCTCCAGATGATAACAAGTCATCATCGCTTCCGGTGAACCATATAACTTGTTGGTGAACACATACTGGTGATTGTGTATAAGCCACTAACCATACCGATGAACATAATGTATACCTCCAAGAATATAAGTGTTAACATCAATGGCAAAACCAATGTAGCACATGTCGAAGTCATCCATAATACCAACACACCATGCTTGTTGGAGAAATAGATCCAAATAGAGGATAGATCACATTGCCATGGAAGGTTAAAAAGAACACTTATACTCTATGTCTCGAAAGTGGTAGGCATATGCTCTCCCCTTAATTGGGTGACCAAAAATCCAAATCCACTCTTTTATGCTTGCTTTACTTTCAAGTATTAAATCCTTTAGAGGGTCTTCCTTCCCGAAGCCTTCAGGGGGCTAGTGAGAAGGGTATGACCCAAGTGAGCAATGACTTTATTGCCAAGTTTACCAATCCACTATATTTAAATGTGGAGGCTGATGAAAATCTCCTCCAATGGAAGTGTGTAATTGATAGCCTTCCCCTCGTATCCTTGTGATGTGAAAAGCCTTTGTTCCAAAGGTTGGGAAGCCCCTTACTTGAGTTTATCATTTTTCATGCTGAACAAAATCCTTACTATGAACCATAGAAGTAGAATCTTTGAGCTGAGTCAGTTGCCATACATTGACAATATCATAGTGCAAGGGTGCAGAACAATCTGTCGCCAAGATTTCTCACCATATATCTCCCAAGATAACTACCCAATTGTGAAGCAATTCACTTCAGGTTAATTTCTGGCAAAAGGGAAAAAAAGGGGCGCCCTCTAGGGGGTGACAAGGTTGTTTGAGCTGATAGAGTATCGAGACTAGTGGGCTATGATATTATCAATGACCCTTGAATAAAGAGTCTACTTGGTGTGTCTTATTTGTATCCAAACCAGTGAAAACATTGGGGACTTGAAAATATCCTCACAAAAAAATAGACTCAATGTTTAACATAGGGATGATCATTGTTTTCATGTGTTCTATGTCTTCTTGTGATGAAAATTGAAATATTTTGCAAATCAACAAATACAACAATCAATACAAAACAAAGAGAAAAGAGAAACCTTAGAGAAAAGAGAAACCTTAGAGAAACGAATTTTCAAATCCTATAAAGCACTTTTTTGAGGTGGTTATTAACTTTTCAACTATTTTTAGGCAAGATTTTCATCCAACAAGATTAGGGGAGTATCAAACCAAGTGATCAAGAGTTTATCATCCAACTATCTCAATGACAACAATACCTAGCTAGGTATTCAAGTTAGTCAAATCAAGTTTCCATATTGAGAGACTTTATCCATATCATTTGACATGCTTTGTCATGGGGGCCTATCGAACAAACCCTCTATTCAACTTAGTGAGCTTGAGTATCCGAAACAAAGTATCTATCAAGTCAACAACATCAACCTATCTAAATTGAAACTTTGATCACTCGTGTGACCATCTCTTGTCGCCTGGAAAAGAAGAAGCTTATTCAAAGGAAATGAGTCTTAGCCTAAATCAAGATCAAGATCAAGATATCATGGCTTTCCAATCTATCCCATTTTTTATCAAGATCCTACCTATCAAGAATCCTATGATGATCCCCTAAGGTTTTCGTATTCCATCGACGATGATCCCCTTTTATCTCAAGAGCAGTATCTTGTTCAACATCCACCTCCTAAGCAAGAGCATGATATCCCTTCCATCTCCTTCACTAATCTAATTTGAAATCAAGAGAAAAGCACAAACTCAAATGATCCTACTCCAAGTCAAGATCAAGATCAAGGAATCCTTTCATCCTCCAAATCCATTTTAGGTCCTTTCATTCCACAGTCAAACCTTTCATCCTCCAAATCTATTTTAGCTTCTTTCGTTCCAAAGTAAAACTATTCATCCCCCATATCCATTTTAAGTCATTTCATTCCAAAGTCAAACTCTTCATCCTCCAAATCCATTTTAGGTCCTTTCATTCCAAAGTCAAACTCTCCATCCCTTCCATCCATCTTGGGTCCTTACTTCCCTCCAAATACCATTCCATTAACTCAAATGATCCATAAGAAAGATCAAAAAAGGCACGCATCTTTGAACTTCTTTCAAACATCTATCTAAACATATTTTCAAAACTATTCTTCCATCATTTCCTTTATCTATTTTGGGTTCTTATGTCCCAAAATTCAATTTTCCTCCATCTCTTCATCACTTCTTGAGTTGTGTAACAACACTCATCTTGAATATATTTCCATCTATCATCGCACAAATCTTCAAACATTCTATCTATTATCCAACACCTCTTTTCTATCCTTCCATCCCTTTCATTCAATCCTTTGCATAAATTCATCATCTGTGAAATAGGCATTTGTGTCATTTTGTTACATGCTTGCCCATGCTCGAATCTCATGTTCAGTCCTTTTCCTAGATATCTATTCATGAAATGCTTAAGAATCTGAGGTTGTTCCTCTTTAACATTTTCTTTTGGTTGGGATACACACTCAATCCTGAAAAGAACCACTTATCATATCTTGGTACCGACATCTTTTGATTACTATATCTCATACACTTAATCAATTGCTCTAAATCATTCTGATCTCTTAGTCGGGCAGCAACTCCAACACGAACATCAATTGTTGGGCTGAAGTTGGTCGGAACCATAATAAACTCAAAAGGTCCCGCAGTAAATGCGGTCTGAAAACAATACACAACTTCACACCCTAGCATAGCTCATTTCCCTCTATATTTTTGAAGCTATTCCATAAGCTATGGTTCAATTTTTCAAGATGTACTTATTTTCAAATTTGTTGTCTAGCTCAAGTATAAGGTCAGTTCATAGCCAATAGGATAACATTGACTCCTCAAAAAACTTCTATTATTTTCTAGCCACATGCGAATGGCTGTGAAGGATAAAAAAAAGAAATACACAATTATTTTTTATACTAAAAAAAATAGAAAACTATGAACTACCTAAAAATCTGTATATATACACTACAGAATGTAACAAGGAAGTTAGTACATTCATCAACAAACAAAATGTCGTCTATATATGAATTAATGCTTTTCAAGGCAATGCAAAAGAACATTTTCTGTGCCTCTGTTCTTGATCACTTCATCCAAAAAACTGCAAAGAGAATTACTTTCAAACCTATCCCTAATGATGGTTTGTATAATAACATTGGGTAATACAAAACCTAGAGTCACTGGAATTAAGTTTTAAATGATATCTAAATACACTTCCATATCAAGATGAAAATAAAATAAAGCTACCAATTACAATCACTTTACTTCAGGACCAGAAGCTTCAATTCAAAGAGGCATTTTTCATAATTGTTGTATAATACTCAACACATAAATGGAGAGAAGGCGAATTGAATTCAAATAAGCAACCACAAATATAAAGGAAACTGTCTGGAGTGAGTAACTTTGTAGAGTTCAGACAGGAAACTGTATCCAGCGGACTAATCCTTTACATCTCCTATACTATCTAAAACTCTTTAGACGGTGAAATGAAAATGAAATCTTATAGCATTTAAGAAATTTCTATTTTCCTATAGCTTCTACTACTAGAGAACGTAAATGCTCTAAGCATAAACTCTTGCTTTTCTCAATCTACTTCCTACATAAAATTTATCATTCTCTAGAAAATAACATGGTATATAACAATAAAGAAAACAGATCAGTAAATGGTTTAAGCTAGAAAACAGACAATCACCAGCTGTTTTTCACTCTCACTTGTGAATTGCATGGAAATCTTTCAATAAGTAACAATAAAGAAATCAATCCAGTAAAAGGAGCGCCTTAGAAAGCAGATTATTACAAGCTATGGTCAATTCTCACATGTGAAGTGACTTTGCATACGAAGTCTTTTCACATACCAAGGTCCAAATATTTTGGTATAAAGCTCTGATGTCAAAACTACGAAGATCCGAAACCTGTCATAAAAGCATAACATGCATGTTTCAATCTCTTTACTAGTCCTTAAAAGCTAACATTTCTACTCAAAACATTCTTCAGAAAAAAAAGATAATACCTTGGCATGTATGGTGTGAAAGACTTTCTCGTTCCTGGCACAAGTAACAGCACTAGAGATATCAAGGCCATTATTTCCCAGTGTAAGCAGAAGATCAGACAAGACAATCTCACCCTTAAATGTGTTTGCTGAGATGAAAACACCCCAGCCATCAGAATTTACTTTAACTATAGGGAAAGTCTCAGATGGGACAGAAAAAGACAGATCTCTGAACAATTTTTCTTTTCTCATCTCATCTCTTGTTTGTGTAAGCTCCTTAATTTTCTTATGCAGATGGTTAATATAGTTTGTGCTTTGTGATAGCTGTTCTTCTGTTGAACATTTTCCCTGGATACCCAGAGCACTACAATCAATTAAATGAATGTAGTGGGTAAAGCGTAAACCCTAATGGCTATAATAAAAAATATATTCAAGTAAAAAGAGCGTACCGTAATATATTCTTCAGGCAGTATAGATCTCAAAGAAGAAAACAGTGTTCTAATGTCTCTCCGCCTTTCTCTCTCAACAAACTTGTGGAAGTCTTTCTTAAACATGGTTTCAGCATTTTTCTCCATTTGACCAGCTGTACTGCTGCTATTGATCTTTGGGTTTATGTAGTTTTCACCAACAAAAATTTGTAAGGGGAAAGAAGGCTGACAGGATGAACTCGTAATGGTGAAATTATAACGGCCATTACTGTTAGAAAAGTCATCGCTCTTGAATACAGCTGACTGTGAAAACCCACAATCGATTCTCTCCATATTTTCAGAACTAAAGCAGCGATTTGCATTAAACAACTCCGAACTGAATCTTCTGACAAAGATCATGGAAACTAAGTTATGACCCACAAATTATACGATTGTAAGAACATAATTAGTAAAATGGTTGATTTTTTGACACTCTGACTGAAGATTTGATTCGATCTATTGCCAGATCTGAAATCCTAAATCTGTAAGCTTTTGATTGCCTTAAATATTTCAATTGTCTCTCCTGCTACGAATTAAATGAAAACTTAAAAACATAAATCATTACAGCAATAAATAAACCATAGATTATTCAAGACAGACCTGCAACAAGATTGGAATTGTCTGTGATGCTGATCTGTTTGTGAAAACTGTGGAGAATCCCTAATTGCCAGATATGGTATAAGATACTTCAACTTCTTTCTACACTTCTCTACTGTTTTTTTAACAATACACCTAACACTAACACATATTTTATAGATTTAAAATATAGTATAGCAGTTTATCATCATTACGGATCAAATAACCTTTACTTTCTCTATAGCAAATATTAAAGTATCATATAATGCAAGTTTAATAAAATGTCCATATTCAAGTTGAAAAGACAAGTCGCATCAATCACGACCAACTAAAGAATAGACCTAGTTAGCGTGTTTTGTGAGGGAATTTGTTATTTTAAATTTATTAGCAGAAACATAGGTTTATTATTGTCATCATCATCTCTCATAGGGATGCCTCTGACCATGGTCCATGGAGGTATCTTGCCCTTCCTGGACTACGGTACGAGTACAGATATGCGGGCACATGCACAAGGATGTCCTACACTCACCTAAACTTCCTTCATACTTGGTCATAGTACAAAGGCGCAATGATATGGTCTAGGTAGCCCACAAGCCACTTACTTTTCATATGTCTGAATTTTGGTGCATATTTCTACTCCATCCTCTCATATTTATGGATGGTCTTCAAACTACATCTACATAAGGCAAATTGTGAGTGGTCCGTTGTCAAAACAATAAGTTGTCAAATTGCCATGGTCTCGCAATGTGTCTAGGCATGTGCTTGTGGCATATCTTGGATTGTATAATCTTAGGGGAGTAATCTACTAGCCTTATGGACTAGATATGCTTGAATTTTCAGCACATGTAGGAGCATACAAGTCATCAATCTATATCGTTCACACAACATATCACCCTAACTCATGGCATTTGCACTAGCATGATGCACTCCCAAGTTATGTGTCTCCTCTATAACTTTGATGGCATGGATGATACCTCTCTGTATACGATTCATCCATCGTAGGAAATATGCATTACTATTGCAACAATCATCACTTTCCTCATGAGTGGAATAGATGTTGCTTCTTTCTCCAATCAATATAGTTGTTTATGCCTTGTGCTTTCACTAGGGATTATACTCTCAATTGCATGCAACAATCATTCTTGAGAATAGGTTAGTGATTGTTATCATTAATCACCCATTTTCACCTATTGAGCTCATACTATCAATTCTAAAATATGATACACATCCTCTCGGGTGATAGTAATCTCCATTATGAATAATTAGAATATAGATAAATTTATACATCTCTCTATGAGAACCATTAGTATGTGATCACGAAACCACGTATTTATCATGTGATAAGATTGTTATAATATTACAAAAAATAGAAACATGACCTAATCCTATGATAGTGTTACATGGTGACCTTATATTAGTGAAACCATAATGCCCCTAGTATGGTACCACATCATAGTAACCTCTTTATATGAAGAAAATGTGAAAATTTGTAAGTTCTACATCATCAAAATGATAACTTATAAGAAAAAAAAACATTAAAAATATTCCTATATTTCTTATAGATGCAAGAACACCCTTTAAAACCTAATGCCCATTTTTTATGGTAGGATGCTCAAAGGACTCTAGTGCATAGACTAGATGTTAGCATGGATCCTAAATGCTATCATGATCCCTAGATGTCATATGCCCAATAGGTCATGCTATAAATTAAAATGTTAAAAAACTATTCAATTTTTTAAAAAATTTCTTACCTCTCTAAATTGTAGGTCTGATCCATCCACTCCCTTTTTCCAATTATTGACAATAAAAATCTCAAATCGAATAATGAAAATTAATAGTTATATTTTAAAAAAAAAATCCTATTTATCATCGCTTCCTACATAAAAACATGTGAATTTTGGCTCCAAGATCATATTTTTATTCAATTTCTTCTATACAAGTATTGACTTTTAGCCTTCCTCAACACATTTGATTAAATATTTATTTTCCACAACAACCCATTAAAGAGACTTTTCATCTAAATTTCTTTTGAACTATGATGTAGTGAATATTCTCCTCAAAAAACAATAAGAGGGGGCATACATTCATCCTTACTCTCTTTGATTCATGTTTCTTTTTGTAACATTCTTCTCATTATATATTGAAATTTCTCTATTTTTTGTATGTTATATTCTCATTTCATTTTAGATATTTCCTTTGTGTGTATATTATTTATGTCCCCCCACTCCCCCATCCCCACATAAATACATATATATATTTGTTGTGTTCCTTTTTCCTTTGTATTTATATTTTTTTATTGTTTATGTGTATGTGTATGTGTATGTGTGTGTAAATATGTATATGTATATGTATGTATATATATGTATATGCATATGAATGTATATATGTGTGTATATATATTTGTGTGTGTGTATATATATATGTACACATGTATATATATGTATGTATGTATGTGTATATATATGTATATATACATACATATACATATACATACATATATATACACATACATATATGTGTGTGTGTGTATACATATACGTGTATATATATGTATGTATATGTATATGTATGTATATATACATATATATACACATACATACATACATATATATACATGTGTACATATATATATACACACACACAAATATATATACACACATATATACATTCATATGCATATACATATATATACATACATATACATATACATATTTACACACACATACACATACACATACACATAAACAATAAAAAAATATAAATACAAAGGAAAAAGGAACACAACAAATATATATATGTATTTATGTGGGGATGGGGGAGTGGGGGGACATAAATAATATATATATATACATATATATACATATATATATATACATATATATATATATATATATATATATATATATATATATATATATATACATGTATATAGATATATATATATGTATATATATATATGTATATACATGTATATATATATATATATATATATATGTATATATATGTATATACATGTATATATATGTATATGTGTATACATATATATATGTATATATATGTATATGTGTATACATATATATGTGTGTGAGTGAGATGTCTTGACATAGCGGTTTTGCAAATTTATACTTTCTAACATAATTATCATTTAATTATTTTTGTTCAATATATATTTTTTAGTTTATTAGTATAACACTGTACTTTGAGCACACTTTGATGTCCATCCCCTTGCATTTTTTAAGAATCACTAGGTCATATCCCTACCCTATTTTCCTATAATAGATTTTTTTAAGTTTCTACATCATACTCATATTCCACCTAGTAACTCAAGACCACATGTAGAGTTGAGAATATTCTATATGATGTAAATGCAACACACAGGTATCTACATAACACGCAAGCATCCCAAATTGTTTCTAAATTTAAACATTTGTCTCCTACGTAGCTACCTACTAGTGACTATAATAACACTCATTTGTCAAGAAAAATGCCCGCCACATCCTAATCTAACGCTTGAGGTTCCTCATACCATCATCCTAAAATATTTTTAAAATTCCCAAGTATTGAATCTCTTCCTCTCTCTTGGTTCTTCAATACACTTGGCTGAAAAAGATTTTATTTGTTGAAGCTCGATTGGGTGTTAATTTTGTTACGTGTTATTTTTGACACCTCAAAAGCTTTTTCCCCTTCTCCTTCACTTGGAAGGAATAACCATTTTATGTTTTCAATCTTTCTCTTTTAATATTACTGTTGTACATTCATCATCATCCATTTAGACATTCATTTGAAAACATTTTGGTGACTAAATTTTATTTATTTCTTACTATTGTCAGTCATATACACATACACTAACCAGGCACACTATTAATCATACATTTTTTATCTTGGTATTCTATATAGATTAAAATGCACATGATCATTTTTAGTAAGTTTTCAAGTAGATCATATTATTTTTTTAATTTTCAATTATAATTATTTTAGATAAAATTCAATCACACATAATTTTACGTATAAATTTTTTTTTGATCGGTAAAGGCAGAGTCAGATTTATATTAATTAGTTTAAATACATAGGTTTGTCATTGAGTTCCAAGACATTCAAAAAAATCCCTGCTCTTAGTGAGTAGAAAGATCCCACCAAAACTTGAAAATCTTTAAGCTTATGGTTTAGCCATTTTTCTAAACCATCAAAGGTTTAGTAGTCTAGGAAAAGAAAACACACTATTAACAATAATGTCTGATTTCCGGCTACCTAGATATAGAGTTTTTGAACATAAAATTAAAACCTAATAAAAATATACATGTATAATTGCATATCCAGAACTCAAAAAGAGGTGTCCGTAGAAAGCCTAGCTTGAGGAGGGAATGTCGGGTTGTTGTTGCAGCTACTTCCTAGGACGGCCTCGGGCTCTGCTTGCTAAAGAGCCCCGGCCATGACCCATGCTCCCTCGACCTCTGCTCGAGCCACCTCTGTTGCTCTGTTCTGGTTTTGGCTCTACTTCTGCAGCATCCAAAGGCAGGAATCCATTCAGCTTTGCAAATTGGAACGGAATCTCTTCTTTCCCTTGAGCCTCTGGGTCTTCACTTAGGAAATGCCATTTAAGGTAGCTCAGCCTTACACTAGCAAACACTCTATGCCTATTCAATTCTTTACCCTTTAGGTCTAGTAGGAATGGGTAGTAATTGATAAGTTCTCCGTGGGCATTAAAGAGGATTCGATCGCTTGGTCTGGGTGCACCAGAGTCATGGAGGGCCTTGTTCAATACTTCTTGGAGTTCTTGAAGAATTTCCATTGGGAAGAGTTCCCTGGTAAGATTCTAGACCATTTGCTTGGGTAGCTTCTAGTCCAGCAAAGACGCCACGAATCTGGATGAGATGCTAGTGTTATCCCTTGGGTATTCATCTCTACTCAAATGTGTGCTACCCAGAATCAATTTGACAGCAAGAAGAAATGGAGGGTCCGAGTAGATAAGGAGACATTTGAGTCTCAAATCCGATATCTTCCTGAAAGAAACCGGGCGAGTAGAGGCACTTAGTGATATGGGGGTGTCTGCATCGAAGCAAGAGACATGCTTAGGATACACACTCATAATGAAACCGAACAGGGGCTCAGAAGACATGGTAGCCAAGAACAAGGGCATGCAAGAAGAGAAACTAGAGATGAAACTAGAGGATGTTGAAAGAAAATAATGAAGCAAGAATAGGACACTTCTGCAGGAAGGCGGGCGCACGACTCGACAAGCAATAATGGGAATTAGAGAGCAATAAAGGCTCACGCGAAGGTGGCAGAGATTAAATGCACAAATCAAGCCAAATCTACTCGAGTGCAGAGGGAAAGATTAGCCTGCGGACAGCTCATGAAAAGGACTAAGCGGTGACGCTCACCAGCTGGAGCTTTGTGGGTCCCTTTTTTATGTAGCCGGTTTGTCTACTAGGCTAAACCGGACCCTCCTTGCATCCTGAAGTTAACTGAATGGTTTATTTGAAAAGGAAGTGATTGTTGGAGTCAACCGTGAAAAGGAGGATGGGAAAGGAATATTTAAATTTGATTTTTGCAGTTCGCCAATCTATTCGCAAGCCGCATCTCGAACCTTATCTGATCAAGTCTTGTTAGCTTGCTCAATATAGATTAACAATTGGCTACAAGCCTTGAGACCACCAGTGAACAAAAGTGCCTTGAGCTGCAACTTTTGATAAGGCATCCGCCTCTTCATTTGCTTCTCTATATATATGTTTTGCCTTGAAGCGTTCAAGACTGTTTAGGTTTTCTAGTATTCTTTCCAATAAAGCTTGAAGCATCCAATTGAGGATTATCTTCTTCCTTATAGCATTAATTGCTATCTTCGAGTCTCCTTCCACTGAAACATTTTTGATGCCATGGTTGATGTAGTCTTTCAAGCCTAATAGTAGAGTGGTAAACTCTGCTATGTTATTGGTGTCTGGAGGGATTGGTTTTGCCATTTTCCCGATGATTGCTCTTGTTTGATCTCTGATAACATAGCGTATTCCAGAGGGGCCAGGATTGCCTTTGGAAGCCCCATCAAAATTCAGTTTCACCCAATCTGGCTTTGGGGGGGACTAGATTGCATCTTTCCTTTTATTGGTTTTATGTCAAGAAAGTGAGGAGATAGTGATTCCTTGCCATTTTAGACTAATTTTCTTATCCCATGAAGAGAAAACTTTAGGCTGATTTAGAGAGAAGGTTGTTCTGCTATTGATTGAATCGACTATTGCCGATTCTATTGAATTTAGAATTGATTCCTGATTTCTAGATTTGCCTTCAAATAGTCTACGATTCCTTTCTTTCCATATTTCCCAAATTAAGCATGATGGAGCAATTTCCAAAATTTGGCTCAGTGAGCTCTCCTTTGTATGCAGAGGCCAACTTTGGAATAGAGGCTTAATTTCATTCGGCAAGGCTAGGATCAGTTCCAATTTTGCACAGAGCCATCTCCAACATTTGGAGGCAAAGGGGCAATTCAATAGGAGATGATCCACTGACTCCGATTGGGCTTTGCAAAGTATACATCTTGAAGGTCCTTCATAACCCATTCTTGTGAACTTGTCTGCAGTTAGAATTTTTTTTTGGATTGCCAACCATGCAAAAATGCCTGCTTTCGGTATGACTTTGGAGCTCCAAAACATCTTCAGAGGGATGTTGTGGTTGTTGTGCTCTACAAGGCTGACCAGAATTCTGTATCCATCCTTTGAGTTATATTGTCCTGTTTTGGAAGGCTCCCAAATGAGGGAATCTTCCCCTCTTCTGGGGCTGATGTTTCTCGCCTCTAAGTGACCTAAGAGTTATTTCAGAACCTCCATTGGAATCGGCAGGCCCTCCATTGATTTCCACTTCTAGCTTTGTGGGTTCGATATATCTACCATTTCTAGATAGTCTCTAACTCTGACTCCCCAATTCTATTTGAACCAGTTTTCTGTGGCAGGGGTATGGATTATATTTGCCAAGGGTGGATAAACAACCCAGGAGTCTTCCCAGAAAAGGCTTGCTGAACCATCATGAATATCCCAAGAGACCGAATTTGAGATCAGGTTTCTACAAGAGATGATGAAATTCCATATTCTTGATCCTTTAGGGAATGTCCCTATTCTGAGGATGTTAAGATGATTCTGATCTAGGAGATACTTTGTTGCTAGCATTCTGACCCAAGAGGCATTTGGGCTTTTGATGAATTTGCATACTAGTTTAGCCCCCAAGGCTATATTTTGTAATTTAAAATCCTTGATGCCTAATCCACCCATTGGTTTGGGTTTGATAATTTTGTCCTAGGCTATTAGCACAATCTTATGCTTCTCTTCAGTGTTTTTCCAAAAGAAATCTCTCATCTTCTTGATAATGTAGGTATTGGCACTAGATGTTAAGGATAAAATAGATAAAAGATAAGTTGGCAAGGCCGAGATCACTGTTTGAATCATGACTAATCTTCCCGCCCAAGACAACCATTTGCCCTTCTAGGCATTTGCACTTCTTTCAACTTTGATTTTTAGTGGATCCCAGAGTTTGGAGTTACTCAAACCTCTGTCTATTGGAATGCACAGATAAGTACATGGAACACTTCCTTCTTTGCAATTTAAAATTCTAAGAATTTTGGTCTGAAGTGAAATTGTATCTGCTAGATTGTTATTTTGTTGGCCTTCCTCTCTATTGTATAATTGAGCATGAAATGTATAGGAAAAACACGTCTTTATATATTTTGTGTTGTAATCTTCCATGGATGATAGTGTATCACATTTATGTATACACATCATTATAGCATCCTAAAAAGAGGCTTCTATATTTCTATTGTAGGTTCCTCTTTTCCTGCTAATTATGTGTCTTTAATTTGTCTTTTAGAAATAGTAAATAAATATTTTCTCATTGCACATTGTATTTTAGCTTAGTAAAAAATATTTTTTCCAATTTTAAAATATTTTTAAAATATTCTAGTAATATTTTGATTTTTTGCATTAAAAATATTTATCTTTGAGTAGTGCAGTAAAAATATTTATCTTAGGAGACAAACAATATTTTCTAGAAACTAGATTTTCCTTACATTACACAATTAAATGGTACTAAAATAGGTTAACCAATCAAAGTCATATAGATGGTTCAAATTATTTACGAGTCATCGAAGAACCTAATCTAACAAATCATTGTTACTCAAGTTTTAAATCGAAATGAAAATTTTACAATCTATGCTTCCCAAAACTCCTTCAAATCCCTTCTTAATTCTAAGATATCAAACTTACCACCTAAACAACTAGCAAATTCCATTATTCTCTTTGTGTACCTTTTAAACTAAATAATATCAAACTATAGTTATAAAAAATCACTCATAATGCACCATAAATACCAATAGCAATTTTTAAGTGTTTACCTCTTTGGAGTGGGGGCATTAACATAATCAAGGATGGAGAATTAAAGACATAAATATCTATATCTTTTAATTTCTACCTTTTGTTGGTGGGATTTGTTGTGCCATAAATTAATATATTCAAAATAAAATGAAAATCTTGCTCCACTCTCTTATGTGCAATGTAGGCCACAAAAATGGAATTAATAAGGCTTGTTACTTATAATTATTTAATCCATCCAAGTTCTAGTTCAATATTAGAAATTAAAAACAATATTTTTTTTAAATTGATGTCATCATCTTATTCATAGTGACAAGGTTCAAACGACTTATTATATTCCCTTCTTTATCTAGAATGGTCAAACTAATGATAGAGATATAAGAATACAATTGATATTAATTATCTCATAACATTCTACAATAATTATAATTAACAAAAATCTATTCCACCACACTTGTGATCAAGGATAAAAAATTTCAATTATAGATAAAACAAAAATCTAACATAATGATTCACAAGATGACAATATTTATGATTATATCATATCATGGCATGACATCTATACAACATTTTGTCACTGTCAATTTTAATAAAATGTTTAAAAATATTTTATAAGATAGTCATGAATCACATCTCATCCAAGAAAGAATATTATCTAAAAGAAGGATATTACATGCCTCTTTTTAAGACCTCAATAACAAGTAAATAAAACACTTAAACACGATATAAGAATCAACAAATAATGCATAAATTAAATTTAATATACATTTCAATTATGCAATTTATACTCAAAATTGACTCTCTTTCAATCCACATCAAAACACCTCTCAACCCATAAAATTCAAATTTATTGATAAAACAAACTAGAAGTTTAGGTAAAAATATTTTAAAACAGAATCAATATTCAATAACCATTTTTATCTAAGGATCAATTTTGGAACAATGATTCAATAATTACACTTATTCATGTAGAAAGGATAAATAACTATCCCATTATTATAAGAGAACATTTATATTAACTGTTCTACCGAATAATGTTTAAGATTGGCTCGCTCAATCAAACCCGATGATGAGAAGAAAGCTACTTTTGTTCACAAATAAATTCTACAAAACCACTTACTAGCTTTGTTTCTGAGGAAAGTTCTATCTATTAGACAATACTCAGCTCTCAAATGTTCAGTTCTCTAGATAATCTATCAATAGATATAGCCGACAGTTAAAATCCACAGTCAATTTCCTCCATATATTCAAACAAAATTGCTTTAAACAACTCATAACTGAAGCTTCTGACAAAGATCATGGAAAGGGAGTTATGACTCAGAAATTATACGACTGTGAAAACATAACTAATATAAAGGTTTAAGTTTCTGACATTCTGACTGAAAATCTAATATGATTCACCTGCCAGATCTGTAATCACAAAAAATAAAAGAAAATAAAAATTTTGCATAACAAATTTCAACTGGCAGCCAATATTTTCATTTAAAACGCAGCAAAAACCTTTTTTCAAGTCCAAGAATCCAATTGCTCTAGAACCCAATTATTTTTTATATCTACTTTTCATATATTGCGAATAGATTGAAGGGGCAGCAACTGCTTTGGTAGAGCTTCGTAATACTTTTCTTCCAAACTGTGTCTATTTTTACGCATTGGCATCATTGAGACCACACTGTCACAATTTGTGCAAAATCTTGACATGTCACTTGCCATGATTGCAGTGAGATTTTTTGGGAATCTGTATTGGGATCACTTTTTGTTGTGTTTTATTTCATTTTAAAATATTTTTGTTGTTATATGTTAAATGAAAGCAATAGTTCTGTGGTTTTGTCACTATTTTCATATATGATATTATTGCAATACCAAAGCTAGATCTTTATTTATTTTTCTACATGAAGATATTTTGAAATGTGAAGTGAATTTTATCTTTATTTTGTGCTTTAAAATTTTATTTTATTTTTCAATAAAAGTGGATTATTCCACTAAACTTTTTTATTAATATTTTTTAGTTTTTACACAAGATTCAAAGAGCATACCAGAGGAAAGAACCCTAGGAAGAAAACCTCTGGTCATAGCTCATAAAATAAACCTATAGTATCTAATGGAACAATTTATACACCCCACCCAAAACCAAATACAAAATGCGGTCATAACACATATAATATCAGTTTTGCATAGAGCCCATATGACAATTTGCCAAAAAAACCTATCAGATAATTTTCAAATGTAGACTCCATAGCTACTATCAATGGAAGAAGACAAAAATTTCCAAAGCCCTATGCCAAATCCCATGAGCCAAAAACCTTCCTGCCAAAAAAGAAAGTATCAAAAAACCTTTGCAAAAACACTATTATATCAAATACCATGACCTCGAACTCTTCTCTAGACAACGAACATGAATACTTGAAATGAAAGGGGAAAGTGTGAATAATTATCATCATAAAATTTTACATCGACGTTACTCAAGAAAATCATATGATTGTTGCTACAAACCTTCCCATACCCTAGAAGGAATTTCCTCAAAACCCACCTCTCGCTGATTAGCATTGCTATCAATGGCTAAATTTGCCAAATAATTTGCAATCTTATTAACTTCTCTGTAACAATGGGATACCAAGAAAGATTCAAACACTTCTAATTTTTGTAAAATGAGATCAAGTATATACTACAAATTCTAACAATTCGATTTCTTTTTCATAACACATTGAATAATCACCATAGAATCACCTTCAATTATTAAGTCCTTAATTCCCAAAGAGATTGCCATATCCAATCCAAAAGACAAAGCATGAAATTCTGCATAATTGTTAGTTTTAAAACCAATAGCATGACACTTAGCTCAAATAAAATTTGCATTGTAATCATAAATTACCATTCCTACCCCAACCGGCCCAGGGTTACCATGAGAGGCCCCATCAAAATTCAATTTAAAGTGCCCCTGCAGAGGAGGTTTCCATCTAGTAGAGCATCTCTTACCTATTGCATCATTTTTAAAAAAAATTGAACCATGAGAGGGTAAAACTGACAGCAGCTTCCAAACTCTAGTAACTCTACTATCCCAATGTGAAAAAGAAGTAAGATTTTCCAAATTCTTATAAATAAATGACAAAGCAACCTCAGAGATTGAAGACTCAATTTTTAATAGAACCTCATATACAGGAGACCTTGTTTTTCTAAATATCATGTTGTTTCTCTCTAGCCAAACATTCCAAATCACAATAGATGGAGATATGATCCTAAGGCATGCATAAAAAAATGAGGCAAACATAAAAGGCCAAGATCTAAAATGGAAAATGAGATCCTTACCAATAACAAAGATTTAACTTCTCAAACAACCACTGCCAACACTCATAAGCATAATCACAATGTAGGAACAGGTGTGAAGAAGATTCCAAATTTTTGTTACAAAAGACACAAGGGAAAACAACAGTAATACCAAGCCTATCTAGTCTCATACCTGGAAGGACTCTATCCTGAACTGCCAACCAAGCAAAGGCTCCAGCTTTGGGAAGACAAGCCGAATGCCAAAACAACTTATAAGGCCAAGAAGATAAATCTTTAGCAACCATAAGAGAGTTGTAACCATCTTTAACAGTGTACTTACCAAAAATATTCTTTGTCCAAATAAGTTCATCCTCAGAATCAGAAAGAAATACAATTCTATCCCCCAAAATCTTTTCAAAATCTAATTTCATGCTTTGATCAACATCTAAGAAATCAATCGGCTTCCATCTAGCTAGCTTAAGGGGTCCACTAGTCACAGTTTCAAAATAATCTGCTACAAAAACACCCCAAAGGGAGGAAAGAACAGTGATCAAAGGAGACCAATCCCTAATATTCACCAAAGGTGTGTGTCCATTCCATACTTCATCCCAGAATCCGACCTTTCTACCATTATGAACAATCCATGAGAGATGAGGCAAAATAACTGATCTACATTTACAAAGGAAATTCCAAATAGCAGAACTCGAAGGCAAATTTGAGACTTTAAAAATGTACTCTCTCGGTCCATTATTTAAATATTTGGCAAACATAATTTGTGCCCATAAGGAGCTAGGCTTGTCATATAATTTCCAAACCAACTTAGCACCTAAGGCTAAATTCTGATTCTCTAGACTCTGAATTCTTGTTCCCCCAAGTTCCTTAGGAAAACATACCTTATCCCATGCAACTAAAGGGAGTTTCTTCTTGCCATCTTTATTATTGTTCCAAAGAAAATCTCTAAGAGTATCCTATAAACTAACAATGGCTGCTTTTGGAGACTCCAAAACAAACATGAGATATATGGGAACAACATCTATGATTCCATGAGAGAATTCTTTTAGAAATGACCGAAATAATCTTATCCCAAAAACCAATCTTATCTTGTTTAAAAAAGTAAGGAATCCTAAGGTAAGTACATGGAAGATTTCCAGTCTCAAATCCCCAAAAGGATTGCAACCTATGTTGAACCAATTGTGATGTATTAAGGAAAAAAATCTTTGATTTATCACCATTCACTTTCTAACTAGAAAACGATGCATAATTTTGTATTATTCCTTTAATCACTTTTGTCTCAACTAACGAAGCATGTCCAAATAATAGAGTATCATCTACAAAGAGACAATGAGAAATACTTTGGGGAATATTCTGAATCCTTATACCTTTCCAAAGCCCCCCCACTTTAGCAGCCCTAATAGCCCAACTAAAGGTTTAAGTTAGGAGAATAAACAAAAAGGGAGAAAGGGGATCTCCCTGTCTCAAACCCCTAGAGGAAGTGAAAAAACCACAAGGAGAACCATTAATTAAAACTGAGAATCTTGCTGAAGAAATACATGCATGAATCCATTTGACCCAGGCCTTGGAAAAACCTAACTTCTCAAGAACAACACATAAAGCCCCCCACTCTACTCTATCATAAGCCTTCATCATGTTTAGTTTAAGTATCATGGTCGGGGTTCTTTGAGTGGAAATAGAATGCAAAACCTCATGTGCTACAATTGCACCCTCTATCGTCTCCCTTCCGAGAACAAAACCACCTTGCTCCAATGAAATGATCCTAGGTAGAATTTTTGCTAACCTAAGGGAAATTGCCTTCGTAAATATCTTATACAAAGTGTTACATAAAGCAATGGGGCGGAAGTCAGCAAAAGTCTTAGTATCTTCTTTTTTAGGAATAATTGCAATCATTGTAGTATTAAGTTCTTTTAAAATGGACCTATTTCTCCTAGATTCCTCGAGAGCCAATAAAACATCATTTCCCACAAAATCCCAACATTTCTGAAAAAATAAAGGAGTAAAACCATCTAGTCCTAGGGCTTTATCCGGATTCATGGCAAAGACAACACTCTTAACTTCTTCTAAGGAAAAGGGAGACATCAACATCTTATTGTCTTCCAAAGATACTAAAGGAGGAATATTAGATATAATATCATTGCTGAGATTTCCATTTTTTGAAGATAATAATGACTTTAAAAACCTAACTGCCTCTGAAGCGATGTCCTCTAGCTCTGTCAATAAATTCCCATTCTGACACTGAATACAAGATATCCTATTCTTACATCTTTTAATCTTAGTTGAAGAATGAAAAAAATTTGTGTTCCTATCACCATCTGAAAGCCATAACTCTCTAGATTTTCATCTCCAATAGATTTCCTCTCTAGCTAACACCTCCTCAAGCTGTAATTTTAGTGATTTCAATTCATCAAAAACTTGTGGCACCATACCATGTTGAAGCACATGAGTATTAAAACACTCAATCATATCTTGAATCCTTTGTTTCTCCTGAAAAAATGTTCTTAAAATGTGAGATATTCCATTCCCTAATAGTCAATTTCAAATAACTTAACTTCTTAGCAATCTGAAACATATGGGACCTAGAACAAAAAGGAGCAAAATTCTACCATTTCATAAGCAGAGGCAAAAACGAAGAATCCCTAAACCACATGGGCTCAAATTTAAATGGAGACTTAAAAGAAGACCTATCCTCAATAACTGAAAGGGAAATTGGAAAATGATCAGAACTAGAGACCGGTAGATCAGAGGAAAAGAATTCAAAATCTGAATCAATCCAATTCTCAGATAACAAAAACTGATCTAATCTCTCAGCAATCCGAGAAAAATCCCTTCTCATGTTTGTCCATGTAAAAACCCCATTCTGAGACTTACAATTAAAAAGGCTCATATCAGAAATGAAATCCCCAAAGTCATCCATAATCCTTTTATTAGGGAAAACACCTCCTCTTTTCTCATCTAAATCAGTGATAGCATTAAAATCACCCCCAAAGATAATAAAGGAACCATGTTTTAAGGGAGAAGAAATCCTCTTTAATTCATCCCATAACTTACTCCTAGTGCTTTAAAGTTTTTGTTTTCATTGATCTTGAGGTTATTTTTGTGACAATTTTTTCTGACATAATTATTTAATATTTAATGTATAAAAGCTACTGCTGGTGCTGTAAATAAAATGCTTGACAAAGTTATTTTCACATAGAATGAATAGTAAAGATTGGATCATCTTCATTTGTTGAAGAACAAATTGGTTTCCCAAATGGATACATTCTCTCACATATGTTGGTTATTTGGTTGTGTTGGTTACTTGATTAGAACTCTGATCCAATTTGATACCAATATGCTTTTGATATTATTATATTCTTTTACAAACAATGTGTCTGTTACTTCAACAAAAACATAGGAACCACACTTCAAAAATCATCTTCGCATAAACATATAAAGCTAACATCTCTACTTTTGCATCAATTTGCAATAAATAAACATCCTTTTAAGAGCAATTCTAGACATGATTTGTAGTTGTACCCTTAAAAGTATCAGGTTTCTATAAATACAAAGAAGAAGGCTCTCTAAATTGCATTATTTTCTTTTATGTATTCCTAAAAGATTTTATTTGAATTCTCCATAAACATCTTAAGCCTGCAGGTGATGGAGGAGTGGAAGGAGGAAAAAGGTGTAGAAGACGATTTAAGGATAAAACATTCAAGCCATAGAAGTAAAGGTTAGAAATGATGATTAAAGGATAAAATTCAAGCTATAGAAGCAAAGGATAGAGAAGGCATGAGTCGGTGCTAAAAATAGAGCAAAATAGTGAAAAAGTGTTTCCTTGAACTGTGTGATAAAAAATGGCACACCTATGAACCATTCACAACACCTTCAACAAAAATGTAAGGGTTCATTCTTCTAATCTTGTTCAAAACAATGTTTTTCGGTCTCTCCACATTCAATGTTTCATCCATCAATTTCTCATCCTATGAGTATATAATCCAAGGCAAAACTTTCAAGCTCTACATTCCCATTTACTTTCTATTTCTTGATACACAAATGGTACCCCGAAAGACCTTGCATAATCTCCAAGCCTCATTCCTGTCTCTTCATTTTTTTCTGTTGGATTCGAACCAGGTTGAGGAAAATCAATCCCGGTGATTTTAAACTTAGGAGGGCCATTTGGATGATCAGCCAATTGTTGTATCAAAGAAGGCCATTGAAACCCATGAAGAATTCTAAAGTCCACAATTTATGCAACATCTAGAATTGTCTAATTAGAGAAAAAATGGGAAAGATTTATGAATGGGGATGCAATTATATAAAGATGCTATGCCATAAGAATCTCTATTGATGATGGCCTATTGGAAGAAAGCATAGTGTAAAGATATCCACCTGTGCCATACAACTTTGTAACCAAGCTCTCATCAAAATAATGAGCTAGATGTTGATCCCCATCTCCTTCAGGAGAAGAATGTTTCCTTATCTGCTTCAAAGTCTCTTCAACTCCTTGATTATCATTACTTTCAAGTGCTTGAGCACAATGTATTAGCAAAGTTCTCAAGTCCACAATTTCCTTGCGCTTCTTAATCCTTGATAACATCATCTTTGACTCCTTTTGCTACTTTTATGCATACTATTCTTCTGAACTAACTCCTGTATAACCAAGAAATTCTTCCCATTTCTACTTGCAGAAAGGAGCACTTGATCATGAAAAAACTATCTATGGTCCACCTTATAGCTAGATGGTAACTATGAGAAGTTGTTACTACAGCTTGGGAATGCAAATGACAATGAATCTACATGAGGAAAAAGAGTTTCATTCTCACTAAGAGTATCATAAAAGGGCTTTGTAGTAGTTTGAAGACCACTGCACTCCTGGTGCATGCATAGTTTTTCCTCGACATCTTCATCTGTCAATATATCACGATTATTGCCCATACCATAACTGGGATGTGAGTTGAACCCGTGACATTAGACTGCATAGAAGTCACTTAGTTAAAGAGTGGTCACATTGATTGTTTGAGCATAGCATTTAGTATGGTGGTCAATTCTAACCATGGGGGAAGGTGCACAGACAAAGTGCATGGTCAAACAAATTGACTGATGTAGGATTCGCCAAAAATTACCGATGCCGACATCAAACATTTCCAACGTGAGACTCTAAATCCGGTGGGGAGTTCCCCACATGACTAGCCTATCGGCTAATAAATAATAACTAGCAATTGCATCTTGGTGTGCAATGGATATGTCGAAGAGATGTGGAAGGTCAATTAGAAAATTTTAATTCTACTTCTTCTATACATTTGTGCAGTACATGAGGTCAATTGGTAGGCCATTTAGAAAATAATTTTGTTTCTACAACACAGATCTTAATGGAGAAGTGATAATTTCACGTGAACTATGCATCAATTTACAGGGATCCAAACATGAGTGAATTAAAAGCTTTGAATTAGGAAGATAATCACTATCCACTACCAAAATGAGTGGGCAGATATGGATAGAGAGAGGAAGCAAGAGAGAGAGGAAGAGTGAGAGAGGGTCAAGGAGTTAGGGGATGGAGATGGAGAGAGAGAGAGAGATAGAGAAAGAGAAGAAGACATTTCCATAGATAGAGGGGTAGAGAGAAAGATAGAGGTACAGAAAAAGATAAAGGAGATAAATGGATAGAGAGAAAAATAGAGGTAGAGGAAGAGATAAAGATATAGAGAGACATGGAAATAGAGAGGAAGAGATATAGAGGAAGAGGGAAAGGGAAAGGGAGATGATATATAAAGATAGATAAAGAGATAGAAAAACAAAGAGAAGTAGAGATAGACAAATAAAGATGATGAGAGGGAGAAAGATGAAGAGGGATAGAGAAATGGGGGGGGATAGAGAGAGGGATATAGAAAGAGGGAGAGATATAGATATATGGGAAGACAAAGTGAAAGAAACAGAGAGAAAGGTAGATATAGAGAGATAGGTAAGCAATAGGGAGCAAACGAGGGAGAGATGGCATTACAAGACTTTTTCTCGTGGAAATAAATTGTAATAAATATAATTAAATAAATGTAATTATGAACATTATTATAGTTATGAAAGGGTGTCATTTTTGGTAACCACCTTGTGACATTATATAAACTCGTGAATTAATAAAGGAGGATACATCGGGAGAAAATAATAAAGAAAAAAGAAATTGAAAGAAGCAAAAGCGAGAGGATAGTTAAGGTCTGGTGGTTGGACATTGGGCATTGGAGAAGGGGCATACAATGTGTGTCCAACTTGGGGTACAACGTACACCCAAGAGTGTCCTGGTCAGGGCTGTGTTTATTTCATGTCGTGAAGGCATGTGGGGTTGTTTGTAGGAACCATGTCCTTCTGGAGTGCTTCCTTGCCCAGAAACCCTAGGCCTATAACTAATCCTCTACATGCGGGAAAGCAGCCTCTCTATGATTTACAAATATGTATTAATCAATTTCATATAGTCATTGCCCTAATGTTTCACTACTGCAAATTATTATCTCGATGTTTTATTATTGATATATATTAATGTCTATAAATATTCCCTCCTTGAATGTATTTAATGTATAAAATTTATATGGTTATATTTCAAATGTTTCTTTGAAATAAATTTATAATTAATTTATCTATTATTACATTTACTTTTCTAAATGTATCAAATGTGGTATTAAAGAGTCATAATAAATAATAAATTAAATTGCCTTACTATCAAGATTATTTATATTAGATGAAAAGGTTAATTACATTAGGTTAAACTTTAAAATTTGATTTATTTAATCCACTGCTAATATTTTATTAACCATAGAGGAAAAGTACCATCACATTTGGTATTAGAGCCAAATCAATCTTGAAAGCCTATACGAGATCATCCAATTTTATTTGATTCTATTGCTACACATTTATCTCCCCTGCATTACACATTAGAAAATAAATCACCAAGACAATAAAATAGTAGTTACATTTTACTTTAGGTTTTGATTCAAGATTATTAGATTCCCTATAAATTATTTACCAAAGTATTTACTGTCCCTTCATAAATTAATTGAATATTTATGTAGAGCTAGATGGATCTATAGAACCAAAGAACAAGAATAAATAATTTATAAGATTCATATATCTTGAAAATGTTCTTTTATGAGGATTTCTTCCCTATTATAAATCAAATGATTCAATAAATAGATGATCTTGCATATTTAACTTTGCAAGTAGTTGGTCATGACTGATTAGTATAAACACTAACCAATTAATTAATTTATGCCTTAAAGAAAACTCCCACAAGAAAGATTTCAATGCAAACAATAATTTCCTAAAGCATTTGCTTATGGAAATGAGTTTTGTTGTCTATGTCAAACATATAGGTTAAAAACAATAGCTAAATTGAAAACCATAGCATCCAATTAAAATGCTCATGTATGAAGTACAACCTTTTCCTTCATATTTGTGTAATCTCAATATACTGATTTTTGTAGTCCTAAAATATTCTGTGGATATATTTACTTCATATTTGTGTTACTCTGCCCTGAAATACTTATCCTCAATTCCAGATATGAGTTTTTTTATTGTGAATGACCATTAAAACCCTTTCTTTGAAGAGAAGAAGCCCTTGAATAATTGCCTCAATAGCATCAAGATCAATATTTTTTTATATAAAGAGCTATATATTTAATCACATGTCTAAACCCATCCTCTCCAATTGCTGATTGACTTTTCTTATTGAATTCAAATATTTTCTTTTACCATTAAAAATGTTGATACCAAAGTGCATGATCATAATAAAACTTACAGACTTATATATAAACATTTTCTTAAGCTACAAAAAGGAATAATATTCAATCTTTAATTTTTTTCTTTACCAATGCAAAGCTGAAATCAATCTTCCAAATATTTTTTTTGCACACCACGACGAGTAAATTTGTTCTAGACAAGAAACTAATATCTTAATTTTATTATCTTAAATTTGTTCTAGACAAGAAACTAATATCTTAATTTTATTATCTTGTAAGTACAAAGATAAATAGGATTTTGCGTGGCTTCCTATTATCTGTGTTTAGCTTTTAGTTTCCTAAAAATTCTTTGGGAAGTACAATGCAGTAAGACTTATGGACTTTTAGAAAATAAAGGTGATATGACATGCTAAGGTGAATAAAAGATTTCTTTTATCTCATTCATAGTTAATAGTTAATATTATGGAGAGAGTTTAGTTTTTAGTAATTATTGTTGAATATAACTTTATGAGTGCATTACTTCTCATTAAGAAATAATTACTTTTAAAAGATGATAGTAAGTAATAGAATAGGTCAAATTTTAACATCTTTAAATGTAAGTATGGTAAATTATGTGAGAAAAAGTAAGCATTCTTAGTAGACAATAACTTTTTGTATGTCTTTTTTTGTTTTTAAAAGAGGAAGGAATAGGAAGATTTGGGAGATAAACCTTAGATTACACATGATCTATCAATCTTTTAGAATTAAAGGTTTGTTGTGTGTATTAAAAAGTTTTTGAACCAATATGACATTTGTTTTAATTTTTTTTTTTTAAATTTCTATGAGCATCTAACAAAAACTCTGGATTTCATAGCGAGAGAGAGAGAGAGAGAGAGAGAGAGAGAGAGAGATCCACATCAACTTTGCCTTTTGAAACTCTCTGAGGGCATTAAATCATATGATTCATTTCTATCCTTTGTTCTAAAATTATTTTCACTAGTTCCTTGTTGGATTCCCAACTTGATATTTGTTGCTCTTGGCAAAAAAAATAATAAAAAAATCTCTAAATTGTCTTGTAAGGAAAACAAATTGGTTAAGCAAAGGAAGTACATTTGAAAGTAAAATAATATATCTTTAAATACTTGAAACAACTCTAAGCTAGAGAATCTCCTTAAGACAAAAATTTTGGTAAAGACCTTAGGAAAAAGGGAATTGACCCATCACAATGGCTTCAGAAAATGACTGAAAAGCTTACGATGACCTAGAGAGAACCAATCAAGTCCTACTAAATGAAATCGCTAAACTAGCGGCTCAAGTCAATCAACTTAAGAAGGAATCTATAGAACAAAGAAAACAACAAGAGATGTCAATCTCAAAAAGCAAGAAAAGTTCTCGATCAACACAACATCAAAACAAAAGAAATGAAAAACATAGAAAAAAAAGTAAACAACGATGATAATTATCCAAAGAGAGTGACACTTATGAATCAAGCAACTCTAACACTTGAATCAAAACCCTCAGAAAATACATTTAGCAAACAAACACAACGAGAATTAGATAATTTTTCCCATAAAATCAAGCTACTTGAATATAGTGCTGACACTGGTACAAGAGAGGAATCAAAGAAGTGGTTGATTAACCTAGAAAGATATTTTGACTTACAAAACACAAGTAGTTGTGATAGAACAAAGATCGCTACCTACCAATTGAAAAGTAGTGCATTAAATTGATGGCAAGATACAGTTAGATCTTTAAAGCTACGAATTGATAGAATAAAATGGTCACAATTTAAACAATTATTTCAACAGAAATATCTTTCTGATTACTTTTTAGAAGAAAAGAAGAATGAATTTTTTGAATTGAAACAAAGGCTACAAACTGTAAGTGAATATAAACAAAACTTTGAAAGACTTAATAGATTTGTACCATTCATCGAAGAACATGATCATGTTGTTAGATTTATCAATGGTTTAAGATATGAATACCAAGCTCAAGTATGCTATGGCAAGCTAGTATCAGTAGATGAAGTTGTACAAATTGCAGAAAAATTTAAAAATTATCATCAAATTTCAAGACAAAAAAGAGAAAATCGCAAAAGAAATAGGGAAGGATCATATAAGAAAACTTTCGAACAAGGAAGACACTATTCCAACCAAAATACAGTTCAGTGTAGATCCACCAATATGTCCCATTTCAACAAAGACCACAAGACATCATAAAAAATTCAATGTTGGGCTTGTGGTGAGAATCATCTTCAGCAAAATTATCCTCGAATGCACCCTTACTGTGGGAAATGTGGTAAGAACCATCATAAAAATGATCATTCATGAAACCCCCAACAACACCAATATCAAGATAATAAATTTTTCACCCCTTCCAACATGAATATTTATGCAATTGTAGATATAGGTATGGTGCATTACCAACCTTCTTTAATTGAAATTAAAGGTTCTATAAATAATCATCCCATTGTTTTTCTTGTTGATTCAAGAAGTAGTCATAACTTTATTTCTCCTAGGGTTGTAGCACAACTAAGGATTGCATCTAAATCAATAGAACCTTTAGATATCGAAATGGCAAATGGTAGAATAGTTAGACAAACAGGTGCAATTATTGAAAATTTAAAATTTGAATTAGACAACCTTGTAACACATGATCATTTTCACATATTAAATCTAGGTACATATGATTCTATTCTAGGTATGAGCTAGATGGAGAAAAACAATGCTTTCCTAGGTTGTGAAAACAAACAAGTTATGCTAAACTCTAACATGGGGACATGTCATAGTTTACAAGGGGAGAAAAGACCTCTTCACATTAAAACCATTAAAGCAATGCAAGTTAAGCATAGTGCGAGGAAAAAGTGTAAAATATTTTGTGCTATGATTTTTAAAAAAGGTGATAAATTTAAAATAGATATTAATAGTAAACCTGTGGTGCAAGAATTTAAAGATGTGTTTCGTGAAGAATTAAATAGCTTACCTCCTAAACTATCTGTAGAACATGCAATTGATCTAGTTCCCAGGGTCGAACTTGTCTCCAAAGCTCCCTATCGACAGTCAATCCTTGAATTAACTGAACTAAAAATCCAATTAATTCAACTACTTAAAGAAGGTAAGATAAGGCCAAGTGTCTCTCCATGGGGTGCACCAGTATTATTCGTTAAAAAGAAAGATGGGACCATGAGCTTATGCATAGATTATAGACAACTTAACAAATTAACCATAAAGAACAAGTACCCCTTGCCTCAAATTGATGACCTCCTAGACTAGTTACATGGTGCCAAATGCTTTTCCAAAATAGATCTATAGTCAGGATACCATCAAATTCGTATTAAAGAATCTGAAATTTCCAAAATGACATTTTGAACACAATATGGTCATTATGAATTTGCGGTAATGCCTTTTGGTCTAACTAACACACCTGCAACCTTTATGACCTTAATGCATGATATCTTCTAACCATTTCTAGATGTATTTGTTATCATATTTTTGGATGAAATATTAATATACTCAAAAAATGAGCAAGAACATGAGCAACATTTGAGGATGGTACTAGAAACCTTACGAAAACACAAATTATATGCCAAATTAAGCAAGTGTGAATTCTTTAAATCATAGGTATCTTATTTAGGTCATATAGTTTCAGAAAAATATATTTCACCAGACCCTACTAAGATTAAAGCAATTCAAGATTGGCCTATCCCCAAGGATGCTCATGAAGTAAGAAGTTTCCTAGGATTATCTGGGTTCTATCATCGGTTTGTTAAAAACTATTCAAAAATTGTTGCACCTTTAACCGACCTAACAAGGAAAGTTTTAAATTATAAATGGACTAATGAATGTGATAAGGCTTTTGAAACATTAAAAACATTGCTAACAACTACACCTATTCTTTGCATCCCAAAGTTTAGTAAACCTTTTGTTGTGATTACAGATCCATGTGGGATAGGTATAGGTGGTGTTCTAATGCAGGATAACCAAGTTGTATGCTATGAATCAAGAAAATTATTACCTGTCGAAAGAAACTATCCTATTCATGATCTTGAATTATTAAGGATTATCCATGCCTTAAAGGTTTGGTGACACTATTTATTGGGGAACAAGTTTATTTTTAAAACAGACCATCATAGTCTTCAACACATATTTACTCAACCTCAACTTAACATGAGATAAAGAAGGTGGATGGAACTCTTAACTGAATATGATTTCACTATCCAGTATGTTCCTAGAAAAGATAATGTAGTGGCAGATGGCTTAAGTCGAAAAAGATTATGTGTTAATGATTTGACATTGGTAAGGAGCCAATTTTAACATGATATAAAATCCAAATTACCTATCGATGACTATTTCCAACCAATTTATGAAGGCCTCCAAAATCAATCCCTTAATGTCCATTTGAAAGATCGATTAGAACAATATTTACTAAGTAGCAATGGACTCCTCTATTACAAAGGAAGATTGTGTGTTCCTAATATACTTGGCATTAAATCATAAATATTGAAAGATTCTCATGATATACCTATAGCCAGACACCCTGGATTTCAAAAAACCTATCTTTCAATCAAGATATTAAAATTATTTTTGATCTCAAATGAAGAGTGAGATCATTACTTATGTGCAATAATGCTTAACTTGTCAAAAGGTAAAAGCGGAAAAATGTAAACCTCCTGGCCTCTTGCAACCCTTGTCTATTCCAAAGTGAAAAGGGGAATCAATTAGTATGGATTTTATCACTAGATTACCTCGAACCCAAAAAGGTCATGATTCTATCTTTGTAGTAGTAGATAGATTAACCAAAATGGCACATTTTCTACCCATCAAGATTAAATCTTCTTCTTCTGACATTGCCCACATATTTGTTGAATAAATTGTTAGATTGCATGGTATTCCAAAGAATATTGTTTCAAATCAAGACCCTAGATTTACATCATCTTTTTGGAAATCTCTATTTTATGAACTTTGCACTAAATTAAGCTTCAGTACTGCATATCACACTGAATCTGATGGGCAAACTAAGCAAATTAATAGAGTCTTAGAAGATATATATAGTGCATGTATACCATGGATAAACCCAAATCATGGGAAGACTACTTAGATTTAGTTGAGTTTACCTACAATCAAGGATATAATTCAACCATTAAGATGTCACCTTTTGAAGCTATGTATGGTCGAAATTGTAACATGCCTATCTCTTGGTTTGATCTTGTTCATAAGATTTGGTATGAAAATGAAAACTTGTTAGAAATGGATGCTATTGTTAACAAATCCAAACAAAACATGAAAGCTGCCCAAGATCGATATAAAAGTTGGGCTGATTCCAAGAGGGCTACTCGATATTTTGATGTTGGAGATCATGTTTTCTTAAGAGTCAAACTGAAAAGGAGCTCATTAAAGCTTGGAAAGTATTCTAAAATAGCTCCTCTTTTTTGTGTTCCTTTTCAAATATGAGAAAGAATAGGAAATGTTGCTTATAGACTTGCTTTACCTCCTCAGTTACAAATTCATGATATATTTCATTTAAGTTTACTTAAGAAATATGTTTATAATGTAGATCATGTTATTGATTGGAAAAGAATTTCTATTGAACCTTCTTGTGAATTTAAAATTGAACTAGAAAGAATAATTGAAAAAAGAACTAGAACATTAAGAAATAGAATTATAGAAGAAGTAAAAGTTAAATGGAGTCATTGTGGTAATGATAGTGCTACATGGGAAAAAGCTGATTTTATTAGAGTTCAATATCCATAATTGTTTGACTAAATGTTATTTTACGTGTGTTAATGATGTAGAAACTTCTCATGCTACTGAAGGCAGCAACTAATTTACAAGGGGGGAAATGGTACAAGACTTTTTCCTGTGGAAATAAATTGTAATAAATATAATTATGAACATTATTATAGTTATGAAAGGGTGTAATTTTTGGTAACCACCTTGTGACATTATATAATCCCGTGAATTAATAAAGAAGGATATAACGAGAGAAAATAACAGAGGAAAAATAAATTGAAAGAAGCAAAAGTGAGAGGATAGTTAAGGTTTGGTGGTTGGGCATTGGGAATTGGAGAAGAGGCATATAATGTGTGTCCAACTCAAGGTACAACATACACCTAGGTGTGTCCTGGCTAGGGCTATGTTTATTTCATGCAGTGAAGACATGTGGGGTTCAGTGTAGGAACTGTGTCCTCTTGGAGTGCTTCCTTGCCTGGAAACCCTAGGCCTAGAGCTAATCCAATGCATGTGGGAAAGCAACCTCTCCGTGATTTACAGATATGTATTAATCAATTTCATATAGTCATTTCGCCAATGTTTCACTACTGAAAATTATTATCTCAATGTTTTATTATTGATATATATTAATGTTTATAAATATTTCCTCCTTGAATGTATTTAATGTATCAAATTTATATGGTTATATTTCAAATGTTTCTTTGAAATAAATTTATAATTAATTTCTCTATTATTACATTTACTTTTCTAAATGTATTAAATGTGGTATTAAAGAATTATAATAAATAATAAATTAAATTGCCTTACTGTAAAGATTATTTATATTAGGTAAAAAGGTTAATTACATTAGGTTAAACTTTAAAATTTGATTTATTTAATCCGTTGCTAATATTTAATTAACCATAGAGGATGTTGGCAACTGACACTTTCTAGTTGGTTTCACTATGTTGCAATTGATGGTCACATGGCAACATGGCAACTTATTCCGGCTTCATGTTTTGGTTTAGTTGTCTACTGTCAGGAATTTTACAGACACTACACCGACACCGACATTGACACTGACACCAACAGGATGGATGAATTTCTTTGGTTATCAGCAATGTAGGCTGACATGATTTAAAACAAGGTTATCGGTATTGGAGGCCAACATCTTTTGGATCTAACATCAGCAATTAATTTTGATATTCATGTATTTATGCTATCTAGCCAACATGTATATTGACATTGTAATTATCTTTGTAAGTTGACATAAGGCATGTTAAATTGTATAGGGTATATAGGTCAATTGGATTAGATCATTTTGATATAGGTGTGTAAGGAGATATGTAATGTAATGAAAATGATATGATGCGAATAAGGATGGATAGAATATGTGAAATATATCTAAGAGATTATGTATGAGAGGATAATTTTGTAAAGAGTTATTTTGGTAAAGGGTTTAGGGTTTCAGACCGGAACAGATAGAGCTTAACCAGAACTGTATTTAAGCATAGAAGATGCTATCTCAGTAGTGCACTCATTTCTCCAGATTATAGTCTAGATTTATGTGGTCAGTGAGGCTCCTTTTGTGTTTTAGCAGTGTGCTCTAGGCTGTAAGCCTTCCTGCAAGTGCAGACCCCTATATTTTGTAATATCTCTTGATATGGCCAGTGGATTGATATTGTGGGTCACAAATACCACTGTGGTTTTTCCTCTTTGAGGTTTTACATGTATAATTCTGTGTGTTATGGTATTCATTTATGTGATTGGCTTATTGGTTGCTTTACTTATTTCAATTCTATATGTACCGGTATACTGGTTGGTGTATGCATGTTTTAATAAGGTTAAAATTGATCATATCGGTAGAACATTGATTCAGCCCCCTCCTCTCAGTGTTCTTGGATTCCAACAATTGGTATCAGAGCTTTGTACCTCAGAGGAAGTTTAACAGCTTGAGGGAGATCCTAAATTCAGAATCCATGGATATGGGTTTGGAAAAGAAACTTGAGATGGCACTTGAAGATTATGATGTTGAAAGGATGAAGAAATTAAAGCTACAAGATGAATTTAATTCTAGTAAGGAATTCATTATTTCCCTACAATAGAGATTTTCATCTGTTCAAGCTAGGAGGAAGGAACTTTTGCAAAATTAGGATGATGAAGAGAAAAATACACTTAAGGAACAATGTCAGAAGCTAAGTCAAGAGAACATGGTCATGAAAAATGAAATGCAAGCTATAACCATGAGAATAACTAAAGAGATTGAGGACGGAAAGAAAAAGGAAGAAAATCTCGTTGTATCTTTGAAGAAAAAATTTGAAGAATGTGGTAGGTTGGTTCATGAGAATGATATGTTGAGAACTGATTTAGTACAATCCTAGAGTAATGAACAAGAGCTTGAGAGACAAATGATAATTCTGAGAGATGATCTAACTAATGAAAGTGAGTATAAAGAAAAATTGAAGTTTAGTTTAGCAAAACTAAATGAGTTATTGAAGAGACAAAGACAGAATGGAGATTCCAGTGGACTTAGATTTGAGCAAGGATAGAGTTTTGGTACTACTAATGAAGATCAAAACCATAAGGCACCGATAAGGCAGTTCAATGCTTATAAATCTAGTGGTAGATGTTTTGTTTACAATAATTTTGGTCACATGGCTAAGCAATGTAGAAACAGAGCAAATCAGAACCCTGATTCTGCTCCCAATAAATGTTCTAAATGTAATAAGTATGGTCATTAGACAGAAGATTCTAGAATGAATTTTAAATTCTATGTATGTGGAAAATTTGGACATATGGCTAATCAGTGTAGGTCAAGCAATTATATCAGTTTTAGCAAAGCAATTCAAAGAAATAATGTTATATGTTATGCGTGTAATGAGGTTGGACATATTGCAAAATTCTGTAGAAGCAGAAATCCACCAGTTGGCAATGGAGGATCAAATGAGAAAGGAAAAGAGAAGGTTAGTGAAATCTGACACAATCATACCCAGAGATGGGTCAAGAAGTCTAAGGATCAATCTACAGGGGAATGCACCAATTACTTATCCGGCAGAGGAGGTTGCTTCTAAACCGGTAGGTAGCTCAACCAGTAACTAAGGAAGATGCCTTAGGGGTAGGAAAAATTTATGAATATGTTGCATATTCCTTGGGAAGAGGTTCTAGAAGATATTCTAGACATTGGAGATGCTTATCCGACATAGAGATGTTTTAAAAGAGATCCAGTAACTTTCATCGAAAGTCATTGATGTCAATGACGGATTAGGTTTTTTCTTGAAACATAAAAGGTTAAATCTACTTCATTTTTTATCAGCTTGCAATTAGAGTGACTAAAAGCAATTCAAAGCAATTAAGGGTGATATAGTGTGATCAGATATCTTCTTGAGCAATTTCACCAGCGACTAAAAGAATTTGTTAGGGTTTTTTCACTGGAAGTGATTCATGGGTATTTTTATTAATCGTGGAAGTGGGATAAACATCTATTCCTATCTTTGTTGCAAACCCGACTGTTGTAGATGTTAAAGACCATCCCAAGCCAACTTTCAAGCAATATTGGCATGTGGCTACCCTGGATGAATCGGTTGGAGCATTTTCTTGTGTTCCAGAAGGAATTGTGTATGTTGAAGATATTAGGGCATACATACACTATCACATTGAGGATTTTGGAAAATCTAAAATAAAGGGCATGTACATAAGCAAGTTGTTGGGAGATTGTGGAAAGATCAAACCGAAATACAAGCACATTGAAGACTTAGGGTTTACCGACATTCTGGACATTCTGGAATTCGAAGATGAAATCATTATGTATTTTTTTAGCAAAGTACATCGGGAGTTTATCTAGTTGGATAGACCTTACAAGTTCACCAAGGAAGCCATCAGGGGACTCACCGATTTACCACAGGTTGGGCAACATTCAGAAAAGAAGATTTCTAATCATTATGTAAACAAAATCACCATCGCGACATCTGACAGGCAATCCATGAGAATAAGCACTATTACCGATACTGACATCAAATTCAGTAGCATGATCATTGGTTATAAGGTAACTCAACAAACTGACTAAATTATGTTTCTAGCTCCTGCATTTTAGCAGCTTATAAGATGAGAGAAAATGAGAAATTGGATCTATGTGGTTGGATGTTAGATGAGTTATTGATAAACCTAGGTAAGATTAAAGGAGAAAAGAAAGGGACTTTTTGGTATGGAAACTTGATTGTCTGCTTAATGCTATTTTTCATCAATCGGACTCCCAGTTTTGGGAAGAGACAATGGCCATTTGACATCCTGGTAGGGAGGCAATTAAACAATCTATTACTACATTAGGTAGTTAGAGGGATGACAAGGTATGGGGATATTTTAAGGCATTCCATAAGGCTATGAAATCTAGAGAAAAGGTTCCTAAGAATATTGTTGAGAAATACTCAACTAACATATGCTTCATGGTGAAGAAAGATGAAACACTTATGGAAGCGGTCATACCCTGAAAGATCTGGATTGAGGAAATGGGCTATGAAGTTGATGGACATATTTTAGATGCTTATGAAAAAATGTTGACTGATGCACCTATTGATGGAGCAGAGAAGCCTTGTGGTACTACAAAGTAGAACACACATGAGGTTCAAACAGAGGTCAATCAGAAGAAAAGAGAGAAACGGGAAGGAAAAGCAAGCAAGTTTGTTGAGAAAGTTTCATAAGACATCAAAACATTGATTGATGTTGTCCTAGAGAAAGGCAAGAAGAGAAAAGAACCTAAAGTACACATTGATCCTATTATAGCAAAGTCTACATTTGAGGATGATACACCCCTGGCATTCAAAAGGGTTATAAGGAAGAAAACAAAAGAGACAAGGGTAGAGGCTAAAAAGCAACTGGTAAGAAAAGTTACTATCAAGTTACCAACACAGAAGAAAACACCAGAAGTAACACCTTCAGCCCCATCCGATACTGGTAAAAGGAAGAAGAAGGGAGACATTGTTCTGGCAACTGAATCTGGTAGTGTATCTATCATTCCAAAAAAAAATTGAGCAGAATTAGTTGATGAGATTACTAAGGATGGTATGTTAAAGAATGTACATTTCTATTATGAACATTTAGAGGATGTTGAACAAAGAGAAATAGAGGAGGTAGTTCTATTATATTTGGATATTTATAAGAAAACTTTGATAGAAACTGAAAAACCAAATACTGACAGAATTGTATAATATGTTAGATGTTAGAAGAATGTCAGCTATGGAAGAGCACAATAATATTAAAATTCAAGAGTTGTTATCAGTTTGTGTTACTATTGCTCCAGAGGAATTGGATAGGACACTTGAGGTGGTAGACAAAAATCTTTCACAACAAACATAGAATAACCAGTCTTATGTTAGGAAGGGTAAATAAAATAATAAAGGAGACCCAAAAGGCATGGGTTAAGTTCTTTGAAGAGAACAGAGGTTTCTTTACTTCACTAGAATCAAAGAAGGATACTGCAAACATCCTGGTTGAAGGGAAAGGAAAGGGTATTATGGGTACTTCACCCTCAATTTTGAAAAATATTAAGATAGTGGAAATTAAGCCCCTGACAGATACAAATGTATGAGAAAATGTTGAGACACCGGAAAATACAGAGAGTGTAAAGGTTGATAATGTACTTGATGCTAATGTTGAGGATAACAGTCCTCCAGATATAAATTTATAGGTTGAGGTTACAGTTCCTAGGGAGGAACCGACAGTTACTAAGACTGCACCAAGTGGCAAAGCCACTGGTGCAAGTGAGGAAGCTATAAGGGATAAATCATTAGAGGAGAAGAAAGAGGAATTTGGAAGGGAACCGGTAGTGAGTCCATCATTGTTGTCAATCGACACCTTGCAGGTTGTAAAGAAAAAAATAATTGAGATGAGGCCTATTGAACTCATGATGATGGTTGCACAATAGTTAATGAAGGAAGGATCTATGGATAAAGGGATTATTGATTAGTCTATCACTGTTTTGCACAAACTAGTCCCGGAGTGAAAGTTTGAAAATGAAGCGGGCCACATCCAGCAAGCTTAAGACAATTACAAAGCACATTTCTAAGGATTTTCAATCCTTGTAGCATATTTCAAATCAACAAGCACTGGAGAGGTCCACACAGGATAAAAGAGATACATTTGATCAGATGATTGGGTCTGAGAGAAAGGAAATTGATGAGAAATTGAAATTGATAGATAATTCTTTGAAGCAGTGTACAAATATTTACAGAGTATGTTGTAACATAGATGCTCTTACATTTAATTTGGATAAGAAAATTAAGGAATTACAGGAGAAAATTGCAGGTATAGCTAATTCTTTTTATGGATTGAATTCATTGACTACATCCATTGATGGTCAAATTTTGGTTTTGGAAGCTCAAGTTTTTTCTCTGGAGAAAGAGAAAGAAAAAATCATAAGAAGAGCCAGAATTCTTAGAGGTTTGGTGAGTCCCTAGTTGGATTCACTTGGTGTACATAAAAAGGAGTGTTTACATCTGGTTGGCAAGCCCACACCGACAGAGATAAATGAGAAAGAGTGCTTTGCCCATATGCTAAATGGACTTGTATCTATTTCGGGCACTTTCAAATCTTGTTGGGATACTTATCTAGAGCTTTTGGAGAAAGAATACTGATATATTTTCAAATAGATAAATCTCCAGTAAGGTATTTTTGAGATATTCATTGTAAAGTTTTAGATCTTTGACATTCTTTTTGAAGATTTTGATGGCATTGATGTCAAAGGGGGAGTGATATAGATGTGAAAAAGAAAAATGGTGAGTTGTATACATTAGGGGGAGATAAGGAGATATGGAGATATGGAGTATGGTGTATTTGGTATTTATTGGATATTCAGCTCAGGGGGAGTAGGTAGGATGAAACCAACAGATGAAATGAAGACCATTTTTCAAATGAGTGTTGCCATCAATGCCAAAGGGGGAGATTGTTGGCAATTGACACTCTACTAGTTGGTTTCACTATGTTGTCATTGATGGAAACATGGCAACATGGTAGCTTATTCTAGCTTCACATTTTGGTTCAGTTGTGTACCCGCAGGCATTTCACAGACACTACACAGGCATCGGCATCGACAGGATGGATGAATTTCTTTGGTTACTGACATTGAAGGTCGGAAGTTTAGAACAAGGTTATCGGTATTGGAGGCCGACATCTTTTGGATCTAACATCGACAATTGATTTTTATATTCATGTATCTATGCTATCTAGCCGACATGTATATCGACATTGTAATTATCTTTGTAAGCCAACATAAGGCATGATAAATTGTATAGGGTATATAGGTTAGTTGGATTAGATCATTTTGATTCAGGTGTGTAAGGAGATATGTAATGTAATGAAAATGATATGAATCAAATATGGATGGATAGAAGATGTGAAATATATCTAAGAGATTATGTATGAGAGGATAATTTTGTAAAGGGTTTAGGTTTCAAACCAAAATAGACAAAGGTTAACCGAGACTATATTCATGCATAGAAGAAGCTATCTCAGCAATTCACTCATTTCTCTGGATTGTAGTCTAGATTTATATGTAGTCAGTGAGGCTCCTTTTGTGATTGTGCAGTGTGCTCTAGGTTGTAAGCCTTCTTTTAAGTGCAAGCCCCTATATTTTGTAATATCTCTTCATATGGCCAGTGGATTGATATTGTGGGTCACAAATCCTATCATGGTTTTTCCTTTTTGAGGTTTTCCACATATAATTTTGTGTGTTGTGGTATTCATTTATGTGATTGGCTTATACCGGTTGGTGTATGCATGTTTTAATAAGGTTAGAATTGATCATGTCGGTGAAACACTGATTCACCCTCCCCCCCTCCCTCATTTTCTTGGATTCCAACAGAGGAAAAGTACCATCACAGATGGGGAGAAGAAGAGAGATAGGTAGATGGGGAGAGAAGGAGAGAGGTCAGTGGAGAGGGAGAGAGAGAAAAAGAGGAAGAGAGAGATAGAGATAATAAGATATAAATGGATTAAACAAGAGAGATTGAGTTATGGAGATATAGATGGAGAGGGATAGGAAGAGATGCAAAGATACAAATATAGAAGGGCAAGAGTGAGAGATAAATGAGGTGACATAGAAAAGTAATAGAAAGGGATGGAGAGAGGGAGGAGAGACAAAATGATAAAAATAGAGAGAGAGAGAGAGAGAGAGAGAGAGAGAGGTGGGAGGGAGGGGCGAGGAGAAATATAGATATGATAGAGGAGAAATGGAGAGATATAGAAAGAGGGAGTGATAGAGATAGAGGGGGGGATTAATAGAGAGACAGGTATAGTGGAAAAAAGAGAGGGGCAAGAGAGAGAGAGAGAGAGAGAGAGGGCGAGGGAGGGGCAAGGAGAAATATAGATATGATAAAGGAGAAATGGAGAGATATAGAAAGAGGGAGTGATAGAGACAGAGGGGGGGATTAATAGAGAGACAGGTATAGTGGAAAAAAGAGAGGGGCGAGAGAGAGAGAGAGAGAGAGAGAGAGAGAGAGAGAGAGAGAGAGAGAGAGAGAGAGAGAGAGAGAGAGAGAGAGAGAGAGAATAGGGGATAGGAAGAGAGGGAGATTAGGAAAAGGAGTGGGAGAGAGGTAGAGGGAGAGAGAGGGAGATTGGGAAAATGGAGAGAGAGAGAGAGAGAGAGAGAGAGAAAAGGAGAGGGAGAGAGGGAGAGAAGGAGAGGGGGAGGGAGAGAGGGAGATTGCATATAGTACAACATATAATTATGTTTGTAAAGGAGTATGTGGACAAGATAATGCAATTGAATTAATTATTTTTGGTTATCGTATGGGAAATGATGTGAATTTTAACATTTTTACCCAAATTGTTTTATACCTTTAAGTGGAGGGAACATTATGATTTTTTAATATTGAATGTGACAAAACCTATCTTTTTACCCTTTCAGCTGGAATCTATTCATAGTAAACGAGAAAAATGTGCGGTAACCGAGAAAAATGCATGGTGACAAGAAATAGAAAGTGCAACACATAAATGCTAGTAGATAAGAACCGATAATATGATCTACGGTGCTTGACATTGCAATTGTCTTGAACGTCCCTCAGCAAATATGGACTGTTGATTTGAGAATTTTTCTCATCCATTTCATATAGGAGATGCCCTTGAGATAATAAATATAACATAGATGCAATCACTGCCAAGTGAAGGAAGGACATACTTGTGAGGTCATTTTTCATGTTAGAATTTCATTTTATAATATTTTTTTTAATTTTTAATATAAAATATAAATAGATATATAATAAAGTACTATGTAATGTAGCTTAATTATTAATTGATATAATTATGTCATTATGTAGAATTATTTTAAAACATTTATAAAAAATGAAACTAATAATGATCAAAATCTAATTTCTTATAGGATATAAATCAATATAATTTATCACACATAAAGATTTTATATTAAAATGTCACATCTTTGTTGTTGCATAGAATAGTTTGAGTTTGTATATAATTATTTTATCAAAATACATAAAACATGACTCCCAACATCATATTATATTTCAAATTGTAGAGAAGGGGATTTGCTCTCCACAAAGTGATGAAACTTTAAGGAATAAACCTTCCTTCGCTACCTCACTTAATTGGTTCTCTAGTGAGCCAAGAAAATACAAGAAACTAACTATCCAAACCTATGAATGAAAATTACTGAATATAAGAAGCATATATAATGTTTATCTCCTTTAATGGTTTTAATAACTAGGCCCTAGAGCTATAACTTAGGGATTGGACATCCATACTAAGTAGTTACTTCATCCTTATGAAGGCTCATTTTATGTAAACCTGAGGTGTGTACTTGAAATGAGTCAACAAATTATATGCACTAGAGACCTTATTGTAGCCACACTATCTATAATTGAAAAGGAAATGATAATGAAAGTAAGGTGCAATATGAAAAGGAAACAAATTAAATGCTTAACATAAACTACCTTCTAAACTAAACTCAAATGATCAACAACAATAAAATCCATTGCAAGCAAGTAGGAAACTACTTTGTCTGCTTTGGTTGCAGGGACACTCATAGGATGTTTTTCCAGTGGTTGTGGGAACAGTCATCTACCAGGACAGCAACTAGATTTCAATGATAAATAACTGCTGAACACAAAGATTGGAATTCTCACTAAGTGGCCCCCCTTAACAAGTCTTCCCAAAAATTAACTAAGTACTAAAAACTTGAATATTATCTTATTTATCCAAAAATGTTGTTACATCATAAAAACTGCTGAGAACCAAACTTTAATAAAACTAAAGACTAAAATTACTATATCTGATGTTGGCTCTCCTTGTGAAGGGATATTCAAACTTTATTTATAGCCAAAGGACTCCTAACTAAATCTAACTAATAGCAAGTCCACTCCCAAGACATTAGGAGAACACTATTTATTACAACATAAGAAAAAGGAGAGAGAGTTACACTCTAAATAGGAAATAGTCAAGCTATTTTAGTTGAAGAGGAAATCTAGCATAAATGCTCCCCATAGATCTACTCTATTGCAAGCATAAGCATTAAAGTTTCATTATTACTCAACATGAGCTATAAATAATCAATTGATAACTCCTTCAATGCTTATCTTGGTGTGACTTTGTCTTCAATCTAGTTAATTGGCATGAACTTCCACATTGTGAGGCCTTAACCATTACTTCTCCATTTATTCTTGCATCATGACATTAGTGTGCACAAAACAATAGGTATATCCATTTCATATCAGAATAAAATTTATCCAACTACGTGCAAGATTAATATGAATAAAGAACATAGCAAGGTCATCTTGTCATTTTCCATATTTAACCAAAAAATAAATTATAAAGGGGCAAGTTCATACCCACTTTTGTCAAGTTCATGAAAATAACATAAAACCATCATTAACAGAGCCTTCAGACTTAAAATGGTATCTAAAACCTTTGATAGAACTAGCAAGAACATAAAAGACATGGACAACATTGAACCATTATCTGAGCTTATCATTTCCCCCCAACCTAACTCCCTGCTAGTCCTCTAGTAGGTACAATATTCTTCATCTAAGCTTGCAACCTATAATCCCTAGGGATAATTGTTGGCATATAATGAACCGGTATGATGAGTATGATGATAATGTATGTTTTCATTGATGTCAATAAGTACAAGTGAACAGGTATGAAGATTGGAAGAAGTTGTTATTGATGTTCAAGTTGGAGAACCGGTATGGAGAGATGAAGTGAACCGGTGTCAGGGTTTCACTAAGTGTGACTACCGATTAGTAGTCTCAACTCTACAATTTCCGGTTTGGCAATCTAGCTTGTGCGATGCAACCAGTGATACTATGTGATGAGTTAGCTAAGAAATTAGGATGAGATCGAGATACCACATCAGTTTTGTGCATGTGAAGATCGACTACATTAAATGTCTACCTTGGGAATGAACATTCTTCTTAGTGGTATGAGAAGAAAGCATGATGGGTTACTAATTTCTATGTTTGGGGAAGAATGGACGATGCATAATGACTTGTGTTTTGTTTGAGATTGTTTTATTCTATGCAAAGTGTTTGAACGGTCAAGATTGGACCGCTTGTACTTGTAAACCTAAATTGATTAGGGTTTAGGGTTTATGCTACCGACCTAATTGTTGTCTATAAGGTCGATGAGTTTTGATATTTTAGTTGTTGGAAAATGTTGTGTTTGTATCCAAGTGATGAGATACTTGCCAGACCAATGAGTGAAAAACTGCAGAGTGTGATTGCAAAGTAGATGAGTGGAAAACTGTAGAGTGTGATTGAAGAGTAGAGGAACTGAAAAGGATTTTTTGTAGCATATAGTGTTGTTATCAGATCAAAGCTTTACCTGTTATCTTCTAACCATTTCAATAGTAGGAAAATCCCTTGACCGGGTAGCTTTAATAGGCTTATTGTAAAACCTCTAACCAGGTGACTCAAGTTCATTGAGTTCTTCAAATCCTCTAGCAAGGTAACCTTTAATAGGGTTTCAACCTTTAATAGGGTATATAGCCATCCCTTAACCGGGTGATCTTTAACGGGATCAGTTCCAAGCAAAACCTTATTGTAAAGTCTTTAACCAGACTAGGCTCTTAACAGAGCGAGCTTCAAAAGAGTTCAAAAACAAGCTTGTGGGTATTCATCCCCACTGTGGTTTTTCCCATTTGGGTTTCCAAGTGAAAAATTTGTGTGTCATGAGTTGTACATTTTTCATGTTATGATTGAGTATGCTTTATTTAGGTGAATATGCATGTAGAGCGAATGATTATGGTATTATTGATACAGAACACTCATATGTATATGGGTGAAGTAGTTATCAAGTGTTGAATGATATTTGAAGTATTCAGTTTTACTGGTTTAGTTGTCTAAAGTCTTACTGTGTTTAACCAGTATTGCCATGGTTAAGTTTAGTAATGAAGACAACCAGTTATCATTGTTTTAACTTGATAAGTTGTTGAGAATTTTTTGTCTGTACTGATTCACCCCTCCTCTCAGTACCAGTTAGGGTATTTGTTGTTCATCATTATTCAACAATTGGTATTAGAGCAATTGCAGGTCCTCAGTGATATAAGCTTAACCGCTTGAGGTAAAAGATCTTTCTTTAATGATGAAGAGGGAAGGTCCTAAGTTGAATAGAGATAACTTCAAAGTATGGAAGGACGGAATGAGGATTTATATCAAGAGTTTGGGTGCTCAACACTAGAGCTATGTTGAGAATGCCTATGTAATCCCCACTAACACTCTAACCAATGACCAGAAAAGAGAGATTCAAGAAAATGGGCAAGTCATGGAAGCTCTCATTAGCAGTCTGTGAGATATTGAGTTCATTGATGTACAAGATAAGGACACTCCTAAGGATGTATGGGATACACTGGAAACCATTTATGGTGGTGATGAGCATGTCAAGCAAGCTAAGGAAGAGAGCCTTAGAGGAAAATTTGAGGACATGAGGATGGTTGAAGGTGAGACCATTCAACAATATGGCATAAGGATCAAAACTATGGTTGGAGACATCAAGAGCACTGGTGGAACAATTGATGATGCCACCATTGTTAGTAAAGTTTTGAGATCATTGTTACCAGTCTGTGCAATCAAAGTTGTTGCTATTCAGGAACTAAGGTCTATCGACAAAACCAAGGTATTCTTAGACTCTATCATTGCAAAGTTGACTGCATATGAGTTGAATAGCTATGATGGTAGTGTTCAAAATACTGAGTCAAATTTTAGAGCATTTGTTGCACAAACTAGAAAAGGAAAACAAGTAAGTATCAGTTATGAATCCATGCAAAGTAGAGGTATGGATGATGAAGAGATTCTGATGGAGTTTGAAGCTCTTCTTGCCAAGAGACTTCCAAAAGGCATTCGAAAATATAGAGGTAAGCTTCCTTTAAAATGTTTTCCTTGCAATAAGATAGGATATATAGCTGTTAATTGTCCTAACAATGACAATAAGGATAAACCAGAGAGGTTTAGACAGTATAAAGGAGGAAATAGAAGAAATTGTCTTGTTGTAGTGGATGAAGGTGTTACTGATGAAGAATTTGAGGATGAAGAGAATGAGGACATAGTGTTTGTAGCTGTAAAGGAAGAAGTGTCTGACAAGAAAGCACTTGTTTCTTGCATTGACAACTATAATGAGTGGATTACTGATAGTGGTTGTTCTCACCACATGACTGGTAACCAGAGAAAGTTTATGTCTCTAGAATAATATGATGGAGGTGTTGCCAGATTTGGCAATGATGCACTGTGCTTGGTAAAAGGTAAAGGATCCATCTCACTGAATGGAAAGAGCAATACAGATGATTTCTCCTGGGTAGAAGGTCTTAAGCACAACCTTTTGAGTGTTCCTCAGCTGAATGACAAAGGACTCACTCTAGAGTTCAAAGGTCAAGTCTGCAATATAATTGGAAAGAGTGGTGAACTTATTGCCACCAGTAAGCAAACTAGAGGTAACTTGTTTCAGTTGAATGCCAAGATTAGTTGGTGTCTAATGGCAAAGTTTGAGGATAGTTGGATATGGCATAGGAGACTTTGTCATATGAATTTTGATAATATTATATAAGCCAATAAGATCAAGGCAGTAAGAGGATTGCCTTTGCTGAACAAACTGGAGAATTCTTTGTGCAGAGAATGTCAACTTGGGAAGATGTCTTCCTCAACTTTCAAAGGTAAGTCTTTTTCAGCAGAGAACTTACTTGATCTTGTGCATACTGATTTGTGTGGTCCAATGAAAACTAGAACTATTTAGGGAGATAGGTATTTCATGATTCTTACTTATGACTACTCAAGAATGATGTGGGTCACATTGTTGAAAGACAAGTTTGAGGCGTTTGGAAAGTTCAAAGCCTTTAGAGCATTAGTAGAGAAGGAAAGTGGTCAAAGGATAAAATGCCTAAGAACTGATCAAAGAGGTGAATTCAATTTTGATGAATTCAACAAGTACTATGAATATAATGGTATCAAGAGGCACTTGTCTGCCCCAAGGACACCACAATAGAATGGCATACTAGAAAGAAATAACAGGACTATAGTTGAAGCAGCCAGAACAATACTGATCCAAGGAAAGGTTACTCACACTTTTTGGAGAGAAGCGGTGAGCACTGCAGTCTATACTATGAACCAGGTACTCATCAAGAAAGGTAAAGTTAAAACCCCTTATGAGTATTGGACCAGGAAGACTCCCACTGTGATTTATTTTAAAGTATTTGGCAGTAAGTGTTATACCAATAGAGGTGAGCATCTGAGCAAGTTTGATGCTAAATGTGATGAAGGAATATTTCTAGGATATTCCACTAAGAGAAAAGTTTTCAAGTGCTACAACAATAGGACATAGAAAATTGTTGAGAGTATCAATGTTAGGGTTGATGAATTCCATGAGAAACTTGAGGAAACCTACAATGAGCAAGTGGAAGATGAATCGGGTGTAGTCTTATGGGAACCGGTTAAGAAAGAAACAAGTAAAGACCTGAGTGTTCTTGTACCAATAGAAGCTGCAGTAGGTGAAGAAGAAGAGGAAAAGCAAGCAGAACTAGCTAGAGTCATTCCTAGATATGTGAAACTACATCATGATCTGAAGTAGATCATAGGAGATAAAGATGCAAGGATACTCACAAGAAGAAAGGTGAAAGAGAACTCTTGCATGATTTCTGAATTTGAGCCTAAGACTTCTAGAGAAGCACTTACAGATGAAGACTGGATTAAGGCAATGGAAGAGGAGCTAGACCAAATAGAAAAGAATGCAACATGGTCTTTGGTACATAGACCAAAACACAAGAATGTCATAGGTACCAAATGGGTCTTCAAGAATAAGCTAAACGAAGAAGGCACAGTTGTAAGGAACAAGGCAAGACTTGTATGCAAGAGATATGATCAAGAAGAAGGAGAAGACTATGGAGAAACCTTTGCCCCAGTGGCTAGACTGGAAGGTGTTTGAATGCTACTTGCATTTTCAGCATTTAAGGGATTCAAGGTATACCAGATGGATGTGAAGTCTGTGTTCTTGAATGGAATCCTAGAAGAGGGAGTGTATATTGAGAAACTAGATGGGTTTGCCTTATCAGAAGATAGTAACATAGTTTGTAGATTACACAAGCCCCTGTATGGATTGAAACAAGCACCGAGGGAATGGTATGAACGTTTACACTCTCATCTTGTGAAGATAGGATTTCAGAGAACAAGTGAGGATAGCAATATCTACCTGAAATTTGAAGGTGATCAGATTCTGATCTGTGAAGTATTTGTAGACGACATAATCTTTGGAGGAGATGATGAAATGAGCCATGCATTTGTAGATGAAATGAAGAAAGAGTTTGAAATGTCTCTGATTGGAGAGATAAAGTTCTTCATTGGTTTACAGATTCATCAAATGAAAGAGGGTATCTTTATTACCCAGTCTAAGTATGTCAAAGAGGTATTGAAGCCCTTTGGCATGGAGGAAAGCAAACTAGTTGGTACACCGATGGTGACCGGATGTAAATTGACTAAGGAAGATGATTCAATGTTAGTGAATTAGAAGGAGTACTGGTCAATGATCAATAAGATGCACTATATGGTGCACAACAGACTAGATATTGCTCATGCAGTGGGCATAGTAGCTCATTTTCAGAAAAGTCCAAGAGAATCCCACTTGGTAGCAGTCAAGAGGATTCTTAAATACCTGAAAGGAACAATTGATTATGGATTGTGGTATCCATACAATGGTGATTTTAATCTCAAGGTATTTACTGATGAAGATTGGGGAGGTAATGTGGATGATCGGAAGAGCACAACTGGTGGAGCATTCTTTCTTGGTGGAAGACTAGTCTCATGGACGAGTAAGAAGCAGAGTTGTACTTCTCAGTCTACAGCTGAAGTGGAGTATGTGGTAGCATTTATGAACCGAACTCAAGCAATCTGGATGAAACATGTATTGGATGGTTTCAAAGTACGTATATCTGAATCGGTGAGTATATTTTGTGACAATACTAGTGCAATCAATATTTCCAAGAATCTAGCATTGCATGCTAGGACAAAGCACATTGAGCTCAAGTATCATTTCTTGAGAGAGAAGGTTCAAAATAGAGAGGTTGTATTACAACATGTTTCCAGTAAGGAGCAGCTAGCAGACATATTCACTAAGCCCTTACCAAAGACTACATTTACCTATTTGAGAGGTGAATTAGGGGTTTTACCCCTTCATGAAGTGAATTAAAAATGGGTGCTCCACATTAGTTAGGTATTACAGTGACAAATCTTTCAGGATTGATGTGTTTAAGGATGCTACTCCATAGGGGGAGCAACATAGTGGAGTATGGGAGCTTGTGCCTCCACTTTGGCATTGTTGTCAAAGGGGGAGAAGATATCTGATGATGAAGATATATGTTATAGTTACAATGCTACATTGAGTATTTCCATCAATGCCAAAGGGGGAGATTATTGGCATATGATGAACCAATATGATGAGTATGATGATAATGTATGTTGTCATTGATGTCAATAAGTACAAGTGAACCGGTATGAAGATAGGAAGAAGTTTTTATTGATGTTCAAGTTAGAGAACCAATATGGAGAGATGAAGTGAACTGGTGTCAAGGTTTCACTAAGTGTGAGTACCGGTTGGTAGTCTTAGCTCTAGGGTTTCCGGTTTGGCAATCTAGCTTGTGTGATGCAACCGGTGACACTCTATGATGAGTTAGCTAAGAGATAAGGATGAGATTGAGATACTACCATGTCATTTTTGTGCACATGAAGGATTTCCTTGAGGGTCATGCATGTGAAGATCGACTGCATTAAATGTCTACCTCGAGAACGAACATTTTTTGTAGTAGTCTGAGAAGAAAGTGTGATGGGTTACTGATTTCTATGTGCAGTGAAGAATGGATGATATAAAATGACTTGTGATCTATTTGAGATTGTTTTATTCTATGCAAAGTGTTTGAACGGTCAAGATTGGACTACTTGTAATTGTAAACCTAAATTGATTAGGGTTTAGGGTTTATGCTACCAACCTAATTTTTGTCTATAAGGTCGATGATTTTGTGAGGCCCTACCCCGACTCAGTTTGACATTTTCAGTTATTTGCATATTGAGACTATTATGGATGCTTTATTTTATGCTTTATGGACTTAGAACTTATATGATTCCATGATTTGGATCACACTGACATATGTTGATGCTTTATTTCATGCTTGATGATTATGAAACTTTAGATATGTTACTAGAATAGAATTACATTATGATAGTGAATGTCATTATTGGAAATTTGCAGGATTTCATTTTGATGATAGAAAAATGATGCTTATTTATGAGTGGTTCAATTTTGGAAAATTATGTTAATTGCTTATGTGAAATTGAATTTGAACGAATGAGATATTGAATTATTGTTGCCAAATGTATGAGTGTTTGATGTGCAATGGAATCCATGTATTTGATTATGTATAAATGTGATTATTTGGAATTACTAATGTGTTAATTGAGATGCGCAGGAAAATTATCCATGTGACCATGGAATTTATATGGAGAACCAAGCCTAGACCAATGTGCGTTTGTTAAGCCGGGAGTTGTCTATTTGGAGAGACAACACCCCATTGTAATGTATTTTATTTGTGAAGTGTATAATGCTTGAGTGTTAAAAATTAATTTATATGTATATGTGTAATCCTACAAGAGACAAATTCCATGTGTGATTTTTATATTGTATTTTTATTGTGTCACTTGACACATGTGCTGATTAGTGTCATTGATTTTGACTTGTCTCTTGGAGGGAGTTTTGTTTCTACCAAAGCCATTCAAAAACATGAGTGTGGTCCCAAATTTGCCTTGGGTAGGGAGTCTTGGGAGTGGTCAACTCAAATTTTGACCCGTAGGTAAACTTCAGTTGGGTTTCCAAAGGGTTTAATGGACTCCTAGGGTTAGTTTTAAGGCTTTTCCAAAGGTCCAAAGGGTATACCTATGGGTTAGGGGTATTTTGAAACATGTGGCTTCTCCCATGTGACTATTTAGTCACTTCAAAAAGTGGTGTTTTCAAGGTGAACGAAAATTCAACTTAGAAGGTTCCTCCTAGGATAGACAACCTTCTCTTTTGATGTCAAACCCTCTTCCCCATCTTCTTCCACCTTTTCCCTTTCCAATTTTGGTAATGTGTAAGAGTTTGGGGAAGGGCAACCAATGGGAACTCTCACCTCACCCAAGGGGTTGTGAAGTGTGTGAGAGGCCTTCTTAGGCAAGAATTGGAGACTTAGTGAGTAATCACCCACTCTCCATTTTTGGAGATTATGCTTTGATTTGAAAATTTAGTAGGAGAATAGAATTTTGGAGGAATTTGGAGAAAAGTTTGTGTGGAATTGGGCAGCTCATCCCCAACTAATTTTAGCAAACCTATTGGCAGGATAAGGTTGGTTTCTTCTTATCTCCTCTTGTTTATGTTGTATGTTTTAGTTTATGTTGTTTTGTAGAAGAAAAGAGTTGCTTGTAAAGAAAGTGTTTTATGAAGGTTTTTGTTGAAGTAAAGATTGTGTAGTTTTCATTTCTATGTGTTTGTTTTGTGTTCTTGTTGTTTTTGGGAGTGTCCAAGATCTCCTACTCTTGGGAGGGTAGGAAGATCTTGGGGTGGAAGGAGTATGACAGCCTTGGGTGAGAGGCTCTCCTTATGGAGAGTGATCTCAAGGGTGTCCTTTGTGACCCTTGTTGCATAGCCTTGTGTATGCATTTGGGGGAGATAAGGGGAGTAAATATGGCCTTGAGCCTTTTGGGGGGCATAAGGATTGTGGAAGTATTTTGTTGCATTTGTAATGCCATGAGGTGGCTTGTGTTGTATTTGGCTTGCAATCTCCCCATTGGTACTTGGTCCACTTCCACCCATGGAAGAATCATCATGAATGTGGTGAAAGTGTAGCTTGGGATGGGAATTTGTATGTTGAGTGTCTTCCTATGTTTGTTGTGGAGTTTGCTTGTTTGTAACCTGTCTAGTGCTTAGATTTCCAAGCTTGGGGGTGGCTTATAGTAAGCCTAGGCTGGGAGGTGAGCTCTCCATTGTCCAAGATGTGTTTTATTGCAGATTACATGGGATGGGAAAAGAAGGATTGAAAAACTAAGTTGTTGTTTTTGTGTTGCAGAAAAGTGTTTTTTAAAAAAAAGAGAGAAAGGGGTAGATTTAGAGTTGAAGTTTGTATAAAAGAACAAATGTGAGCTCTTGTTGTATTTACTTTCAAGGAAAGAAAGTGTTGTATTACATTCATGTTATCATGGAAAGAAAAAAAAAAAACATTGTTGAGTTTTCATACTCCTTTGTATCCATATCTATTTTGTATCTACATTTGCCAATGAATACACATGTTTTTCCCTACTTTGGTAGTTTTGCAAAAGAAAAAGGAAATGTTAGTTTGCATCTAGATCTTCATGTTTTACATAAAAAAAAAAATATATATGCACTTTTGAGTAAACTGAAATTTCAAGTTAGATGTTACTTCATATTTCTTTAAGTTGAATATGCTGCTATAAATTTAATTAAAAACAGTCATTTATTTTCCATTAATTGCAGAAAATGAAATCTTAGTAGTTGTAGTCTATCTTTTTCCAAGGGATTTGCATTTAGTCTTAATATATTTGCAAAAAAAAGTATATATGTTCTTTTCTCATTAATCAATCTGCAATAAATATAGGAAGGTTCTTTATGCATTTAAAAGATTCCCAAGGTAGTTAAAATGGTAATACACAAATATATATATATATATATATATATATATATATATATATATATATATATATATATATATATATATATATATATATATATATATATATATATATATATATATATATTTTATTTATTGTCCTTCAAAATCAGTTTATAACAAGAGAATACAGTGATGTTTTGTTACAGATTTAATATTACTAAGAGAAGAGGAGTAAACTGATAAATCTCCTAACTGGGCCATTCAAAAAAAAAAAAACACACACACACACACATATATATATATAAGATTTATACATTGTAAATAAAATTTGTTTATTTCTAATGAAACCATACATAATGCCTTATATATATATATATATCATTTATTTATTGAAAATGAAACCTGCTTATTCCAAGTAAAAGAACTATGTCCTTTTTGTTTCTGTCATACCCTTATATTTGTGTGTGTATATATATATATATATACACACACAGAAAAGTACATTAAAAAAAAAAAAAGAATTTTCGCATTTGATATAACCCAAGAAAATAATGTAAAAACCATATTATAAATTTTTCGAGGGTTTTAAACCTGGTTTTAACACATAGCAAAAATGTTTAATAAAAAGGACTGTGCTATGTTCTCGCGGGGGCCGCAGCACCCGGGTGGTGGCGGCCGCAGCCTGCGGGCGGCGATGTCCACAGCCTGCGGTAGCCGCAGCCTGTGGGCGGCGCTGACCGCAGCCGGCGGTGCCCCGTGCTGCCGGTTCTTTCCCCTGCTCCGTCTCCTCCTTGCTCCCCCGCGCTGCGGTGTAACTCTTAAACCCTTCCTCCACCCGATAACCCGTTATAACATGCAAAAAAAAAAGGGGTTGGCTGCGGATCGCCCCTGCACGTTGCCTCTCATGGCCGCCGACTCCCCCTTCACCTGCACACACTCACAAATAAATAAATAAAAAAAAAAGAAGGATATTCAAACACACAACCCACACACACAAAATGGTGAGTAATGTTGTTCACACATGCCCTAACCCTATTTTTGGGTTAGGGCAAACATATTTAGGTTTTAAACTAGGAGATGTGTGTGTGGGGGGGGGGAAGAGGGATAGTTAGTAAAACAAATTATAAACATCCTTTTCATTTAAATATTTTTATGAGTCCTTAATTAACTGTTTATATATAAAAGAGGATTTAATTCCTTGAGAGGTTTAACTTCTTTATTTAATTGGAATCATATATTTGATTTTAGAATTAAGTAATGTTATTTTTCCTTTTGAATTATTAATGAATGTAGAAGAGATTTTATAAGAAGATTTTAATACTTGGTGGGTAGGCTCAAAAAAAATATATAAACACAAAATTATTTGTAGGGCCAAGAGGGCCAATTTAGTCTAAGGTTATAAAGTATTTTAATTCATGGGGTATTTCATGTTGATAAGGTGTTTTAATAACTAGGACAATTAAATTTAGAACCTAAGAGGTTAAGAAAGATAAGGTAAATTTTAGATCACTTAAATTCGAGATAAATCGTTATACTTGGGATTTTAATTATTAATTAATGGAGCTTAGTGATAACCCTTTTGGGAGAAATTTTAGCTCATAGATGACTTAGTTATCTTTATCACTAAATTGAAATTTAATTACCTGATTTACACAAATGTAGTTAAGACCAAACCAAAGTTGCAATATTTTAATTAAGTAAGTCGTTAATTAGTCAAGTGTTTTTTAAAAAAAAAATTATTCCGGTCGTGCCCAAAGTTTGGGCATGACAGATTTTTGATATTGAGTTGTTGGAAAATGTTGTGTTTGTATCCGAGTGATGAGATACTTGCCAGACTAGTGAGTGAAAAACTACAAAGTGTGATTGCAGAGTAGATGAGTGGAAAATTGCAGAGTGTGATTGCAGAGTAGAGGAACTGAAAAGGATCTGCCTTAGCATATAAAGTTGTTATCAGATTAGAGCTTTACCTGTTGTCTTCTAACCATTTCAATAGTAGGAAAATCCCTTAACTGGGTAGCTTTAACAAGCTTATTGTAAAACCTCTAACCAGGTGACTCAAGTTCATTGAGTTCTTCAAATCCTCTAGCAAGGTAACCTTTAATAGGGTTTCAACCTTTAATAGGGTATATAGCCATCCCTTAACTAGGTGATCTTTAACAAGATTGGATCCCAGCAAAACCTTATTGTAAAGTCTTTAACCAGACTAGGCTTTTAGCAGAGCGAGCTTCAAAAGAGTTCAAAAACAAGCTTGTGGGTATTCATCCCCACCGTAGTTTTCCCATTTGGGTTTCCACGTGAAAATTTTGTGTGTCATGAGTTGTACATTTTTCATGTGATGATTGAGTATTCTTTGTTTAGGTGAATATGCATGTAGGGCTAATGATATGGTATTACTGATACAACATATGCATATGTATATGGGTGAAGTAGTTATCAAGTGTTGAATGATATTTGAAGTATTCAGTTTTACTCATTTAGTTGTTTGAAGTCTTACTATGTTTAACCAGTATTGCCATGGTTAAGTTTAGTAATGAAGACAACCAGTTATCATTGTTTTAACTTGATAAGTCGTTGAGAATTTTTTGTCTGTACTGATTCACCCCCCCCCCCCTTAGTACCAGTTAGGGTATTTGTTGTTCATCATTATTCATCAATAACTTGGTTTGTGCCTCTGGAAGCGAGACTCCAATAGAACCCCTTGTTCTTTTCTATCTTGTCCCATCTAGCCTTTTTTGCTAGTTCATCAAAAATATTTCCATATTTCCTACAATCTAGTATTGGCCATAAAAGCATGGGCAGTTGAAAAATAAGAGGAAGCCAATTATTATGCTTTGATCTACCTAGGCGTATGTACCATGGTTCTCTTTTAATAGATGCATAATAATTTTGAAGGGAATGTGGCTCTTCTTTCTTTAATGCCTCTATCAAACTATTCCATCTATGTTCTAGATATCCCATTATTGTTTGTCCTACAACAAGACTCATATGCTCAGATTATTGGAATATTTCATCTCTCAAAGATAGGATTTGAGTTTTACATTCTCATCTAAATAGATACTTTTTCTAATCAAAGTAGAGGACCCTAGGATTTGTAGCTTTATCCCTTAAAGGCAGAGGAATCTGGAGTTCATTTTCTCTCTGTGCTTTGAACTGTTAGCCCCAATTATTCTCATTTTGGATCCATGACGTTAGAGCCCTAAGATGAATATCACCAATATACAACAAGGAATTCCAGTCGCTGTCATGAGGAACTGCATAGTTATGAAGGTAGATTTCACAAAGAAATTTTTTTATTTTCTATAGGAGAAGACTAATAAATCTGGTAAAATTCCCATAGAGTCAATAGAAGGGTTCAAATCTGAAACAATCCTTAATAGTTTAAAAGAGAGATTGAGTTATTTTAAAGACATTGAATATACCCTTGGTGGTGACCTGCATTCTAAAATATGTGGTATCATGGTTACTATATTATCCACCTTGCTTTTTAATGCAACAATTTATTCATTTTTCTTCTCAATCTCTGCATCCTTCTTATTGATTTCTCCTGCAACTTTAGTTTTTCTTTATTCCACGCTTCTTCCTTTTCCATTATGTCTTTATATAGGTTGAGGTTATAGATATGGACATGAAAAAGAGGTACGCCTATGTATTTCTATTTGTGGCCAATTTTGTACTGATTCCTCTTATTCTGCTATTTTTGGTACTTATTCTGACATCTTCTCTACTACAATAGCTAGTCTAGCAAGATCATCTAGACTTATATCCCCTTGAGGTTGCTCCCCCAATCCCCCTTCTTGTGACACTTCTTTATTCCTCTGTTCTACACTAGGGGTAGTATGGATAGACTCTAATGATTCAATTTGAATATTCACTCTAGGCTCACTATGTTTAGCTTTCCTAGGCTTCCCTATGAGCATGTGACTTCTTCTCTGTGGTGCCTTTTCAACCATTTTGGAGGCTTTGGTATGTTTAGCTTTTTTAGCAGTCCTCCCATTGCTTACCTTCAACAGTATCCTTTAAATTTCTTAAAATACCATTTTGAGAATTCCCAAATGCTTGTTACAACTTTTGATGTTTTGCCAAGGCAATAACCCTTCAAAATCATATTTCTTGGCTTACAAAATTATAATGACAATTAAATTATTATGAATTGAAATGGCGGCGGTGTCAACACAACAAAGCTCCAAATGTACAAATTTAAAGAAAGGTCACATCAAAAGGTCACATCGTTCATATAGACTGTCATTTCATCTTAGGCTCAGAAGATTTAAAATAAAAAGTGACATGTTGTCATAAATAAAAAAAAGTAATGACATGGATGACATGTGTTCCCTCCCCCAAACCTAAATTGTGACAAGTGTCCACACATTTCTTTTAGCAAAAGTGTAGGAAGACTGGAAGTAATAAGATATTTGGATTATGCATATTAAGAAAACTATAGTAAAATAAATGGATTTGAAATAATGAATATACACAAATTATAAAGTACATACCTAGAGTTGTCGTTAATGCATGAGATCCGCATATCATGGAAGTAGATACCATGTTGAACAAGTAAACTGGCTAGATAAAAATGAGGTGGAATGAGTATGAGGTGATGCAGAAGACAAGAAACTTGAGCTGGAGAGGTAATTCATTTATTGATGGAGAAATGTACTCCCATGAAGAATGGAAGTATTTATTATGAATGCATGCAAAGATTTGACTAGGCATTTGAAAGGAGGGACATCAAGTCCATCTTCTTTGGTTGCAGGAGTTTCAGAATTGAGAGTAGCATTAAATTGCTACAAGAACTCTTATTTAGAAGATGGTTTATAATAAAGTTTCAGGAAATGACCATTGACCAGTAGTTTGAATAGCACATAGTCAATAGTTGTAAGTTGCACAACGCCATTAGGAAAAACCACTACAATTTCATATGGGCTTAACCACCTTGTATGCAATTTACCCATGCTATCTTTATATTCGAAATCATAGAGGAGCGCCCAATCTCCTAGTTGAAACTATTTGTCCCTAATGTATTTGTCATGCCATTTGATCCTTTGGTTTTTGGTACCATTTTTGTCTAATGCAAAAATGATTTTCTTATTTCATCCAAGTTATTTAACTGCATGATTCTCTCCTATTCTATTGTAGATATATCCATTCCAAGGTCAAGTGTTGTTCTTAATGTTTTATTCTTAAACTGAATTGGCATCATGCTTTTTTCTCCATATAGAATTTCAAAAGGGGTAAAACCTATGGTGGTTTTCCATGATGTTTTGTATGCCCATACTACTTTAGGTAGTCTAGCTGGGTAAAAGAACAATATTGTGTCACACTTTTATAAAGGCATTGGCCAACAAAACTAAAACTATTTAACTTCGACCGTAGAAAAGTGACATTTCTAAATTGAATTTTGAAATGATGTAAACTGACCAAATGTAGAAATATTAATCAAATTTATGTTTGCTATTTTTTTTATTTTTTAGGAAAAAAATTGATATTTTGTTTATATTTTCAAAGACAAATTTTTCATTGCTGAAAAATGCTAAAAATCAGAGGTTCTAGTCGGCGCCACACAAGAAAATGAAAATGAACTTATTTTTTTTTCCCAAGTAGAGAACATATATATGAAATGTTAAATAAATAAAAAATTAAATTTTGATGTATATTTTTCTCGTTATAATATTTTGAAGTCCAACATAGCTAAATTTGATAGTTTTTGGTCGGCACCACCTCTTGACTAGTAAATTTATCATTAACCAAAAATAAAAAATACCCTTTTTGAGAAGATTCTCTCATCTAGTAAAATTTCATATTTTATATTTTTAATTTTATTCCATATTTTTTTAATTTCAAATCAACCTTTTTTTTTACTTTAAAAAGCTACTCACAATGTTTAATAAATAAAAAATATTCAAAATTATCAAAATAGTAAAAAAATTATAGGATCGGATTCGTGACTTCAAGATCTACAAAAGGGTATTTTTTGTTTTTTGAAAAAAAAAAAATCAAATTGATGAAAAGTTAGCTAGAAGTTGAATCTGGCAAAAATGCATTTTTGGTGCCACATGGCAGGCCACATAGGATAGTTCAGTTCTGTTGAACTGAGCCCTTAGTTTCAATATTTAAAAAAAAAATGATTATTTTTATGGTGGCTTTTCATTTAAGGAAGTTTGGCCAAACTCCTAGTGTCATTTTTGGCGCCACAGAGGTGTCACATGGTGCCATGCAACCAAGGAGTAGTCCGGTCGAACTGGGTTTGACTGAACTTAGTTCGACCGGACTACCTTCCATTGGCCCAAAGTGTGACACAACTCCATTCTTTTTCCCAACTACCCAATCATTTCTATGCATAGCCACTTTTTTGGTGAGAATAATTTCAATCTCCCTATTTGTGATTTTGGCCTGATAGTTAGCATGGGGATTGTAAGGTGTAGATTTTATATGCCTGATATTGTACTCATTTACTAATACTATGACAAATGTGGAAGTAAACTGAGCCCCTTGATTTGTTACTATCTCCCTTGGAACTCCATAGTGTGTGAAATTTTTTGAATAAATTAATTCTCCAACTTGTTGTCCCTTGCATGTTTCGTGGCTTTGACTTCTACCCATTTTGTCACATAGTCAGTGCAAACCAAGATGTAAGATTTTCCATTTGATGGAGGATCAATGGGTTCTACAAAATCAAGTCCCCATTTATCAAATGGGGTAACTACCACTTGTGGATAAAAATGGAATTTCATTTGATTTGGTTGGTCTACCCATTCTTTGGCATCCATCACATTTTCTAGTGTATTTGGCTGCATCCTTGTGTAGGGTAGGCCAATAGTACCCTGCATTTAGTATCTTAATGGCTATCCTCTTTGCTACAAAATTTCCCCAATAGGGCTCATCATAGCATGCATGTAGGATGTCATAGGTCTCATCCTCTTGTACACATCCTCTCATAATCTAGTCTGGTCTAGTATAAAATAAACACCTTGCTACCCATGAGAAATTAAAGCTCTTCTCAACAAGTAATTTATTTTCCTTTGGTGAAAAATAAGAAGGAATCTTGTTAGCAACTAGGTGATTGGCTATGTCAGCATACCAAGGTATATGAATAGAAATAGAGAACAAATGTTTGTCTAGAAATGAACCATCAATGACTTGTAGATATTCTTTGGTTGTCAACCTAGATAGAAAATCTACTACCACATTTGCCTTTCCTTGTTTATCAATAATGGTAATATATAATTCTTGCATTAATAATATCCATCTTGCTAATTTGTCTCTGATTGAAGGTTTGTTCATGAGATTTATTAGCTGCATGATCTGTATGAACAAAGATTTGATAACCAATGATGTAATGTCTGAATTTATTGAGTGCATATATGACTACTAACATCTTTTTCTCTGTGACAGTATAGTTGATTTCTGGTCCTTGTAAACTTTTATTGATAAAGTAGATAACAGTCTCTACATTTTCTTCTTTCTACCCTAAGACAACTCCAATAGCATAATCTAATGCATTAGTATGGATATGGAAGGGAAATCCCAATTAGGTCCCTTAAGGACATGGGCTTGAGTCAAGGCTCTCCTCAAGTTAGAGAAGATTTCTCACACTGTGGTGTCCATTGGAATTTAACATCCTTTGTCAATAAACTATATAATGGACTTGCCATGCTATTGAAATCCTTTATAAACCTCCTATAATAACTTGCATAACCTAAGAAAATTTTGACATCCTTCTGTTTAATCAGGGTAGAAAGGTTGAGAATTACCTTAATCTTAGCAGGATCAACTTGAATACCAGCTTGTGAAATGTAATGGCCAAGCATTATTCCTTCCTGCATCATCATAAAACATTTCATTATTCAAGGATCGATTTCGATCCTCACACCTCTATAAGACTTTGTCCAAGTTGCTTAATTCTTCCTCAAAAGTGCCACCATAAGAAGCAAATTCATCAGTATAGATCTCCATGCAATTATGTGGTCTATCTGAGAATATGCTTATGATTGCTCTCTGAAAAAGTAGTTGGAGCATTACACAATCCAAATGGGAGTACAAAGTAGGCATAGGCTCCTTTAGGAAAGGTAAATGTTGTCTTCTCTTGGTCTTCGGGTGCAATCCTTATGTGATTTTTCCCACTAAAACCATCTAAGAATGCAAAATATTGCTTGCCTACAAGAGAATCCAACACTTGGTCTATAAAAGGAAGTGGAAAGTGATATTTCTTAGTTGCAGCATTAAGCTGCCTATTACTACACAGACTCTCCATCTCATTCTACTATAACAAGATTTGATACCCATTGACTATCGGAAATTGGGTAAATGAATCCGACATCTAGTAATTTTTGCAATTCTCCTTTTACTATCTCTCTCAATGTAGGGTTAATTATCCTCTAGGCTGCCTTACTAGTCTACAATCCTCCCTGATATAGATTCTATGGGTACACAACTTAGGATCCAGACCTTTCATGTCATGGTAATCTCATGCAAATGCTTGTTTGTGAGATTTAAGCAATTCTATCAAACACATTATGTTTTTGATTGATTTAATTGTTAATATTCAAACATTTGTCTGGTAAACCTATACTTGCTTATTCAATTCAATCATAGATGCTTAAGTAAAATATGACATTTGTACCTCATGCAACAATAATGTATGAAGCATTTCTTTAGCTATAGGAAAGTGGGTTGAACTGGAAGTAGGTAGTATTGTTTGTAATGGGCATGCAACACTTGATGGACAACCAATTAGTTGCTCAGTTGCTCCATAATAATTTTGAATAATGTTGGAGAGTATTTCATCCTATCCTTGGAGCTGCAAGAAAGGATCCATATCTATCATCATAAGCTGTGTGACTAAATTAACTTCATCTTTTTCTTCTCTTATATTAGGCCACACTGGTTGTTCCAAATTAGGCTGAGGCTTTGCTAAAGGATAAAGAGAAATATTTTTAGTAGTAATGCAATCTGAAATTGTCACATCACCTAATCTACAACCTATAAAAGTATCTATTGCAGCCAACCAAGGTCTACCCAAAATAATGGGATATCCTCCTAGAGTTACTTTAGGAGAAACAATCATAAAATCAGCTGGGTATTCCCAAGAATCCAAGGTTACTACAAGTTCCTCTACCAGACCATTAGGTCTAACAATAGAACTATCTACAAGTTGTAGGACAGTAGGAGTAGGTATTCAATTAGTGATGTTTAGATGTTGCATGATATCTGTTTTCATCACATTGATAGTTGTGCCTATATCAATTAAGGCATTTTGGACTTGAATTCCATTGATGACATCCCCAACCATAGGACTACCAGGGTAAGAATAATTAGGGACAGTCACCTTTCCAAGCATTATATCTGCAAGCTAACCTACCACATGCACTATCTGTGGATCCTTTTTCTTCCTTCCTGGTTTCTTAAGATAGGCCTCTTTGATGGCTTGGAATAAAGGGATCTTAACACAAACATATTTTAACTGATCTATAAGGTCAAATGTTGGTTCCTCTTTCTGCCTTGTCACTTCCATTTCCAAACTTTGAGGGAATGAAGGTATTAGATCAGGTTTTTGGAGATGTTCTTACCCATTTTTTTGATTTGGCTGAGAAGGTGGTCTAGGAAAACCATCTCACTCTAATTTTTATGTAGGTAGTTCAGTTATGACTAGGAAAGAAGGTGTTGGCCAGGTTGTACCTAATATGAGATGTATATCACTTATACTGACAACATATGCAGGATATTGGTTTGGATCAAAAAAATAAACAAGTTGTTGTTGTGGCTTGTTGTTAGGATTAGGAACAGGTTGTGCCGACAGTTGAGTAGGTCTAGGAGCACTAGTATTTGGGCTAGGAGGAGGCATTAGTTGTTGTTTTTGAGGATATCAAGATGGTTGTAGGTAACAAATAGATTGATTTGGACATTGTTACCCTCCCCTCCATTGACATGTTTGTTGCCAAATCCCTTGAGGTGGTTGCTAGCCTCTTTGAGGTTGCTACCAATTCCCCTGGGGTTGTTGCCATTGAGATGGAGAATTTTGATAATTGGGCCATGTATTTTGAGGATTATTCCAAGGTTGTGAGAAAAAATTTGCATAAGTTTGTGGAAAAGAAGGTTGGCATTGATTATTACGTGTATAAGAATTTGGATAAGGACCATTAAAAGATAATGTGTTTGGTGGCATACCTTGTCTTGGAGCCAATGGTCTTCTTTGTGCAATGTAGAAAATTTCATCATTATCTCTGTCAAGTGGTTTGAACTCTAGTGGAATTTTCTTGCTCTCAATATGGACTACTATTTTGCATCTAGAATCTCTCTTCTTTTGTCTACAATGAGGACAATATTCTACCAATATTGCCTCTGGCTCCTCATGCTTCTTCTTGGCTTGAAGTGTATCCAACTGAGGAGACATATTATTTATGATGTCTCACTTAAATTCTGACAACAAATGAGTAATTTGCATCCTTAAAGCTCCATTAGTGGAGGATTTACCCATACTAGATTGGTAAGCTCTTCCTTTCTTGATAGTTTCTTTAGAATAGTTCTTGCATATAGTCTCGATGTCATCCTAAGGAACTTGGGTGATATCTCCTCCTCCCATTAAGTCTAAGGCTTTTGTACAACTTTCATTGATACCCCTAAGGAAGAGAAACTTTTGAGAATATTGACTGAGTGCATGATATGGGGATTTCTTTAGACTAAAAAGGAACCTTGAAATATAGTCTTCCAGACTCTCATCTTCCTTTTGTTTCATCCTAAAAATATCATCTCCCCTCATATCATTGCCTCTACAATATTATTTGTATTTTTCAAGGATTTTTTTCTCATGACTTCCCAGCTGTCCACAACATCTTTTCCTAAACTCCTGAACCTTAATGTTGATTCCTTCAAAGTAGTAGGAAATAGTTTAAGCCTATGAGCATTAGTAGTGTAATCATAGCTCCTATAGAGGATTCTAGACTCAAACATGAAAGTATCTATCTGTTTGCAATTGACACTCTACTGGTTGGTTTCACTATGTTGTCATTGATGGCAACATGGCATCTTATTCCGGCTTCATGTTTTTGTTCAGTTGTCTACCAAAAGACACTTCACAGACACTACATCGACATCGACAAGATGGATGAATTTCTTTGGTTATCGGCAATGCAGGTCAACATGGTTTAGAACAAGGTTATCGATATTGGAGGCTGACATATTTTGGATCCAGCATCGATTATTGATTTTTATATTCATGTATTTATGTTATCTAATCGACATGTATATTGACATTGTAATTATCTTTGTAAGCCGACATAAGGCATGATAAATTGTATAGGGTATATAGGTGAGTTGGATTAGATCATTTTGATATAGGTGTGTAAGAATATATAATGAATATGATATGATGCAAATATGGATGGATTGAAGATGTGAAATATATCAGAGAGATTATGTATAAGAGGATAATTTTGTAAAGGGTTATTCCAATAAAGGGTTTAGGGTCTTATACTAGAACAGATAGAGCTTAACCAGAACTATATTCAAGCATAAAAGATGCTATCTTAGCAATTCACTCATTTCTTCCAATTGTAGTCTAGATTTATATGTAGTTAGTGAAGCTCCTTTTGTGATTGAGCAGTGTGCTGTAGGCTGTAAGCCTTCCTGCAAGTGCATGCCTCTATATTTTGTAATATCTCTTCATATGGCTAGTGGATTGATATTGTGGGTCACAAATCCCATCGTGGTTTTTCCTCTTTGAGGTTTTCCATGTATAATTTTGTGTGTTATGGTATTCATTTATGTGATTGGCTTATTGGTTGCTTTACTTCTTTCAATTCTATATGTACTAGTATACCAGTTGGTGTATGCATGTTTTAATAAGGTTAAAATTGATCATGCCAGTAAAACACTGATTCACCCCCCCTCTCAGTGTTCTTGGATTACAACAATTGGTATCAGAGCTTTGTACCTCAGAGGAAGTTTAACAACTTGAGGGAGATCCTGAATCCGTAATCCATGGATATGGGTTTGAAAAAGCAACATGAGATGAAACTTGAATATTATGATGCTAAAAGGATGAATTGAATTCTGCTAAGGAATTCATTCTTGTCCTATAAGAGAGGCTTTCATCTGTTCAAGCTAGGAGGAAGGAAATTTTGCAAAATCAGGATGATGAAGAGAAAAATGCACTTAAGGAACAATGTCAAAAGCTGAGTCAAGAGAACATGGTCATGAAAAATGAAATAAAAGCTATAACCATGAGAATGACTAAAGATATTGAGGACCAGAAGAAAAAGGAAGAAAATATTGCTTTATCTTTGAAGAACAAATTTGAAGAATGTGGTAGGTTGGTTCATGAGAATGATATGCTAAGAACTGATTGAGTACAATCCCATAGTAATGAATAAGAGCTTGAGAGGCAAATGATAATTCTAAGAGATGATCTAACTATTGCAAGTCAGTATAAATAAAATATCATGATTAGTTCAGCACAGCTAGATGAGTTACTGAATAGACAAAGACAGAATGGAGATTCCAATGGACTTGGATTTGAGTAAGGATAGAGTTCTAGTACTAATGATGATGGTCAAAACCATAAGGCAGTTCAATGCTTATCAATTTAGTGGTAGATGTTTTTTTTGTAGTAAATTTGGTCACATGGCTAGGTAATGTAGAAACAAAGCAAATCAGAACCCTGATTCGGCTCCCAGTAAAATTTTTAAATGTAATGAGTATGTTCATAAGATATAAGATTGCATAATGAATTTTAAATGCTATGCATGTGGAAAATTTGGACATATGGATAATCAATCCAGGTCAAGCAATTATATCAGTTTTAGAAAAGCAACTCAAAGAAATAATGTTACATGTTATGCATGTAATGAGGTTGGACATATTGCAAAATTCTATAGAAGCAAAAATCCATTGGTTGGCAATGGAGGATCAAATGAGAAAGGAAAAGAGAAGGTTAGTGAAATCTAGAAAGATCATACCCAGAGATGGGTGATGAAATCTGAAGATCAATCTGTAGATGGGAATGCACTGATTACTTATCTAGCAGAGGAGGTTTTTCCTGCATTGGTAGGTAGCTCAACCAGTAATTAAGGTAGATGCCTTAGGGGTAGGAAAAATTCATGAAGTTGTTGCATATGCCTCAAGAAGAGGTTTTGGAAGATGTTTTAGACATTAGAGATGCTTATCCGGCATAGAGATGTTTTAACAGAGATCTGGTATCTTTCACTGGAAGTCATTGATGTCAATGATAGATTAGGGTTTTTCTTGAAGGATAAAAGGTTGACTCTACTTTATTTTTGATTACCTTGCATTCAGTGTGATTAAAAGCAATTCAGAGCAATTAAGGATGATTCAGTGTGATCAGATATTGTTTTGAGTGATTTCACTGGGATTGAAAGAATTTGTTAGGGCTTTTCACCGGAAATGATTCACATGTTTTTTATTTAATCATGGAAGTAGGATCATCATCTATTCCTATCTTTGTTGCAAACACAACTTTTGTAGAGGTTAAAGACCGTGCCAAGCAAATTTTCAAGCAATATCTACATGTGGCTACCTTGGATGAATCAGTTGGAGCATTTTCGCGTGTTCTGGAAGGAGTTGTGTATGTTGAAGATATTAGGGCATACATACACTGTCACATTAAGGATTTGGGGATATCTGAAATAAAGGGCATGTACATGAGCAAGCTGATGGGAGATTCTGGAAATATCAAACCGAAATACAAGCACATTGAGGACATAGGGTTTACTGACATTCTGGACATTCTGGAATTTGAAGATGAAATCACTAGGTATGTTTTGAGTAGAGTTGGTGGAAAGTTTATTTGGTTGGATAGACCTTAGAAGATCACCAAGGAAGCCATCAGGGCACTCACTAGTTTACCACAGGTTGGGCAACGTTCAAAAAAGAAGGTTTCTAATGATTATGTAAACAAAATAACCAATGTGACATCTAACAAGTGATCCATGAGAATAAGCACTATTATTGACACAGACATCATATTCAGTAGCATGATCATCGGTTATAAGGTAACTCAATCAAACCGACTAAATTCTATTTCTAGTTCCTATATTTTTGCAGCTTATAATATGATGAGAGAAAATGAGAAATTGGATCTATGTGGTTGGATGTTAGATGAGTTATTAATAAACCTAAGTAAGATTAAAGGAGAAAAAAAGGGGACTTTCTGGTATGGAAACTTGATTGTCTGCTTAATGCTATTTTTCATGAATGAGACTCCTGGTTTTGGGAAGAGACAACAGGCATTTGATGTCCTGGTAGGGAGGCAATTAAAACAATCTATTGCTACATTAGGTAGTCAGAGGGGTGATAAGGTATGGGGATATTTTAAGGCATTCTAGAAGGCTATGAAATCTAGAGAAAGGGTTCCTAAGCATATTGTTGAGAAATACTCAACTAACATATGCTTTATGGTGAAGAAAGATGAAACACTTATGGATGATCATACCCCAGAAGATATGGATTGAGGAAATGGGCTATGAATTTGATGGACTGATTTTGGATGCTTATGCAAAAATGTTGATTGATGCACCTATTGATGGAGAAGAGAAGCCCTGTGGTACTGCAAAGTAGAAGACACATGAGGTTGAAATAGAGTTGAACCGGAAGAAAAGAGAGAAACTAGAAGGGAAAGCAAGTGAGTTTGTTGAGAAATTTTCACAAGTTATTAAAGCATTAATTGATGTTGTTCCAGAGAAAGGTGGGAAGAGAAAAAAACCTGAAGTACACATTGATCCTATTACAACAGAGTCTACATCTGAGGATGATACACCCCTGGCATTCAAAAGGGTCATAAGGAAGAAAAGATAAGAGACCAAGGTAGAGGCTAAAAAGAAATTGGTTAGAAAAGTTACTATCAAGTTACCGACACAGAAGAAAGCACCAAAAGTAGCACCTTCATCCCCATCTGGTATTGGTAAAAGGAGGAAGAAGGGAGACATTGATTTGGCAACTAAATCTATTAACATATCTAGCATTCCACCAAAAACTTGTGCAGAATTAGTTGATGAGATTACTAAGGATGGTATGTTAAAGAATGTACAGGTCTATTATGAAAATTTAGAGGATGTTGACCAAAGAGAAATAGAGGAGGCAATTCTGTTATATTTGGATATTTATAAGAAAGCTTTGATAGAAATTGAAAACTAAATACTGATAGAATTGTATAAAATATTATATTCTTGAAGATTGTTAGCTATGGAAGAGGACAAGCATATTAAAATTCAAGAATTGTTATTTGTTTGTGTTACTATTGCTCCAAAGGAATTGGATAAGACACTTGAGGTTGCAGATAGAATTTTTTTTCACAACAAACATAGAATAACCAGTCTTATGTTAGGAAGGGTAAATGAAATAATAAAGGAGAGTCAAAAGGCATGGGATAAGTTCTTTGAAGAGAATAGAGGTTTCTTTACTTCACTGGAATCAAAGAAGAATACTATAGACATACCGGTTGAAGGGAAAGGAAAGCCTATTATGGGTACTTCACCCTCAATTTTGAAAAACATTAAGATAGTGAAAATTAAGAGCCCGGTAGATACAAATGTACATGCAAATGTTGAGACATTGGTTGATACAAATAGTATAAAGGTTGAAAATGTACAGGAGGCTAATGTTGAGGATAACAGTCCTCTGGATACAAATGTACAGGTTGAGGTTATAGTTTCTAGGGAGGAACTGACAGTTACTGAGACTGCACCAAGTGGCAAAGCCACTAGTGCAAGTGAGGAAGCTATAAGGGATAAATCATCAGAGGAGAAGAAAGAGGAATCTGATGGGGAATCAATAGTGAGTCCATCATTGTTGTCAATTGACACCTCGCAGGTTGTAAAGAAAAACATAACTGAGATGAGTCCTACTAAACTCATGATGATGGTTGCACAAAAGTTAATGAAGGAAGGATCTATGGATAAAGGGATTATTGATCAGTCTATCACTGTTTGCACAAACTAGTCCCAGAGTGAAAGTTTGAAAATGAAGCGGGCCACATCCAGCAAGCTGAAGAAAATTACATAGCACATTTCTAAAGATTTTCAATCCTTGCAACAGATTTCAAATTGGAAAGCACTAGAGAGATTCAGACAAGCTAAAAGAGCTACATTTGATCAGATTATTGAGTCTGAGAGAAAGGAAATGGATGAGAAATTGAAATTGATAGATAATTCTTTAAAGTGGTGTACAAATATTTATAGAGTATGTTGTAACATAGATGCTCTTAAATTTAATTTGGATAGGAAGATTAAGGAATTTCAGGAGAGAATTGCATGAATAGCTAATTCTTTTGTGTCATGCCCAACTTTTGGGCACGAACGGAAATTTTTTTTTTAAAATACTTAACTAATTGACGACCTACTTAACTAATATAATCAACTAAGTGCGATTAACTTAAATAAAATAATGCATTTTGGGTTGAGTCTAAACTATATTTGTATATAATGGATAATTAAACTCAATTGGGAAACATGGTTTACTAAGTTATCAACGAGCTATTATTTCTCCAAAAAGGGTAATCACTAAGCTTCATTAAATAATCATTAAAATCTCAAGTATAGCGTTTAATCTCAATTTAAAACGTTCTAAAATTTATCTTATCTTTCTAGCCCGCTAGGATTTCTAAGTTTAATTACCATCGTAATTTAAAACACCTTATTTAATTGAAACCTCCATAATTTAAAATGCTTCTTAATTAAAATTTAAATGAACTCTAGGTAATGTTACCAACTACCAATCAAACGTCTACAACAAATTTAAAATTACTTATATATATATATATATATATATATTTATATACATATATATATATATATATATATATATATATATATATATATATATACATATATATTTCTCTTTTTTTTTTTTTTTTCCTAAAATATTCTCTTTGTTACCATTAACCAATTTGCTTGTTTAGCCGTCCATAACAAATATAATTTTCTTGTAAATGCTTACACACATAATATATATATATATATATATATATATATATATATATATATATATATATATATAATCATTCTTTATTTTACCATTTTCAAATTTGTTCCTCCAAAAGTAATGAAAGAACTTAATCCCCTTTTTTTTTGTTATTATATTTCCTCCCTCCCCCACGCACACACATTCCTATTTTTTTAAACTTATGTGGGCGTTGCCCTAACCCGAACTAGGGTTAGGGCGATATGGATAACAACTTGTATTTTTTTCTTTACTTTCAACCTCTGTGTGTGTGGGTGGTGTGTGCAGGGTGGGTCGGCGGAGAGTTTACAGCTACCATCGCGCGCGCAGAGGTGCAAAGAGGAGGCGGAGCGAGGTTTTAAGCGCGGGCGAAGCAGAGGTTAGAATGCGGGCGAAACACGTTTTAACTATGGGCGGAGCAACCAGTGGGCGGGGGTTACCCCCGGGCGCCGCTGTGGTTGCCCACAGTGGCGGTCGAGCGCTGCTCACTGTGGGTAACCACAGTGGCGGCCGGGCGCCTCCCGCGCCACCGCCGGCCACTACGAAAGTGGTTCGGCCGTGCCTATCACAACCCGTTTGTTGTTAAACGTTCCTTTTTGTGTTTACTTCGTTTTAAGCATTCAAGTTTTTATAATATGTTTTTTTTTTTTATAACATTTTTTATAAATATATATATATGTATATATATATATATATGTATATATATATATATATTTTATGTGTATATAATCTGGTAAAATAAAATGCATAAAGTTTTCTGTATGATAACTGGCAGATTTCTTATAAAATAATATATATACATATATATATATATATGTATATGTACATGTATGGATGTATATATATATAAATATATATATGTATTCACATATATATGTATATATATATGTTTTTAATTGACTTGTTTATCAGATCTCCTTTTCTGTATATTAGTATTATCAGAGCTGTGAATATTATTATTTTTTTTGTAGAACAGATTATCAAAATGACATTTGAAGGGCTAAAAAATATTATCTATATGTCTCCTTCACTACCATTTACCCCCTTTTTTTTTATATATAAAACCACATAGGCTTTCCTTTTGAGATTTATATTATTGTAAATGCATTTAAAGGGGATTTCCAAATCTATATTCTATTTTTGTAACAAAATGATAATATTAAAAAGCTAAATGTTTTCTTTTTTTTTTTTGCAAAGAATAGACTAATTTAATTAATTTCTTTTCTGCAATAAACAGAAAAAATAAAAGACTGTTTTTAAACAAATTTACAGCAGCATGTTCAACTAAAAGAAATATGGATTTACAACTAATATTAATTTCAGATTTCACAAAAGTGCATCTATATATATTATTTTTTTTTAAAATGAAAAAAAACATGAAGATTTAAATGCAACTAACACATTTCTTTCTTTTTTTTTTTTTGCAATACTACCAAAGTAGGGAAAAATACTATGTATTTCATTAACAGATATAAATACAAATGAGCATGGTTACAAAGGGGTTTTGAAATTTAAAACAACTACATTTTCCCTTTCATGATAATAGAAATACATTGCTTCATTCTTTTTTTTTTGAAAATAAACACACAATGACTTTCTCTTTCTTTTACAAGCTAATATTGAATACAAAATTCTTCTTTCCTTGTAAATAAACACAATCTAGCTCACTTTCTCTTCCCTTTACAAACCCCAATAGTGAATACATTGTCCTAATAACTCTTCTACAACATAAAACAGCCACATAGCTCTTTAATCCATCTTTTCCCATTCCCTTGCAACCTGCAATAAAACACATTTTTGACCATGGAGAGCTCACCTCCCAGCCTAGGCTTACTAGAAGCCACCCCGGAGCTTGGAGAACCAAACACTAGACGGGTTACAAACAAGCAAACTCTACACAAACATAGGAAAACACTCAATATACAAATTTCCCATCCAAGCTACACTTTCACCACTTTCATGGTGACTCTTCCTTGGGTGGAAGTGGACCAAGTACCAATGGGGAGAATGCATGCCAAAATACAACACAAGCCACCTCATGGCAATACAAATGCAACAAAACACTTCTAAAATCCTTATGCCCCCCAAAAAGGCTCATGGCCATATTTACTCCCCTTATGACCCCCAAATGCATAGACAAGGCTATGCAACAAGGGTCACAAGGGACAACCTTGAGATCACTCTCCATAGGGAGAGCCTCTCATCCATGGCTGTCATACTCCTTCCACCCCAAGATCTTCCTACCCTCCCAAGAGTAGGAGGTCTTGGACACTCCCAAAATCAACAAGAACACAAAACAAAACACATAGAAAAGAAAAACTACACATTCTTTACTTGCACAAAAACTTCATAAAACACTTTCTTTACAAGCATCTTTTTTTTCTACAACAAAACAACATAACTAACACATACAACATAAACAAGAGGAGGTAAGAAGTAACCAACCTTATTTTGCCAATAGGTATGCTAAAATAGGTTGGGGATGAGCTGCCCAATTCCACACTAACTTTCTCCAAATTCCACCAAAAGTGCTAATCTCCTACTAACTTTTTCAAAACAAGAATAATCTCCAAGAAAAGAGAGTGGGTGATTACCCACTAAGCCTCCAAATTCTTGCCTAAGAAGGCCTCTCACACACTTCCCAACCCCTTGGGTGAGGTGTGAGTTCCCATTGGTTGCCCTTCCCAAACTCTTACACATTACCAAAATTGGAAAGGGAGAAGGCGAAAGAAGATGGGGAAGAGAGTTTGACATCTAAAAGGAAGGTTCTCTATCCTAGGAAGAACTTTCTAAGTTGAATTTTCGTTCATCTTGGAAACACCACTTTTTAAAGTGACTAAATAGTCACATGGGAGAAGCCACATGTTGCAAAATACCCCTAACCCATAGGTACACCCTTTGGACCTTTGGAAAAGCCCTAAAACTGACCTTAGGAGTCCATTAAACCCTTTGGAAACCCAACTGATGTTTACCTACGCGTCAAACTTGAGTTGACCACTCCCAAGACTCCCTACCCAAGGCAAATTTGGGACCACACTCATGTTTTTGAATGGCTTTGGTAGAAACAAAACTCCCTCCAAGAGACAAGTCAAAATCAATGACACTTAATCAGCACATGTGTCAAGTGACACAATAAAAACACAATATAAAAATCACACATGGAATTTGTCTCTTGTAGGATTACACATATACATACAAATTAATTTTTAACACTCAAGCATTATACACTTCACAAATAAAATACATTACAATGGGGTGTTGTCTCTCCAAATAGACAACTCCTAGCTTAACAAACGCACATCGGTCTAGGCTTGGTTCTCCATATAAATTCCATGGTCACATGGATAATTTTCCTACGCACCTCAATTAACACATTAGTAATTCCAAATAATCACATTTATACATAATCAAATACATGGATTCCATTGCACATCAAACACTCATACATTAGGCAACAATAATTCAATATCTCATTTGTTTCAAATTCAATTTCACATAAGCAATTAACATAATTTCCCAAAATTGAACCACTCATAAATAAGCATCATTTTTCTATCATCAAAATAAAATCCTGCAAATTTCCAATAATGACATTCACCATCATAATGTAATTCTATTCTAGTAACATATCTAAAGTTTCATAATCATCATGCATGAAATAAAGCATCAACATATGTCAGTGTGATCCAAATCATAGAATCATATAAGTTCTAAGTCCATAATGCATAAAATAAAGCATCCATAATAGTCTCAATATGCAAATAACTGAAAATGTCAAACTGAATCGGGGTAGGGCCTCACATTTTGATGGATTGAATTCATTGACTACATCCATTGATGGTCAAATTTTGGTTTTCGAAGCTCAAGTTTCTGCTCTTGAGAATGAGAAAGAAAAAATAATGAGAGCCAGAAGTCTTAGAGTTTCAGTGAGTCCCCCATTGGATTCATTTGGTGTACATAAAAAGGAGTGTTTAGATCTGGTTGGCAAGCCCACACTAACATAGCTAAATGAGAAAGAGTCCTTTGCCCATATGCTACATGGACTTGTATCTATTTCCAACACTTTCAAATCAAGTTGGGATACTTATCAAGAGCTTTTGGAGATAGCATACCCAGATATTCTCAAATATATTAAGCTCTAGTAAGGTATTTTTAAGATATTCATTGTATAGTTTTTGATCTTTGACATTCTTTTTGAAGATTTTGATGGCATTGACGTCAAAGGGGGAGTGATCTAGATGTGAAAAAGATAAAAAAGGGGAGTTATATACATTAGGGGGAGATATGGAGTATGGTGTATTTTGTATTGATTGGATATTTAGCTCAGGGGGAGCAGGCAGGATGAAACCAAGACCATTTTTCACATGAGTGTTGCCATCAATGCCAAAGGGGGAGATTGTTGGCAATTGACACTCTACTAGTTGGTTTCGCTATATTGTCATTGATGGCAATATGGCAATTTATTCTGACTTCATGTTTTGGTTTAGTTGTGTACCGACAAGCACTTCATAGACACGACACCGACACCGACACCGACACCAACAAGACGGATGAATTTCTCTAGTTACCGCCAATGCAGGCCGACATGGTTTAGAACAAGGTTATAATTATTGGAGGCCGACATATTTTGGATCTGACGTCGATTATTGATTTTGATATTCATGTATTTATGTCATCTAGCCGACATGTATATTGACATTGTAATTATCTTTGTAAGCCAACATAAGGCATGATAAATTGTATAGGGTATATAGGTCATTTGGATTAGATCATTTTGATATTGGTGTGTAAGAATATGTAATTAATATGATATGATGTGAATATGGATGGATAGAAGATGAAAAATATATCAGAGAGATTATGTATAAGAGGATAATTTTGTAAAGGGTTACTCTAGTAAAGGGTTTAGGGTCTCAGACCGAAACAAACAGAGCTTAACCAGAACTGTATTTAGGCATAGAAAATGTTATTTTAGCAATTCACTCATTTCTCTAGATTGTAGTCTGGATTTATATGTAGTCAGTGAGGCTCCTTTTGTGATTGGGTAGTGTGCTCTAAGCTATAAGCCTTCTTGCAAGTGCAGGCCCCTATATTTTGTAATATCTCTTCATATGGCTAGTGGATTGATATTGTGGGTCACAAATCCTACCATGGTTTTTTCTCTTTGAGGTTTTCCATGTATAATTTTGTGTGTTATGGTAATCATTTATGTGTTTGGCTTATTGGTTTCTTTACTTCTTTCAATTTTATATGTATCGATATACCGGTTGGTGTATGCATGTTTTAATAAGGTTAAAATTGATTCACCCCCCCCCCCCCCCCCCCTCTTAGTGTTCTTGGATTCCAACACTATCTCCTCTGTTACTAAAAAATAAAATTTAGGAAGGACTGAAGCAGGAATATTCTTAAGATTATTGATATCATTTTGGGTAGTGGTATGGTTAGGTGGATTTGGTGCAACCATCCTTTCTTGGTAGATTATCAAAGAAAATGGATTTTCAAAAGGATTATTGTCAACTAGATCTTCAAAGTGATTTTCAAGGTTGTTTAAATTGGCAAATATATCAGCTAAAGGATTTATCTCTTGTTCTTCTTCCTTTGGCTAATTGTATAACTCATCTAGGTGATTATTAGGATAATGGTCATTAGGAAGGAATATCCCTAAAGAATCTCTTCTCCTGCCTCTATGTATATATTGTTAACTCAATAATAGAAATGGATCATTAATCTATGAAACTAAAGGGTTTATTTAAAACAAACTACTGCACTACTAGAAATAAGAAATAACTAAAAATGACTGCAACAGACTCCTTATTTTGACACCATCCTTGACAACGATGCCAATTTTTTTTGTCTCCTTTAATGTTTTAATAACTAGGCCCTAGAGCCATAACTTAGGGATTGGACATCCATACTAAGCAGTTACTTCATCCTTATTAAGGCTCATTTTCTATCAACCTGAAGCATGTACTTGAAATGAGTCAGCAAAGTATATGCACTAGAGACCTTATTGTAGGCACACATCTATAACTAAAAAGGAAATGATACTGAAAGTAAGGTGCATGAAAAGGAAATAACTTAAATGCTTAACATAAACTACCTTCTAAACTGATCTCAAATAATCAACATCAATTTAATTGATGGCAAGAAACTAGGAAACTACTTATTCTGCTTTGACTACAAGAACAGTCACAGGATGTTTTTTCACAGGCTACAGGAACAATCATTTGCCAAAACAACAACTATATACTAAATGAAAATAATTGCTGAACACAAAGATTGGAAATATCACTAAGTGGGCCCCCTTAGGAAGTCTTTTAAAAAATCAACTGAGTACTGTAAAGTGGAATATTATCTTATTTATCCAAAAATACTATTACATCATAGTACTACTGAGAACCAAACTTTAATAAAACTAAAGACTGAAATTACTATATTTGATGTTTTCTCTCCCTGAGAAGGGATATTTGAACTTTATTTATAGCCAAAGGACTCCAAATGAATAGAAAGTTCACTCCAATACATTAGGAGAACGCTATTTATTACAACATAAGAAAAAGGAGAGGGAGTTACACTCTGAATAGGAAACAGTCAAGTTGTTTTGGCTACAAAGGAAATCTTGCATAACTACTCCCCCTAAATCTACTCTATTACAAGCATGAACATTAAAGTTTCATTATTGCTCTCCATGAGTCATAAATAATCAGTTGCTAACTCCTTCAATGTTTATCTTGGCATGAGTTTGTCTTCAATCCAATTAATTGGCATGAACTTCCATGTTGTGAGGCCTTGACCATTTTTGATCCTTCATTTATTATTGCATCATGAAATTAGCATGCACAAAACAATAGGTATATCCATTTCATATCATGATAACATTTATCCAACTACATGCAAGATTAATATGAATAAACCACATAGCAAGATCACCTTGCCATTTGTCATATTTAACCAAAAATGAAGTATAAAGGGGTAATTTCATGCCCACTTTTGTCAAGTTCATGAAAAAAACATTAAACTATCATTAATAGAGACTTAAGACATAAGTATCTAAAACCCTTGATAGAAATAGAAAGAACATAGACGACATGGACACCATTGAGCCATTATTTGAGCTCATCATATAACACTAAAATTATTTTAACCACTAAATCTAAAAGGGTAGGTCACAAAGATCCTTCGATGACCTTTGGTTGTTCTCCACCCAAGGATACACACATGGGTCATGGACGACAGTACATCATGCTAGCGTCTTGTATGGAAGGAGTACAAAGTTTCACATAGACAATGCAAAGTTACGAGACTTTGGGTTTCTTTTATATTCTTAATTATATGAAGAGCTTGAAATGATAGTAAACAAAATAATAGTACTACTAAGGAACGAAATGAAATATTCTTAAAGGAAATAATCTCACAATGTTCTGACAATTGAAGTCTCGAGTTAGCTCATGAACTTATTTCAATAACCTACACATGAAACATATAGAGACAAAATGTTGGGGCTGTGTTTATTGGTCTTCCAAAGTCAAACCCTTTGTTTGGTGTTTCCACCTCCAGAGACAACTAAGATGACAGATAATGGAAAGAGGAAATGATATATGTTAATATGGGATAAACAAGATGAATAATATGCTATTGGAGATGCAATGAAATCAAGGAAGAAGAAACTCCCCTTCAATACCAAAGAAGAAAGAGTTTGTTGGAGTGAAGGTGAGCACCAAGAAAACTTGAAAACATAACTATGATGATATTGAAAAGATGAATGAAGTGCAACAATAACAAAATGAAAAATAAATGATCAAGAAGTTGTAGATTGTGTAGAGAGCCAAAAACTATGTAGAAGACCAAACAGTACTAAAGGGAGAGAAAATGAGGTTGACAAAGGAAAGATATGAGGCCCACGGATGAAACTAATGATAGTGGTCATAGGAAGAGGCATTATGAATCTTGTCAGTTGCAAGTATAATGCTAAAATGGTCACCTACATATTGTAAATTCACAGAATGCTATCATGGTGTGTGGATGTCTCTATGACACACTGGTGTGCATGATTCATAAAATCATCAAGGTCGAGAAAATGACAGAATAAAGGGTGACAAAGAAAGACAAGTAGACAAAGGGACAAAAAGTTAAAGAAGTTCTCCAATCAGTGTAAAATGGAGGTTCTTATGTAGTGTGGAATTACATGGGATGCAATTTACAACACTACATTTTGCCTCCAATTTAGTGAGTATATCATTATCATGATATGCGAGATAAATTAGAAAAAGATTAGAAATGTTTTACAATGATATGAAAGGGAAGCGAAATCCTCTAACCATGCGAAGTTTCCCCTATGGAAGAGACCTAAACCTTCAAAAGATGCTACTAGCTTGTTTCATCACACACATGTTAGTTGTAGACAGACATGTTAGACAAAAAATAATTATTTTTTGATAAAACAAATATAATAAAATGATGCAATTAGACAATTATATAACAAGATAGTGATCTTATTGAGATAGAAAAATATTTTGTTGGTATGGGTAGCAAGTTGTGTTGTTCTAGATAGCCATATTATAGGTCAATCATAGATTTATTCAATAGATAGTGGTTTGTCCCCCATAAAGGTGATAAAATAGAGATCAAGTGGTTAGGCCCCCATAAAGGCAACATATAATAAGATCAAGTGGTTTGGCCCCCAAAAAGGCAATGGATAATAAGATTAGTAGATAAATAAATATACAGATAGTGCAAACATACAAAAAATGTAGAGACAAGATAGCGTTGCAAGGTGTGCACCCTTGGTCTCCTTGTACTATGCATCATAGCGCTTGGGTTTGTGACATGGCTTAACTGCCTCTTATGGATTCTATAAGTCTAGCGGTTGTATCGGGCATTAATAGGTCGATCTTTTGGTGCAATGGAAACCACACTTGTAACAAGTGGTATCAGAGCTTGGTCATAGGTTCAAACCCCTCGCTTGCACTCGGGGGGGGATTGCTGCAAGGTGTGCACCCTTGGTCTCCTTTTACTATGTAGCGCAGCATTGAGGTTTGTGACATGGCTTGACCACCTTCATGGATTCTATAAGTCTAGTGGTTGTATCGAGCATTAACAGGTCAATCTTTTGGTACAACAACGACCACACTTGTAACAGATAGCTCCCCTTAAAATGGTATGAGTGGAATGCATGTCATTCTAAGGAGAAGAGATGTCCTGTTACTTCAACATCTAGTGTGATGTTTTCATGGAATGCTTCCTTGCAACAGATAACACATAAAACCCACAACATCAACAAAATGCAAAGAGATAGGGGGATCTAATCTAGTTCGATGTTAGAAGAACTCACACTAGTAAAATTAAATAAAGCATATGGCTATATATGAGTTACTCATGATGGTCCTAAAGTTTATGGATCTAAAGAAGGCACATGAAAACAAAGATAAAATAAAATTTGGATAAACTTGGAAGGGAGCCTAAATGCTGCCAACACTTTGCATCCTCCTCAAATGTTGAAAATCAAGATATGACAAATAGAAGAAATAAGATCAATAATAGAAGAAGTTTAATGACAAATAATCCCCTGTTTCCAAGTACCAACAAAATGACTTGGGTCCTACAAAAGAGAAAAAGCATAGGAAGACAACCATCACCCCCTATTTCCAAGTACCAACAGAGTAACTTGGGTCCTTTAGAGGGGTACAAAACACATAAAGAAAGTATAGGGAGAACAAACATGCACACTCTAATATGCAAGATAAAGAAAAGGGGATACCATTCTATAGGTTTTCAACCATCAAGTTACCATCCTCCTAATCTTGATCTTATAGGGAGGGAGGGCGATACCAAAGAGGGACAACTACAAGGGCAACACTAGGAACTTCACTATTAACAAGGGCTAGGGATGATGTAGCTTCCACATCCTTGTCCCAAAGCTCCTAAGAAGCAAGAGTCAATGACCATATGAAGAATGTAGATTGAGAAAGAATATCCTCTAAAGAGTCAAACAAATTCCCCTCTACAAAAGGGGCAAGTGACTCGGTTCGAGGTGATTAAATAGGTGTCAAACAATCGACCTTTTGAACAACAAGAGAGATAAACTTTAAAGAATGTGGACCCTTTTCAACAACACAAATATATGTAGACAAAGAGGCACTAAAACAGACAAAGAAATAGAAATAGAGGTCATTGGAGTTGGCTTGTGATGATGAAACTCAAACATGGGGCCCTTCACAAACTTTCACTTGGGTTTCTCTAGAGGTGAAGGCCTTCAATCAATCATATTAGTTTTTAGGACCTTAAAAAAATTTGATGTAGAAGAGGTGGTGAAGCAAGTAAGGTTAACAGTGTTGTACTAGACACAACTTGTGTATGTATCATGTCAATGAATTCAGAAAATGGATAAACATCAAGAAAGGTGGTGATGAGGGGTGGCTCCAAGGAGGGAGAAATAAAAACTTGTACCCTTTTACAGTGAGGCTCATCAATAGTCCTCAGATCAATAGGAAGAAACAAAAAAGATGGAGTAGGTGTAGATGCAACAGGTTTAATAGAAGTGGGAATAGGCATGGAAACAACATGAGAAAGGGTAGACATCGATGACTCACCTGTAACTTGTAAGGAAACCTCAGGTTGTCAGACCATTGCTTGTCGATAATGCTTACACTCATGCACAAGCTAGTTTTGATGTAAATGAGGGCTAAGAACAAATTTTGAGAAGGCTCAATGGCATCATGCTCCATGGGAGAGGCATCTAGAGCCATTGTCAATAGAGGAGAAGGCCCAACTGATGAAGCAGGAGGTGTTGATGAAATAAGTCCTACATGTGTAGTCATGGGCATCCTTCCTCATTTTGTTCGATGATGCAAATATTTGTTACAAGATAGGGTTGTCGTTGCACCAAAAGATTGACCTATCAATCCTCGATAGAACCACTAGACTTATAGAATCTACAGAAGGTTGTTAAACCATGTCATGAATCCTCATGAGGGATGCTGGCCCACTGCTAACAATCCCCCTCCAAACGTCACTTGCAGTAGCCTGCATGATTCAAACATGTGACCAAGCTCTGGTACCACTTGTTATAAGGTAGGGTTGGCATTGCACCAAAAGATTGACCTATCAATCCCTGATACAACCACTAGACTTATAGAATCCATAGGAGGCTGTTAAACCATGTCGCAAATCCCCGTGAGGGATGTTGTCCCATTGCCAACAATATTAAGTTTAATGAGTGATGTAGGATATTAAAATAATAGCTAGATAAGTTTCTAAAGCAATTCCAATACAAGATAAGTCTTCATGTTGAGTTCATCAAAAAGTTGAGGAGGAGATTTCCTACCCTCAAAATGATGAAACCTCAAGGAACAAACCTTCCTTCACTACCTCACTTAACTAGTGCTTTGGTGAGCTAGGAAGATACAAGAAACTATGCGAACCTATGAACTTGGAAATTACTGATTACAAGAATCATATATAACAATAAGAGTATTTTGGTCTATGCTATTTGACGATGAGCTTTAAAAGATATTTTCCTTCAAGCAAAATCAAGTGCACTCACAATAAGATTCAAGAAAGAGAGGATCTATAAATTAAATAATATTGAATACAATTTAAAGAACAAAATTGATAAGTTGCTTGGAATGGATAACCTCTCACTCTCATAAGTTTGAAAGAATTATTCATTTAGATAAGTTGTATCCCAAAATCAAACCCTTCCCCCATTCCATTCATATTGTGCTTAGTTATTTCTATCATGAAAATAAAGATTTTCTTGTTGATTATTGGTTTCTTTTTAGTATCTTGCAATTTAGCGAGTGTTGATAGACATCCTTGAATTTTCCCTCTTCTTACTTTAACAATGATTTCACACTACTACTTTAATATAGGTAGTTTTTGAATTGAAAAATTTATAAAATAGTAATCAAATCTGAAAGGGTACGTCATAGAGATCCTCTTATGACCTCTACTTTCTCTTTGCCCAAGGACACATGTGTGGGTCATGGACAATAGTGCAACTTGATGACATCATATACAAACAGAGTATAAAGTTTCCCACAGATAATGTATAGTGGATAGACTTCAAATTTTTTATAATCTTAATGATATGAAGAGCTTGAAATGACATTAATTGAAATAACAACAATAATAAGAAATGAAAGGAAAGAGGCTTAAAGGAAATAATCTCGCAATGGTCCGATGATTGAAGTCTCTTCCAATCTCACAAACTTCCTTTAATAACTTGTACACAAAACAAACAAATATGAAATGTTGGGACTATGTTTAGAGGTTTGCCACATTCAAACCCCTTCTTTGGTTTTTTCACCTCCATGGACAACGAAGATAATAGATAATGAATAAATCAAATAATATATGATAATAGAAGATAAACGAGATGAATAATATGTTATTGGAGATGCAATGAAAACAAGGAAGAAACTCCCCTTCAACACTAAAGAAGCAAGATCTTGGCAGAGTGAAGGTGAGCACCAAGAATCTTTAAACACACAATTGCTATGATAATGACAAGATAAATGATGTGAAAAATTAGCAGAATGCAAAAAAATGATCAAGAAGTCATAGATTTCTTAGAGAGCTAGAAAGTGTGTAGAAAACCAAAAAGTGACAAAGAGAAAATGAGGCTGTCAAAGGAATGATATGAGTCCCAAGGATGAAACCGACATTCGTGAGCATGGGAAGAGGCATTATGAATCTTTCCAATCACATGTATAATGCTCAAATGGCCACTTGCAGACTGCAGATCCATGGGACACTAGTGTAGTGGGAAGACATCTCCATGACACTCTATTGTCCACAAGTCATATAGTCAACAAGATTTGGAGAATGACATAATAAAAGGTGATGGAGCAAGCCAAGTGGATAAAAGGACAAAAAGGTAAAGGATTTCTCTAATCAATATAAAGCGGAGGCACTTACGTAGCGTGGAATTACATGGGGTACAATTTACAACACTACACAAATTAAATACATAGAACCAAAATTAAGATTCTTAATATAAAACTGCCTAACATGGCTCTTTACAATTTATTTATCTATGCATCTATGATCTTCAACAATTGATCAACATTATTTCTAATCAATATTGAAGATTTAGATGTTACTAGGTTGGGGAGCTCTCCCTTGGTTAAAACCATACATGGGATGCTAGTCTAATGTTGATATCAAATGGTTATTCTATTAATTTCTATAGATAAATGTATGTATTATGTTATCATAGATTACATATCAATATCGAATGATTCAAATGAATTAAGTTCATTCCTTACAAAAAAACCCTCTATCTTGTAATTTTAAAATAATTCATGTTTTAGTTGACCTATAATAACTAGTGAAGAAATGTAACATGGGACTACCCTAAAGAATTAGAGCAAAGGGTTGAGATTTAAATATACACAAAATTAAGTGACTAGGATAAATTTTATACTATAGCATGCAAACAATGGTAGCAAACAATAAGGAGTTGAGTCAGAATTTGATTTTAAGCATAAATGATGATGAGCACATGATAATATTAGATTATTTTTCGAACTCCACCTAAAATATGTCAACTTGTGTAATAATTAATACACAAAGATCTAAAGCATAAGGGAGAATCACATAACTATGTACATTTCACCTTTAATTAAAAAATGTACTAACAATAAATATTTTATAATATATGTTTTATATTATCTAATACATTAAAAAAAATTAAAAACTAATAATTCCACAAAAATATAAATGATTAAATTATAAATTTTATGTTAATTAAAATTTAATATATTTTTAAAAAGATAGTAAGAGATTTGTGCATCTCCATACACTTATGACACATCATCAAAATGACACATTATAAGTTTGTACAATGAAAATAATTTATAATTATCAATTATCAAATTTAAAGCTTCTCATTTCAATAAAAGTATTCAATCATTCTATAATTTTCTATAATTTATTTTAATCTTTATTTCTCTAAAATTTATACTTAATATTTATCTAATTTCATAAATTCAAAAGCTCGAGAAATTATATACATGAAAAAAAAAAATTACATTGACATTACATCATATAAATTAATATGGTATAGGTGCCAAATAAACATGCACGCTACTCCAAAGATTAGGCTTGGATGAGTATTTCTTAAAACTTGCAAGGTGTAAATTAATTGTTGAATGAGTGATTTTTAGAATGTGTAAGGTGCAAATTTATTCTGATTTTTAATATGGTTTCAAAATAATTATGTATGGTGATTTATATGTGTTGTATGAGATATCTAATAACTTCATACAATATTTGATTGTTCTCATGATTAATATAACATCTAATATAGATATATACATTTTCACAATTATTTAAAAATATTAACTTTAATTTCTATTAATCAAATTCAACAACCAAAATATTTAAAACAATTAATACAATAAAAAAGATAATCTATATTTTTTTTTTAAATCATTATTCCAGAAGGGTTTAGGCCTTCGAAATATTAAACTCTTTGAAGTTCTTAATTTGATGAAAAAATAGTGATATCAGATTTTCACAATTCTAATTTAAAACATTTCTAAATTAAATTATGTACATTATATTGTGTGTGATGAAAAATGTTATCACATCCCCACATCTTCCACTCCCACTATAGGTGAACACAAATGAAAAGAAAGAATTAAATAACTAAAAGGTAGTCAAAGTATAGGATGGATGAGTTGACTGGAGGTATGGCCATCCAAAAAACTTTATAGAATTATATTTAGCATGAAGGGAGACATCCATAATTATTAAGGCACGGTAGGAGTAGTTGCGTAGTCAGGAAAGCATGGTATCCCTGCCTTTTTACAACTCAATACGACATCCTACAGGTGAATGTGGTGCACAAGTAGTCATAAAATATCTCTCACAAGCCCCAAAAAAAACAGAAAGAAGAAGAAGAGAGAGGAACACGAGCTCTTAGGGCAGAGAGAGTCTCAGGTGCACGGGAAGAAGAGAGGAGTTTCACCAAATGTTGTAGCTGCAATTTCAAGAGTTGGCATGTATGCAAAATGTGGAAGGTCAGACAAAGCATGTGATCTGCTTGACAAAATGCTTGAATGAAGTGTGGTTCATGGACTGCAATGGTTGCAGGATATGCACAAATTGGAGTTTGTTGAAAAGGATTTAGAAACTATCGAGCAATTAGTATTGGCAGGTGCAAAACCCAACTCCAAAGCGATGCCACAATCTCCCTGCATATGTTAAAATGGGAGATATGGAACAGGGAATGGACCAACACCAAAGCAAAAGAGGGGAGATGTAAACAAGGAGGAGGGTAGAATGTGAATAGAAAAGGCGATGAATGCCAAACTGGACAACCTTTATGCAACCTCCTACCTGCGCACCATAAGGAGATCTCTTGGACATATTAAAGAGGATCATCGAGTATGAATAAGGGCATATCTCTGCAGCACCCTGAGAAGTAATGGTAAAAGGTAGCTGAAGGAGAAATGTGATATGAGGCAATAGGGTAGATTCGATGCCGCTTCAAACATTTTCAAGATCATCCCTTGAGCTAAGCACACTTCTTCTCTACTATTGCCTTGAACAAGGAGCTAATTCACCAATATCTACTTCCACAATTGAAATAAAGTTGATATAGTTGATTTGGGATTGTGAGAATTAGGGATATTAGTCCCTAAAAGTGTTTAATAATGTTCATTCTACTCTTCATAATGGCATGATAAGGGTATTTAGAATCATCTCTACATGAATGGATATGAACTTAAAATGTTAGGAAAATTGCTTGAAATTTTGTGATAACTATTTAATAATCAAATAATTTTCTTAGTTTAGAATATCATTAGTATTTATTTAATAAGACACTATGATATGTGTAGTAAATTTACATTGGGAGCAACATGGCTATATTAATGTGACCTACTTGAAAGTTGACAAAATAAATTTGAATATAAACATGTATATGATATATATGATAAGTTGAGATATAGTAGGAGCTTTAAATGTATGGTTGTACAATAATGTCAGTGATAAGGACATCATATAATGGCAGCAAAACCAAAACCTATTGAACAAGTTATTAATGTTACAAATTGATACTTTTGGTAACCCAATTCAAATTCAAGGGTAGGGTTTATATGATTAGAAGATGCTATTAACCTCTTAAAAATATTGGCTCTAGTAGGGAAACTATCATGGAAGGTAAGGTAAGGATACCAAGGTTATGTTGGTCCAATGGATTTAGTGTTGCTAACTTTCATAAGTAGGATTTTAATCCTCTTAGAAGTAGTCCCTTGTATGTTCTCTTTAACATTTAAATACTTATAGATTGTAAAAAAAAGGATATTTCAACTAAGGATCTTGGTCTTGATGAACATGCATCCACATCCATACTCATTCATGACATTACTATAAGAAATTCCTTGTTGATAACCACCTTTCAAATCAGGTGTACTAAGTATATGGGTCATAATCAACTCAAAATATTACAACCAATAGTGGTTTAAGATGCTTGTGTAAAATTATTGTGTTCTTACTCCATGGTTAAGGAGTGTCTTGGACCTTAACCCCTATCATGAAATTAGATCAACATCTGGCGAAGAGATTCCAATGGTCTTGGCCTTAACTAAAATGCTATTTAAGATTATGATCTACCCTTATCTTATTAATAACTCTACAACTATTGTTCATTAAACCTTACCTGATAGAACTTAACAACGGGATATGGTGATCATTGATATGCACCATTAGTAATTAAATCATATGTATACAGTATTATTATTATCATGGGTGTATCTTTATATGAGGGCATAACAAATATAGTGTCTCAACCTATCATGTGCCTAGTGTTGGTAATAATTAGGCTTAAAGAAAGTTTATCATTCTTGATGTATGCTTCTATATATAGCTGGATAACTCACTACCACATACATGACATACTTATCTTGATGACAATAGTTTCAAATACTATGACAATGGGTTACTCAATTAGGAAAATGAACTATACTACCACTAATTTTAGGGATTGAATATCTAATATGAAAATACATAAAGCATAGTGCTCTAAATACCTTGAGTGTGACATAAACATTGATCTTGCTTGATGCAAGTTTGTAAACGTTGGACATGTCTTTAGAAATCCAGAAAAAATTTGTGTGGCTTTAATAGGATGATGTCTCATATTTTTATGATGCTTGATAATTTTGAACTGTTTCGAAGTGGAATGCCACTCGAAGCCTTATCGAGGCTTTTGTGAGATTCTTGTATCCTATTAATATAATGACAACACAATGTATATTGATCTCTTAGGTATGTTACAATTGATAGAGGACTATTATGGGAACCAAGGAAGGTTTATACGATTGTGTTGGAAGATTTTATGTTTGTTTAAGAATCATGGCTTAGGAAAAAATGTTCTTATCTTGTAAGTCTTATGAGGATTCAAATACTTGTGATATTGGAAATATTAATATAGTACTATACTGGACCTATAAGAAATATATATTGACCCCTTTTGGGTAGAAGAACCTCCATACTAAACATGTTAGGTGAATTTAGATTGGTAGTGTTTTCTTGTGAGTTTGCATCAACTATGGATGTTCCAAGTTGAGTAATAAAGTTGGCCCTAAGATGATAAGGCAAACCCTGTGTTGTTCAAGTTGGTTTAGGAATAATATTGGAGGACTTTGGATCGGATACATCAACATCTTTAAAGGGATTGTGTCTAGTACCACTAACTAAATGCTAAATGTTGATGAAACCTTGGTTGTGGGAATGTGTGCATAGACATCCCTTGAGAGTGTAATGTGGTGAAATGTGAATGAGAGACCAAGAAGAAAACTACCCTTTCCCTCCAAGGAGAGATGAGAGTTTCACTACGGATTTCCCTTCAAACACTTTTCACCTAGTTACATTGGAAGAGGAGAGGAGAATTCACTAGATTCAACCTTCAAAGATGAAGATTGAATTCTAAATGAAATGGGAATGATAAGTTGATCCCCTCTTCCTTATTTGAAATAGAAAGGAATTGACTCAATTATGTAGTGCAAAAGTGACAAAGAACTGATTATAACTTGAGATCAGAGTATCGGACGAAGTTGTGCACTTGGATCTGGTAGTAATATGTCAAGATGAAGTTGCCCTACACATTTGAGGAAAAGTTGCCTAGACCGTGGCGGGAATGTACACAGTCCTCCGAAAAATCCGCGAAACCAAAAGGGATTTTCTATCTCTGCAAATGGAGCTTGAATCCAAAAGTACAGCTACACACCTACAACCTACACACAGAAAAGAGAGGAAAATAGGTTGGGTTTGGGGGTTTGCCTTTAGGTCAAACCTTAGTTTTAGAATTAACCAAATAATGAAAGAAAGTACTTGCAAGTAGATGTAAATGAAAGATTGAATTGTAAATCACCTCAAGGGAGGTTGTGATAGCAATGTTGATAGAAGTTCTTGTGTGGAATTAAATGTTGGAATCAATCTCCTCTTCAATGGTTCAATCCTTGACTTCAATGCAACACCTAGCCTTGAAGGGAGACTTGAGAATGTTCAATGCTGGAAAGGAATGCTTGAATGCTTGAATGCTCTTGAATTCTTGATCGCTTATCCAACTTGACAAACTCCAATATTATCCAACTTCAACTTATGCAAATGAAAGGATGAACGCCCCTTAAACACATGTTAGTGGATTTGATTTTCGTCATAGGCCGATATTAGGGAAATTTCCTGCCCAACACACAACCCACAATGCATGCTCTAGGAAGGTCCTGCCCCAAAATAGGGCAATGACAGGGGTGCCATGCCCCTATCATGGGAGGACAAGGGTGTCATGCCCCTATCCTACCCTTTCTCTAGGGCAGAGTGCAAATAGGGTGGTTTGGAGGCCAAGAAAGAAGTTGATTTCGAGGGTTGAGAAGTCTCCAATCTCCGATTAGGCTAGAGGATTCGATCTCGCATGTGTGAGGACCCTAATGCAGTCAAAAATTGCTAGGGCCACAATTTTATGACACTACATTCAGCCCCCACTTTAGTAGGAGTATGAGCGTATGCCAATACTATCGGTAAAGTACAAGGAAACAAGATTGAAAGACTTTTACCATGTCAAGGAGGCAAGATGCGCCAAGCCTCCAGTGGACTTAGGATCTTACGACTTCGATTGACAAAGTAAAAGGGAAGATCGAGAAGGGGAGAACCATGACTGCAAGTAGCAAAGTTGCCTTCACTATGATTCATGAAAGCAAGGATACCAAAGATTACAAAGCAAAACAAAGTTCACTACGTAATCCTAAGTATCAAAGAAGGAAAATATGAGCGAAGTGTATGCCCCTGTGTTAAAGCAATCACACACACCTTATCAGGATCGATTTCTTTAAGGTATGATACACCCAAGAGAAAGATAAGGGAGGGAGCATGTTATCGCAAGGATTTAGCCCCTAATCGAGAATAAACTGAAGGATAATGAACACAAGCAGTGTCACTTTCCTTGGGGTCAGTATGTCATATGATAGCTCATGTATATCATGTATGTATATGCATATAATAATCCTAATCTCCCAAAGAAGGACACTACCTTAGAAGAAAGGGAAGAGAGGATTTCTTTTGAGTCAACATGAAAGAGACCAAGAAAATATCTCAATGCTTTGCATCATCCCCAAGTAGACATTAAGGAGATAATAGAAGAATAGGGATACACATAGAAGAATGGTCACAAAAGGAAGCAGAGAGAGAAAAGATCTGTAGTGCTAATATTGCTAATCTAGGATGACATCCGCCTCTCGATCTTGTTGATCACTATTTCGAGAAGGTGAGAAACACGCCAGAGGAGTGACATTGAGCACAATAAATGGAGCTATCACAAGATCCAGACAAGGACTACGCTCATGTTTTAAGTCACTTTGTTCGATTCTAGGAGCTAGAATTAAGGTTTGTGAAAATTCATCTGATAAATGCTTGTCCACATCAACATACTCATACTCACTATCACACTCATTAGGAGTTGTATTGCCATTATGAATAACATTTTCACCCATTTCTTCATCAAAGTTTAGAGAAAGAGGAGCAAGGACACAAATAGGAGTAAAACCATCACAAGTTTTGTTCAACTTATGATTTGGAGATGTAGGTTGAACATCTTGCTTGGGAGAAAAGGGAATCATGTCAAGTGTCAGAGTCTGAGGAGATTGAGTATTTTGAGGGATATCTTTACAAGCTCAAACACGACGTCTTCGTCAACCTTCTTTTGCACAATGATTTCATCGAGTCTTAGTGGAAGGCTGAGAAGGAGGAGGAACACTTGAAAAAGTAGGAATGTTTCTCTCCTTGATAGTTGAAGGTTTAGGTTGAGGTATTTTTGGTTTAACAAGAGGAGAAGCAGGCCTCTTCTCTCGATAAGAGGAAGGAGGTGGAATTGCTTCATAGAAAGGAGGAATATTAGGTGTAGGAAGGAGACCAGGTCCATCATGAGTAGGAGGTATAGGTCTAACCTTAGGAAGAATATTGTTGTTCTCCTTAAGAGAAGGTAAAGTCACATTCATAGGAATAGGTTGATGATCTTCCTTAGGAGGGAGATTAGTTCTATCCATGAGGGGAAGAACCTTATCTTAAAGAATAATAGGAATGTCAAGTGTTGGAGATCTAGGTTGACTCAATGATAAGATCATATCTTTCTTCCATTTTTTATAAGATTGAAAAAGAGCATTGCTCCTTGATGGAAGAGATTGAAATTCTTTAGGCCAAAATAGATCAATAGGAACATCGGGCTTCTTTCGGATGGATGAAATAAGCTATGGTTAATGGTTATGATTTCTCCATTGTGAGGAAATTTCAGACACTTGTGGATTGGAGAAGCAATAGCCTTCATGGAAGATAGCCAAGGATAGCCCAACTTCATACAAAATTGCTCAGAAGATGGTATGATAACAAAGTCAACATCCATGGATTTAGTATGAACTTCAATAGGAAGGGTGATACAACCAATGGTAGGACAATAGAAGCCATCAAATAACTTTACAACCACATTAGAAGTAGCATATATTGGTTTATGCAATCGTAAAGTGAAAAGATACTCTTCAGTTATGACATTAACCATGCAAGAGGGATCAATAAGGGAACCACGACAAGGGATATCCTTAACCTTCGCAACTATGTATAAAGGGCCATCAGGTGCTCTAATGGTCTCACTAGGGTCAAATGTAATACAAGGATGCTTAGGCATATCCTGTGTTTCTACCATATTAACCAAGTTTGGAGCCATAGAGGTGAATTCTTCAGAAGAGAAAGAATTAGGCACAATCTCAATTATGTTAGAGGTATGAGAAGGCAAGGGATCAGTGAAAATCTTAAGATTTTGATTAGGAGGAGCTACTAATTTATTCCCTTTATCATTCACACCTGCCACAGATATAGTATCATTTCTCAGTATCATGACCAGGTTGACAATGATATTTACAAAAGGAAATGTTATCAAAATAAGGGGATGCAAGTTTAGAAGGAGCAACTGGTTTTATAGGAGGAAGTTTGATAACATTTATGTGCAACAACTAAGACATAATACTATGTAAAGATTCATTCAAGGAAGTAAGTAACTTATCTTTCTCTTTGGAGAAATTTAGAAATAGAAGGCACACCTGTTGTAGCATTCACATTATGGTTGTTGATTGTATCATTGAACTTGATGAATCTTTTTGTTGGTTTGAACTTCTCAAATAGTTTTTGAACACTCTCCCCCTTAGCACTTGGAGCCATAGGAGTGGATTTCTACATTTGACTCATAGCCAATTGATAATTATGGAGTGTTGCGCACAACTGCGGAAAGGAAGTAAACTCAGACAAAAGAAGATTTTCCTTGATATCTTTTCGTAAATTAGAAATGAAAATTCTTTGAATATCATTATCAGGTACATGAAAACAAATTTGAGCACACAAATGCTTATATCTACAAATGAAATCAAACACTTTTTCTTTAACACCATGTTTACAATGCATTAAATCAGTCAAAGTGATTTTAGGACCAATGTTATTTTAAAATTATTGGATGAAATCATTTGCCAGTTGTTGAAAGGAAGTGATAGAATAAGAAGGCAAAGAGAAATACCATTGTAAAGCCTTATCTCTTAGTGTTCTTGTAAACAATTTTGTAAGCAATCTTTGATCATAAGAAAAATTAGTACACAAGGTTTGAAATGTTTTGACATGCGTAAGAGGATCACCTTTTCCATTATAGAGTTCCAATTGAGGGATCTCAACATGTTTAGGTGGCATGACTTTAACAATATCAAGAGAAAGTGGGCTTGCAACATCAAAGGTGGGCACACTGAACTTGGATTGACTCATAGAAGCAATTTGTTGTTGTAAGGAAGACACGGTTTGAGTAAGATTAATAATTGTCATTTCAGTAGAAGAATTGATGTTAGACATAGTTGATTGAGAAGGTGGTGTGATGTTATTGAAAGAAGGCATGGACTGAGAATAAGGTGCTCAGACATTATGATAAGTAGGAATAGGTGATGATTGGGTAGGAAAAGGGACACTTAAAGGAGGAATAAAGTTGTTGAAGGAATTGCCCCCTTGTGTCACACTGATTGGTTGAGGAATAGTAGGAATACTTATGGAATAAATAGGTAAAGATGGAGCATTAAATGAAGAAGAGGGGTTGCCCCCATGACCAATGGTTGTAGGAATGACATTTTGAGTTGATGTAGCCATGATATTGGAGGTAAAAGTAGGAATACTATTCAAAAGAGTAGTCAAAGGAATTGAAGGATTGACTTGTATTGAAGGTTGTGAATAGCCTAGGGTTTCAATACAATTCTTGATAGGCATGACACTAGAATGAACAATATGTGCAATGCCATGTAATATATCAATTTCATTCTTATCACTTTGAATCATGTGTTTAAGGCCTTCAATTAATGGAAGAGCTTTACTATTAGGGTATTCTTGGAACATCCATTGTTGAAAGTTATCAAATTGATTGTCAAATGTGGAAAGTTGATCTATAGAAACCCTAGTTAAAGCTTCTTCTTCATCATGGGATTCATCAATGGGGTGAATAGGCACATGATTAGGATGGGAAGAATTAGCATGATCCTCATTAAACAAGTCACCCAAATTAGGCTCCATCTCCTTAGTAATTAAACCTTGGGAAGCCTTAATTCTAATGCTTTGTCTAACGGGGATAGGATAGGTAGGATTAATAGTGGTAAAACTCGTCCACTAGAGAGAAAATTTGAATTTTGAATTTTTGAGAAAAGCTTACAAAATTGATTAATACAAAATTTAAGAAAATAATTATTACACAGTTTGAACTTTGTTGGGGGAAGAGAATGACACAATCTCCAAAAATGAAAGGAAATTGGAATTTTTTAAAATTAGAGCCAAGGGAATACCACTTAATTTTAAAATCAGAAGTTTTAAAATTAGGGCAAACTATAATTAACCTCTTAATTTTAAAAAAATTCTTGAAATTTGAAATGTTGAATTTTGAAGGTATTTTCAATTCTAGAGGGATCAAAAATTGACAAAATCAGCCAATCTTCTGAATTTAGGCTATTAAAAACAGTCATAATAGTCTCTTGAAATTTTGGGAAAAAAATTGAGGATCGTGGTAGGAACGCACATGGTCTGACCAACTTTTTTCAAAAATTTCAGGGATCAATATTATGATAATTTCAAAGCTAACCCCAAAAAATTGATGAATTTTACGACTTCTAGATGGGCAAAATGAAGGTGCAAATGTAAAAATAGGACCCTATTAGGGTTTTGAAGAAAAAAATGAATTGAATTGTAATTTTGAAAAAGGTCAAACCTAATGGATAGGGACACCTTGGAAAATGTTTAGAAATCTGAATTGGAATGAAATTGATTGAAATTTCCACAAAATCCAATTAATTTTGAGAATTAGGGTTTTATGACCTAACCACTTAATTTTAAAATTTGAATATTGGGAAAAAGGAGGGAAATTGAAAATTTGAATTGTAGGAGTGAAGACAAGTTTGAGAACAATCAGAAATCTGAAAATTAAATGGAAATCCAATTTTTGCACAAGCTAAAGATGATTTTTGAAAATTAGGGTTTTAACAAGTAACCTCTTAATTTTGTAAATTTTAATTGCAAATTTAACAAGACAATGAGGAAATTGAATTTGAAAAACAAAACAATTTTCAGATCTAAGATAACCACAAGCAATTTTTACAAATTATAAGTTCAATTTTAATTTTAAAAACTAGGGGTTTTAATGATTTAACCACTAAGTTTGCATAAATTTGAAACTTGTAAATAAAAAATATGCAATTTTGTTCAAAGGAAAGCATGCAAGATGTCAGGTTCACCAAAATGTAATGTGGTGAAATGTGAATGAGAGATCAAGAGGAAAACTACCCTTTCCCTCCAAGGAGAGATGAGAGTTTCACTACGGATTTCCCTTCAAACACTTTTCACCTAGTTACATTGGAAGAGGAGAGGAGAATTCACTAGATTTAACCTTCAAAGATGAAGATTGAATTCTGAATGAAATGGGAATGATAAGTTGATCCCCTCTTCCTTATTTGAAATGGAAAGGAATTGATTGAATTCAGTGCAACAGTGACAAAGAACTGATAATAACTTGAGATCAGAGTATGGGATGAAGTTGTGCACCTGGACGTGGCAGTAATATGTTGAGATGAATTTGTGCTGCGAATTTGAGGAAAAGTTGCCCAGACCATGGTGGGAATGTACAGGGTCCTCTAAAAAATCCGTGAAACAAAAAGGGTTTTTTTGCCTCTGCAAATGGAGCCCGAATCCTAAAGTACAGTTGCGCACCTGCAACCTACATATAGAAAAGAGAGGAAAATGGGTTGGGATTGGGATTTTGCCTTTAGGTCAAACCCTAGTTTTGGAATTAACCAAGTAATGAAAGAAAGTACTTGCAAGTAGATGTAAATGAAAGACTGAATTGTAAATCCTCTCAAGGATGGTTGTGATAGCAATGTTGATAGAAGTGCTTGTGTGGAATTGAATGTTGGAATCAATCTCCTCTTAAATGGTTGAATTCTTGACTTGAATGCAACACCTAGCCTTGAAGGGAGACTTGAGAATGCTCAATGTTGGAATGCTTGAATGCTCTTGAATTCTTCATCGCTTATGCAACTTGACAAACTCCAATCTTATCCAACTTCAACTTATGCAAATGAGAGGATGAATGCCCCTTAAATACATGTTAGTGGATTTGATTTTTGTCACAGGCTAGCATCGAGGGAGTTTTCCACCCAATGCACAACCCACAATGCATTCTCTAGGAAGGTCCTGCCCCAAAATAGTGTAGGGATAGGGGCACCACGCCCCTGTCCTACCCCTTTCTCTAGGGCAGAGTGCGGACAGGGTGGTCCGGAGGCCAAGAAAGAAGCTGATTCCAAGGGTTGAGTAGTCTCCGGTCTCCGATCAGGCTAGAGGATTCGATCTAGAGTGTGTGAGGACCCTGATGTAGTAAAAAATTGCCAGGGTCACAATTTTATGACACTATAGAGAGAAACCTTGTTAGGAGAACTACTTGTGACTTTGACCCATTTGGAAACGAGAATGTAGGTGGTTCTTGGGTGAAGGATACCCTTGTGACCTCAAGTCTTTAAGGGAAGGGTCTTGGGAGAGATAACTCCCAAGTTAAGGGTTGTTCCTAATAAGATAGACCCTCTCTCTACACTAGGCTTCAAAGGAGGCCAAAGTGGGTAATGGGTGTTTATGAAAGGGGATAGGAAAACCCAACCATTAATATTTAATGTGTAATATGCCATCGAAAAATGAGTTGAAGATAGAAGGCATTGGTTGACTACCTTATAGTCAGTATTATCTTATGGGAACATGATGAATGGAGGCCATCTTGTGTTGGTTCTATATAAATGTTATCTTGTGTATGTAATTGAATCATATACCTTTACGCTACACAGTTGCATGATTATGATTTTCTCACACTTATGTTTAGAATTGTTGTTCTGGTTATGTATGAGCCCCACAAGAGTGAATAATCGAGATAGTTATGCGGAGTCAGATAGTCATTGGAGTTGGAATCAATGAACATTGAGATGGGGGTGAATCAATGTTTTGAAATTAAATTGATTCTTAAACCATTGGATGCATAAGAATGAAACCCAAGTGCAAAAACATAAACCAATCAACCACAAAACCATAACACTGAATTTTTTACGTGGAAACCTAGAAGGGGAAAAACCATGGTTGGATTGAGACCCACAATATTATTATACTTTGATTAGGAGTATGATAATATTACAAAAGGGGAATGCACTTACATTTAGGCACACTGCCTAGAGCTCACTACTCAAATACAAAAGAGGGCTACTCAAATACAAAAGAGGGCTACAACCCCAAAGGACTCAATGTCCAACAAATGAGTTACAAAACCAATAACAATAACTGAACTAATATATATCTTCTACAAATGCCAAAAAGAAGTTTCGGTTAAGCACAAGCTGATAGTCTTCCTCTGTTCTTCTTACATGCTTAGCTCAGAGCACCAAATCTGTATATTGATGCTCATTCACTCATCGCGCATCAACATTTGCACATCTACCACACCAAGGTGATCATACAAGTCGATCTTATATATCTGCACCACCAAAATAGGTCTCCAATATGTTGGCTTCATAATATTGCAAAATATGAACCATGTACCAACAAGTCCATTCAATTCATCCACAAAATTCATATACAGACCTAAACAAGACGATAACAAGCTTCTCGCATGTCAGCACTATTACCTCAAACTTAACAACAACCACCGAAATCATCCCAAAGATTTCAAATCACATGTTACATCACTTAACATCAAAATGATTTTGTTCTACCTGAATTATCAGATATCGGACCTTCAATAGCACTCATGAATCAACACCAGATACTAGAATTACAAAATAAGCTACCTCAAACCTTGAATCATCTACCTCTATTACTGCAACCAAAGTTATGCAACCAAAATCAAGATCTGCCCAATGTACTCATAGTCTACCGAATATTGTATTCCACCTTAAAGACTTATGTCTAATGAATAATACAACTTCTGGTAGATGAAATCTATGTATTTCGGATATGATTTTTGAACTAAGTTGCCATCAATGACAACTACTAAACATTTCTCATGCATCAATCTTCATTGGAAGAGCATCTCTTGCCAACAATCTCCCCCTTTGGCATTGATGGCAACACTGATGAAAAATGACATTGTCACTTCAAAACTTCAAAATGCTCAAAACCGCAACAACTCAATAAGCTCAATAAGCTCCCCCTGATAATGTTCATCATTTTTCATACCTCACTCTCCCTCTTTGACAATAATGCCAAAGATATGATTCTACCAAAACTTATATATAGGGGTATGCACAGTTAGAAAATTTTGAAAATATCTGCAAAAATTGTTTTAAGGGATTGGATGTGGTCATCCCAACCCTTCTTTAGGTTCTCCAAAATGTTGATCAAAGTACTGAAAAGATAGATGTGCATCTCAACTCCTATGAGATTTGTCGGAACACTCTTATTTAGAGCATTCATGGCATCTTGTTGACTACTCATCAAGGTGTCCAATCAGGGAGTTATCAGATTTTGGAGTTCTCACACTCTGCCAATCACTCTATCCTTCTCCTGATTAAGGCTCTTTATTTTATTAAGTAGAGCCATCACTTGTTCTTGATGACTGCTAGCAAAAACTAATTGAGGGGCATAAGATTGAGATATGCTAGCTAGTTTCCCTTCACATTCCTTAATCCACTTATCTATCTCAACTATAAACAGGAAAAATAAGACATGATTTATATATTTTACCACCTTCATCTAATGCTTCATATACAGTCTTTAAGCCAGAGATCAAACTAACTCCATTGCCTTCAACCATTTTCAAAACTATCCTTAGCCACATAGTATTGAATTTCTTAAGGACCTTTGCATCAACTGCTTTCTCTAAGGATACAAAATGAGAATCTATCGCCTTTAGCATACTCCTCAGCTTACTGGAGGGTGATTCTACAGTGTCTTGTTTGAAAGAGGGAAAAATATTCTCCAACACATCTGTCACCATAGATTTCAGCTCTTTGTCTTCTGAATGATACTTGAGTAAGTCCTCACTCACCTTGGCTTGTGCGAGAGCTACAAGCTTTAGTGCTTGAACTAGGGAGAGTTAACTGAGATCAATAGGTCCTTTGGTGAGATCATTTGTTTTAGTGATTATTTTTTTTCCCTTGTCCACATTCACAATCTCTCTTGCCATCGGATCCTATTCAATCTCATCTCCATCTGTCTCCTTCTCTACCTCCTCTTCTTCTTCACATTTCTTTGCATCCTCTCCCTTTTCATTTACAACATCCTCAATTGCCTTCTCAGTTTCAACATTTATCATGGAGGATTCTTATCAGCTTCACCAAAGTCATCAATCTTCATATTATCGGTAATATCATCTCCAACTATATCTCTCTTATTTATCTACACATCCAGAGCAAAGGTATCATCTTGTAAATGTACTTCCAGAGGGGTGTTATCTCTTTCTAGATTAACTTCATATTTGTGCTCTTCTAAAAATTGTTTCAGTCTCTTTAGCGACTTCATCTATTTTCCCAAGCATGATCTTATTAACTCTCTTTTTGCTTCTGAATTTGTCTTTCGTGATCTTAAGTAATCTATCAACTTCAGCCTTAGTGACAAAACACAAATCAACTAATACATATTCTCTTAGTATCTCATCCTCCAAGTTGGTTTTATGCCTTCTGGCATCCAAAATATCATACAAACCCTTCGGAATCATAAATGACAGTTCTATCAGGGCTTTGTTGTATGCATTAATATATTGTACAACAACTTCCTCTATAGCTCTTTAATCATTATCATCATAGTTCTCATAATATATAGATATATTCTTCAAGTTACCTTCCTTCACTACTTCAACAATAATTTCACTTAATGTCATTGGTGGCACAACAATATAAGTACCTTCTATCTGATTGGATTTCAGAGCTTCATCAAGTTTGTACTTTGGCTTCCTTCTTGATCTGGCTCTTCTAGATGGCTAAACTTTAGTTCTTGGTTACTTACTCAGCTAGGCTTCATTGGAGTGGTGCTTCTTTACTACCCTAGCATAGGTAGTTATCTTCTTCAACTCTTTCACTACTTCATCAGACTCTATCTCTTCCTCTATAGTGACTGCTACATATTCCCTTGCAGGCTTTCCTTTCTTTCTCTTCTCAGCTCCACCGATTGACTTGGTTTGTGGCTTGTGTGGAGGGACGGGCTTCTGAGCACTAGAGGTAGGTACAGGCTTGGTTTGCCTTGTCTTGGTTTTCTTGGGAGGACTAGAGAGAGGTTTTTTCTTTGGTTTTACCATGTCCTCTTCTTTCAAAATATTTTTCTCTCTAGCCCTTCGAACAAATTCCTTTTTTATACCCATTTTCTTCGCAAGCTCTTCTACTTCTTTTTTGGCCTTCCTCTTTCTTTCAGGCTCAGTGAATTTCATATGCAAGTCTATACTTTTCTCCTTGTAAGTGCCAAACCTTTCTTATTTCTCATCAACTAGTTTACTCAGAAGGTGTTGAGCATATACATCAAGAGTGTTTCCATCCACTTCATACCCCATGGGCATGATCCATAATGTTCTTTGTTCTACTACCTCCATAAGACATTGGTCTTTATCTACCATGAAATAGATCGTATCCTCATATTTTTCAACAATTTATTTAGGAATCCTCTCTCTATTCTGCATCATACCTTGGAATTATTTGAAATAGCCCCAAATAGTGGCTCTCTGATCTTGGACATCTCCCAATCCCTGCAAACCTTCTTTGATTTGAACTGCCACCAGTTTGTCATATGCCCATTGTACCTTTCCTACATCAAGATATCATTCATAAAGTAAAGTCTCAGACAGACAATCAAATAACCTAACTTGAAAACATGTTTCTTATCTTGTTTTATCTTCTTGAGGTTGCTCATAAGCTCACTAAGATGTACTCCAAACAAGTCATACACTTTTTCCTCCTTAAGTATCTGATAGGCTGCATATATTGCAGTACCAGATACTGAATTTTTTCTGCTAGATTGATACACCTTATACATTGTCACCATTGACGCAAATCTCACATCATATTCGACTAAATCACTGATTGTCACCAACCGGTGTCATGTTGTGAACCAGTTACCTCTTTCATAGTGGTGTTCTTTACATGCCTCTGATTGGGAATCTCACCAGTTGCATTTAAACAGGTTACACCTCGAATGGATTGCTTTGTGATCTTATGTGGTCTAACTAGCCATATAAACTCAACATTAATTCGGCTCAAGACATACCTGACCCATTTGGGTTCATCAAAAATTGAAAAATGAACAAACTGGATAAAACCCTTGTCTTGCAGTGATTTAAAATCCGGCTTCAGGTTCCCCATCTCATCCGTCATATGCTTGGTGTATAATGATAATATATTTGCATTGCCAAGCTCTTCGATATTGCAGTGAATGTATGCCCTAATGTCCTCGTTATGCAGCACTCCATTTGGATCATCTTCTATTGATTTGAACAGGTGTTTCTTGAATACTAGCCTTGCCCTATTAGTAATCTCTACTAACAATGGAGTTTCCACACCGAATGATGATGCCATTTTGAAATAGAGTTATAAATAGATAGCTCAAACAGGGATAAATACCTTTTCAACTTCAACCGGATGCTAGGAATTTCTATCGGATCGCATTAAGCTTTGTTTTTGTTGCTCAATCTCTTTTGCCTCACTCCTCTGCTCTTTCGCTTCCTTCACAATGTGAAGAATGAATGATAAAATGCCTATTTATTCACAAAAAAACTAACTTTAACTAGTAATAAATGTACAACCCTAAAGGTTTCTCAGATACTCTACTTCCCAAGAATTCATCATCATATTCTCTGATTGCTATGAAATCTTCTAGATATTATTCAACATCAATTGCACTATCGCTCAAAATCTTCTGCAACCTTCTGCAACTGGTTATAGATCTCAAGAGGGGGTTATAGGGATCTACATGAAAATCTTCTCCCTAAGGCATTTGGCCTTAGTCATCGAATGAGGTTCCAACATCGGAATCAGATGTGGAGTCATTTTGTGTATTTGAATCTTCCTTCTTAACCCACATCTTCTTATGTTTCTCTCTAACCTCTTCAACCTTTGCTTTTCCCTTTTCATTTGATTTGTTCTTGTCTACCAGAGCATTCTTGCTCACATTCTTGCTTCTACAATATTTTGCAATGTGACCAGATTTGTTGCATGCATAGCAAACAAAATTTCCTTGCATAGGCTTGAAGTTCATCTGATTAGGTCTCATCATGTATTGGTTAGAAATTTCCAAACATTCCACAAGCATAACATCTCTTATTTTGGAAATTATTCATCACTACTCTGCACATGTTTGACTTATGACCAAAATTGTTGCATTTGAAATATTGACTGGTAAAATTAGCACCATTACTCATCATCCTATTTATGCATTGATTTCCCATATGATCAAATTTATTGCATGCACAACATTTACCATTGAATTATAAGAATTAGATTGTCTTACTAGAGGTCTCTTGTTATTTGATGATTGCTTTGTCCACAACCAGAGGATTCTCCTTTCTCATATCCAAGTCCTCACATTTCTTTTCCACTTCTCTAACTTTCTAGCATCTCAGCTAGCCTAACTAAGCTAGATTTGAATTTTTCTTTGTACTCATTAGCAATGGAAAGTTCATGTCTCAAAATTATGATCTATCTTTCAAGTTCTTTCTCATCATTCTTGGATTGCACCAATTCAAGTCTCAACTGATCATTCTCATAATTAAATCTGCAACATTCATTAGATCTATCCTTCAATGACTAAGTCAGATTTTCCTCATTCTTCTTCCTGTCTTCAATCTCCTTTTTCGGCTTCATCACAATGGATTGCATCTCATTCTTCAGGACTACATTATCTCTAGCAAGCTTCTCACATTCGTTTGTCTTATCTTGTATGGCTTGATTGGCAATGCTTTGTTCTTCTTTCTCCTTGAGTTTATCAATCAATTCCTTTCTCTTCTCTCTGGATGTGCTCACTTGTGCTTTTAGAGATTCAATGAAATTTTCAGCAGCATCTATACTTCTCCTCGGGCTATTTTTTCTTTCATCGCTACATCAAGATCTTCAAGTGCCACAATAAGTTGCTTCTACAAACTGGAGTCCATTGATTCAATCTTCTGGATATTCCTTAAGTTGTTAGACTTCGTCTAAGGAACTAAGCTCTAATACCAATTGTTGGAATCAATGAACACTGAGAGGGGGGGTGGATTAGTGTTCTGCAATTAAACTAATTCCTAAACCACCAGATGCATAAGAATGAAAGTAAAGTGCAGAAACATAAACCAGTCAACCACAAAACAATAACACCAGAGTTTTTACGTGGAAACCCGAAAAGGGAAAAAACATGGTAGGATTGAGACCCACAATTTAGTATACTTTGATAAGGAGTATGATAATATTACAAAAGGGGAATGCACTTGCATTCAAGCACACTTCCTAGAGCTTACTACTGAAATACAAAAGAGGGCTACAACCTCGGAGGACTCACTATCCTACAAATGAGTTACAAAAGCAATAACAATAACTAAACTGATATATAGCATCTATAAATGCCAAAAAGAAGTTCTCATTAAGCACAAGCTAATTGTCTTCCTCTGTTCTATGTATCTACTCTATTCTATTGCACAGTCATATACTGGAGCACCAAATCTACATATAGATACTCATTTTCTCATCACACATCAACATTTACATATCTACCACCCGAAAATGGTCATACAAGTCGATCTTATATATTCAGACCGCCAAAATAGATCTCCAATATGTTAGTTTCATAATATTGCAAAATATGAAACTTGTACCAAGAAGTCGGCTTAATTCCTCCGCAAATTCATATGCGGACCTAAACAAGATGATAACAAGCTTCTCACATGTCAGTACCATTACCTCAAACTCAACAACAACCACTGAAATCATCCCAAAGATTTTGGATCACACGTTCCATCACTTAACATCAAAATGAATTTGTTCTACCTAAATTACTGGATATTGGACCTTTAATCTCGCTCATGAATCAACACCAGATACTAGAATTACAAAATAAGCTACCTCGAACCTTGAATCGTCTACCTCAATTACTGCAACCAAAGTTATGTGACCAAAATCAAGATCTGTGTAATGTACTCATACTCTGTTGGATATTGTATTCAACCTTCTAGACTTATGCCTAATGAATAATACAACTTCCGATAAATCAAATATACGTATGTCGGATATGATTTCTGAACTAAGTTTCCATCAATGACAACTCCTAAACATTTCTCATGCACCAATCTTCATTGGAATAGTGTCTCTTGCCAACAATTGGACCATGCCAATGACCGATAGTTGGACTACTGCGAGGGATAGTCAACAATCACCTGGTTCATGGAGGTGATGCTACCTAGACTAGCCTAGACATGATACAGTAACAATTAGTAGGTCAAGTTATTGGACTGTTCCAATGGTGGAGGCCTAGAGCTGATGTTGTATTATTTGATCAACCAACACTCACTGGGTTCATGGAGGTGAAGAATTGCTAAGGGATATTCAGGATTTGATATGGTAACGGTTGCACGAGTAGTTACCTTACCATGAGGGTAGTGGCAACTAGAGCTAACCATAGTATCAAGTGGGTTCACTGGCAGTCACCTATCACATGGAGGTGATTGATGCTAAGTGTTACCCAGGATTGTGAAGAAGATAGCTGGCAATATCTCTAAGGTCACTATGAGGTATATGACAAAAGCTACTTCTTCTTGTTTAGATAGACTTGTTGTCAATGACCTATAGGTGATTGAAGTCAAAATCCAGTAGGCTAGGTTAGTTCACTTCTTGTGGAAATCCTTGGGATTGAGGATAGATCCACAATGTAGTATGGGATGCACCGAATCCTCTTCTTGATTGTTTGATGGTATACTTGACCTTGAGGGATTGTGGATCGACCCACAATATAGTATGGGATGCACTGAATCCTCTACCCCAAATCCGTTGGTGCAAATGACTAGAGGAAAGAATGGGACCCACGATGTAGTGCACAGTGCAGTGACATTCCTTTTCTATCTGGCATGCACTATGGAAAGGAGATAGTTGGCCATCAAGGATAAGTCAGTCTTTTTATTCTTGCAATGACTTAAATGAGCCAATCAAAATGACCTGTGATGCTTCTATATGAGTCGATCAATATTAGATTGTGATGCATGTATAAGAACCAACCACTTATCTGTGATGCTTTTAAATGAGTCAATCAAGCTATTAACTTGTGGTGTATGTAAATGAGATAGTCATCACCATCATTGTAATTCCTATATGATCCAATCACTATAGTTATGTGATGTATTAATAAGCCACTCACCATGTATGTGTTGTATGCTAGAACTAGGGCCATCTCGGGTAATTGTGATGTGTATGAGATATATCCTCATGTATACATGATTGAGACAGTCTTTGAGTATAGGAGTTGTGTTATGGCCCTTTTTTATATGTCTACATCAAACACTAATATTTGCATTCTCTTGAATATGGAACCAGCACTAGATGGAAATGCATAGCTCTTCTTGCAATGAGGCTAAGTTAATAGGTTCGCTTAATTAATTGTTAGGATTAAAAGAGAGATCAAGATCTCAACGAGAGGAGAATGTAGTCTCCTGGATTCCAACTAAGATCCTCTAACTTTCCACGAGAGGATAAGTAGGTTGGGTCATTAGGCATGAACCCTTGAGGCTTAGGTTTCGGTCTAAGGATGACACTAATCATGGAAAGCTAATAATCTAGTCATAAGTATATAAATATATTGTATCATTGAGTTGTCACCACAATAAATATTGAAGGAGTTTAGATACCAATAATTCTAATTAAGATGGAAGTACCTTGGTCGATGAAGTTGTTAATCGATGTTAATTGTATTAGGAAAAAAATTACGGTGGCCAAGGGGTGGATATTACAAATGTTTAATTTAAAAAATCTTTTGTAAAATTATATTTTGAATTTGTTCAGGCTCAATCAAGAGTTATTTTTTTTGTACACTAGTTCATTCCCAAGTTCCACAAAGGGTAGCACATAAGGCATAAATGCTTATTGAAAGATATAGTAAAACCTTGTACAATGGAAGGGAAACAATATTACAAGACTCTTTACCACACGAAAAAGTGATTATAAGAGGTACTTGATTTTTTATATATATCCTTTTTCAATTGAACTTCTTAAAACCAATTCTAGAAAGATAAGTGACACAGTCCAATAATGAGAAAACTAATACTGGATGGATCCTCCATCTGAAAATCACAACTATATGCTTGATTTAGGTTTCTAGCTTTTCCTAGTCGTTAGAATGCAGCAGAAGCAACACGATGTTACCTTCTTCTTCAACTAACATACCATCTTCTAGAAAGATTAAAAACAAGATCCAAGATATAAAAAAACCTTGGATTAGGGTAGAGGAAATGGTTAATTAAAAACTTGAACAGACAAGCCATGATGAATTCAGAAAGTTAATGCACAGTGCATTGTCATTTTTTTTGAAATAATTCATAAGAAACCTAATGGCATTATTTTCTTAGTTTTAGTTTTCCAAAATCAAAAGATTTCATGCATGTAGTATAGAGTTTGTTAACTATAGACAACCAGAGAAACTATTAAAATGAGAATATAGAAACTTGTAATACTTATTAATAAAAACTACAACAAAATTTAACTTCATTAAAGTACACAACATATAACATTTGATACTCATTGTTTGGTGCATCTTAAAAATTGTATAGCCATTTCCATTACAAATCAAGGCATTCCAATTTAAATAGATAAAATACAGAAGTCTTCAAAACATACAATAAAAAACCCACGAGTAACTTAACACATACCTACTATAATTGTAGAAGGTAACTTTATGATGAGGAATATAATATCTTAGGTCAATTTGAATTTACAGAGAGGTCATTTCTAACCAATAAATATCATGCAAATGGATCATCAGTCTCTATATTTTAGATTATAACATTGTTTTTGATAAAGATAAACATGTTTTACATAGACCCAAAACCAAAAGTTTTACAAAAGCTGGCCATCAACCAAATAGACATAAACCAATAGCAAAACAGGGGAGCACCATAGAATAGTCACAAAAGAAAAAGAGGCACAGACAAAATAACAAAACAAAAGAAAGATTATAACATTATTGGTTTATCCACATCAAATAATAAAACAGGATAAGAAATATATAAAAAAAATTACTTTAACATCCTAACCTATGCATTGCTTGTATTTTGCTTAAGCAAATGGAAAATCTTTTGTTGAAGATTTGTCTTGTCAAAATTTTGAAGATCCAAAGCCTGAAATTTAGCTAAAACATTGCATATTTTAGTGATATTCCGATAGTTAGAAAAATGTTATAAGTCTAACTCACCAATACCTCATATCTATGGAAATTATATGGTGTGAATAAATCCTCTAATTTGTGCAGGAAAATCAGAAGAAAAAATCAACCCATGTTGTTAATAAATCTAACAAACAACATTTGAAAACTCAAATCATACCTTGGTGTATAAGGTATGAAATATTTTGTCCTTTGTGGTGTAGGAAATAGCACTAACTACTTCAATTCCATCATTTTAGAGTGCAAGGAGAATATTAGACAACACAAATTGACATTTTAATGACCTTGTTGAGACTTCAATACCTGAACCAATAGCCATTATCTTCATAGAAGGAAAAGGTTTTTATGCACCACACAATGGTAGAACCTTGCAATCTTTATCTTCATTATTAGATGTGGAAGAAATTATCATGTCTTCTCTTTTTATGATAATCTCTTTTATATGTTCCTTGAAATGCTTAATGTACCCAGCCATGTTAGCAACAGCAATAAGAAAGATAAAAAATTAATACAACAACACAAAACACCAAGATTTTGACATTGAAAACCCGGTTAAGGGAAAAACCATAGTGGGAACCTACCCACAGTAAGATGATAATCTGAATTAGTATGTGAAAATATTATAATGGGGAATGCACATGCATTTAGGCACATTTCCTAGAGCTCACTGCTCAAATAATATTTTCCTAAAGGCTACAACCCTCGGGGAAGTCTCACTAACTTACAATAAGTTTCGAACTACAATTCAGAAGAAATGAACTGAAAGAATAACATCTCCAAATGCTTGATTATAGTTCTAGTTAAGAACAGACATATGCCTCGCAATGCCAATCTCACCACAAGCTCAACACCAAAGTATATTTCTCTTGTTCGCACACAAACCTTTCTCTAATAATGCATACACAACATCGACACCCAAACTACATGACCATATCACATATATATACAATTCATCAACCTTGACAACAAGGTCAGCTAAACCCTCAACCCTCAATTACAAAATTAAATCACACAATACAAATACCAACTACCGAACCAATATAATGGTTTACATAGCATAGAATGGTCCTAAATCAAACTCCTAAATGCACAACTCCACCGAAAATTACACCAAGATCAACCACAACACACTACACCACCAGAAATACTGCATAACATGCAAATCATCACTAATTGATAGAAACCACCAAAAACTTGCACAACAATCAATGCATATCACCAAGACCAATAATAAATGATTAAGAAACACCAGAAAGAATGTTAGAATCATCCAGGATAGCTACATGAACATCACTTTTCAAATCTTCATCGGTCAACGTCTAAAAGCTCAAGAAGACAACCAGTTAGCAACTGTCACAAAGAAAGATAACTTGTGGAGCACCAAATCATGAACCAACTGAAATGAAGATATGAAAGACCATCCCAAGAAATATCCCAAAAGAACAACACCAGATCTGATCACACCGAAATATACCGGAGGATATACCAGACTCTGCAAAACAGTGATCAACAAACCAACACTACAAACTGAATGAGAAAATCTTCCCAATCTGCAATCACCAGAGCAAATCACTGGAATATGTTGACATCAATGACAATAACATATCCTAGCAGCAACAATGACTAGCAATATCCAACAATCTCCCCCTTTGGCATTGATGGCAACATATGAATGTGAAAAACAATGAATGCAAAGAAAAGAAGATATCTCCAGCAAACTCCCCCTAAGATCAAGACTTAGAAAGAAGTTTTTCACATGATCTCTCTCCCCCTTTGAAAACAATGCAAAATTTCACAAAATAGAAAACCAAACTCTCCAAAACATAAACATGAATCTTTCTCCCTAAGACATAGACTATTCCAACAGAGGAGCAACACCAACTCACCAATCCGGATAAAAAGATAAAGCTCTGAAATCCACTGGATTGATGCAACTTAATGCATCTAGTTCTCATTGAGAGGGGTGGATACCCCTAACTTGTCTCTCAAGTAGACAAATGTATCTACAGGAAAAGGTTTAGTGAAAATATCAACTATTTGTTCCTTTGTAGATACATAATCCAACTTCACCTTCTCTTCACTGACTTGCTCTCTCAAGTAATGATATTTGATTGACACATGTTTAGTCTTTGAATGTTGCACCAGATTCTCTGACATGTTGATAGCATTAAAATTATCAAAGTATATAATAGTAGGCTCATCATAAATAACTCTGATATCTTTTAACATTTGCTTCATCCAAACTACCTAAGTGCAATTACTAGCATCAACAATGTACTCAACTTCAATAGTAGATAAAGACACTAAATCTTGTTTCTTGCTATCCCATGAAACCAACTTCTTACCCAAAAAGAATGTTCCACTGGTAGTTCTCTTCTAGTCATCCACATCACCAACCCAATCGACATCAATATAGGTACAAAGCATGAAATCATCATTCCTAGGATACCATAATCTATAGTCCACAATTCCCTTTAGGTATCTGCATATCCTCTTCATAGAAGTGACATGACTATCTTTTGGATTAGCTTGATATCTAGTAGCCATGCACACAACATGCATAATGTCTGGCATAGTCTGAGTAAGATATAACAATCCACTGACCATAGATCTGTACAAACTCTGATTAGCTTTACGAGATTCATCATTCTTGGACAATTTGCAACTAGTCACCATAGAAGTTCCAACTAGTTTGGAGTCATCTAATCCAAAATACTTCAACAATTCCTTCACATACTTAGTTTGAGATATGAATATACCTTTTCAAGTTTGTGTAATCTACAAACCTAAGAAAAATTTCATTTCACCAATCATAGACATCTCAAATTCTTTCTGCATATCACTGACAAAATTCATGCTCAATTTATCATCACCACCAAAAATTATATCATCAACAAAGACTTCAACAATCAGGATGCTATCATTTTCTATCTTAAAGTACATATTGTTGTCAGTAGTACCTCTACTAAATCCCAATTTCAACATGTATTTATCTAGTCTAGCATACCAGGTTCTAGGAGCTTGTTTTAGTCCATAAAGAGATTTCTTCAATTTAAATACCATCTCTCCATCATCTGACAGTGAAAGTCCATTAGGTTGTTCAATGTAAACTTCTTCCTCAAGATCACCATTCAAAAAGGCAGTTTTGACATCCATCTGATATACCTTGAAATCTTTATAAGCATCATAAGCAAGCAACTGTTCTAATAGCTTCAAGTTTGGTAACCAAAGAAAAATTCTCCTCATAATCAATCCCTTCTTTCTGTGAATACCCTTTGTAGACCAGTCTAGCTTTATTTCTAACAATTTCACTGGCTTCATTCAATTTGTATATGAATACCCGGTTAGTACCTATAACATTCTTATCCTTAGGTCTAGGCACAAGTTCCCAAGTGTTATTCTTTTCAATCTGATCTAGTTCTTCTTCCATAGCTCTCATCCAACTTTCATCTTTACAAGCTTCAACAACATCTTTACGTTCAACTTTGGAAATCAAACATACTTCTTCAATAGCTAACCTTCTTCTAGTCATAACACCTTTATTTTTATCACCAATAATTTAATTTTTAGAATAATTTAATCTTACATACCTCAGAGTCTTCCGATTGTTTTGATTTTTCAGGTTCCTACACTGCTTCACTAGCAACATCAAGATTCACACTATCTACTGGATCATTCTGCTTAGGCTCTTCAGGTTGAATAGGGGCTAAAACAATATGTTGACCATCATTATAACCACATGCTCTGATCTCTTTGCCAAGGTTCTCATCCACCTTCATATATGCACTTTCTACTCTCTTTCTCAATCTCTTATTGTAGCACTGGTAAGCATTGCTTTTTGTTGAATATCCCAAGAAAATACCTTCATCACTTCTAGCATTAAACTTTCCTATGTCCTCATCTCTTTTGATATAACATTTGCTACCAAATACTCTAAAATATCTCACAGTAGGAACATGACCAAACCAAAGCTCATAAGGGGTCTTACCAATATCTCCTTTGATATGAACTCTATTGAATGTGTAAATAGTAGTACTAATAGCTTCTCTTCAGTAGATCTTCAAAACATTCCCTTCAATCAGCATAGTCCTTGCAGCATCCAAAATAGTTTTGTTCTTTCTCTCAACGACTCCATTTTGCTAATGGGTTCTAGGAGCAGGTAATTTTCTTCTAATCCCATGCTTCTTGCAGAATGAATTGAACTCACTGGAAGATAATTCTCCACCTCTATCAGATCTCAAACACTTCACCTTCAATCCAGACTCAGTCTCAACCTTAGCTTTGAATATCTTGAATTTATCAAATGCTTTTGATTTCTCCTTCAAAAAGACAACCCACATCATCCTAGAATAATCATCAATTAGAAACATAAAATATCTATCACGCTGAACACTTCTAACATTTGTAGGTCCACATAGGTCAATATGCACAAGATCTAGCAATCCATTAGATGTATATTGTTTTCTTTTGAAATAAATTCTTGTTTACTTACCCAACTGACATTCCTTACATACTGGATTAGCAGGCTTAACAATGTTAGGAAAATCTCTAATAGCATGTGTAGAACATATCTTAATCATTGAATCAAAACTTACATGACACATTCTCCTATGCCATAACCAACTCTCATCAATCTGAGCAATCAAACAACTTTTCTCACTAACATTCGAATGAAAAATGTTACCTTTAGTCTTAGTTCCAAATGCAATCTCTATACTGGAGACATCTACGATCTTGTATTTACCATCCTTGAATTGCAAATCATAACCCTTATCAACCATATGTCCAACACTTAAAAGATTATGCTTTAAAATTTCAATATATAAGACATCATCAATGTTATTCTTACCATCAAAAGAAATAGAACCTCTCCCATGGATCACACAAGCTTTGTCATCTCCAAATCTGACTATTTCACCATCATATCTTTCCATGTTTACAAATTTTCTTTTATTACCGGTCATATGATGTGAAAAACCACTATCAATCACCAATTCATCTTTCTCTTCAATTTTAGCAGCTAAATCTTTCTCCTCAATAGTACAGCTAGTGGAATCAACAGGTATAGGTCCATCTTCCTTAATGGAATGGAATACAACTTCATCTCCTTCTAATTCTTCATCTGTAATATCTTCATCAATAGCATAATAATAGTTCTTTTGATTTCTAAACTTTCGGTTAGGCTTGTAAGACTTGTCATACTTCTCATGCTTGTCATATCTATCATTCCTATCATGCTTATCAAACTTATCATGTCTATCATACTTAGCCATTCTCTCCAAGCATCTAGAAGTAAAATGTCATATCTTGTTACAAGAGAAACATTTCAAAGGTAACTTTCCATCATACTTACCAACACCTTTAGGAAATCTTCGAGTAATCAATGCTTCAAGTTTATCCAACTCCCTTTTTTGCTCTTCCATCTTTGTTCTCTCTCTTTCATATCTAGATATCTTGCACTCATCAGGATCATGTTTTTGCTTTCCGGATATAGATGCAGATGCTCTTAATGTTGTCTCAGACTTTCCATGTCACTCTCCAAATTCACTCAGCTCAAATGCAGCAAGCTTTCCAACCAACATATCTCTTGTCACTGTAGTCACACTCTGGATCTCATCAATAGCAACAACCTTATTCTTATAGGAAGGAGGCAAAGATCTCAACACCTTAGCAACAATTTCATCTTCCTCAATGGTTCCACTAGAACATCTAATACCTAGGACAAGGTCATTCACCTTAGCTATAAAAGAGTGTATGTTATCATCATCTCCCATCTTCAATGTCTCATACTTTCCTTTTAAACTCTATAGCTTAGCAACCTTCACTTGTTTATCACCTTCATAGAGAACCTCAAGCTTCACCCAGATCTCATGTGTGGTCTAAAGTCCCACTACATTTGTCATCTTAGAATCAGTCAGGGCACTAAGCAATGCTTCCTTCACTCCAATATTATGTTCTTCTTCCTTAACCTCATTAGGAGTAGATGGTCCATTCTGAGGAACAACATAGACATTCTTTGTAATCTTCCAATAATCTTCACCAAGAAATTTCAAGTACACTTCCATCTGGTCCTTCCATATAGCATAGTTACTTCCATTAAATCTCAGACTATCCTTCTTAAAGATTACACCTTGAACTGCCATCCCGAATCTCCTCAAGCAGTTAAGCTTCTACCAGATGATCTAGCTCTGATACCAATTGTTAGCAATAGCCAAGAGGGTTCATACTGAGAGGGGTGGGGTGAATTAGTCTTCACCAGAATAAAAAACTTAACCACAAAACACAAATTTGATAAACTATAGCAATAAGATAGATAAGCAAATTAACAGCACAACACACAACACCAAGATTTTGACACAGAAAACCTAGTTAAGGGAAAAACCATGGTGGGAACCTACCCACAGTAAGATGACACTCTGAAGTAGTATGAAAAAATATTACAATGGGGAATGCACATGTATTAAGGCACAATTCCTAGAGCTCATTCACAATGCCTAGAGCTCATTCCCATCTATCAGTCAATGTACTTTCCTCATTCTTGTCTTTTCCAACTTCTCTACCCTATTTTTTTGCTATTTTTGTTATCTCAAATCTCACTGGAATAATTCCCATGATGGTTTTATCCATAATTCCATTGGTGATCTCTTGTTAGTATTAAGGACTTGTTTGACTTCACTGAACTTTTTATTTTTGTTATGGTCTAGTCTCTCCTCAAGTTCATTCACATGGTTTTGTATCTGCTCAACATGATTCTTTACAGAGAGAAACATAGTATTCTCCCTATTTTCATCCTTTCCCATTTAATAGTGTCAATGTCTTAATTCTCCACCATCTTCCTATCTATTGGCAACAACAATGAAGGAAAATTAAGAGGGGGGGGGGGTGAATCAGTTTTCACCAGATTGACAAACTTAACCTCAAATACAAACCTAATTAACTACAACAACAACAAAGATAAGTCAATTGATAGCACAACACATAACACCATGATTTTAACATGGAAAACCTGGTTAAGAGAAAAACCACGATGGGAACCTACCCAAAATTAGATGATACTCTACAGTAGTATGTGAAAATGATTACAATGGGGAATGCACATGCATTCAGGCTCACTACCTAGAGCTCACTGCTCCAATACAATAACCCAGAAGGCTACAACCCTCAAGGAAGGTTCACTACCTTACAAGAAAGTCTCACTGACTTATAAAATATTTGGACAACAATTCAAAATCAAATGAACTGAAAGAATAACATCTACAAATTCCTAATGATAGTTCCAGTTGAGCACATTTGTCAAATCTTCATCGATCAACATCTCAAACTCAAGAGCACTCAAACAACAACAACTGTCACAAGGAAAAATAACTTGCAGAGCACCAAATCTGAAATGAAGATACACATGAACATCCCAAACAATCTCCCAAAAACTCAACTCAATATCTAATCACATCAGAATATACTGGAGGAAATACCGAACTCTGTAAAACATTGATCAGAAGAACCAAACTGTAAACTAGATCATATGATATTACCAATTAAGCTTCCAGATCATAGAAACTAATACAAAAATATGTAATGATACAAGAAATACTCCATACACTGAACCATGATCCCAATAAACTAATTTGCAACCACCAGAGCAATAAATCACTGGAATATGTTCACATCAATGACAACAACACATCCTAGCAGCAACAATGTCCAACACTATCATCATGCATAACCCTATTTTCATCTTCATCCTACTCTTCCTCATCTATATTCTCTTCACCATTGTTGTTGTCTTCCTTTTTCTCATTATCATCATCTTCCTCTTGAATTTTCTCATTCTAGTCATCCTTGTTGCCTTTAATTTCTACCTTATCTAAGTTTTTTCAATATTAGCCACCCTAGCAATTCTTGTTGATCTATGGCCACCATAGCTGCCAACATTACTTATCTTATCTTGACCTTTATTTGGCTATTCATTATCATACATTTTTGTGTCCACTACAATTTGAGGACCAGGTTTTATAATTTCCTTTTCATTTTCTTGGGAGGGGACATCATATTAAGCAATTTAGTTTTCCTCTTATCAAGGGTGAACATAAGATGTTCAACATAGAATAGAGGGATATTTAACACCATTTTATGTTGACCTTAAGAATTTCAACATAAAATGGATGGATGTGTTAAAGTAAAACCCTTAATAATGATAAATCAATCTCAATTGGTAGGACAACTTTAAAACCAAAGACCAGTGAATATGGTGTGGCTTGGGTGGGGGGTGCGATTCGCTGAAAGTGTGGGATTAAGTTGTAAGTTCCAATCATGGTCAACATCATTGACTTTATTTTTGAATATTTTAATAAGTGTGTTATTAAAAACCTTGGCTTTACAATTTCATTGTGGGTAGTAAGGGGTGGAAAGGTGGTATTGGATGTTGAATTGCTAGTGAAGCTCATGGACATATTGGTTTTTAAAAGTTACCATTACCAGTGATAATAGCCAAAGGGATGTCATAGCAACATATAATATAGTTAAGGATAAATTTTGTAATTTTTTTTGCTAGTAGTATAGGCGAGGGGCAAGGCTTTGACCCATTTTGTAAATTATTTGGTTGTAGTTATTATAAATTTATGACTATTGGATGAGGTGAGATGGATTTTTCTAATGAGATCAAGAACCCAAAATAGCTAGAATGTAATAATTGGTTGCAATTCTTGAGATGGTTCATGTATTAAATTATTGTGTTGTTGGCATTGTAGGCACTTCTTCACAAAGTGATAAGCATCTTGTTCCATTGTAGGCCAATAATAGGCCATTTTCAGGACCTTCTTTGCAAGGTTTAGATTTCTAGAGTGTGCCCCATAGATACCTTGTATACCTCATGTAATGGTGTTTGAGCTTCGTCCTTGTCAAGACATAGTAAGAGGATTCCATCAAATCTCTTTCAATAAGGGGTGTTGAACTAAGGATAGTGCAATGGGATAAATGACAAATTAAGGTATTTCATTGGTTTGTAGTAAGGTTAGGCCAAACGGTGTGAATCAACATATGCCAAAACTTGATCAGATTAAAACACTTAATCCATAACATCCATTCATCAATTGTGCATGAAAGTAAATAAATAAAACAACAAATGCATGCACACAATAAAAATAAGATTTTTACATGGAAAATCCAAAATAAAATAAAAACAAAATGAGAATCAAACTTAGTATATAGGCAACAAGTGTTTACAATAATTTAGGTCATAGGCCAGGGAGCTCACCGCTCCATACTTGCAAGCTAAGGTGCACAACCTTAGAGAAAGATACAAAATAGAGACTTGCATAGTTGAAGAACACTTCTTTAGGGTAAGATACAAATTACTTGTCTAGATACAATGAAGTTAAAAGATTGAAATGCAAAAGATACACATCTATCAATGTGTAGGTAATAGTTCATTGATTAATACTCATCTGACTCAGTTTGCATTGTAACACATCCACACCACTATATTGCTTCAAACACGCATCACATTCACACCATAAATCTTACATTCTCATCTTCGTCAACCATCTACAAGATGCACCTCTAGCTCAATTTATAACCTAAGTGATTTATTAATTATATACCAACCTGATCAACATTAATCTCTATTAGGTCAGCCAAAAGAAGTTGTAATATGTATATGTATAATCAACCCAAAACATTAAATATGGAAGGAAAAAAAGATGTGAAGGTTCACACCAAGTTGACACACCTCCCAAATATTACCAAAATAACTTTACATGTAACCACTAAGACAAAAAAATATAAGATAGTTCATATAGATATGTGGACTACCATAAAAGTAGTATAACATGATAGAAATATAATCTTATGATCCACAACATCCATTGAGTACTATCAAGATGAGGAATGTAGTGTAATCCTCTGCAACACCCTAAAACTACAAAAACTGTAATCACAAATTTAGATAGCTCTTATAGTAAACATTTGTCCAACTAAAAATTAAAAAAAGTAGGAAGACCTATCGACCATAATTATTCTGTAGAGTTACACTTTTGTTTTGAAATATAGGAGTGGAAAATCAAATAGAATTGTTGATGCCTTGAGTAGGAGGATAAATTTTTTAATTGAAATGAGAATTGAAGTGCTGGGGTTTGATGAGTTGAAGACCCTGTATGAGGAAGACCCTAATTTTACTAAACCTTGGAAAGCTTGTAAAGAACCTATTGTGATGGACCAAAGCAAATGTTTGGATTATTTCATTCAATATGAGATGTTGTTTAGAGGAAATCAATTATGTGTAGCCTGAGGTTCTATGAGAGACAATTTGATAAAGGAGAAGCATAGTGGATGACTACCGAGAGATTTTGACATTGACAAGATAGTGGCTTTGGTAAATGAGAATTAATTTTCACCTCGAATTCATAATGATGTAAGGAAATCCATTTAGATTTGTAGAATTTGTCAAGTTGCAAAAGGAGGAAGTCAAAACATAGGATTTAATAAACCTTTGCTAGTACCAGAGAGACCTTAGGAAGACATAATCATGGATTTTATACTTGGATTGCCTAAGACACAAAGAGGGAATGATTCTATATTTGTGGTGGTAGATATATTCTCAAGATAACACATTTCATACCTTGTAAGAAGACAACAGATGTAGTGCATGTGGTAGACCTATTTTTCAAAGAAGTTGTGAGGTTGCATGGGTTACTTAGAATTATTGTTTTAGACCTGGATACTAAGTTTGTTGTTTTCTTTTGGAGGACGCTTTGGAGGATGATGAAGACAGAATTGAAGTTCAACTCTACATTTCACCCATAGATAGATGGATAGACAGAGGTAGTGAATAGGACTCTAGGAATTTTGTTGAGATGTTTTGTTGGAGATAAACCCAAAGGTTGGGATCTGATTCTGCACAAGAAGAATTTGCATACAACAATTCAGTGAACCAGACTACTAGAAAAATTCCACTTGAGATTGTTATTGGAATGCATCCTAAATGTATATCAGAGTTGAGAGACATTAGCCATGAGGATAAAAGAAGTGTTGAAGTAGAGGAGTTTTCAAACCACATGAAATCATTACATAATCAAGTAAAATGGAATTTGAAAGATGTGAACCATAAGTATAAGGAGAAGGAAAATGAGAAGAGAATACATAAGGAATTTGAAGTAGGAGATGAGGTCATGGTGTGTCTGAGAAAGGGAATATTTCTAGTGGGAACATACAATAAGTTGAAGATGAGAACATTTGGGCCTTGTAAGATCTTGGAGAGGTTTGATTGAAGAAATGCATATGAAGTTGAGTTATTAGATACATTGGGTATATCACCTATATTCAACATAGAAAATCTCTATTAGTATCGTGAGGCAAAATTCAGTGATGACCATGGGCTGGACTTAGAAAGGTAGTTTTCTGCAAAGAAACCAGGTGAGATTGAGGAGATTTTGGATACCAAAGTTGGTAAGAGAACATAGGGAAGGTAGTACAAAGAATATCTTGTGAAGTAGCAGAACAGAGCAGTGGAAGATTCTTCCTAGATACCCCAAGCTGAGGTTGACCATCTTGTTTTTCCTCTAGCCCCATCAAAGTGAGGGACTCACTTTTCAAATAACCCCAGATGTCTGATGCAAGAGCATCCTTGGTTCATTCACAATCTTGATCCAACCAAAAATATTTGCTTTCAGTTTTTTTTCTTGTTCAGTTTTGTGCTTGAATTTATGTGTTTCACTTCGGACCCCCCCGAGTTTCTCATTTTCTATGTGGAGCTTGATTTGACTTGTAGATATATTCTTGAATGTTGATCTTGTATTTAGATCATGTGGATTTTTTTCTGGCAAGATTGTACTTCTAGATTGTCTAGTAGTTCTCAGTTACCAGACTAGTTCCTTAGTGGCTAGAAGGTGTTTCCTTATCTTGTAGATCATTTCCTTGACTTGCAGAGCCGATTGGTACTTCGTACGATGTTCCCATACACTTGACCAACCTTCCTTTTGGTCTGCATTTCATTTCAGTTCTTTTCCAAAGGATTTTCTTCAGCCTATGGCCAACCTATTTGCATGTTACACTTTCCTGCCTTGGGGATTGAAATATTTCTTGGCTAACCCATATGTGTTCTCGATGATATATATTAATGTATTAGGTCCTAGATGGTTAGTTAGTTAGTAGTTAGAGACAATAGATGATGATCAAATAGATATAGATCAAATTTTAACATCTCTTTGATTTCGGATTGAATGTGCGTTCTATAATCAGGCATGTTAGCTTGTTGTAGTTCAGATGTTACCAACCAGTTGTTTTTAAATTCATGATATAATTGGAGCCTGATATGGTATTCTCTTTATTCTATGTTGTTGTTTTCATTATGGTAATCTTACTGCATGGTCCAAATTATTCTCTTTGAGGACCCTCCAACTATGGCTGCATCATGTAGCATCATAAATTTTATCTTTATATGATTTCATCCTTGCTTAGCTCTCACCTTGGTGTTCCAGCCTCTAGTGCTCAATGATTTCTTTAATATTGCTCATGCCATCTTGAAATCTATATTTTCAACTCTTTATTTAGCCAATGTCCCATTTTGAGTCGAGATTAATGGGAGAAGGATGCCCTAGTCACCCTAGTCCTCCTAATCAAGACCCAAAAAAGGGCCTTATGATAATCACTTGATGTGGGTGGGAAATTTGGCTTCATGTCAACTTTCTTTGAAAATCCAAACATTTGATGCATAATTAGGTATAAAACGAAGCCTACCCCCCTCATTTGGTAATCTTGGGGAATTAGGAAAATCATAAGTGACCTCTCAATTACAAAATCAATTCAAGCATTTGAGAGCAAGCATTAGTGTATTCATCAAGTATTGAAGGAGAAGATGAAATCAAGATCAAGAATTCATGTCCAACTATCCATGATCAACCTTGTATGAAGACAAACTACATTATAGTCAACACCTTTGCATGAGGCTTCAAGCAAACTTCATCCAGGTATCAAGTTCAAGCATATTTAGATCAAATCTAGACTTTCCTTCAAAAGAAAAACCCCATCAAGGTATCATTCCATTTTAGTACTTTTTCAATTACATTTTAGTTATCATTTCAAGCTATTTTATTCCTTAATTGGGGTCTATCCTAAGGAAAACCCCATCAACCAAATATATTTATTTCTTTTTGTGTCCAAGGAATTGTTTCAGGATCTACGAGTGAGGAATATAATTGTATGGATAATGATAATTGGATATAGATTTTGAAGGTACATAAAGAGAACAACTAGGATGACTGACTCACCTTCATCTTGAGAATTTTTTATGACCTTCCAACATTGGATTCTATGTATCATCCCACTTCAAAAAATATCTAGTCTATCTACCCTTGATATTGAAAGGACGAAGGTGACCTTATCCCCTAGGTCCCAACAATTCATCTTGAATTTTCCATCACAAAATTTGATCCATTTTCCATCCTCAGATCTAGGTTTACAACTTTTCATGACATCTGGAACATTTTGTTACTATTGTTTTATGTTAATTTATCATCGTTTATCCTAGATCTAGCAATGCAAGTCAACACTAATTCAAATTCATCTTTCAATTCTAACATGGACAAAATTAACCTAATCTGAATTTAGTCCTTTCAAGATTAGATCAATCAATTTCAATTCCCTTCCCTTAATGTAAGTTGATCCCATAGAAATCAGTCGCTTTATCCATTAAGGTAATAAAACCCTAATTTTCACCATCTTACAATTATCAATAGTTTTTACTCTTCTATCATTGAAACATAATTTTACCTTTCCTTTACCAACAACCTTCTTCATACTATTGTCACCAAAGAAAACATTTACTCCATCATATGATTTGTAAGAGAAAAACCACTCATTATGAGGATTCATGTGGTAGGAGGCACCTAAATAAATAAGCCAGGCATCATCACTAGCAATGTTAGTAGAAATAAACAAATCATTAGAATCATTATCAGAGCATATTTCCATGGAAGAATCATCATTTTTTTCATAACCCTAGATTCCTTCTTCACATTCCCTCTTTTCCCACAATTCCAACAGTTTTCTCTTTTTTGGTGTGTTCAACGGTCCTTTTTCTTAAGACCTTCCTCACACATAAAACATATATTGGGAGGCAACATTAATATACTTTATTCTCACCTCTTCTGATAGAAGTATGACAATAAAGTTGTCCATATTTGGCTCTATACTCCCACTACTAATAGCAACAATCAAATTTTCCCAAGATTTGGGCAAAGAGAAAAGAAATAAGATACATTTACCTTCTTATAATTTAACATATATCGATCCAAACTAACTTATAATCAAATTAAAATAATTCAAATGATCTGTAATAGATTCACCCTCATTTATTTTCAAATAATATAACTTTCTTTTGAGATATAACTTACTGGAGTTTCTTTTCATGAGAAACTGGCAACCATTGATCTCTTTCTCCCAAAATATATTCCATCTTTAGTTTCCAGATCTTGTAGCCAATGCCATTGAATTTATCAATATTTGTGCAAGAAGTAGAAGACATGGATTTCAATCCTTTTCTCAAATTTGCAAAACAACACAACAAATTCTCCCACTATAAAAAAAAGCTTCAACACTTAAAGAGAAAGGTGTCCCATTGTCAACAAAACCGTCAACTTTGATTGCAAATGTTGAGAAACAAGGTCAAGAAAGATTCCAATATTAACTTTCTTATTGATTACAACTATGAAAATATTACCAAATTTGAAACTAGATCTGAAATGAACATGTGATTGCACCATTCAACATAAATATAAAAATAACCATACCAAAAGAGACACCAAATTAAGTGGAGAAACCTTTCGAGAAAAGCTTCACTAGAGAATGAGGGAAAGTGTCTTATCATTCTTCAAAAGAGAAAAAACCATAATAATATAACTCACTATACTTCTCCAAATGATCCTAGAACTACTTCTAAAAAATGACCAACTCATGATTAAATAACTATGCCTTGGCTCCAACTTAAAGCCCAATGGTAGAGACTATTTTCCAAAAAGAAGAAAATACATAAGGAATTTGAAGTAGGAGATAAGGTAATGGTGTGTCTAAGAAAGGGAATATTTCTACTGGGAACATACAATAAGTTGAAGATGAGAGCATTTGGGCCTTGTAAGATCCTGAAGAGGTTGGATTGAAGCAATGCATATGAAGTTGAGTTATTAGATACCTTGGGTACATCACCTATATTCAACATAGCAGATCTCTATTAGTATCATGAGGAACAATTCAGTCATGACCATGGGCCAGATTTAGAAAGGTAATTTTTTGAGAAAGAAATTGGGTGAGATTGAGGATATTTTGGATACCAGAGTTGGTAAGAGAACGGAGGGAAGGCAGTGCAAAGAATATCTTGTGAATTGGCATAATAGACCAATGGAAGATTCTTCCTGGATACCCCAAGCTAAGGTTGACCATCTTGTTTTGCCTCTAGCCCCATAAAAGGGAGGGAATCACTTTTCAAATAACCCCAGATGTCTGATGCAAGAGCGTCTTTAGTTCATTCACAATCTTGCATTAACCAAAAATATTTTCTTTCAGTTTTGTTTCTTGTTCAGTTTTGTGCTTCAACTTATATGTTTCACTTTAGACCCCCCCCCCCTCCAATTGCTCATTTTTTGTGCAAAGATGGATTCATCTTGTAGACATGTTCTTGAATGTTGATCTTGTATTTTAGATCATGTGATTTTTTTTTGGGAAGATTCCACTTCTGGATTGTCTAGTAGTTCTCAATTACCAGACTAGTTCCTTAGTGGCTAGAAGGTGTTTCCTTATCTTGCAAAGCATTTCCTTGACTTGCAAAGCCGATTGGCACTTCATACAATGTTCCCATACATTTGGCCAACCTTACTTTTAGTCTGCATTTCATTTTAGTTCTTTTCCAAAGGATTTTCTTCATGCGTATGGCCAACCTATTTGCATGTTACACTTTCCCACCTTGGGGATTGAAATCTTTCTTGCCCGACCCATATGTCTTATGGATGATATATATTAATGTATTATGTCCTATATGGTTAGTTAGTTAGTAGATAGAGATAGTATATGGTGATCAAATAGATGTAGATCAAATTTTAACATCTCTTTGGTTTTGGATTGAATGTGTATTCTGTGATCAGGCATGTTAGCTTGTTGTAGTTCAAATAATACCGACCAGTTTTTTTTAAATTCATGATATAATTGGAGCCTAATCTAGCATTCTCTCTATTTTGTGTTGTCATTTTCATTATGGTAATCTTACTGCATGGTCCATACTATTCTCTTTGAGGACCCTCCAACTATGGTTTCATCGTGTAGCATCATAAATTTTATCTTTATACGATTTCATCCTCGCTTAGCTCTCACCTTGGTGTTCCAGCCTCTAGTGCTCAATGATTTCTTTAATATTTCTCATGCCATCTTGAAATCTATATTTTCAACTCTTTATTTAGCCAATGTCTCATTTTGAGTCGAGATTAATGGGACAAGTATTCGCTAGGAACCCTAGTCCTCCTAATCAAGACCCAAAAAAGGACTTTACGATAGTCACTTGATGTGGGTGGGAAATTTGGCTTCGTGTCAAATTTCTTTGAAAATTCAAACATTTGATGCACAAATAGGTACAAAATGAATCCTACCCCTCTCATTTGGTAATCTTGGGGAATTAGGAAAATCATAAGTGACCTCTGAGTTACAAAATCATTTCAAGTCTTTGGGAGAAAGTATTAATGTATTCATCAAGTATTGAAGGAGAAGATATAATAAAGATCAAGAATTCATGTCCAAGCATCCATGATCAACCTTGTATGAAAACCGTCTACATTATAGTCAATACCTTTGCATGAGGATTCAAGCAGACTTCGACAAGGTATGAAGTTCAAGCATTTTTATTTCAGATCTATACTTTCCTTCAAAAGGGAAACCCCATCAAGGTATCATTCCATTTTAGTACTTTTTCAATTACATTTTAGTTATCATTTCAAGCTAGTTTATTCCTTAATTGGGGTCTAACCTAAGGAAAACCCCATCAACCAAATATATTTATTTCTTTTTGTGTACAAGGAATTATTTCAGGATCTACGAGTGAGGAATATAATTGAATGGATAATGATAATTGGATATAGATTTTGAAGGTACATAAAGAGAACAACTAGGATGACTGACTCACCTTCATCTTGAGAATTTTTTATGACCTTCCAACATTGGATTCTATGTATCATCCCATTTCAAAAAATATCTAGTCTATCTACCCTTGATATTGAAAGGACCAAGGCGACCTTATCCCCTAGGTCCCAAAAATTCATCTTGAATTTTCCATCACAAAATTTGATCCATTTTCCATCCTCAGATCTAGGTTTACAACTTTTCAAGACATCTGGAACATTTTGTTACTATTGTTTTATGTTAATTTCTCATTGTTTATCCTAGATCTAGCAATGCAAGTCAACACTAATTTAAATTCATCTTTCAATTCTAACATGGACAAAATTAATCTAATCTAAATTTAGTCCTTTCAATATTAGATCAATCAATTTCAATTCCCTTCCCTTAATGTAAGTTGATCCCATAGAAATTAGTCACTTTATCCATTAAGGTAATAAAACCCTACTTTTCACCATCTTACAATTATCAATAGTTTTTACTCTTCTATCATTGAAACATAATTTTACCTGTCCTTTACCAACAACCTTCTTCATACTATTGTCACCAAAGAAAACATTTGCTCCATCATATGCTTTGTAAGAGAAAAACCACGCCTTATGAGGAGTCATGTGGTAGGAGGTACCTAAATAAATAAGCCAAGCATCATCACTAGCAATGTTAGTAGAAATAAACAAATCATTAGAATCATTATCAGAGGAGATTTCCATGGAAGAATTGTCATTTTTTTCATAACCCTAGATTCCTTCTTCACATCCCCTCTTTTTGATGAATACTAAGAGGGGGGCGAATTAGTATACCAAAAAATATTGTACTTAAACACTTTCATAGTCTAGTAGTAAACTGGTAAAACAGTTTAGCAAACAAATAGGTTAACACACATGCAAACCAAATAGAAAATAATGCATTCACCCACAAAAGCACAATCACCATAACAAAAGAGATTTTGATGTGGAAACCCAAATGGGAAAAACCATGGTGAGATGAAACTCACAAGTAACTATCTGTAGAATAGTAACCAGACTGGTTAAGGTTAGACCGGTTAAGGTCATACAATGTTCTTTACCAGAATAGATCTTGTTAGGAATCTCAATCTTTGTTAGGAGATAAGTTCGATTAAATACTACCTTGTGAGAGGATTTTAGATCCACAGATGAGAACCACCTTGTTGGAGGATTTACAAAGGCTTTTCTGGGCCTACTCAGTTAAGGGTTTCTAAATTGTGAAAGATGTGAGTAATCAACAAGTGAATGATCTAGCAAATGGCACAGTTTGCTTGATTAGATCCATTGTAGCTCATAGCTAATGCATTTTAGCATTACTTCAGTCTTCACTAACTCCTTACTTTGTTACAACTCACAGACTTGATCTTCTCTATTATGATCACACATTCAAGAGGTTGAAAAAAATATCCACCAAAACATAACAGCTACTCTCATGCATTCGCATACAAAACCCTAGACATGATGTCCTAAAAAGGAATCTGATTTCATGTTAGTCCAATAAGATTTCATTACAAGTTCCTAGGTTCATTGTATCTAGACACATTTGATAACACGACACAAAAATACCGTCAATGTGTCGATAGATGGTAACTCATCACAAAAATATACTGGTTGGTAACTCATCACAGAGTATTACCAGTTTGTCCAACTTTCCGATTACCGGTTGGTGACTCAGAGTAATACCAGTTTAACAGATTACCAGTTGACAAAATTTGAAGACTGGGAAAAAGATAACTGCCACTTTTGGCTCCTTTGCTCTGCTCTGCTTGAGATCCTTAAACTGCTTGATCTCTCTATGCCGCTTGGGTCTTTATACCGCTTGAGATCGGTAAACACTTTCTGCATAACAACAGTAGTCTAAAGACTACAACATGATACCGGTTTGGAACAATTATCAGTTGAGCATAATTCATACATTCTGAAAGTGATCTCATAGAAAGTGTGTGTCCATCAATGACAATCACAACATAATCATCAAAATGCCAACAATCTTTGCATTTGGCATTGATGGCAACACTAAGGAAAAATTTTGACATCTAAGTGTTTGGCAACAAAATTATGCCATAAGTAAAATTACTCCCCCTAAGCATATACACTATCCCTTTTGTAGAAAATACAATGTATACTACTTTCTTACTGAGATAAACAAGAAAGTATGCAAAGCATGCATCAAAATTTTAAATACAAAATACTACTCCCCCTTTGCCAACAATGACAAAGTACAGTTGAAAAACCCCTGTTCTATTAGCATTAAAAATTGATTTAAAAAGTTTATGACAATAAAGAGTGAAACTTATCAAAAACTGATTTAAAATCATGCATAAATGTCTTCATGGATAAAGACCATGATTCAAGCAATGAGGTAGCAACCTCATTCTCCATTTGCATCTAATAAACCTGCTCTTCCATGGTATCCAGGGTAATCATCTCTTGAGTGACCGTTAGGGCATCCAGATTTAGATAGCATTTCTGAAGAATTTGCAGTCTTGGCAGTAGGACTAGTTGAAGTTCCTGCAAATTATGTGTCTGGTTGCTTATCTCTGCCTCTATTCTTGCAGACTGAAGTTGAAACTGGTGAGCCGTTTGTCCATATGTGGAGAAGTAATCATATGGCATCTTGAAGGTGCTAATAAATGACTGCATATCAGATTGCAGTTTGTCCTTCTAAGTGAGCACATCATCATAGAATAAATGAGGTTGACAAATCTTGTTAAGTAGTAGATTTCCCTCATCCATTGCATCTCTGATGTCCTTTTGTGCATTCTGAAGTTCTGGCCGAAGCTCATTCAAGTTCTTCACCAAGGCAATGTTCAGAGCCTTTTCATGCTCCTTTTTGGCATTTGTTTCTGCAACTTCTTCCAGGCTTTGGACCTGGTCTTCCACATTTGTACATAGAAGCTTTAATTGGGCAAGTGGGGTATCGGTACTGGGGTGGTTTGTACAGGGTACCAAATTGGTGAGTGTTTCCACTGCAGTTTGGATAACATCTTCCTCCTTTTTCCTCCTTAGAGCATCCAATCGCTCTTGAGCAAGCGTAATGCTCTGTAGTAGCTCTGATTCATTTGCAGACTAGAGGTCAATAGGACTGGTAATGTCAGCCAGTTTTGCTTGACTACCGGTTGCCTTTGGATTCTCCATTTGAGTGCTCTATGTCACTTCTTCTTTCTCTTTGGCTTTTTTCTTGTCTTCTTCTACTTTCTTTTTCTCCTCTTCTTTCCGCTTCTCTTCATCTTCATCCTTTTTCTTCTCCTCTTCCTTTATCTTCTCCTCATCCTTTTTCTTCTCCTCTTCCTTTCTCTTCTCCTCTTCCTTTTTCTTCTCCTCTTCCTTTCTCTTATCCTCTTCCTTTTTCTTCCCCTCATCCTCTTGTTTCTTATTCTCCTCTTCTTTTCTCTTTTCTTCCTCTTTCTTTTTCTTCTCATCCTCTTTCTTCTTTTCCTGTTCTTGTTTTGTCTTTTCTTTCTCTTGTTTCTTCTTCTCTTCCTCTGACTGTTTTCTCTTGTCTTCCTCCTATTTCTTCTTCTCTTCCTCTACCTATTTTCTGTTAGGGGTCCCATAGATACTAAGAGGGGGGGGGGGGGGGGGGGGTGTGAATCAGTATCTAACCGGTAATAAGATTTTCTTAAGACATGCAGAACATAATATAACAGTGTAGCGCTATGCAAGAAATAATGCAATAAACATAATCAAGAATATCCACATGAAAAGTATACCATAACACAAGATTTTTAATGAGGAAACCCAGTGTGGGAAAAACCTTGGTGGGATTTGTGACCCATAATATTTTCTCACTGGCCAATAAGAGAATATTACTTACAATAGGGGCCTGCACATGCAGGAAGGCCAACTGCCTAGAGCTCACTACTCAATGGGAAGTCACACTAACTTACAATAAGGATTATACTAATCCAATGACTTGTACTACTTTACAATAGCATCTCCAATGCTAGATTCAGTACTAGTTCTTGCTCTGTTCTTTACATATACCCTTGACCTATAATTCGCACATTAGGTCTGCCTAATAATTTTCTTTATGCCCTTTCATCACTTTTCAAATGTCTATAATGATCTCCTTTATATACAAGAGTCATTTTACAATTTGCCAAGTCGGCTTACAATAATAAACAAAATATTACATAACAAAAATCATGTCGACCTCTGTGCTGGTATACATATTTTCTTCTGTACCAGTGCTAGTGTAGAGTGATCTGTTGATGCTGATGCACTATCTTGCCTGTGTAATGCTTTGCCGGTATAATGTCTTTCCAGTGCCATAGGATTGCAAGGTTTCCATCAATGACAAAACCTTCAATCACATACAATGTCTCATTGGAGTGTCCATATGCCAACATTTTCTCTTGTCTTCCTTCTGTTTCTCCCAACCTTTTGTTTCTAGTAGTGCATCTAGAGTAACATTGTCACCATTTAAGGCATCAACATCAATTGATTCAATTTGAGTGGTGACTCATTCTCCTTCACTATTGTATACTTCATCCAGTTGAGTGATTTCCAGTTCTTGCACTGCTTTTTTGTTGGCTTCAGCCACTTCATGCAGTCTTAAAGCTAATTGAACAAGGGAGTGGGTATCTTTGGCCACTTCCAAAACTTTTCCTTCCAATAACAGGAGTCTTCTTCTTCTGATGAAGAAGAGGCCCTTATATCTCTCCACCACTTCATACAATTCTGTTTTAGGCACATCAGGAAAGTATTGTGCAAATACTTCCTCTCTTATTTCTTGTTCCTTTTCTATGGCAATGCACCACTTGTTGTCTAAAGAATCATACAAAGAATCTGGCATCTCAGATTTAATTTTTGAAGGCCACCGGTCATTAATACATAAATAATTGATAACTTCCTATTCAATTTCTTTCTTTTCATCATCATTAAAATCATCAAAGCACTCTTTCAAATCACCAAGTACTTTTCTTCTAATATTCTTAATTGTTCTTTGACAATGTGCCAAAGGTTTGTAAGAGGAAATATCAATATTTACCAGTGCAGATGTTGCCGGTTCACTCTTTGTCTTTTTTCTCGTTTGCCTAGTCTTCTTAGGCTATTCTTCAGAAATAGTGTCCTCTGAGTCTGGTGTATTTCTTTTTGTCTTTCGCTTCCTCTCAAAGACTTTGGTGGGTGCCACTTCCGATTTCTTCTTTGCTAGTGACCGCTTGGTCACTTTGGGACTTGCTATGGTAACTAGTGCCGATGTTGAAGGCACTACCTTTCCCTTCTTTACTAAGGGTTCTTGAACCGGTATAACCCTTTCCAAATAGGTGTCAGTTCTCTTTTCCTTTGGATCAAGGGGTGAGGCGATTAGGGTAGAGGCATACCCATCTAACATGTCATACATTACCTCATATCCCATTGGTTCCACTTCTTCCTTTCTAGGCTCAACCACCTCCATTATGCACTCATCAACTTTGATGGTGAAGCAAATGTCCTCCTCATACTATTTGACAATATCACCAGATATTCTTACTCTTTGGTTCATTTTGCATCTGAACTCATCAAAATATTTGTTAAGCACTTCTGGATAACCAGTTCCTACCGCTTGTAGGCTTTCCTTGATTTTCTTTGTCACCAGTTGGTCAGCAAACCACTAAATATCACCTACTCCTGGAAAATAGCCTTGGAAGTAGAAGAACAACCCAACCAATAGTTGTGCAAACTTAAATTTTAGGGCATTGTCCTATTTGATCAACTTGAAGTTCAACAGAAGTTGTCTTTGCATACCAATGAATAGATCAAATGATGCATCTTCCTTGATCATCCTTTAGGTGGCATTTAGCGCTACAGTAGAGACAGAGTTCATTCTACTGGCATGTAACATCCGGTATCCTATCACCATACACACATATTTGACCAGATTGTCCTTGATGAAATTGATAGTCATTCCCCGTGAATCGCTCATAGAACCAGTGAGTTTGGTCATTTCCATCTTTTTGATCTTCCTTAGGGTTGGCACTTCACCAATATTGCAGAAACTAGTGATGGCATGAATCCCTTCAAGTGTGATATCATTCGTCTGCTCCAAGTACATATTATCACCGTGTACTCTACTCAAAATAATTCGAATGTGATCATTTGAAAATTCTTCAAGAAAATAGGTTGCGTTGTGAAGTTTCTTCTTTTCCAGAATGCTAAATTCTAGTTTAATCTTCTTATCCTTTCCACAGAATAGACTCAACTGGGAATGGATCATCAGAGATCCTAGGTCTTCAATCTTGCAGTCAATGAAATCTGAAATTCCTTCTTCCACTATGACACAAATGGGTATTTGGGATAGGGCATTGTATTTTACCTTCTGTTGAATGAAGTCTACAGAATCAACAAGTGCACTAGAGCTAGCATGTGATGCTGAAGCCATGATAAACAGAGAATTTTGAAAAATACCTTCATAGATTGAAATTTAGGGCTTCACAATTTGAACTTCGTTACACACTCCTCCAATTGCTGAAATACCACTTTGCATTCTACACTTCTCCAACAAATGTTTTCTTCAGATTCTTCTTCAGGATTTTGATAAATTCTTTGAATCGCAATGTAAAACAATTTTCTTTGCTTTGCACTTGAAAACTTCTTTGCTCGAAAAATGATAGTGAGAAATGATTTGAAAATTCCTTTTAAATAGATTCTCCACCTACCATAATAAATGCTCCACTATTAGGGCGTAAACCCTAATTTTACCTTATACCATTTCCGATCTTCTGCCCATCTGACAAGTATCTCATACCGGTTGAGGTCTTTTACCGGTATAAACTAGAGGTTCGTGATATTTCACCATTTTCTCCCCCTAAACTTTTCTGATGCTTAGTTTGCTAGTTCAATGACTTCCACACTAAGTGCATAAACCAGTTCTTCTTGAATCACTTCTTTTGGCTTCTTCTTCCAAGTTTTCTTCATATCTGCTTGAACAATTTCAACATCAATTTTTCCTTCCAGAGTTACTGGTATATCATCCGATATACTCTTTCTTGCTCTGTAGAATCTTGTTGTATGACCTAGTTTGTTGCAATGATAGCAAACCATTCTAGGTGCTCTCCAAGGTCAATTATTCATGTTTCCATTCTTCCTTCTGCATGTTGCAGCAGTGTGACCATGACCATGACAAATCACACAGATTTCTCTCCATCGGGTTGTTGCTTGATAGCCACCACTACCTGACTGATGACTATAGGTATTAAACCGGTTTGCATTCTGGTTCCTAGAGGGTTCAGGAAAAACTCCTTGATTCCTTTGAGGATACCTTCCGATATTGTGCATGACAAACCTGTATTTAAATGCGCTATGCCCAAACTTGTTGCATGCATAACAATTACCATTGAATCTATTGGATCTAAGCTTATCATTTAGAAAATAAGGAAAATTATTGTAAGCCTTACTTCTACATACACTAGTAGTGTATCCTTCCTTGAGACAGTTAAAGAAAATAGGTTTGAACTTTTGCTTACCTTTATCCTTTGATGCCGGTTGTTTCTTGGATGCTCTAATTTTTGTTCCAGAGGTCTCACCTTCCTCATATTTAGAGAAACCAAGTCCATTGGTATTCTTTACCGGTTTAGCTGATTCAAGCTTCTGCTCTAGCTTGACAAAGCTCTTATTGAATTTGGCAAGTATTTCCTTTGACTCAGTGAGTTCTTTGGAAATGGCAGCATTGGATTCCTTCAAGGTTGCATTCTCAGAGATAGCCATGTTTAGTTCACCTTGCACTTTTTCTTTTTCCATTTTTCTTCCATGAAGATGAGTGGTAAGTGCACTGATCTCTTGCTTTAGCTAGGAGATCTCATGATCTTTGTCTTTTACCATATCTTCAGCTTTCCTTTGGTTCTCAAGCTCTTGACACATTCTAATAGTTAGGCATTCAAGTTCCCTTCTTAGGTTGGCATTGGACTCATTCAGTTTTTCAACTTCTTGAATTAGGGCTTCCATGTCTGCTTCATCAGAAGAACTATTTTCAGTTAGCTCCATTAGTTTTTCAACATGCTCTCTTCTTTTTGCCTAAGAGGCCTTATATTTGACCATAAGTTCATCATAGGCTTGCTCAAACTGAGTGAGCCGATGAGTAAGCTCCCTCACAGTGTATTCCCCCATATCTCTTTCCAAGTGGTTAGACTTATAGAAATGTTGGCTCTAATACCAATTGATGAATACTAAGAGGGAGGGTGAATTAGTATACCAAAAAATAGTGTACTTAAACACTTTAATAGTCTAGCAGTAAACTGGTAAAACAATTTAGCAAACAAACTGGTTAACACACATGCAAACCAAATAGCAAATAATGCATTCACCCATAGAAGCACAATCACCATAACACAAGAGATTTTGACATGGAAAACCCAAATGGGAAAAACAAGAGTGAGATAAAACTCATAAGTAACTATCTGCATAATAGTAACCAGGCCGATTAAGGTCAAACCGGTTAAGGTCATACAATGTTCTTTACCAGAACAAATCCTATTGGGAATCTCAATCTCGGTTAGGAGATAAGTCTGATTAAAGACTACCTTGTGAGAGGATTTTAGATCCACAGATGGGAACCACCTTGTTAGAGGATTTACAAAGGCTTTTCTGGGCCTACCCAGTTAAGGGTTTCTAACTTGTTAAAGATGTGAATAATCAACAAGTGAATGATCTAGCAAATGGCATAGTCTACTTGATTAGATCCATTGTACCTCATAGCTAATGCATTTTAGCATTACTGCAGTCTTCAGTAACTCCTTACTCTGTTACAACTCACAGACTTGATCTTCTCTGTTAAGACCACACATTCAAGAGCTTAAAAAAATATCCACCAAAACCTAATAGCTACTCTCATACATACGCATACAAAACCCTAGACATGATGTCCTAAAAAGGAATCTGATTTCATGTTGGTCCAACAACATTTCATTACAAGTTCCTAGGTTCATTGTATCTAGACACTTTTGATAAAATGACACAAAAACACCATCAAAGTGTCGGTGGACAGTAACTCATCACAAAAATATACTGGTTGGTAACTCATGACAGAGTATTACCGGTTTGTCCAACTTTCCGGTTACCAGTTGGTGACTCAAAGTAATACTAGTTTAACGGATTACCAGTTGACAAAAAATGAAGATTGGAAAAAAGATAACTATCACTTCTGGCTCCTTTGCTCCACTCTACTTGAGATCCTTAAACCGCTTGATCTCTCTATGTCGCTTGGGTCTTTATACCGCTTGAGATCGGTAAACACGTTCTACATAACAACAGTAGTCTAAAGACTCCAACATGATACCGGTTTGGAACAATTACCGGTTGAGCATAATTCATACATTCTCAAAGTGATCTCATACCAAGTGTGTGTCCATCAATGACAATCATAACATAATCATCAAAATTCCAACACTTTTCCCACAATTCCAACACTTTTCTCTTTTTGGGTGTCTTCAATGGTCCTTTACTTATCCCTCTTTTTAACCCTAGTAGGTCCTTTTTCTTAAGACCTTCCTCATACATAAAAGATATATTGGGAGGCAACATTAATATACTTTATTCTCACCACTTCTAACAAAAGTATGACAATCAAGTTGTTCATATTTGGCTCTATACTCCCACTACTAATAGCAACAATCAAATTTTCCCAAGATTTGGGCAAAGAGAAAAGAAATAAGATACATTTACCTTCTTCTTATAATTTAACATATATCAATCCAAACTGACTTATAATCAAATTAAAATAATTCAAATGATTTGTAATAGATTCACCCTTATTCATTTTCAAGTAATATAACCTTCTTTTGAGATATAACTTACTGGAAAAACTTTTAGATTGATAAATGTCACCAATCCTCTTCCACAACTTGTATGCGATGTCTTCTACAAAGAATTCAAGAGGACAAAATTAGTATGACACAATTGAATTATTCCTCATGCCTTCTTGTTCAATTTCTTCAAAGAATCGACATCCAAAATATAGTCCTCTAGTTTCTTTTCATGAGAAATTGGCAACCATTGATCTCTTTCTCCCAAAAGATATTCCATCTTTAGTTTCTCGATCTTGTAGCCACTGTCATTGAATTTATCAATATTTGTGCAAGAAGTAGAAGACATGGATTTCAATCCTCTTCTCAAATTTGCAAAACTACACAACAAATTCTCCCACTATAGAAAAAAACCTTCAACACTTAAAGAGAAAGGTGTCCCCTTGTCAACAAAACCGTCAACTTTGATACCAAATATTGAGAAACAAGGTGAAGAAAGATTCCAATATTAACTTTCTTATGTGATTGCAACTATGAAAAATATTACCAAATTTGAAACTAGATCTTAAATGAACATGTGATTGCACCATTCAACATAAATATAAAAAGAACCATACCAAAAGAGATACCAAATTAAGTGGAGAAACCTTTCGAGAAATGCTTCACTATAGAATGAGGGCAAGTATGTTATCATTCTTGAAAAGAGAAAAAACAATAATAATATAATTCACTATACTTCTCCAAATTATCCTGGAACTACTTGTAAAACATGACCAACTGATGATTAAATAACTATGCCTTGGCTCCAACTTATAGCCCAATGGGAGAGAAAAAACCACTACTATTTTCCCAAAACAAGGTGCAAAAACCAATTGCAAAAATCCATGCCTTGGAGAATAAATAGCCAAAAAATATAATAAAATAATAAATATATCTTTAAGTGACTCATGAGCACTGAACCCAAATCCTCTTAGTCTTTACACATTTTGATTACTCTAAAATGTTTGGTTACCATTCATAACCTTAAATGGACACCTTTTCTCCTCCCAAACATGATCTCCTTATGCATGACCCTTCATGTCTCATTATGGATGTGGGAAGGCATTTATTTTGTCCACTTTTATTTATATTAATTAGCTCTTCATTTTTACCTCTTTAAAATGAAATTAGAAATAGCCATAACATACAAATATTAAATATTTTCCTCACATGTCTTAAGGAACACTTTTTAAAGAACATGGAGACATGAATGGCTTTAGATTGCAGGTTTAATATCACCTTATCCTCACATTCTTCCACTTGACATTACACATTGCAATTACATACAAGAGATACATAAAAATAAATCAAGTGCACTGGTCAAGGCCCATGGCCTCCCTATTGAACACAAGATGTCACTAAGAGGGGGGGGGGGGCGCTGAATCAGTGATTTCCAAACTTAACCCTTTTCTAACCTATGTGTATAATTCGGTTAATAGATCTAACATAAATAAAACATACCCGTTAGAAGGGAGAATGACACAAATGCAACCACACATAAAAGGGACACCGCATAGCACCATATGTACGAGGAAAACACAAGATGGGAAAAACCTTAGTGAGAAGTGTTGTTGGAGACTACTACTCCAATCCAGCCTCACAATAAAACATTCGATTACAATACTTAGGGGACCAAACCAAGGAGTACCACTCATGCTTTAGGGAAACAACCCAAGGAGCACCAACCCCTGCACTGAGCTCCAACTCAGTGATTACAAAATCATAGTTTGAATACAAAGTTATCTTCTTGTTACAAAAGAACTTTGTAAATCTCATGCATGTCTCTCCACCGATTCTTCTCTCTACAGATCTTTGTCAGTTCTCTATTTGCCATATCTATATTGCAACCTTATCTCCTACTTCAACCCACTCTCTACTACACCTTACTCTCTACTCCACCCTTGCTGGTTTAGCCTCTTCTTCTCTAATAGTTCTGCTCTTTGTCGGTTCTCTTTTCTCTCTGTCACATGGTTTCTATCCACCACTGGTCTTGATAACTTAGTTAGATGTCTACCATCTGATTCCTATCAGTTCTCAACTTGCCTTCTCTACAATCTTCTATAACTCTTCTTTGTCAGTTCAGTCACCACCAGTGTACTCCCCTCTCAAACACAAAGGCAGGTTACCAATTGCCTCACTCTTGCCGGTTGAACTCTTCAACCTGATTCTCTCTCACACTCAGTCTGTTCTCTGATTCTCTTTAATAAATTGATTGATTTTCTTCCTCATGTAGCAGCACAAACAATATCTTTGGCTCACATAATTATAGCCATATTTTCCCACCTAAATGTGAGTTTGAACATTGGCACACTAGGGTTTTCATCATGCACTGAATTTGCATCTGATCTGATCTTTGGTCATCGTGACATATCATAGCAAATCTGATATCATGTCCTTGATCAATGTTTAGCACTCAATCAATGAGCATTGCCCATTTGTTTACCTTGCGAACCACGTCTTCTCTCTTTTTGCCATCTGTAGCATGATTTTTTGGCCTTTTGTCTGATCGATCATGTGAGTGATGTATTTTCCTTCTTTCTCTTTAGTCTGTAAGATCAATTTGTACTAGATCTCTTCTATTTCCTTCATCTCGAGCTGCAATCCTCTGCCTTCATTCCTAAAGCTTTGTAGTCGTCATAAATGTTGCAGCCAACTATCTCACCAACAAAGTACATTGACCTATGCATGCATGCCACTTCACTTCCACATGGCCCCTTTTTTGACATCCACCTTTGCTAAGTCCTCTATGTCAGTCTAGAAACGATCACTAACCAACCACACAACTAGGTTCATCTACCAGTTCATAGACTCTACCAGTTATAACCTAACCGATCTGCCTTCACCCTTGCACTCTGCTTCTCTTCCGGTGGAACACTCAACCTGGTCAGTACACTTGCCAACTTTCCTCATGCACATTATAAACATATGGGAGCCTTTCACTTTTGCGCCTTGTCAAAATTATTGATGGACATACTTATCGGTAGCCACCTTGATGACATGATGTCATCAACCTTCACCAATCTCCATCTATCTCTAGCTACTTAAACTTGCCTTCTTCATCAATAGACCAGTTTTTCTATTAGCATGTTTGTCAAAGTGACAACCATATCCCTCAATATCTGTACTGGAAACTCACCATGTCTAGCTAGTTGATCCAGAGTATATCTCTAATCTCATGCACCTAAGGCAACTTAGTGTTTCACCAGTTCATCTGGTGTGAGCCTTCAATGACCTCTCTTTAACTCTTTTGTCTTATCTAGGAGGGCTATGATGCATTCCATGCAAAATAGGAGATAAGCTCCACTTACCGGTGGGAGTGGATCCTTGTCATCTACATCCTACATTGCACCAATGTGGCTTCCTTGTTTGAGAATGCATCTGTACATGAGATCCAGTTTGGCACATTCACTGTCAGTCATCTCTTCATTTGGTGACTACATCTTTATCTGGTGGGAGTCTCATTGTTTCACATCCACACAACATACTGGTGGCCTGCACGTACTTCACCTACGGTGTTGATGTGATTTTGGTAACATTCCCCCTCTTCATCACAATCAATAGCCCAACATCTTGCACTCTTGTTGGTTGGCCACAAAGCATTGCCAACATGTCACTTACCAGTCTGTAGTCCATATCTTCAACACAAGTCAAACACTAACTTGTGTATCGGTGACTCCAATGGCTATTATGCTAGATGACACTCTCTTCCTTGCTAGTGACCTGCTAAGCTAGGTGACATCAACGACATCAGTTCTAGTATGCATCAATGACAACACTACTCATCAATCTTCCCATACCGGTTGACATCAATGACAACACAATGCCAACAATCTCCCCCTTTTACATTGATGTCAACATATGTAGTATCCGACATACTACAGATTCTTTCTCTCCTCCTTTTTGTGTTCCATAAAATCTCACACATGTAGTATGTTGTATACTATAAAATCTCTCTCCCCCTTTGACAATAACGGAAAAGGGCATTGATAGGGTTTCTTTCCTCCTTGTGTCTACCAAGCACTAACACTTTTCTCTCTCCCTTTTACTCTATCAGATGCTTTTCTTCTTTTGACCATCATACATTTCATCCTCTCAATTCACAACACTTTTGAGATGGAGAGCTCAACCACCAACTAACACCAATCGCTCAGCATCCAAGTGTATATACAAACTGGAACCCTTTTGCATATACAAGTCTGAAACCAATTGAAGACATATGTGTTAGTGAATACAACATACCTTCCAGTCAGATTGCATCATCTCCCCTTTGATATGCAGAAGTTATTATGAACCTAATTTGTTGATATCAAGTGTTGAAGCTGACACTAATACCAATTGTATCTCTTCTGATACCAAATACATGTTCTCTTGTGTGGGTAACTCTCCCTCTTTGCAAGCAACACTCCCGGTGGTCCAGTTGTGATTTCAGTCGGATGGACATTGAAATATATCACAGCCCCAGACACTTCCAAAGACACAAACATACTGGTACAACCATAGACATTTTCACTCCCCCCATGTCTAGCAAGTCTGATACAAATCATAAAACATGGTTGTGAACTACCCCTAAGTCATACATCACAGGTCCTCATTGCCAGTCAGCTTCAAAACCAGAGCTCTATTCTGCCCCATATACCAGTTGGGCTATGCATATGTGATCAATTTGATGATCTATGAGCTCCACATTTTCCACCATAGCATATGACATGATCCTAGATTTATCATGCCATATATCAAACCGATTAGCCCAAAAAGATGCATGTATACATGATCAACTACTGGGCCATGATATGGCATTCAAGTCTTTACCAATACCACCTGAGATATAACTACTTCTTCATATCACACCGCTGGAGTTATTGCAATGATCATAGACCTTATTGTCTTACATAACTTGTAGATACCGGTTAGCATACATATCAGTAACCTACTACACAAACTGGTTTCCCATACTGATCCATCAACACTATCGGAGCATCTTCCTCTAACTCTTGTCCTCTTATGTCAAATGTTTCTGATCCCAATTGCAAATTTCTCATCCATTGACACATGCAATAGTGATCCATCTCTCATCTATAGGTGTTTAGCCAAGGTAGCCACTACACACACTTACCATCTCATTTCCTTCCTTCATACCAGTAACAACTTGTTCTTCCATTTGTCCTCTTCCATCGAGGGGGTAAATGATATGGTCAATGTACTACTCCCCCTAAGGTCCTACATCTCCTTCAAGCCTTAGGGGATATCATATGTGCATTGAATGCACAAGACTGGTCTATGGTCCTACTCTCTTCCTTCTTCTTCCTCCAAACCTACTTGGTCACATTCTTCTTCCCATTTTAAGTCTTGGGAGTAGGTATTTCCTTCTTTTGCTGATGGGTCCTTTCTCTACCAGATTTTGTATCATGATCGGAAGCATTGTTGTACAAGAACACAACATTCATACCAATCAAATGATTAGGGGACCTTCTAATATACTGGTTTGCTCCTCCTTTTTTTATTAAGTCATTGTAGCCAGCTACCGATCTCCAAGGAATCCTTGATTGCATAGAAACACTTCTCCTCTTATACCCTGTAACTGCTTCCACACTGAGCGTGATTATTCCACCAGCTACCATAGGACTAAGAATTCTTCTTTTTGCATTCATAACTTCTATGGCCAAAACCATTGCCTTGATAATATAAAGCATTTGCATAACCGGGAGAGGGGATATGCATGTTTGAAACTTTGTTCCCATATGAAGGATATCTATCACAACCTAAAATGTTTCTCCTAGATCCCTTTCTACATTCTTCTTCTCTATGGCCATATCCATTTCATGCAAAGTAGTAATTGGAGAAGGAGGACTTATTACGTACAAATTTATTTTTCCAAACATGAGGTGATCTTATTGGTTTGGCATCTCCATTTATGCTTCTCTGAGAGTGGATCCTGGGTTGTCCACTTTCTGCAACTCTTCCATCTGATCTCTTATTTTCCCACACTTTTGTTGTCTTATGGGTGATAGAATTTCCTTTTCTTCTACTGGTAGGAGGTCTTCTTTGTTGTCTTCTCATGTTATTTCTTTTGGTGAAGCTACCTTCTCCGATATTCCCTTTTCCTTTGGGATCTGTATTGTTTCTCCTTCTTGCAACACTTTTCTTCATCCTTTGCTTCATGTCTTCACCCATGGTGGTTAGATCAACCTTCTTTCTTTGAGCATCTCAAACTGTGAAGGTATGATCCTTGCCATTTCCATTTGAGGAGACAAATTTAATATCTTTGTGGGAGGTCTCCTTGCTTGTAGAGCACTCATCGGTACCATATCCTAATCGTTTAGTATCCTTGGAATGCTTTCTCTTTTTCAACATCTTGTTCAAGGCATCACTGCTGCCATAAACCAAATTCTCACCTTGAGCTCATCCTGACATTTCTCAAGGTCATTCCTGAGATTCTCTAGTTCTTGATTTAGCCTCTGACACTCTTTGTCCTTATCCTCTAGCTCAAATGCTAGATCTTTACACTTGCATTCCTTGCTGTCTTCTGGTTGAGTCTTCAACTCTGAGATACATTTCTCAGATTCTTTAAGGCATCTTATCAACCGGTTTTGCTCCACAACTACAATAGTCTTGAATAAATTGTATTCATTCCTCACTCTACTATGTTCTTCGAGTACACCTACATGTTCTCCTTCAAGATCATTTTTTCTTCATCTTCTTCTTCACCTTCACTATCACTGCCAAACACATCTCGCCGATAGGAGTGATCTGCATGATCATTCTGAGATGTGTGTCTCTCATCTTCTGATTCTTGTGCCATGAAGAGGTGGGTTCCTTCTTCATCATTGATGTGGTTTCTAATAGCCATGCCTTCATCATCTGCAGATACATGAGTTGCATTTCTCATCTTGTCTTCACAAACTAGTTTTGTAGTAGTAGGCTCATTTCCATAGAGCTTCTTCAATCTATCTCATAAGCTTTTTTCAATCTGCATCTGTCCACCTGTGAGGAGACATCATCTGATAACCCACTGAGTATAGCCTTCATTGCTATATCATTACACCAATTTCCCCTTTCTATTTCTGAATCAGTGGGAGGATTGACTTTACTAAGGTAGCCATTTACAAATAACATCCACACATCAACCCCTAAAGAGGATAGATAGACTTCCATCCTACAACTCCAAACAGATAAATTTGAACCATCAAATATAGGAGTAGGGATTGACACAAAGAAAACCATTGTGTTCAAATACCAAAATCTACCCAAGCTAGAGAAATCTTATAAACCAAGGACCTACACTCTAATACCAATTGTTGAACACAAGATGTCACTGAAAGGGGGGTGAATTAGTGATTTCCAAACTTAACCCTTTTCTAGCCTATGTGTGTAAACCGGTTAACAAATCTAACATAAGTTGACATACTAGTTAGAATTTAGAATGACACAAATGCAACCACACATAAAAGGGACACCACATAACACCATATGTAAGAGGAAAACCTAAGATGGGAAAAACCTCGGTGAGAAGTGTTGTGGGAGATTACCTCTCCAATCTAGCCTCACTATAAAACATTCGATTACAACATTTAGGGAACCAACCTAAGGAGTGACACTCCTGCTTTAGATCACCAACCCATGGAGAACCAACCCCTGATTTTAGGGCACCAACCCAAGGAGAACCAACCCCTGCACCGAGGTCCAACTCAATGATTACAAAATCATATTTTGAATACCAAAGTTATCTTCTTGTTACAAAAGAACTTTGTAACTCTCATATATGTCTCTCCACTAGTTCTTCTCTCTACAAATCTCTACTAGTTCTCTATTCACCTTATCTCTACTGCAACCTTATCTCCTACTTCAACCCACTCTCTGCTACACCTTACTCTATGTTGCACCCTTATTGGTTTAGCCTCTTCTTCTTCTTAGCTGGTTCTTCTCTCTACCAGTTCTCTTTTCTCTCTGTCACACTGTTGCTATCCACTGATCTTGATAACTTAGTAAGATGTCTACCATCTAATTCTTGTTGTTTCTTATCTTTCCTTCTCTTAAATCTTCTATAACTCTTCTCTATTGGTTCAGTCACCACCAGTGTACTCCTCTCTCAGACTCAAAGGCAGGTTACCTGTTGCCTCACTCTTGCCGGTTGAACTCTTCAACCCGCTTCTCTCTCACACTCAGTCTCTTCTCTGATTGTCTTTGAGCACTTGACTGATTTTCTTCCTCATGTAGCAGCACAAAAAATATCTTTGGCTCGCATACTTATAGCCATATTTTCCCTCCTAAACATGAGTTTGAACATTGGCATGCTAGGGTTTTTGTCATGCACTGAATCTGCATCCGATCTAATCTCTGATCATCATGACATTTCATATCAAATCTGATATCATATCCTTGATCAATGTTCAACACTCAATCAATGAGCATCGCCCATTTGTTTACATTGCAAACCACGTCTTCTCTCTTTTTTCTATTTGTAGCATGATTTTTGGCCTTTGGTCTGATCGATCACATGCATGATGCGGTTTCCTTCTTCCTCTTCAATCTACAAGATCAGTCTATACTGGATCTCTTTTGTTTCCTTCATCTTGAGCCACAATCCTCTTCCTTCATTCACCGAGCTTCGCAGTTGTCATAAATGTTGGACCAGTTGCCAATGACCTCACCAATAAAATACATTGACCTGTGCATCCATGCCACATTAACCTCTTCATGGCCCCTTTGTCAGCATCCACCTTTGCTAAGTCTTGTATGTTAGTCTAGATAGGATCATCAACCAACCACACAGTTGAGTTCATCTATAGGTTCACAGACTCTGTCAGTTATACCCTAATCGGTCTGCCTTCACCCTTGCACTCTGCTTCTCTTCCAGTGGAACACTCAACCCGGTCAACACACTTGCCAACTTGTCTCATACACATCATCAATGGATGGTATATTTTCACTTTTGCACCTTGTCAGCATTATCGGTTGACATACTTACCAACAACCACCTTGATGACACCATGTCATCAACCTTCACCAATCTCCATGTGTCTGTAACTTCTCAAACTTGCCTTCTTCATCAATAGACTAGTTCTGCTATTAATATGTTTGTCAAAGTGACAACCATATCCTTCAATCTCTGTACTAACAACTCACCATGTCTACTTGGTTGATCTGATGCATATCTTTGATCTCATGCACCTAAGGAAACTTAGTGTTTCACCAGTTCATTTGGTGTGAGCCTTCAATCACCTACCTTTTTCTCTTTTGTCTTATCTCAGACGGATATGAGATAAGCTCCACTTACTGGTGGGAGTGGATCCTTGTCATCTACATCCTACATTGCAACAATGTGGCTTCTTTGTTTGAGCACACCTTTGCACATGTGATTTGGTTTGGCACATTCATTGTCAATCATCTCTTCATTTAGTGACTACATCTTTATCTGGTACGAACCCTGTTGTTTCACATCCACACAGCATATCAGTGGCCTGCACATACTTCACCTCTAGTGCTGATGTGATTTTTCTAACATTCCCCCTCTTCATCAGAGTCAATAACCCAACATCTTGCACTCTTTTTGGTTGGCCACAAAGCATTTCCAACATGTCACTTATTGGTCTACAATCCATATCTTCAACATAAGTCAAACACTAACTTGTGTACCGGTGACTCAAATGGCCATTATGCTAGATGACACTCTCTTCCTTATCGGTGACCTACTAAGCTAGGTGACATCAATGACATCACTTTTTGTATGCATCAATGACAACACTACTCATCAATCTTCCCATACCAGTTTCCACCCTATACCAATTGACATCAATGACAAAACAATGCCAACACTTACTGCACTAAGAGAACTTATTCATGGTCACTGACTTCATAAGGGAACCTACAACATTATCCAAAGTGTCAATTTTTTCTATCAATATTCTTAGCATGAGCATGATACATATGATTCTTTGCCAAACATATAGCACTCTAATTGTCACATCTGATCCTCACTATCCTGGAACCAAAACCAATACCAATACAAAGTCTTTTTAATCATACCACCTCCTTAGAGGCATGAGTAGCAGCCATATACACTACTTCAATGGTGGAAAAATGAACTATGGGCTGCCTCTTACTCATCCAACTCACTACTGCTCAAAATAAAGTAAATATATAGCCACTAGTGGACCTTTGACTATCCAAGTCACCTATCCAATCTACATCAAAAAAACCCTATAAATCCAATGACTTAGGCACATCATCAATTCCATGATAAACCAAATAGTAATCAAAAGTACCTCGCAAATATCTAAGCACATACTTAATGAAAGTCTAATGCGTTATACTGGGTTTAGACATAAAACTTATCAGAACTCCCATTGCTTGAGCTACATTTGGTCCAGCGCAAACCATTGTATACATCAAACTTGCAATTATGCTAGCATAAGGAACCTTAGAAATATACTTCTAGTCATCATCAAAACTTGGACACATGTGTAAACTCAACTTAATACCCACCAGAAAAGGAATACCAACCGGCTTACAATTTGTTACTACTTATCAAGTTGCCATTAGTTTTTATATTCAAAGTCATACTACATATTTTAGTTGGTTAGAACTACCAAATCATGCAGTTAGTACACATAGAGAAGTCGGTATGCACAGTCTAGTTGGTTATAGAGGAAAGCAGTCACATAACGCAGTATACACCGAGCTGTCTACTGAGTATCTTTTTGAGACTACCAAGCAGTAAAGATGACACACCGAGTTGACATACACTGAGTGAAACGTGTTACCAAATACATTGAACCTGGACATGCATATAAAAATATGTTACAAGATCGAGGCACATCTAACCATTATTACATTGGAAATTGCACCAGAAGATTGTGTATGATTTTAAGGACAATCTAACCAATGAAATATTTTGTTTAGTTATTCATTTGAGGAATCTTGTTTGTAAGATTGAAGCAATGAATTGGATCACCATTTTAAGAGATCTATTTATACAACATGAGTGAATTGTATGTATGCATGAAGGAAGATTGTTACAGAGACACAGTGGTCACCAAGAAGGTTTTCAGTGAACACTCGAAGAACAGAGTAAATAGAAGGGTTTACTGAGGTATGCTATAAGCAAGGTAATCTATTCTAAGCACATAGAATCTGCTATAACATTTTAGATGTAAAGTTGTAGATATTTGTAATGATTTTATTGTAATATTGTGAAGTTGAAAGAGAAACCTTTAACAGGGTAAAAGACTCTAATCAAGTCTATAAATTGTAAAGCCTCTAACCAAGTGCAACATTCAAAATAAATGTTGTAAAATCCTTTAGCAAGGTATATCTAACAGATCTTTTTACTCCTAACAGGGTATGCTATCAGAAATAGCTAAAATGTAGCTCTAACTGAGCATTCTTTATTATTGCAGTAGTGAAGTTGTGGGTGCCATCCCCACCGCAGTTTTTCTCTCTAACCAAGATTTTATGCGTAACCAAAATATATGTGTTATGGAGTGAATCATGTATGATTGTTATCTATTTGTTTTAACTTTATTTTATGTTACTGCACTATTATGTTTATGCATAATAGTAAAGTTATTATTCAAGAAAAGTTTTGGAGTACTGATTCACCCCTCCCCTCTCAGTACATTAGCTTTCCATATTGGGCCTAACAATTGGTATCAGAGCTTGAATCTTGGAAAAGGGTTTAACTACCTAAAGAGAAAGATCTTATCAATGCAAGGCTATAAAAAATATCGGAGGATTGTGTATCTGCAAGAAGAGCTGGATCATGCTAATCAGGTGATTGCAAACATGTAAAGGCAAATGCAAAAATCTCTGAAAGTAAGAAGAAGATTATTTGATGTTTTGTAGGATTCTCAATAGTTAGTGGAACAAATTGAGACATCATCTAAGAATAGTATATTTGAAGAAACTGAAGAAATGATTGGAGTATTGAAAGAAAAGAACAAAGAACTGGCTGATCAACTAAAAGCAATGAAAAGAGAACATGAACATTTTAGCACACAAATGACTGAAAATCTAGATGCATTGAGGACAATAGAGGATAAAGAAAGAGATCTACAAAGAGAGAAACAACAACTTGAAGTCCTAGTATCTAATAAGAATGATGAAATCACAAGGTTAACTGGGATTCAACAAAATATGACAGATCAACTAGGTTATGCACATCATGAAGCAATTCTGAAGGATGATGAAAATCAAGCATTAAAACTTGAAGTATCAAGGTTGACCAATGAACTTGAAACATAGAAGAAATCCAAAGAAACATTGAAGAAGACTTACGAAGCATCAAAGATGTTGGATGAGCAACTAATTACAAGAAGACCCAACAAAGATGCAGGACTCGGTTACAAAGGAAAAGACTCTACCGAGAAAGGAATTCATACTACCGAGAGAGGAGAATCATCAAAGCAAGCTGGAAATAGGAATAACATCAAAAGAAAGAAGCCTATTTGCTACTACTATGGAAATCAAGGTCATACTGCAAACATATGCCGAATCAGAAAAGGTAAGCAATCGAATATCACTAAGTGCAATGATTATTGTTACAATTGCAATAAATATGGTCACACATCTAAACAATGTAGGACAAAGTCTATTAACAATTATCAGAAGGCAAAATTCAAAGGGTTTTGTAGAAACTGCAATAGATATGGACATAGTACCGAGAAGTGTTGGCTTAAGAAAAAGAACTACATGTGGTCTGCACACCGAGAAAACACTAGAGGTTACCGAACTCACACAAATCCTTACTGACAATATGCAACAGTACCATGGGATTACAATACAAGGATATGGTGCGAATGTTGTGGAAGATATGGACATATTAGTGCCAACTATTTTATAAGGTTTGGAATGCACAACCAAAGATCATGGATAAATCCTTGTATAGCATGTTTTCATTGTCACAAAGTTGGACATTTAGCTGGAGATTGCAGAGATCAACCTAGAGCAGACATTGAAGAAATAAAAGAAAAATAAAAGATGATTTGGAAAAAGAAGGAAATTGTGTCAAATGAAGAAAGCACCTTACCTACCAAGTTAGGTGCACCTATTCCAAATTAATCAGCAAAGGTATGAAGGGACTGCATTCTCTAAATGTTAAAATCATAACAGTTCCTATTCTATTATGTACTAAATTCAAAATCTGCATAGTTAAGATGCATTAGTAAGTTTGAAATTCTATCAAAAGTACTTTACAGAAAACCTGTCAAGCCGGTGAATACAGGAAGCCTGTCAAGTCGGTAAATGAAGGAAATTTGGTTACTCGGTTAAAACAAAAAAGAAAGTAAATCGATTAAAGGTGAACCGAGTGCATTTAATGTTTTTGACCTAACCCGCACGGAGCCTGATAAGATATTTTGTGTACTTAAAAGCATTTTTGCAGTCATTTGCATTCACCAAGTTTTCAAGAGAGTAGAGCAGAGTGAATCAAGGTGATCAAACCTCATTCAGAGCGAATCCAAGGTATTTACATAAATCTCATCTCACTGTTAAGCTAGTTTACTGATCTTGTCAAATTGCTATTATCTACTGAGTGTGAAGCGTCTGCCGTTTGTAAATCGTCAAACCCTAAGGATAGTTTGCTAGTTTTATCTGAAATTTACAAATGGCACCCAAGATCCAAGATCCCATAGTTGTCAAGGATGTAGAGAAGCCCTCACTGAAATACTCTTTAACTCCTAAAGTCGCCTCTGAACCATATGACAAAACTGCCTTTTCACTCATCCCAGATTGAGTCTTGTTAGTCGAAGATGTGAGATTCTTCACCAAATGCCATGTTGAAGAACTCACTCATGTTGAAATTAAGGACACATATGATGAGCTATGTACCGATGGTAAAATGGATAGCAAGTACAAGCATATCAAAATCAAGGGATTAACTGAAGCCCTAACCTATCTTTGTGTGCTCAAACCCCAGTGGGTTAAGTTTGTTTTAAGTAGAGTTCATGATGATTTCATGTGGCTAGAGGAGCAACCATTCAAAATCACTAAGGAAATCATTCATGTGATCACCGGTTATCCTATTTATGATCATGCACAAGCACAAAAGATGATATCACAAAAGGAGTTAATCAGATTAACTGGACTAGAATCTGATTACCGAGGACTGAAATTGAACAATGTCACTGATACAGAACTTAAGTTTGCCATTAGAGTAATTGGTTACAGTTTCTTCCAATTAGCAAGGGAAAATAGTGTACCCTGTGCAACAGTTGACTTAGCCTATAAAATAGTGAAAAAGGGAATGATAGTTGATTTATGTGAAGTGTTATTAAAGAACTTGTTTGAGAACCTAAACACAATAAGGAAGTCGAAGAAGAACAACTCGACAAATACACTGAAGTTTGGTTCACTTCTTGTATGCATATTTTTCTACTTTGAGAAATTCTTTCCATCAGTCGGTAAAGTAGTTTGGGAGCTACACCGACCAATCACCCATCAAATTAATGACTTTATTAAGAAATTGGGAGATAATTTCAATGATATCATGGATGACTACTTCAACAAATTTCAAGAGAAGATGCACAACAAGTACCGGATTCCACCCCAGCTGGTAGAGAAATATAAGGATGATATATGCTTTGAGGTAGACACCGATTACTATTATGTGAATGCTGTGGAACCAAGGATTCAATCTTTGCCACCTATGGGTTACGAGATTGACTTTGATATCACACAACATTAAATTGATGCATTTCTTACATTGCCAAGGCATGCTACTGAGCTGAGATATGGAACTTATGAAGAAGTTAAGGAAAAGGTAAAAATGAGCATTGTAGTACCTAAAGCTACAAGAAAGGCTAAAAAGATGATTAAGGCATTATCTGAGAAATTTGGAGAAGACTCTTCCTCTACACCTATCAAAGGTACTCTTGCCATCACCGAAGAGGAATCAGAAGCTCAAGAGGTAGCAATAACATTGAACACTAAATTGCCTAAGGGTTAAGTGTTGAAAAGAAAGAAACTGGACACTTCAAAGGCCCTACCAACTCCACCTCCAACAAAGAGACCTAATACAAGAGCATCGGCTGCATCACTGAGTAAGAAACAAAAGAGTGTTACTGCTCCCAAGGTAACCAAGACCTACAAGAAATCTACTTGGAGACTTATCTTGGCAAAAGAGTCTAGTGATACAGAATCTGAGGATGCCAACAAATACCAAATTGTCAAAAGAAAGAAGGTAAATATACATAGTGTTGAAAACTTCTGTGCAAATCTAAAAGAATATGGTGGATTTGGTTCCTTTAGATATGTCAAGTATGAATCAAGAAATAATGATGAGAAGCGACAAATTGAAGAAGTTGCCATCTGTACACTTCTAAAGTTTCGGCTAGCTCCATTAGAACTAGTAAAGTCACTTCCAAATGAACTTTACTTGCATATTGATAATAGGTGGAAAAATGCAATGGACTCAGAGAAACAAATCAGACAAAGAATTCTAGTCCATCTATTTCCTGATATGTCTATAGTAGAAATAAAGGAACACTTGACAACCTACAATTCAAAATATCTTGTCAAACAAAGAGCCTTAAAATTGATGAATGGGCTATATATTGATGTAGAAAATGAGACAAAAGCAAAATGGCAGGAAATCTTCAAAATAAAAGATGTCGGTGAACAATCTAAAGTGGAAATTGTTGATGTCATCGAGCAAGATCCTGATGTCACCGAGCACGGTCTTGATGCTACCAAGTAAGACCCAGCTGACACTATTCAAATTGATGAAGATGTCATGGATATAGAGGAACAGGAGCAGGCAATGATAGAAGGAACTACATATGCAAAACTTGTATCTAGTGAATCCATGTTAGTACAAGTTCAGCCTTATCCACCGATCAATCAACCTGTCTCTACTGAAGCTCCTCAGGATACAACTTAAGGCACCAAAGGTCACCAGTCTGAAGCAGCAGAAGGTACAACTCAAGAATAGACCTCTCAAGCACCATCAAGCATTGAAAATGTAGCAGCTGAGACACCCAGTACCGAGACATCAAAGGACACCATAATGGCTACAGGAACTGACCAAAGTGTTGCCTCCACCAAGCAACCTACCGAGGGTCAGCAAGCCTCTCAAGCTATTGTCTTAGTTCAACCGACCAAAGGTAAAGAGAAGAAGGTGAAAAAGCATAGTTTCAAAGTTGATTTATCTAAACCAATAGTGTTGCCCAATGTGGATATCTCAAAATTAAAGGGGCAAGCACTTATTGATTTTGATGAACTATGCAAAGCAAAGGCTGAACAAGAAAAACAAATGGCCATACAAAAGAAGAATAAAGTACTTCAGAAGGTGAAGACACTGCTGACAGATATGTTGCCTATAGCTACAGTGTCAATCGATGTAGCCATCCATATTCAATTGGATGAACTCCTTAATCAAATAGAAACATCTAGAGTCGATGCATCTGAGTACCTGAGAAAGCTCAAAGATAAGGAACTTACTACAAAAATGATAGAAGAGGTAAAAAAAGCTCTCGCTATTGGTAAAGTCAAACTTGTCAAATTCATTGCTGAGTTGTCCCCTCAACTCAAGCATATTCTTTATTTATTTCAGAAACTTTGCACATTTTCCATATTCATTAAAGATATCAAGAATAAAACTGATGTAATTGAGAAAGAGATCACCGATCTCTCAAATAAGTTGACCATAGAGCCCAATTCAGTTCAAAATTTTTATACCAAGCTTCAATAGCTCATGGCTCAACAGTTAGAACTCAGAAATGAAGAGCATAAGATCAGGATGGATATAATGACACTCCAAACATTGTTCCTTCCTCATCTTTCATTAGTTCAAGAACAGATTAACCAAGCTACACGCCTATCTACTACACAAGAGGGAAGCACTCTTGATGGCTTAATATCCCTATTGGCTAATATTCAAGCACAAAATTCTTTAATGGAAAGTGTCAAAGATGCACTCTCAGTCGCTCTCACTGATGCCCGAAAGAAGTGTAAATCTATTTTTGATCAATTACCGCCCCTGGATGGAAATTAAGTTTTTGATGTTTGTCAAAAAGGGGGAGTGATACTATATAGGGAGAGTAATATAATATATTTGGGGAGTAATACAATTTTGGTAATACAGTTTTGTAGTAAAGTTTTGATACAATATTCAGAGTATTGTATACAAGGGGAGTATACTGAGCAGAGTATGCAAAATATCCAAGGACAGTAAGCAGAGCACACAAACACAGAACTGAGCATGCACAAATCAGAGTTATGTATAGTATAATGATAAGGGGAGTATGTCTGAATATACTATTTCATTGACTATTGTATATATTGTTAAAGTATAGTCAGTTTGCAAAGTATATAGATTTTTGAGTTATGACTTTGAAAGTAGTTTTTGTCAAACATCTCAACTAATGTCAAAAGGGAAGATTGTTACTACTTATCAAGTTGCCATTATTTTTTATATTCAAAGTCATACTACATATTCTAGTTGGTTAGCACTACCGAATCATGCAGTCGATACACATAGAGAAGTCAGTATGCACAGTCTAGTCGGTTACAGAGGAAAGCAGTCACAAAACATAGTATACACTGAGCTGTCTACTGAGTATCTTTTTGAGACTACCAAGCAGTAAAGATGACACACTGAGTTGACATACACCAAGTGAAATGTGTTACTAGATACATTGAACCTAGACATGCATATGAAAACGTGTTACAAGATTGAGGCACATCTAACCGTTATTACATTGGAAATTGCACCAGAAGATTGTGTATGATTTTAAGGACAATCTAACCAATGAAATATTTTGTTTAGTTATTCATTTGAGGAATCTTCTTTATAAGATTGAAGCAATGAATTGGATCACCGTTTTAAGAGATCTATTTATACATCATGAGTGAAGTGTATGTATGCATGAAGGAAGCCTATTACAAAGACACAGTGGTCACCAAGAAGGTTTTCAGTGAACAATTGAAGAACAGAGTAAACAGAAGGGTTTATCGAGTTACTATATGGGTTACCGAGGTATGCTATAAACAAGGTAATCTATTCTGAGCACATAGAATCTGCCATAACATTTCAGATGTAAATTTGCAGATATTTGTAATGATTTTATTGTAATATTGTGAAGTTGAAAGAGAAACCTTTAACAGGGTAAAAGACTCTAATCAAGTCTATAAATTGTAAAGCCTCTAACCAGGTGCAACATTCAAAATAAATGTTGTAAAATCCTTTAGCAAGGTAGATCTAACAGATCTTGTTACTCCTAACAAGGTATGCTATTAGAAATAGTTAAAATGTAGCTCTAACTGAGCATTCTTTATTATTGCAGTAGTGAAGTTGTGGGTGCTATCCCCACCGCAGTTTTTCTCTCTAACCAAGAGTTTTTGCGTAACCAAAATATATGTGTTATGGAGTGAATCATGTATGATTGTTATCTATTTGTTTTAACTTTATTTTATGTTACTGCACTATTTTGTTTATGCATAACAGTAAAGTTATTATTCAAGAAAAGTTTTGGAGTACTGATTCAGCCCTCCCCTCTCAGTACATTAGCTTTTCATATTGGGCCTAACACAATTATGCATATTAACCCTCTTTAAAATAGTATCAACATATTACTATGGCTTAACCAAAGATCTTAGTGACCCTAATCTTTGTTGATATCCATACCAAGAATATGTTTTGTATCCCCCAAGTATTTCATATCAAATATGCCAGAATAGGCTTGAGTTCTCTTATAATCACCTTGTTACCCATAAACAATTTGTCATCAGCATGTAAGACAATAATTAGTATCTTATCATCAATAACCTTAATATAAAAACAATGATCTTCCTTGCTTGTCTTATAACCCAACTTCAATAGAAAATTATCAAAATTCTAGTACCACATCCTGGGTGTGTAATACCCATCAAAATACCCTAGAGAAATAAACCAAAATCTACTAATAATTTTTTTTTTTAAAGGCACCTCTTACTTCTATGTCATTGCTAACAGTCCATTAATACAACATTACTACTATAATTCATCAGTGCATGATTAACTATTTACATGAATGCATAATTCAATATGAACTTATCCATAGAGCCATATTATGCAAGTGGAATAACCATTTAACCATTAACACAATCTCTATATAAACTCATATAATGCAATCCATTCCCTAGGGTATCTCAACATCATTACTTGACAAAATCCTAACACATCATATATCCATCTATTCATTTACTTTTCATACAACTATAAAAAAACCTTAACACATTTGCATAACTTAATCGCATATCATATTCTTTAGGATCTTTTAAAAACTACCAAATCAAATACCCATAATATCCATTCTTCCATTCATCATAAAACATCATAAATTATATAACCATTATCTTCAATAAGACTAGATTAACTTTTAAGTTCATTACATATCTCTATTACAAATATCTCATTTACCTAAGTATCATAATCCATTTCATCTAGATAAATTTCATTCCTTAACAAGATCTATAACAACAACTACTATTCTTCCTACATAATTTCTTTAAAACTATACATACAATTCCATCTTACTATTTCAATGAAACACCAAAGCATGAATACTAACTCTTTATTTTCCACATAAAACTCATAATGTAACATTATATAATGAATATCCAATACATCAATGTATGTACAAAGATGACTACTCCTAAACTACTACTTCACAGTCCTTTTCAACTACATTTACAAATCCATAAAGATACATGTCTCAAGAATACATAATCTCTCAAACCATCATGATACATTGCTTTCTAATCCAAATACATAGAAAGCAGATCCAAAGAATATCCACATAATGAAGATCCAAGAATCCAATCCACGCATGCTAACATCCAAGAAGAATATCCTAATGGAAGAAGGCATCAAACCACCCAACCATGTGGAACCAGTAGGAACCACCCCCCTTGCTAGGAGATGACATGAGGTCCCAACTCACACTCAAGACCTAAGATGACGCCTGACAACCATAGGATACAACATGACACCACAAGAGTCCACATAAGAGTACAACATCAAAATACATCACATGGCTAAATCAAACAATCAACCTCCAGAGGCATGATTGATAAATCAAGGTATATGAATAATGGACACATGTAGGGAAAGAGTGTCATCACATGCTATCCTCACAAAAGAAGGGGCCAAACCTCACCCTGATAGACATGTGGAACCATCTGAACCTTGGATCCATTCAAGGGAGATTGGTTTACTACTCCAACGGTCTTCCCAAGCTCATCCCGAGTAATCCTCAAAGGCTATGAGGTGGGAGAACAAAACCAATTATTATCTTGTTTAGTGAATTCCTAAATACCCAAACCCAATAATCAATAATAATGATTATCAAATTCAATTACAAGAAAACTCTTCATGTGGTTCCATCAAGTCTAGACCCCCTCCTAGAGGCCTAATGCTCAAGACCCTAGTCCACACATGCAAGAGCCCACTCTCCCTCCCATGGGCCAAAACCATAGGGTAGAACATAACAAGTACATCATAATAACAACATAAAACTCATCAAGGAAAGCATCCAAAAGTCATTACAAATTTGATACAAATTGAATCATAAAGGATGACCATGAACATACAAACAAATGCCATATAACAAGAATCATGCTATAAGATCAAAGCATCATAATGCAACAATAAAAAGATCCTCAAGAGTGATATAAACACATAAATAGGGAAATAATATGAATCCAATGATACCACATAGTCCTCAACAATGAGGCACAATATAACCTCTCACTAGAGCTGTATATACTCATCCTCAACAACAAGGGATGCACACATCTTGTTAGAGAAACATTTAAAACCTCAACCAAAAAGTGAAAAAATACTTGTTGGAGCCCAAATAGGATTCAAAACATACCTAAAAAGAATGGATCAATGCCCAAAAATCATCAATACAACAAACCCTAGCCTCTGGAATCCAAAATCAACAAGAAAAGTCAACCTTGACATCAAAACTTAACCCAGAAATGCACTATTACTACTTTAGTGCTTTTGTTACTAGGTTGCAATATTTGCAAAACGGGAGAAAGAGATAATCAAACTTGACCAGATTCGGGCACAAACATACAAATGATCCAAAACTAACCCAGAACTCACCAAAAACCATAAACAAAATAGAATAGGGGTTCCATGACTCAAATAAGTACATCCAAACAAAAATGTAAACTTCTACCGACATAAACAATGTACAGGAGAGTTGCAGACACAAGCTCTTCCACACAACTCAACCAATAGGACCCTAGACACATAGAGGTCCTAAAATAGGGTATACAAGGACAACTAAATCCTTTACAACACCAAAAAAAAACCATAAGACAACATTCAAAATCTCAGACTATCACAGGAAGCATTTCCCATACCTAGCAAGGCAACAACCAAAATTTCCCAAATCAAATGCAAATCAATCCAATCTTTTCCCTTACAGATTTCTAATATTAATAGTCAAATTAACTCCATTCCAAAATACCCAAACAATCTTTTACAAACACGACAAAGAATCTTTTCAAAATCAAATGTTGAGTGTTGGGAACCTAAAGCCAACTTAGAAAAAGAAGCAAAGGAAATAAATCTGATGAAGAACTCCAAAATCTAGCAAGAACCTTCAAGCAAATCAAAGCCAAAGCCAAAGCAAAGTACTTCAATCAAAGCTTCAAAATCTCCCAAAAATTCCAACCCCCATGAATGCACAGGAAGTCGAATTTATTAAAAAATCTAAACAACAAACCTTAATCAAAACCGACCAATCAAAAATATTCTATAAATCATATATTATACCTACCTCACACATAGTCCAAGACATATATCAAAATATATTTATTATTTACCTACCATCCCCCATTCAACCAATAGAGGGTAGGTAGATTATATAAAAAGTCAAATTAACCAAAGTGGGGGTAGAAAGTCAATTAAATAAAATATAAAATCATAACCCCATAATAACATGATAAACATGGATAATATTATTTATCCAACCAATAAATAATATTCTAAAATACAACATTCATTACTTACTCGTAATAGATTATTATAAATAAATATTAATAATAATAGCCATCAAATAAAATAAAATAGATATAAATTCCATTAAATACCAATTCAATAAAATTAAAAAAAAAATCAATTAAATAAATAAACAATAAATAAAAATAATATTTATAATAAACAAAAAATAATAATTAAACTTCAATAAATCAAATAAATTGAATTAAGTTGATTAAACAATAATCAAATAACCAAATAAATAATTAATAAATAATAAATCAATTAAATAAATAAATAGATAATAAATGAAAAATCTAACTATAATTATAATTGCAAATCAACATTACTAAATCATACCATATATATTCACATCACCTTAATCAACCCATCAAAAGGGTCAAGTAGTGACAAAAGACACTAACCAATCAAGTCACATCATGACAAAACTGACAAGGTATACATCTTAGTCCTAGAGTGTGTGAGGGAAACTATGTCATCTTTGACAACTTGCCATTGGGATAGAGACAAGCTCAGACCTGTGAAGCTAGGTGGAGTTGATGTCTACTACTTGCAAGGTTGCATCCAACACTAAACACAACATATACAGTACATATACATCATATAAACAAATATGTGATGGAGTGTAATGCCCCGCTAGGAAACCCGGAAGGGATTAAACTAAAACACTTGAAAAGAGTGTAAATAATTTTTTTTTAAAAAACTTTAATAAGTTTAATGATACATTAAGTTAACATGACGTTTAGATTACACAATAGAAGACTTAACTTAACACCTAAAGGGTTTCCCAACTTGGTTAACATGGTTTACAACTAACATTGCTTAGCACTAATTAATCCAATTAAGTTGATTAAACATAAAAATATAATTACAGTTAACCAAAGATTAATTTATCCAATAGTATAAAATCTTAATAATGTGTTTAAGTTTCATTCAAGAGTATTCCATCCATTGTACATTACATCTAATATTCAAATAAAACATAACCATTTAACATTTAATTTCCACTCATATATTGTTTGCATCATAAGATAAAAATACATTACATTTCACTAAACCACTAAGTCTCAAAGATCAGATAATGTTTACATTATAGTTTACATCTTGCCATGAAGGCATACATATCAAATAATTAAAACTGACCATATAAGGCCCATGATATACAAGGAATGATCCAAATAACAAAAAGGATCCAACTAGATAACCAGATGCTCGAATCCAAGCGCAACTGGAACACCTATGAAGCCAACTCCTGCAAGAAGGAACAAACACACCCGATGCAAAGTGGCACTACCACCCGACCATGTGGCTCAAAAAGAACCACCCCACTATATGTGCTAGGAGATAGAAATAAGACCCACTAGCAACCTACAAGGTATGCACACACATGGTCGAAAAATAATATCAAAAAGACTCACAAGAAGCATAAACTTGCAGAACATGACTCCACAACAAAAATCAAGTGATACCAACAAGACTACACACTAGTGACCATAGGGGAAGAGTTTCATCACACAACTTGGCATGGTTATCTTGGGTTATCCTAGTAACCTCTCCCAAACCCCCAGCCCCATCCAACTCTCATGTGGATCCAAACAATCCTTTCATGAGGACAAGGTTGTTGATTTGCCATTCCAAGCCTTCTCACTACATCTTGAGTTCGTACTAGCACTCAACCATGAGCGAGGTATAATTATCTTACTTAATGTTTCATCTACCCAACCCCCTAATATATTATTAGGTTATCACTTATACAACTTTCGAGGGGTTATCATGCTAACCTCTTTGGGCATGACCCCCACTCAAAAGCCACTCTCCCTTATGATAGTAAACCAAAAATGTCCCAATGAACTCCAAAACCAAGGTACCAAACTGAAGTTACACCACAGAGTTCAAGACAATAGAAAACACTAGCCAAACAAGCCCTTTCACAATTCTAAACCAACTAACAAAACTTAGTCAAGTGACCTAACCTGTCAACGTAAACAACCACACAAAAATGTCTAATACATTAAACCAAGGACTTGTAGTTTCAAAATTTAATGTGAGAACAATCAGATCAAAACAAGAACTTTCGCTAATATAGAATACAATACTTTTCCATTTCATTTAAGGCACAAATTGACCAAGGTTCTCTAACTCCTCTCATATTCAAAATACACCATTTAATAATCACCGTTTTACTATAAATTAAAAAGCACACATACATTTATATAATTATACATATATACATAAATATATAAATATTATATATATTCATATATATATATATATATATATATAGGGGAATTCCAATTAGTCAGTAGGAGCCTGTGTAGCCATAGTAGTTTTCCTTCCTTTAGAGTATAGGCCCTTCCTTACTATCTTTCCCTCCCCAGTTGGTCATGACCTTCCACCCCAAACTAGTTGACAGTCTCTGAGGGCAAACAAAGGACAAATTGAGAGATAGATGTGTCAAAGGATGAATGACTTATATTGCTTCCATACAACAACTAATCTACCTCTTTATGGCATCAGCCTGCTAGAAGAATATATATATATATATATATATATATATATATATATATATATATATATATATATATATATATATATATATATATATATATATATATATATATATATATATATATATATATATATATATATTAATTCATTTATTTCCTAATTTAATATTTGCTTTCTTTTACCAAAATAAAATATTCAATTTCCAAATTAAACAACTCTTTTTTTTCTTTTTACTTTTATTATTTCCCAAAATATTTTTTTTCCATATATATATATATATAATATTAATTAAAAATTTATTAAATAAAAAAAAATTAAAAATGTTTTAAAAAGCCGCATGCAGCCTCCCTGCCACGCAACCCCTTTGTAAAGGGGTTGAGTTGAGTTGTGGGCCATGACGTGGCCCTCCCCAGAACCCTTGGGTTGTGGGTGGACCATGACATGGTACACTAGCCATGGGGCCACTCCCACGCCATGGGATGTGGTGCCATCAACAACCCCCATGCCAAATTTAATATATATTTTTTTATTATATATATACATACATACATACATATATATATATATATATATATATATATATATATATATATATATATATATATATATATATATATATATATATATATATATATATATATATATATATATATATATATATATATATATATATATATATATATATATATATTAAAACCAGTTCATTTAAAAACCAGATACATCTTTTAACCAGTAATTTAAAAAAAAAATCAAAACCCAACAGATTTTGAAAACAATAGGATTTAAAAACATTTACAGTGAAATGATTGGTTCCTTTTTTTTTTTTCTCCAATTTCATTCACAATTAGCAATTTTCCCATCTCCCCAATTTTCCTAGGTTTGCCCCAAAATTGAAAATTTTGACAACATAACCCCTTAAAAATCAACAATGAGGAAAATTTCAAAAATGAAAACTACAGGGAAACAAACATAAACTAATTTAATTCAAAACCCAACAAAGGAATTTTTTTTTTTAAAACCAAAACTTTACCCAATCAAAACATTGAAATCACTAACTTGTTAAGCTATCTAGACAGACAAAGTGACACAAAGTGACAGACAAAGTTGAAGGAGAGCAAGCCAAAAATCACCAGACAATTTCTTCCACCAACAATCTACAGCTCAAAACATAGAGGTTTTCCAAAAATATTCTTCTCTTCTCTAGAATGCATCATGAAATGTTTTTGGTCAATAATAGATATATATAATTTTTTCTTTTCAAAATATCTTTTTTAGGTAAAGTTTAAAAACTTTTTAAAATAAAACTAAAATTAAAATTTCTTTTTTCAAAGGGATGCATTTTATTTAACTTTTTTAATTAAAAAGCATTTCTCTTTTCCTTAAATATGAAAAACAATTAATCATTAAATATGCATCAAACCAAAACAACTTTATTTCCTTTTTTTTTAATCAATTAAAGCACATGCTATATTATTTCACTATTTAACTAAATAATTCACTTTTTAACTATTCAAATAAGGCAATTTATAAATCTATTAAAATATTCAAATTTAATTAATCATTTATATTAAGTCAAATTTTTAAAATGCATAACACACAACAAGGAGGCAAAATAGAAACCCAACCCGCATACCAACAAGAAGGATGGTTGACCGATGACTAACACTACTTAGTGACGAGCAAGGCTAAGGGTAAACTTGGGGCCTTAATACTATCTCCTCCACTTTCATCAAATTATTTAGTTACGTTCAGACCTACGGGACCAGGTGAAGTCAGTACCTTGTACGTGCAAATCCTGCATCACCAATTCATGCATTCATATATATCTTCAAACACAGTAGCCACACCAGTGAAGGAGAATCATGACATTCCCTGTCTCACCAAAGTAAGTGAAGGAAAATCATCTCCTCACAGCAAGGATAACTTTAAGAAACTACCCCCTGGGAAAAAGTGTAAAATCCTAGCGAATCGGACATTATTTTTTGGGGGAAATTTTCATATTGATGGCGAAATGTTTTTTTAAAGTAGGAAAAAAAATTATTTTGTATTGGCGATTTTTTTCTACGTTATGAAAATTACATAAAATTCTAGTGAATAATACCTTGTTCTGTGGGGAAAATATATATTGTAGGAGGCGAATATTTTTCATTTAAAGGAACATATATATAATTGTATGGGCAAAATTATATAGTCCGAAGGAAAAATTATTTAAGCGTATTGACGATTTTTATCCACCGCTTGAAAATTATTTAATTTGTTTTGCTAATATTTTGTTATTTATGGAAAAATATATATTTTATTGGCGATTTCATGAATTCATTGCCATTAATAGACAAGGAACATCACATCACATTGATTCTGGACTCTACACGTTGTATCGATAAGTGCGGCCTCTTTGACATGTGAAGGGTGACACATACCTAAAATCTATCAATGATTTTAAACAGTTCGATAATCGTAGATCAATGGTTGAAGTTTTATTTCAGCCCAAATTTCTGAAGAGAACGTAGTTCAGCAGAAAGTGCTCGGAATGGAATTGGATTCAATAGACACATATCAAATGTCATAGTAGATAATGTTGGTCATTTAATATTTGTCTATTCCCTAACTGCAATCCACTTTGTCCCCATGACTTCCAATGTGATACTTGGTACTAGTTTATAGTTGTTTCCAATTTCATACACTAGTGCATTTATGAAAAGATTTGCAGAGATATACAAAAGATTTAAATTTTTTTTAAAGAATTAATATGGTTAGAGAAGGAATTATTACAATCAAAAGCTTTAGTTGTTTATATAAAATCTCTACTTCTTTCATCTTCAATTATCTTTTGGTAGATAAATCATCGAAGCTCACAGTATTTAAATTCTGCCTCTGGTTTAGGTTTATAGGCTCAGGCTGTTTAATTTGGTAATCTGATTTTTCAAGATGAACACCCCTATCTACTTGAGAAGCATTTATGTGGAGGACGAGGGCCTTTTTGGGATCCGTTAGAGACCCAACCCTCCAATCAGTCTACAAGGAGGTTGGGATGTTCACTAATGAGGCTATGAGGATGGTGTTGGGCAGAGACTTTCTATGTAATGAAAATAGATACCGTGTTAACATGGACATTATGTCCCAGTTCTTGGCGTCTCTTTTGGACCTCGAAGGAGACAAGGTGGATATGTTGATGTTGTAAAGGAAGGTGTTTAAAGAAGACTTCCTTGGAGATGACGTTACTGTTGTCGTCTTTGTAGAATTAGGGGTGGGGATCCCTTGGTCGAATGAATTAACCAAGCTTCTCCTCCCTAACCAAATGGTGCTAGTGGCCAAGAAACCCTTTCTTTTGAACCTGAATATGGAGCAGTTGACGCGTCACAGGAAATGGTTGCAGATTGGTAGGGACTTTCTCTAGAAATGGCTCATCTTGGACAACTTTCTAAACTACAATTGGCTTGAATAATTATCACAATTTATAATGTCTGGAGAATTCTACATTGAGGGAGGGCAAGATTCTTAGGGTAAACCATGGATGTGTCCACTAGTACTACCTGTGCCCTAGCTCTAACCCCCTAGTAGTGTTTTCTTGGCTATTTCCTCGTAACCTCATAGGCTCACTCATTTTGGCTTTAAAGTATTTGAGGGACTCAGACATGCAAAAATTGTAAATTTGCGAAACAGATATATTAAAGATAATTTTGCAAATTCCAGTTTGTTTTAGTTTGCCTCTTATAGATATAAAAATGCTTTCTTTTTCATTTTATTGTTTTTTTCTGCCATCATGGCCCGTCAGGATAATTAGCATAATCATTATGTTTTGAAATAGCTTAAATAGTTATTAATTTGTTTGGATATAAGATTTAATTTTCACCATAAAAAAATAGCAGGTTTATTCTAATTTATTCTATAAAGTTAAAGAACAAACTCAGTGTCACTTCTAAGATGGCCTTTTCTAAAAGATATTTGAAGTGCTTGACAAAGAAGTATTTGAAAAAACATAATGTCAAGGATTGGCTGCATGTGATAGCATCCAATAAGGATCTCAATGTCTATGAGCTACGTTTTTTTTTGGTCTATGAGCTATGTTATTTCAATATTTTGTTAAAAAATGGAATTAAATTTAATACTGTGATCCTTTTTATGTAATGTTTCTTCCTCTATATTTAATATATAAAAAAAAATCTAGTTCATTTCATTAATTATTTGTACATTGATTATCATTGATTATAATTTTATAAATTAAAAAAAAAATGTTTATCTCACGAAAAACAAGTGAATTAAAAGTCCAACTTGTAATTTTTTCAGTATAATTTCAATATAAAAAAAAAAGTCCAACTAGCTAGATACATGTACTTTGAACGCCGACATGAAACAAAGGCTATGGCCAATGGGACGATGAAGCGTTAGGTGGCATGGTGTTTGGGTGGCAGCAATTGTATGTATAATGGGATGCACGGGAACTCACAACAGATATGCAGTGATATTGCCTTATGGACGTATGGTACGCACATCACTGTCATGAAAGTGAATGGTTAACATTTAACCTTTTTACGGCTTTAATGTCGGCTTGTGCATATGAGTTATGTGGTTGAATTTTTGAACTAGTGCATGCAGAGGAATGATGGCAGAGTTTGTGATTAATGTCGACAACCCCCACCGTTGGATGTCAGAAATTAGAATTGAGTGAGAGGTGTCTAAATCTTGGGTGGATTGGAAGTCTTAGTATCATACTGTCTGCACTTGCAGCATTTGCCATTGTCTTTGGTTTCTTAAGTAGAATGGAAGCCAATTTCTCCTTCCATACTTATAAGAAATTAGTCCCACTTCTCAGATGATTTATGAACAAGAGGTTGAAAGGTTTGTTCTTGTTTAAGGATGAGTGGTTGTACGAGAGTGTGAAAATATTGTTGGGAGAGGAAATTGTACATGTAGGTCATCACTATAGGACAAACATGGAGGCATAATCATTGATTGTCGCTTGGGGTTTCCAATTTGAGGACGAGGTGGACAAGGTAAAAAATGCCTTGAGAGTTGTAATTGATGGGTACTACTTGTTAAATCTAGATATATAGTGTGTGTTCTCATGTGGTCCCGAAGGTGGTCATTGTTCTCGAGGCAGGGGTGGCTGGTCCGGTGGTGCTGCTACCACTCATTCGATGGGTTGATAATGATTTGAAGGCAAGATGCAAAGCTCTTTCTTGGCACGGGTGGTAGGCCTTCAAATTATTTGCAAGGTTGATGCAGTGTGATGAGGTTTTAATAGTCCTTCATGAAGTGGCATGTGTAGAGGTGGGTCGAGAGTTGCGACAAAGACCCGAGACTACCCAAGAAATGAAGCAGCTCTCAGAACTCTATGATGACTCGGAGTACAGGCCATTTCTGGGTTAATCTGTTTGTATCTTTTTGTTCCATGTCTGTTTTCTCCCCAGGGCCAGGCCCAACTTTGTATGTATGGGGGGATGTCTGCTACAAATTTTGGTACACCGAATTGGAATTTTGGGGTTTTTGCATGTAGTAGGGTTTTATTTTTTGTTGGGAATGGTGGTTTTGGCCCTTGGGGGTATTTTTTGTGGTGGTAGAACTCTGGTGGTTTTACTATACCACCTATACTTGCATATTTGTAATATTTTATTTCCAAGTAATACAATACAAAAATAATCGATAAAAAAAATGAAATATCATGCAAGTTTTGACATTACATATTGAAATTGTATATTTAATTCATTATAAAGTTATATACTATCGTCTGTTAGATGAGCATAGATCAACAACGTGAGGTGTATTTTGGGCTGAATGTGGGAACGACAAACATTTTTTGCAAACTTCTAACGTAAGACTTCTATAAACGATAAACATTTTTTGCAAACTTCTAATGGAAGACTTTCATAAATGATAAACATTTAATTAAGTATAGTTGATTTCTAAATTTGCAATTGTATACTTAATTAAATTTAATAAGCTTTATTTTGGCAGAAGTTGAAAAGGATTAAAAAGTCTTCAAAACCATTCTCAAAAAGTGACTCATGTCTATTGACATGGCCAAACAATGGCAAAAGTCCTAGAACCCATGACAACTGACAACATATACCATCGTTCGTTGGATGAGCACAAATCAATGGCTTAGGGTGGATTTCGGCCCGAATGTGGGAAGTAAACACATTTGTGAGAACTTCACCCAGAATTGAACGTTTTACATTTAATTAACTATAATTAAGTCTATAAAGCTCTATTTTGGGTGAAAGTTGAAAAGGATTAAAAAGACTTCAAAAACAGTCTATAAAGTGACTTGAGTCTAGTGATGTGCCCTAAAATGGAAAAAGTCATGGGACCCATGACAATTGACAACAGATACCATTGTTCATTGGATGAGCACAAATCAAGGACTTAGGGTGGATTTTGGCCCGAATGTGGGAAGTAAACACTTTTTTTAGAACTTGACCCGAAATCAAACGTTTTACATTTAATTATCTATAATTAAGCTCTATTTCGGGCGAAAGTTGAAAATGATTAAAAAGACTTCAAAAATAGTCTAGAAAAGTGACTCGTCACTTGAGTCTGGTGACATGTCCACTGTCCTCAGAATTTAGACTGAAGCAATGAATGGTTTGTCCTTCGGCAATGAATAGATATTAATAATAATTTATAAAATTACAGCAAGATTCTATAAATTTTGCCCTTTAGGTATTACTTTTGTACTTTTCAGTGTTTTTAAAATAAGTGACTCATAAATTATAATCATATTTCATTTCATGGAAAAACAAGTAAATCGAGGGATATTTAGAAATGGCTACTAGATTGAGGAATGCAAGTTGCAACAAAGTCTATCTGTGCCAATCTAGTGAAATAGAAATTTTGGGTAAAATCTAGAACACCTACATCCCACGTTTTTTACTTTTTTTAATCTCGTGGTTCAACTTGAGGGTTAGCATTTTTTGGGCTTGTATCTAGCATTATTTTGAGTTATTAACAATAATAGCGATGGGGAAACCAGGAAGCAGTAGTTCAACAAGAAGCCAAGTGAAAAAAAAATAGACCTAACCGAACTGGTTAAAACACCAGGTTTCACTGATGAATACCATGATATTTATGACCCTACTATCCATGGTGAAAAGCGTATCATAGATATTAGATATGCATTGTCTAATAAGGCGATAGATCCAAGTAGGGCAAAATTTACTGTTTTCAACACAATGTTAAAACAAAGAACAAATAAAATTGCATTGTGGGATGTTGGATTGGGAAGCATGGTCTTACCTAAAGTATTCCCTTGCCCTAAATTTTTCATTGTCTGCACTGAAAATTATGATGAAGATAAAAAAGCAATTGTTAATAAAAATATAAAAAAGGAAATTATTTCCATAAACGTGGGAGAATTTTCTTGTTTGTTGAACCTAGGGTTTGAAGCACAAAACTCAAACGTCCACATTGACCTAGGAAAGCTGGCAGAGAATTATGAGAGTCTCGATCCAATTCATAAAGATTCATTTATCAGAGCTTTAATAATGTGTGGTACTCCATTGGATTGGAATCATAAGCCTCCTTATGATTGTAACATTTTTGTTCCATAGGTTCGGGATACTATTTCCTTATTGACATTTTGCTTGGGATTGGAAATTGATAGGGAAGTGGGTGTTAGCCTTCTTGAAATGATGTTTAGTATCCATTGTGTAAGTCAACCAATAAGATATAATTTTTTTGAGCATGTTGTTCAATCCATGCAAAAACAATTACTAATGATCAAAAAAGGTTCCTGTAAGACATTTAGGTTCTCATCCTACTTGTGCTAACTTCTTCTATCCACGTATCATGCAATATTCCAGAACAACAATCTTCACATTGTGAACTATAAGATTGATGATAAGACTCAGAATAAAACATAGTGTCTAATATATGAGCGAACACCAAAGATAAGGATGCATGATACCAGAAAGAACTACAACCATTTTGTAGACTTCTTTTTGGCACCAATGTATAATGAAATTACAAGCACTCCAATGCCTAGATTGTCTGTGTCTCGTAGAGATTGCATTCATCTCAAAAGTCAAATACAATTGGTTGACTAGTTCTTCATGGAAGAATACATTGTGTTAAGGTTTTATGGATCAGCAGTAAAACCCTACAGACTTCCAATACATGTGAGAGAGAGGGTATTTGCATTAAAATATGTATGGAAGTTGGAGAGCACAGATATGCACTTTCATGGTTAGAAAAAGAAGAGCATATTTCCTTCCTTGCCTTTCTCATGTGGAGGGTTCACATTTGAGAGAAAAGCATTCATTGTGGCACATGATTTTTTGACAGTTTTTAGCTTTGGTGATGAGGGTCTCTATTAGTATGATCCAATCGGTGTAGTTCAAGCAAGGCTTGGGAAAAATGAGAACTCTTCAATGTTATGTCAACATGAAAACAAACCATTGCTAGAAAAGCTTAGAAACATGGACTCCTGGGATGAGGTGAAAAAAGAGATGGAGAAAATTGCCACTGACAATAACATTTCAACAAAAGAATTGGCATCACAAATTATGGAATTTCACACACAAGGGACAACAAATGAGGGCATCCAAAATAGGAGGTCCTACAATTTCTACCAAAAATATGCTAATCCATCTAACAAATCTATTCCCAAAACAATTCTGCAAGAATGTAAAGACAGTTATTGGACTCGAACCAAAATAAATAATTTTTAGACTATGAGGAAGAATCTCGGTGAACCAAAGACCAATGCAGAATTTGAGTCCATCGACGAGGATGTAGAATTTAGCAAATTGTGGAATATGGAGCATCCCACAACAACATATGATAGGAGTGATGATGAAAATGAGTATGAGGTTGAGCCCGCTACTACAACTACTATAGTCCCTAAAATATTAGGTAGAGTCAATGAGTCCATGAAAGAAAAATATAGCAAAGGGGCAAACATTATGGAAAAAATAGGTTTTAAAGGTGGTGGTCTAGGTCCTAGAGGAGAAGGCATTTGGTATCCACTTGAGGTACAACTTCCATCAGATTCAAAATCAAAATCTCTTTTTAAACCAGTCATTGGACTTGATTCATCAGATTTATCATGAAAAGGTACTACTCATTACCCTCAGTGTCCACTTGCATTTGTTATAGGTTCAAATCCACAACCACCACCACATCATGGTATTCCCATTGGTGGTGAATCAAGTGCCACTGCCACTGGTGGTGTATTCCTATTAGTGTTCAATCAAGTGCCATTACAATTGGTGGGATTGGCATGAGTACTACTATTGATACTAGTTGTCTTGTTGTTGGACAAGTGCAACAACAAAATATCTCTCGTAAGAGGCCACTAGTGGTAGATACTCATACTATTCAGAATCCTATATCAAGCGCCACTGCCACTACAAATCTATCATTTGTAGCTTTAGGACAGACCCCTCAAAAGACTATAAAAACTACACATGCAAGTGATAGTGGGATAGGATCAGGAATGGTTGTTGGTACTCCTCGTAATGCACTAGTTAAAACCACAGGCATAGGTGGAACTGGATGTTACTACTTATCAAGTTGCCATTAGTTTTATGTCAAAGTTATTCTATATACTCTAGTCGATTACTACTACCAAAATATTCAGTCGGTATGCATAGTCTAGTCGGTTACAGAAGAAAGTAGTCTCAAAGCGTAGTATACACCGAGCTATCTACCAAGTATCATTCTATGTCTATCGAGTAGCAAAGATGACACATCGAGTTGATATACACCGAGTGAAACATGTTACCAGATTCATTAAACATGGACACACATATGAAAACATGTTACAAGATCGAAGAACATCTAGCCATTATCACATTGGAAATTGCACTTAAAGATTGTGTATGATTTTGAGGTCATCTAACCAATGAAATATTTTGCATGGTTATTCATTCGATAAAACATGTTTGTAAGATTGAAACAATGAAAGGATCACCATCATAAGAGATCTATTTATACAACATGGATTAAGATCAAAAATATACATGTAGCATGACAGAAGGGAAGATATAGAGATATATGAAGCAAGACATGTGAAAGCACCAAGTGTTATGACTGTTACAAAGACACAGAGGTCACCAAGAAGGATTTCAAAGAACAGTCAAAGAACAGAGTAAACAGAAGGGTTTACCGAGTTACTATATGGGTTATTGAGGTATGCTATAAGCAAGGTAATCTATTCTGAGCACATAGAATCTGCTATAACATTCTAGATGTGAAGTTGCAGATATTTGTAATGATTTTATTGTAATATTGTGAAGTTTTAAGAGAAACCTTTAATAAGGTAAAAGACTCTAATCAAGTCTATAAATTGTAAAGCCTCTAACCAAGTGTAGCATTTAGATTAAGTGTTGTAAAATCCTTTAGCAAGGTAGATCTAACAGATCTTGTTACTCCTAATAGGGTAAGCTATCAGAAATAGCTAAACATGTAGCTTTAATCGAGCACCCTTTATTATTGCAGTAGTGAAGTTGTGGGTGCCATCCCCACTGTGTTTTTTCTCTCTAACCAAGAGTTTCTGCATAACCAAAATATATGTGTTATGGAGTGAATCATGTATGATTGTTATCTATTTGTTTTAGCTTTATATTATGTTACTACACTATTTGGTTTATGCATAATAGTAAAGTTATTATTGAAGAAAAGTTTTGAAGTAATGATTCACCCCTCCCCTCTCAGTACATTAGCTTTCCATATTGGGCCTAATAATTGGTATCAGAGCTTGAATCTTGGAAAAGGGTTTAACTACCTAAAGAGAAAGATCTTATCAATGGAAGGCTATAAACAATCTTGGAGGATTGTGTATCTGCAAGAAGAGCTAGATCATGCTAATCAAGTGATTGCAGACATGCAAAGGCAAATACAAAAATCTCTGAAAGTGAGAAGAAGATTATCTAATGATTTGCAAGACTCTCAAGAGTTAGTGGAACAAATTGAGACATCATCTGAGAACAATATATCTAAAGAGACTGAAGAAATGATTGGAGTATTGAGAGAAAACAACAAAGCACTGGCTGATCAACTAAAAGCAATGAAAAGAGAACATGAACATTTCAGCACACAGATGATTGAAAATCTTGATGCATTAAGGACAATCGAGGATAATGTAAGGGATCTACAAAGAGAGAAACAAAAACTTGAAGTCTTAGTATCTGATAAGAATGATGAAATCACAAGGCTGACTAGAATTCAACAAAATCTGTCAGATCAACTAGGTTATGCACATCATGAAGAAAATCTTAAGGATGATAAGAATCAAGCATTGAAACTTGAAGTATCAAGGTTGACCAATGAACTTGAAACAAAGAAGAAATCCAAAGAAACACTGAAGAAGAGTTATGAAGCATCAAAGATGTTGGATGAGCAATTGAATACATGAAGTCCCAACAAAGATGCAGGACTCAGTTACAAAGGAAAAGACTCTGCCGAGAAGGGAATTCATACTACCGAGAGAGGAGAATCATCAAAGCAAGCTAGAAACAAGAATAACATCAAAAGAAAGAAGCCTATTTGCAACTACTGTGGAAATCAAGGTCATACTGCCAACATGTGCCAAATCAGAAAAGGTAAGCAACTAAATGTCACTAAGTCCAATGGTTATTGTTACAACTACAATAAATATGGTCACACATCTAAAAAATGTAGGAAAAAGTCTATAAACAATTATCAGAAGGCAAAATTCAAAGGGTTTTGTAAAAACTGCAATAGATATGGACATAGTACCGAGAAGTGTTGGTTTAAGCAAAAGAACTATATGTGGTCTGCACACTGAGCAAATGCTAGAGGTTACCGAACTCACACAAATCCTTACCGATAATATTCTAGAGTACCATGGGATTACAATACAAGGATATGGTGTAAATGTTGTGGAAGATATGGACATATAAGTGTCAACTATTTTATAAGGTTTGGGATGTACAACCGAAGATCATGGAGAAATCCTGGTATGGCATGTTTTCATTGTCACAAAGTTGGACACTTAGCTGGAGATTGTAGAGATCAACCTAGAAAAGACACTAAAGAAATAAAAGAAAAATTACAGATGATTTGGAAAAAGAAGGAAATTGTGTCAAATGAAGAAAGCACCTTACCTACTGATTTAGGTGCACCTATTCCAAATTAATCGGTAAAGGTATGAAGGGACTGCATTCTCTCAAGGTTAAATCTTAACAGTTCCTAGTTTATTATGTACTTAGTTCAAATCTGCATAATTAAGATGTATTAGTAAGATTGAAATTCTATCAAAGTCTTTTGGAGCACTTTATAGGAAACCTGTGAAGTCGGTGTATACAGAAAACCTGTCTAGTCAGTGAATGAAGGAAGTTTGGTTACTCGGTTAAAGTGAAAAAAGGAAATAAAGTTAAGTGGAACCTAGTGCATTTAATGTTTTTGAGCTAACCTACACAGAGCCTAATAAGGCATATTGTGTACTTTAAAGCAAGCAAATTCAAACGTCCTATAAAGAAAATTCAAGGTATTTACATCAATCTCAATGCATTGTTAAGCTGGTTTACCAATCTTATCAAGTTGCTATTATCTACTACATATAAAGCATCTGCCATTTGAAATCCTGAAACCCTAAGGATCCTTTGTTAGCTTTTATCTGAAATCTAAAATGGCACCTAAGATCCAAGATCCCATCGTTGTCAAGAATGTAGAGGAGCCCTCACTAAAATACTCTTTGACTCCCAAAGTTGCATCTAAACCGGATGACAAAACCACATTTTCACTCATCCCGGATAGAGTGTTATTAGTCGAGGATGTGAGATTCTTCACCAAATGTCGTGTTGAAGAACTCGGTCATGTTGAAACCAAAGACACCTTTGATGAACTGTGCACAGATGGTAAATTGAATAGCAAGTATGAACACATTAAGATCAAGGGATTAACTGAATCCCTAACCTATCCCCGTGTGTTCAAACCCTAGTGGGTTAAGTTTGTTCTAAGAAGAGTTCATGATGATTTCATGTGGTTAGAAGAGCAACCATTTAAGATTACCAAGGAAATCATTCATCTGATTATCGGTTACCCCATTTATGATCATGCCCAAGCTCAAAAGATGATATCATAAAAGGAATTGATCAATTTAACTGGAGTGGAATCAGATTGCAAAGGATTGAAACTGAATAATTTCACTAATGAAGAACTAAAATTTTCCATAAGAGTAATAGGTTACTATTTCTTCCAATCAGTAAGGGAAAATAGTGTACCCTGTGCAGCAGTAGACCTGGCATACAAAATTGTGAAAAAGGGAATGAAAATTGATTTATGTGAGGTGTTGTTGAAGAGCCTGTTTGAGAATCTGAACACCATCAGGAAGCCGAAGAAGAACAACTTGGCTAATACACTAAAGTTTGGCTCATTACTTATATGCATGTTTTTTTATTTTGAAAAATTCTTTCCATCAGTTGGTAAAGTTGTTTGGGAACTACACTGACCAATCACCCATCAAATTAATGACTTCATCAAGAAGTTAGGTGATAATTTCAATGATATTATGGATGATTACTTCAGTAAGTTCCAAGAGAAAATGTATAACAGATATAGGATTCCACCCCAGCAAGTAGAGACATACAAAAATGACATATGTTTTGAAGTTGACACTGATTACTGTTATGTGAATGCTATGGAACCAATAGCTCAATCTTTGTTACCTATGGGATACAAGATTGATTTTGACATCACACAATAGCAAATTGATGCATTTATTACATTGCCAAGACATGCTACCGAGCTGAGGTATGGAACCTATGAAGAAGTAAAGGAAAAAGTAAAGATGAGCATTGTAGTACCCAAAGCTACAAGAAAGGCAACAAAGATGATAAAGGCATTATTGGAGAAATTCGAAGAAGACTCTTGTTAGGGTTTCAAGCAGATCCGAAGCAAATATGAACTAACAATTATATGCAGATTTAAATACAAAAGATAAAGAAATAAAACAGGACACAGATAACACAGAGATTTAACGTGGTTCACCCAAAATGGGTTACGTCCACCATACACAGTCGTCCAATCTTTCTTATTATCCAGCAAAAATAGTACATCAACCTTCCAATGCCTTAAGCATCCCAGCCACTTATAACATGCGCTTTTAGGGCAACAAACAAAGTCGGCCTTTTTAGGGTTTTATTGCAATGTCGGTTTTCATCAACAAAAAATGGCAAAAAATTTTTTCTCGGGGGCTGCCACCCCCGGACCCCGGTGAGGATACGTGCTAAGTGTACAGTACTTTGCTGATCAGTCACCACATTTCAACAACTCTTCCTCTACACCTGTCAAAGGCACCATTGCAATTACTGAAGAGGAATCTGAAGCCCAAGAGGCAGCTATAACACTAAGCACCGAATTGCCTAAGGGAAAAGTGTTGAAGAGAAAGAAATAGGACACATCAAAGGCCTCACTGACTCCACCTCCAAAGCGACCTAACACTAGAGCATCTGCAGCTTCACTGAATAAGAAAACAAAGAGTGTTACTATTCCCAAGGTAGCAAAGACCTACAAGAAATCTACTCAGAGACTCATTTTGGCAAAAGAGTCTAGTGATACCGAATCTGAGGATGCAAGCAAATTTCAGATTGTCAAGGGCAAGAAGGTAAATGTACATAGTGTTGAAAACTTATGTGCTAATCTAAAAGAATATGGAGGATTTGGATCATTTAGATATGCAAAGTATGAAACTAGAAATAATGATGAGAAGAGACAAATTGAAGAAGTTGTCATCAGCACACTTCTAAAATTCTGGTTGGCTTCATTGGAACTAGCTAAGTCACTTCCAAATGAACTTTATTTACATATTGATAATAGGTGGAAGTATGCAATGGACTCAAAGAAACAGATCAGAGAAAGAAGTTTGGTTCATCTCTTTCCTAACATGTCAGTAGCTGAAATAAAAGAACATCTGACAACCTACAACTCAAAGTTTCTTGTCAAACAGAGAGCCTTAAAACTGATGAATGGGCTGTATATTGAAGTTGAAAATGAGACAAAAGCAAAGTGGTAGGAAATCTTTAAACTCAAGGATGTCGATGAGCAAGCTACAGTTGAAATTGTTGATGTCACTGAGCAAGATTCTAATGTTACTGAGTAAGACCCTGCTAACACCATTCAAATAGATGAAGATATCATGGATATAGAGGCATCAGAATAGGAAATGATAGAAGGCAATGCATATGCAAAACTTGTGTCTAATGAATCAGTCTTGGAACAAGTTCAACCTTATCCACCAGTCAAGGAACCTGTCTCAACCAAAATCCCTCAGGATATGGAGCAAGGCATCAAAGGTCACAAGTCTACAAAAGGAGAAGGTAATACTCAAGAATAGACATCTCAAGCAACTTCTAGCACTAAAAATGTTGCAATTGAGACACCAAGTACCGAGACACCAAAGGACTCTATAGAGGCTAAAGAAACCGATCAAAGTGTTACCTCTATCGAGCAACCTACCGAGGGTCATCAAGCCTCACAAGCCATTGTCTTAGTTCCATTGGTAAAAGGTAAAGAAAAGAAGATGAAAAAGCATAGTTTTAAAGTTAATTTGTCAAAACCAATAGTGTTGCCCGATGTAGATATATCAAAATTAAAGGGGCAAGCACTCATTGATTTCGGTGAACTATGCAAAGCCAAGGCTGGACAAGAGAAGCAAATGGCAATTCAAAAGAAAAATAAGGCACTTCAGAAGGTGAAAGCACTCTTAATAGATATGCTACCTGAAGCTATAGTGTCAACAAATGCAGCCATCCACATTCAACTAGATGATCTCCTAACAAAATAAGAGACATGTGGAGTAGATGCATCAGAGTATTTGAGCAAGCTAAAAGACAAAGAGCTCACTGCAAAAATGATAGAAGAGGTACAAAAAGCTATAGCTATTGGAAAAGTTAAACTTGTCAAATTTATTGCTGAGTTGACTCCTCAACTCAAGCACATTATTTATTTCAGAAACTCTGCACATTTTCTTTATTCATTAAAGACATTAAAAATAAAACAAAGGCAATTGAGAAAGAGATCACCGATCTCTCAAATAAGTTGACCACAGAGCCAAATTCAATTTAGAATTTCTATACAAGGTTACAACAGCTCATGGCTCAACAATTGGACCTAAGAAATAACACAAGATCAGGATGGACATAATGACACTTTAGACATTATTCCTTCCTCATCTTTCATCCGTCCAAGAATAGATCAACTGAGCCACATCCTTATCTACTACACAAGAGGGAAGCACTCTAGATGGCTTAATATCATTATTGGCTAATATTTAAGCACAAAATTATTTAATGGACAATGTAAAGATTGCACTCTTTGTCGCTCTCACCGAAGCCTGGACCAAGTACAAATCCATTTTTGATTAGTTACCACCCCCGAATGGTAATTAAGTTTTGATGTTTGTCAAAAAGGGGGAGTGATATAGTACTGGGGGAGTGATATAGTATTCAAAGTATCAAACAAAAGGAGTATAGTATACAGGGGGAGTATACTGAGCAAAGTAAGTGGAGTATACCAAGCAGAGTAAGCAGAGTATCCAAGAGCAGTGAATCAAGCAGAAAATAGAATAGTAAGCAAAGAATGAGCACAGATCACCAAGCATGCAAAATCAGAGTTTTGTATAGTATATCAATAAGGGGAGTATATCTAGATTTACTATTTCATTGACTATTCTATATACTGTCAGTATAGTCAAATTTTGCAAGTATATAGATTATTGAGTTATAACTTTGAAAGTAGTTTTTGTCAAACATCTCAACTAATGTCAAAAGGGGAGATTGTTACTACTTATCAAGTTGCCATTAGTTTTATGTCAAAGTTATTCTATATACTCTAGTCGGTTACTGCTACCAAAATATTCAGTCGGTATGCATAGTCTAGTTGGTTATAGAAGAAAGTAGTCTCAGAGCGTAGTATACACTGAGTTGTCTATCGAGTATCATTCTATGTCTACTGAGTAGCAAAGATGACACACCGAGTGAAACATGTTACCAGATTCATTGAACCTGGACATACATATGAAAACGTGTTACAAGATCGAGGAACATCTAACCATTATCACATTGGAAATTGCACTTAAAGATTGTGTATGATTTTGAGGTCATCTAACCAATGAAATATTTTGCATGGTTATTCATTCGATAAAACATGTTTGTAAGATCGAAGCAATGAAAGGATCACCATCATAAGAGATCTATTTATAAAATATGGATTAAGATCAGAAATATACATGTAGCATGACAGAAGGGAAGAGATAGAGATCTATGAAGCAAGACATGTGAAAGCACCAAGTGTTATGACTGTCACAGAGACACAGAGGTCACCAAGAAGGATTTCAAAGAACAGTCAAAGAACAGAGTAAATAGAAGGGTTTACCGAGTTACTGTATGGGTTACCGAGGTATGCTATAAGCAAGGTAATCTATTCTGAGCACATAGAATCTGCTATAACATTCCAAATGTAAAGTTGCAGATATTTGTAATGATTTTATTGTAATATTGTGAAGTTGTAAGAGAAACCTTTAACAGGCTAAAAGACTCTAATCAAGTCTATAAATTGTAAAGCCTCTAACCAGGTGCAACATTTAGACTAAGTGTTGTAAAATCCTTTAGCAAGGTAGATCTAACAGATCTTATTACTCCTAACAGGGTAAGCTATCAGAAATAGCTAAACATGCAGCTCTAACCGAGCACCCTTTATTATTGTAGTAGTGAAGTTGTGGGTGCCATCCCCACCGCATTTTTTCTCTCTAACCAAGAGTTTCTGCGTAACCAAAATATATGTGTTATGGAGTGAATCATGTATGATTGTTATCTATTTGTTTTAGCTTTATATTATGTTACTGCACTATTCGGTTTATGCATAATAGTAAAGTTATTATTGAAGAAAACTTTTGAAGTAATGATTCACCCCTCCCCTCTCAGTACATTAGCTTTCCATATTGGGCCTAACACTGGAGCCTCTGCTATTTCACCTTTCAAACATTCAATTGCTTCAACAAGCCCTTTTGTGATTACTATGAAAAAATTGAACACGCAACAAATACAAATAAAGAAAAAAAGAGAGCATTGCATAGGGTAGCCCTGACTAAAGTTTTAGATGAACAACCTGCAAGGAACATGGTATTTCCAACATATGACCCACACAAAGATATGATGGAGTTCATGGTTTTTATGCCTCTAAATAAAGATAAATATATACCACACAATCAGATAGATCCCTTTGAATTTCATGTTAGCACCCTCCAAATGGATTTTTCCAAAGTACAAAATGTGGATTAAATTAGTGTTTCAAAAAGGACTAACTAAGTGGTCTACACTTCAGTGCTAAAGGTGGAGAGAGAAAAAAATAAATTAGAGAAACAAATAGAAAAGTTACAGGAAGACCTAGCAAACAAAAAATCAAAGAGGAAAGCAGCAGATAACAAGTGCAATGATTTACAGAAAAGGATAAAAAATTCGGGCTTTGCAGTAGAAATTGTAGAGCAAGAAAAGATGGATGTAGAATTGAAGGACTTGCGTGAAAAACTAGCTAAAAGTAGTAAAACTATTGATGATGAAAGAGACAGTTTTTTAAAATTATACAAAAGTTATGTGTTTGTTGCTGCCGAAATAAGGAAAATACAGGACCTATTGGATCATGAGAAGGAAAAAGAAAAACATTTCAAAGAGGAAGTAGAGGAACAAAGAAAAAAATGTGCACAAATGAAAGAAAACCTGCACAATGCAAATGATAAAATTAAAACTTTGGAGGATAGATTGAAAGATAATATGAAAAATGCAATGAAGTATATACAAGAAAACATTTGGGGGAAAATAATGTAGAGGAGTGACAAGTTGTGTGAATGGTTTGAATTGAATGAAAGTCTGAGATTAATTTATATGAAAATCAAAGGGCATATTGAGAAGAGCATACATGTTTACTCAAAAGAGGATATGACAAAACAAATTTTGCAAGTAGTCTACAATACCAGTGACAACTATTTGGCATCCAAGGGAATTAACAACCGCATTGATGCCACAGTTAAGACATCATCTATCCTTCAAAAATGCCAGAAACTAAGGGAAAAATCAAAAGTGATGGATAAATGTGGCAAAAAGATATTGAAGCTGCAAGAAAAGACAACTACTTTAATTAAACTTGGTTTTCCTAAGACCGTTGACCCATCAAATAAATTCATTGAAAAATAAGCTTACAAAAAAAACATGGAGATAAAAATGAAGTCTGATTTAGACTTGCTTCCTAAGAACACAACTCCCCAAATATTTCTAGAATCCATCAAACCATTTACAACTCTGAATGTGGTATTCAGTGAAACAGTGATGTTAAGTCACTCTTCTAAATATGGATTGTTGATGAATTTGTAGTTGAATTTCCATAGTTTAAATAATATTGACCTTCCATCAGACAAAGAGTAGAGCACCCTACAAAAACTGACATAGAATTCTCAAGAATCATAGTATGTATTGCACAGTTTTCTACTTTTACTCTTAATTTAAAGGTTTTATGTTTTTTTTGTTTGGAATTTGACATTGCTTGAAATAACTTTGTTTTATGAATAGGAAAAAACTAAAACTTTCTATTGCTAATCTAGCTTATGAATCTATGATGCACAGTGCAAACCTTTAGCCTATAAATTTGTATTCTCAAATTCTCCCAAGTTTTAACATTTTTGCATTTCTCTATTTCTGATTACTAGGTTTTGGGCACTGCTATTATCTATATTTAATGATTCCTAGCTTGAATTAATATTTAATTTTGAACTCTAGTTTTTGAACAGGAGACATCAAACATGTAGCAGTTGTTAAATTGCTAATCCATCCTGTGATGGCCATGTAAATGTGTGTTGAGTTTGTGATACTGATGGCAGTCTGGACAATATATTCAATGTTTGGTGCCTTAGTAATTGAATTTGATGTTGAGTCTTCACATGTTGCAAATCAACTTGAAGTTGTTGTTGCTCCCTTGTTTCTATAAAAGGGAATTCAAGGTCATTTGCAAAGGGTTCTAAGACTTTGTATTGACTTTTGCATGGAGAATCACACATAGTGGTGTATTGAATGATTTGTATCATATGGCTATATTTTTTAATGAATTAATGAAAATCTAAGTTTTCAACATGTCTAAATAACCATCTATGTATCAATAAACACATTATGGTCTTTTATTATGCTATTTTAAATCTGGAAATAGAAATTTGAAAAATACAATTACAAATCAATATTAAATTCTAATTTCAAAAAGTTGATAGACTCATAAAATATCATCAAGTTATCTACCATAATAATATGATTTTGTAATATGAATGATGAGATACAGTAATAAGATTAATAAATACCAATCTCTTATAGTTTCCATTCATCCTCATCAAATTCAGAGATTTCTTGACTCTTGTCTATGCTTTCTTCACTCTGAGTCTACATACCTTCATTGAATTGCATCTCAATGCTACTAGTAGGTCTAGTACATGACTCAATAGTGTCACTGGCACTTTGGTTTGAAGTGTTTCCCAAACTTCTTCTTTCACATTTGAACCTCTAGATTTGTAGTGCCCTATCGTAAGGAAAAGTGTGTACATGATACCTAGATGTATAGAACCTCAAGCAATTTTCCAAATCTTTGTCTAGTTTGTTTCTTAGTTTTGATTTTAGGAACCCCAAAGCACTGAAAACTCTCTCATCTTCCACTGAACCCAATATCATGGTAAGACATAAACCAACAAGCTTCAAATATTCTGGCATTGAATCACGCAATGCTTCGTTCTCAGCTATATATTTCCAAAGCCTTGTTATTGATCCCTCTTCATGGGGGTTCTCCATTTTGCCATATTGTTCCCTCATAGTGTATGCAAAATGAGATGATTTCTCTCTAATATGAGTTTCGTCTAATATTCCATTTATAGTTACTCCATTCATTCTCTGGATATGCAAAATTGTTTTATCAAAGTCAGTAGCTTACTTCGAAAATCAGCTGCACTATTGAGGCTCTAATATTGAGGAAACATAATAGAGATGGCTTTGAGTAGGTTGTCATGAGGGAATCTGCTTCTAATCTGTGAGGAAAGATCATAGGCAATTTTCTTCATAGAAGTAGTTACAGACTCAACAATCTTGTAAAAATCTTCCCTTGTAACCCTTGCTAGTTGCTTCCTGGGCCACTTTCCTGGTTCTTCGGGGTCGACCATGGCATAGAAGTGCATTGGTATCTCAACTCCCCTTACATTGGCACATACTCCCCGTTTGCACCAATTTATAAAAATTTATCAGGATTGTTCAAATTTGTGAGTGTCTCCCACTTAACAAATTTTTCATCAGATAGTGTTGGTTTATTTCAATAGAGATTGTCGAGGGACATGCATGTCATCTTACACAACGTAACATATTCTGCAATATATAGAGCTATTTTTTGAGTAGCCTTCATAATATTACTCATTTCCTCTAGCATAGGTAGAAGAGTTCCTAAAGTTAAGAGTGTCTCTAGATTACTTAACCTCTAAAGAAGGTCAAGAAATTTTGGTTGATCTGATTCATTGTGAGTTGTCTGAAATAGTCCAATCAAGGATGGATGACCTGAAAAAACTTGATGCATTGGACCATCCAAAGAGATCCATCTGGTATCATTATCCTTGAGAAGCTTGTTCCCATCAATTATTCCATCAACAAAGTGTTGAAATTCCATAAATCACTTAGGACTTCGACAGAAGTGTGAGTAGAGCTCTTTGATTTTTTTTTATTTTTTATTTACCAAAGCATACTTGCTCATAATTCCAAAAGCTAGTGATAGGGAGCTTGCTAAGGAAGTGCTCACAAGGCTAATTAGCTCAAAAGGATCAATTTATTAGCAAAAGACTTGTAGAATCTGTTGTGTATGACTACTTAATCCATCTTGTTGTTGTAATTTAAAGTACTCCATGGTTTACTTGCCTAATAAACTCCCTTTTTGGTGATGACTCTCACCTATCCACAGATCTACTCAAAATGCTTATTCCTTCCAACTACACTTCCTCATGCTTGGCTCTTGGGGCCTTCAACCTTAGGTTTCAAAGTGAACTAGGGGTCTTCCACATGGAAATGTAGGGGCAATGTGGTATTGCTCACCTTTGAATGCTCGCCATTTGTTTGAGGTCTTAAACCCTTAGTGTGCTCAAGTTCACCAACTAAGACCAACTACACCCTCATGAGGTTGCACACTATCTAAGGGTCCCAATTAACATTTGTTTGAGTGATTAGGATTGTCCTCACTATGTTTCATAAGCCCAAGTTTCACTTTTCCATCGGGTTCATGCACTAGACAAAAAAAATAGTCTTTTTTGTGTGTTATGCAACAATGGGCTACTAGCCTGTGGAGGCCTAATTGGCCCTTTTTTCATCACCTAGCCCAAAGGTGGGAATTTCCACCTAGGATCTTGTTTTTGATGGTGTTTATGAGTTCTATGCTTGAATATTTTCAAGGTTTAGCCGACTGTTTGTTCAGGTTTAGGATTGTCCACCTTTTGTGGCATATTTGGAGGGTTTGGTAGGGTTTGGAGCAAGTAACTTTGGAAAGTCTCTCTAACACCACTCTTCAAGCCTCCAAAATGGCTTAGGATCTCTACCACACCACAAGGAACCTTCCCCTATTTCTTTCCTACAATCAAAATGTCAAACACTTGGCAAGCAAGTGGGAAAACAGTAAATTGCCCTTTTCACTGTCCTTTTTTAACCTTTTACCAGTCAACAACATTTGCACTTTGGGACCTGGAAGAATGAAGAGTTTGGAATTGGGAAAACACCTCAATGGTGTCTTCAAACATGTAACACACCTCCTATTACATTGCCTTCAAGATTCAAGGCTTAGATTATGCTCTTCAAGCATTCCATGGACATTTTGCCATATACAATTCATGAAAACATTGAACTCACTGTTTGATTACAAAATGAGAAATATTTAAGTAAGAACAAGATAAACTAGCCATCCAAGAAGATAATCAATTCCCTTGGCCAAATTCCTAGGCCCTTGTCACATTCATTTGCTCACCCAAATTACTTTTGAGTGCAACCTTTGAGTTTTGTTCAAGCTACTAGCCAAATGACAAACACTTGCCTAGTATTCACTCAATTGCATATTCCAAACACCTCTCTGGCACAAAATGAAAGATATTTACATTATATACACATGAATAAACTTGGAAGAATCCATTAGAGGGTACCCAGACCTGGATCAACCAAGTTGATGCATTTTACAACTCCAAACCCCTAGCAGGGCAGCAGGTACACAATTTATAAATATTTTTGTACAAACACCTTGCAAATGAAAAACCAATGAAACAATTACATGAGAATATTTATTATATCAACATTTCAAATTCCAATAAGGTACAGTATGGATTTGTACAACTACAATACAAACTGTTATTCAAAAGGAAGGAAAAACAGTCATAAAAACCAAAAAAGCATGATTTCAATTAAGATTCTCTCGTAAGTACAATCACCAACCCTTTCCAATGAAAAGGGAGGCCTTATATAGTTTCTCTAGTTGGTTTTCAAGCCCTAGTATGGACATGAGGCTTCAATAACTTCATTTTGCAAGAAAATGACAATTTTGACAACTTTTCAAATCAAATGACAACTTTTCTTGCTCAAAAAGGCATTTTTGACAACCTAGCCTTATCAACTTTCCTAAACAACTTAGACATGATTAAAAAAACTAAACAAACATGTTTCAATTCTCTTGAAGACATTAGGAGACCTTTTTGGCAATTTTTCACATTTTTGCCAAAAATTGTCAATGAAGGCCTAAAAGGCAAAACTTGATCTCTAGAGCCCAAAATGAGATCAAAACCACTAAACATGACCCAAAAAAACCTAAAAAAACATAATCAACCTAACAAAAGACTTTACAAACATAAAAGAATTAAATACTCAAAAATGGGAGTTTTACTCAACTAGGTGCTCCTGCACCATACTCCCCCAAAAACAAAGAAGTCATGTGACTCCTTGAGGCAGAAAAGAAGAAGAAATGCCAACTTTTTGAAAGTCAGCTTTAGGTATCCAAGTGGTCTTTGAGGTAGGTTTATCCTTCCATTTGATGAGATGCTCCATGTAGGTGTGATTCCTTGTCTTTTTGAGAATTCTTGAGTCTAGAACCTGTTCAGCTTGGGGAAAAGAAAGAGAAGGGAAAGATAGATTAGAAAGGGGTTTGAAAACATCTAAAAATATTTGAACCTCCTCAGGTGGCTATCCTTTGAAAGCAATCAGATCTGCAACATTAAAAATGGGGGACAAAGAAACATTAGTAGGCAAATCAATTTTGTAAGCATTAGACCCATACTTACCCAAGATCTTACGAGGGCCTATCCTCCTCATCTAAAGCTTTCTTGGAACTCCCTTTTGTAGCCTTACCTTATTCAAATGAACCATCACATAATCACCTATGGCAAACTGAACATCTCTCTTTGTAGCATCCACTCTTGCCTTGACTTTTTGAGAGGTATCTTGGAGAGCCTGTCTCACTTGCTCATGAACATCCTTCATGGAGTGAGCCATGTCATCTGTTGTTCCACTCTTATGCTGCAAGTTAGTGATATCCCTCAACTCCGTTATACCCCTTGGATGCATACCATAAACAACTTCAAATGGACTTTTACCTGTAGACCGGTTAACACTGTCATTATAGGCATATTCTGCTTGATGAATGCGCTGATCCCAACTCTGCCCATATTCCTTTGTCAAGCACCTAAGCTTGTTTCCAAGAGACATGTTCACAACTTCGGTTTGGCCATCAGTTTGTGGGTGATAAACTAAATGAAAAGAGAGATTAGTACCCAATCTCTTTCACAATGTTTTCCATAAATGACCAAGGAACTTAACATACCTATCTGAAACAATGCTTGTAGGCAAACCATGAATTCTAACAACTTCTTTGAAAAATAAATAAGCAATAGGACTTGCATCATGTGTTGTCTTGCAAGGAATGAAGTGAGCCATTTTACTGAATCTGTCAACTACTACAAAGATGTTATCAAATCCTGCTTGAGTTCTAGGTAATCCTACTACAAAATCCATACTAATGCAATCCCAAGGCCTATGTGGAATGGAAAGAGGCTGATATAAACCAACATTAGAGGAATTACCTTTTTCTTTATGGCATACCAAGCACTTCTCAACATACCTCCTGATGTCTCTCCACATATTAGGCCAATAATAGAACCTTTGAACAAGCTCTAAGGTCTTATTGAGACAAAAATTTCCACTTAAGCACCCATTGTGCTTCTCTTGAATGAGGTTCTCTCTCATAGAACCCATTGGAACACACAACTATCCACCCCTAAATAACAAACCATCCTACAAAGTGAAATCAGCATACACACCATGGAAGTTATTCTCAAAATCTTTACAAACTTTATAAGCTTCAGCAAAATCATTATCAATAGGATACATCTCCCTGAAACTATCAATACCAATGCTCTAAACTTGAATCTCATGAATAGTTAACAACCTTCTACTTAAAGAATCTACTACTTTATTCAACTGACCCTTCTTATGCTTAAGAGTAAAAGTGTAAGCTTGTAAGTATTCTACCCATTTAACATGCCTATGATTCAGTTTATCCTGTGAGTTCAAGAAACTGAGTGCTTGATTATTTGTGTAAACAACAAATTCCTTAGGAAGAAGATAGTGTCTCCATTTCCTAAGTGCTTGTACTAATGCATAGAGTTCTAAATCATAGGAAGAGTACTTTTTCTTTGCATCATTTAACTTTTCACAAAAGAATGCAACTGGTCTATTTTCTTGACTTAAAATAGCTCCTACTGCAATATTGCTAGCATCACATTCAATAGTAAAAAGCTTATCAAAACTAGGTAAACTGAGAACTGGTTGAGTAGCTACTTTAGTTTTCAGTAATTCAAACCCCTTATTGGCTACACTTGTCCATTGAAACTTTACCTTTACACCCCCTTTTATGGTGCCCAACATTGGAGCACAAATCTCGCTGAATCCCCTGATGAATTTCTTGTAAAATTGTACCAAACCATGGAAGCTTCTGACATCACTGGTTATTGTTGCCACTTTAGATTGATGCATTTTCACATTGCCTCCTGATACAACAAAACCAAGATAGACCAATTCTTTCTTCATAAAATCACATTTTTCAAGATTAATGGTTAGTTGTTCATCAAATAATTGTTTCAAAACATTAGCTAAATGTTATAAGTGCTCTTCCTTAGTCTTGCTGAAAATGAGAATATCATCTAAATACACTACAACAAATTTGCCAATGAAATCATGTAAAACTTCATTCATGAGTCTCATGAATGTGCTGGGAGCATTAGAGAGTCCAAAAGGCATGACTAGCCACTCATAGAGTCCCTCATTTGTTTTGAAAGTTGTCTTCCACTCATCCCCCTCTTTGATTCTTATCTGATGGTAACCACTCTTCAAATCAATCTTACTGAAATACTGTGCACCCCCCAAACAATCCATCAAATCCTCTATCCTGGGTATGGGAAATTTGTATCTGATGGTGATTTTGTTTATGGCTCTGGAATTTGTGCAAAGTCTCCATGTACCCCCCTTCTTAGGTGCCAACATTGGAGGTAATGCATAAGGACTAATGCTTTTCCTAATCAGCCCTTGGTCTAAGAGTTCTTTTATTTGTCTTGCTACCTCTTTGTTTTGTTCAGGGGTCATCTTGTAGGATGCCTTATTGGGCAAAGAGGCCCCAGGAATGAAGTCAATCTGATGGCTAATGGCTCTAGGAGGTGGTAAGTCTGCAAGTGTACCATCACTGATTATTTGTTTGAAGTTATCAAGGATTTTCTGCACCTCATATGGTATCTCAACTTTCTTTTCTACCTTTTCTTCCTTGGGTTTCACTATGAGTGCAAATACTACTCCTTCACCTTCTTCTAGTGTTTTTATGAACTCTTTCTCATTCACTAACAAGATGTTAGGTACTTTATTGTTGCTCTCTCATTCTTCAATGAGGGATTGAATCTGATAGCTTACTCCATCTTTCTGAAAAGAATAGGAGTTTCTTTCCCCATCATGTTGTGCTTTTCGGTCAAACTGCCATGGTCTACCCAACAATAGGTGGCAAGCATCCATAGGAAGGATGTCACCTAGGATCCTATCTACATATCCCCCAATGTGGAAATCTACCCAGGCTTGCTCATTTACCAACACATGTTGTCCCTTATTCAACTAGGTGACTTTGTATGGCTCCTTGTGTTTGTATCCTAGGTAGCTTCAATTTGCTTATTGCTTCTTCTGATATGATGTTATCTATGGATCCTGAATCTATGATCGCCTTACACACCTTTCCCATGATTTTACACTTAATCCTGAACAATTCTCTTCTCTGTGAGGCCTCTGTACTATGTGGCTTCTTCATTAACACTCTCCTAACCATCAAACTCTCATTATCTTTTGAAGCTAGATGGTTCAATGCTGAAGTTTTGGTATTACCTCCATCTTCCTGAACATAATTTACCCTCTTTTCACCTCCATAGGATGAACTAGGCTTCTCTGGGCATCTATAGGCAAGGTGGCCCAACTTTTGGCAGTTATAACACTTCATGGTTGAGAAGTAGGACCCTCTCCCTAGTCCATTAGATCTACCTCTGCTCAGGTTGCTTGATCCCCTACCCCTATAGTTGGGTTTGCTCTGAGAATCCCCACTTTGGTCAATAAGTTTAGACTCTCTCTGGGATTGTTGATCAATGTTCCTTCCACCAAAACCGACTCTATGGCCTCTACCATCTCTTCCCCTACCTCTTCCTCTATTGTTTTGTTCTTGCTTTCTCCTACCTTTCTCTTCCACCTTAAGTGCCAATTGATAGCACTTGTGTACGGTTTGTGGGCATAACAAGCTCATCTCTTCCTGGATGTTCCATCTTAACCCATTCAAGTACCTTGCCACTTTTATGCTCTCATCCTCTACTACTCTAGATCTCATGCATAGTTTTTGAAACTCTTTAGTGTAGCTACTGACATCTAGGTCTTATTTTCTCAAATTTTGTCTTTTTCGGTGAAGTTGTATTTCATAGTCTTCAGGAAGGTAGGTCTCTTTGATTTTGGCTACCATTTCTTTTTAGATGGCTAGTGGTTGCTTACCTACTTTCACCCTTTCCTCTTGGATGAACTTCCATCAAGTTAAGGCTGCCCCTCTCAGCCTTGATTTTGCCACCTTGATCTTTTGTGCTTCAGTCACTCCATCACACTCAAAATGGTTTTCTAACCCTTCAATCCACTCTATTAGAGCATCTGGATCCATCTTCCCACTGAAGAGGGCCACTCTTTCTAAGGTCTTACCACTCATAGCTCTCAAGGCTTTCAAGAATGGTTCTTTCTCAATGAAAGGGTTGGGCATGGGCACTTCATCCTCTATTGCCATCATTTTACCCTGCTCTCCAACCTTATCCTGGACCTCTTCAGTTTTGACTTCTACTTTAGCTAGTTTCATTGCTAGTTGATCTAATCTTTCTCTAAGTGCCCTATTTTCCTCTTCTTGGTCTTCAACTTTCTTAGCCAATTCTGCATTGGTCACCACATTTTCCTAATGTACCTCCCGAATCTTTTGTTGGCTTTGATACCACTATGATAGGGAGCTTGCTAGAGAAGTTCTCAAAAGGCTAATTAGCTCAAAAGGATCAATTTATTAGCCAAAGACTTGTAGAGTCTATTGTGTATGACTACTCAATCCATCTTGTTGTTGTAATGCTAAGTACTCCATGGTTTACTTCCTAATAAACTCCCTTTTTGGTGATGACTCTCACCTATCCACAGATCTACTCAAAATGCTTATTCCTTCCAATTACACTTCCTCATGCTTGGTTCTTGGGGCCTTCAACCATAGGTTTCAAAGTGAACTAGGGGTCTTCCACATGGAAATGTAGGGGCACTATGGTATTTCTCACCTTTGAATGCTCACCATTTTGTTTGAGGTCTTAAACCATTAGCTTGCTCAAGTTCACCAACTAAGACCAACTACACGCTCATGAGACTGCACACTATCTAAGGGTACCAAGTAACATTTGTTTGAGTGATTAGGATTGTTCTCACTATGTTTCATAAGCCCCAGTTTCACTTCACCATTGGGTTCATGCACTAGACAAAAAAAATAGTCTTTTTTGTGTGTTATGCAACAATGGGCTACTAGCTCGTGGAGGCCTAATTGGCCCTTTTTCCCTCACCTAGCTAGATGATGGGAATTTACACCTAGGATCTTGTTTTGGATGGTGTTTATGAGGTCTATGCTTGAATATTTTCAAGGGTTAGCCCATTGTTTGTGCAGGTTTAGGATTGTCCACCTTTTGTGGCATATTTGAAGGGTTTGGTAGGGTTTGGAGCAAGTAATTTTTGAAAGTCTCTCTAACACCACTCTTCAAGCCTCCACAATGGCTTAGGACCTCTGCCACACCATAAGGAACCTTCCCCTATTTCTTCCCTGTAATCAAAATGTCAAACACTTGGCAAGCAAGTGGGAAAACAGTAAATTGCCCCTGTCACTGTCCTTTTTCTGCCTTTTACCAATCAGCAACATTTTCACTTTGGGACCTACAAGAATGAAGACTTTGGAATTGGGAAAAGACCTCAATGAGGTCTTCAAACATGTAACACACCTCCTATTACATTTCCTTCAATATTCAAGGCTTGGATTGTGCTCTTCAAGCATTCCATGGATATTTTGCCATATAAAATTCATGAAAACAATGAACTCACTGTTTGATTACAAAATGAGAAAGATTTAAGTAAGAACAAGCTAAACTACCCATCCAAGAAGATACTCAATTCCCTTGGCCAAATTTCCAGGCCCTTGTCACATTCATTTGCTCACCCAGATTACTTTTGAGTGCAACCTTTGAGTTTTGTTCAAGCTACTAGCCAATTGACAAACACTTGCCTAGTATTCACTCAATTACATATTCCAAACACCTCTCTGGCACAAAATGAAAGATATGTACATTATATAAACATGAATCAACTTGGAAGAATCCATTGGAGGGATCCCAGACCTGGATCAACCAAGTTGATGCATTTTACAACTCCAAACCCCTGGCAGGGTAGCAGGTACACAGTTTACAAATTTTTTTTTACAAACACCATGCAAATGAAAAACCATTGAAAAAATTACATGAGAAGATTTATTACATCAACATTTCAACTTCCAAGAAGGTACAGTATGTATTTGTATAGCTATAGTATGGACTGTTATTCAAGATGAAGGAAAAAACAGTCATAAAAACCCAAAAAGCATGATTTCAATTAATATTCTCTTGTAAGTACAATAACCAACCATTTCCAAGGAAAAGGGAGGCCTTATATAGTTTCTCTATTTGTTTTTCAAGCCCTAGTATGGACATGAGGCTTCAATAACTTCATTTTGCAAGAAAATGACAATTTTGACAACTTTTCAAGTCAAATGATAATTTTTCTTGCTCAAAAAGGCATTTTTGACAACCTAGCCTTATCAACTTTCCTAAACAACTTAGACATGCTTAAAAAAACTAAACAAACATGTTTCAATTCTCTTTAAGACATTAGGAGACCTTTTTGGCATTTTTTCACATTTTTGCCAAAAATTGTCAACTCAAGGCCTAAAAGGCAAAACTTGATCTCTAGAGCCCAAAATGAGATCAAAACCACTAAAAATGACCCAAAACAACCTAAAATAACATAATCAACCTAGCACAAGACTTTACAAACATAAAAGCATTAAATACTCAAAAATGGGAGTTTTACTCAACTAGGTGCTCTTGCACTAGCTAGATTCATTCTGTGAGCCATGCAGTGAATTGCAGTAATGCATGGTGCAAATGAAGTTTCAATATTTGTACAAAGACTATTCCTATAACCTTTAATTATTGAAGCTCCATCTTCTCCAACATACACTAATTTTTTGGCAACCGTCATGTCATCCATACCTCCATATTCAATTAAACATCTCTTTACTAGTTGAAATAAATTTTCCATTATCGCAATCTCCTTCATTTTAGAAATAGATAGTATATGAGGTTGGTGGACATGATTCTATATAGTATAAACATACATGTATACCCATGAAGTATTATCTATTGTCGTAACTTCATCTAAAGAAAATGCAATAAAGTTTGACTCTCTTAGTTTTTCCTTTACATCTTCTTTTTCAACCTTAGCAAGATAGCTTGCCCATTCACATCCACTATTTACTAACCAATGACTATTAGGATTGTTAGGAACTTTCAAAAATTTTAATAAACCACTAATTGATGGGATATCTATCATAGCATGCCCTTTGCTCAAATTATAAAAAACAACACTTAATTGAACAATTTTTCCCAGTTGTTCTATTTGCATTGCTTTTCTAAAACTAGCTTCAATAGAACCTTTAACTTCAACAAGCTTCGTCTATATTTTCTCATGAAAATAATACTCTTCGACATTCCTCACATGCTTACATTCCTCCTTCATTTTCCATCTTATCACTAATTTTTCAACTTCGTTTATCATTTCTTTTTCATAAACTTTACCCATATGCTTTTCTATGGTGTCAAATTTTAGCTGCAACCTAATTTCCTTGTTATGTTTCCAAGTGCAAATCTTACACCTACATTCTATTGGAGGCTCACCTTCAATTGGATTCTCCACTAGTTCAATAAATGGATACTTTGATGCCCAATTAATTTGAAAATTCCTCACTGACATATCCCACTCTCAATCCTTTTTTTATTGTGGTTGATCCTTTTTTGATCTAGATTTTCTTTTCCCCTTCCATGCATTATCATCAATGGAATTATCACCCAAGTTGATTATATCATTCCGGCTAACTTGGGCATATACCAAATAATTTACTTCAAGATCACCTTGATCTGAGATATCAGGTTCACCACCATCTTCAACATGCGGTGTAGGTTGTGAATTTTGTACTTGTACTTGTGATGATGTACCTTCCTGATTTTCACCACAATATTTTCCAAAGCCAAAGTATGAAGACAACATTTTGTGTTTTGTTGGCCTCTCATGGCCTTCCCCACATTCAGGTTTCCTACCCTTCTTCTTGTTCAACATCTCCAATGGAATAAAGGCTACCAAAATAATATCAATTTGTTGAAGAAGCAATAATAGACTATAAAATATAATATATGTTTCATTGGCCCTAAAACCTATAATCTAGATGTCTGAGGCCTGAATCTCTTGACTGACCACATGGCACTGATGGGTCCCCACTAAATAAGAATGAAATCAACAGTACAAACAGATATAGATAAACTTAGAATAATATTATAACACTTCAAAATATGATTGCTCACCTTTAGGTCACTACCAGTCGCCAATGCAATCAACAACAATGATTTTCCTTCATCTGAAACTTCTCTATTGATCCGAATTCAGAGCCTAGAACCCACCAGATTGTGTAGAGAGAGATTTGATATTTGAAAGTATTTATACCAATCCTTATATGGTGAATTCTATGGGAATTTTATATGGTATACAAATATTTGGTGAATCTCGTGTAACTATAACATGACATGTAATTTTTGAGGCAATTATGGGTCATCCAAATAATTGGCAAATACAATATAGTTGGTGAAAGTTGGGGTGAATGGAGACACGTTGGAAAAATGTCAGGTGAATTGGGTCCTCCTGGCTAACAAATCTTCATATGTCTAAAGGCAAATTATGGTAATGTATTAAGGCAACCTCGGAGAGTGTAGGCAAAAAAGTTTAATTTACTGTGTGTCCATCGTATATTGTATTGGCGAAATCCTTTCCTAGAAACATTTAATTACATAAAAAATATGGTAATCGGGCCATGAATTTGATGAAATTTGATAACATTCTGGCGGCATGGTCACCCCCAGTTGGTACAAAATATTCGCAATTTCCCAGGTCGCTGATGGGAAAAATTCACCATTGGCGAATATTCGCCACTAAAGTAATCTCTACCTCACACCCCTTACACTTACAATCATGATAACATGTACATAACGCATCTTGGGCATAAAATAAATGTGTTAGACCATGTCAATAATCCAATAAATTAACATTTAACCATCATTAAGGGAAATAATGCATAAACAATAGACACTGAAACTCAAATCAAAGTATAACACATCATAACATAATATCTAAGTAAAATATCAAAATATAATGTATCCACTAATATCCACTGAAAAAGTCAAGTATAGTCAAAATATGTATCTAAAAAGTTTGATCGAGGGAGGGGTATTAGTACATCCTCCCCCCCAAAAAATTAGGCTTACTCTTGGAAGCCTAAAACAAATAAGGGTATAACTCTCTCATCTTCGCTTCATCCTCCCATGTAGTCAAGGTATCATCATTTGGGTCCTATAGGACCCTTACCTGATTGATGGTATGACCCTTGAGGGTCAAATCCCAATGCTATGGAATGCGCATGAGCTCCATGAAAAGTTGCCCATCCTCGACCTGCAATACATTCCAATCAAGAACATGGGTCACATCAAGATGATAAGGTCTAAGAATGGAAACATGAAAAACATCATGGATGAAGGATAGGCTTGGTGGCAAGACAAGATGGTAGGAAATAGGTCCTATCCTCTCAAGGATCTCAAAAGGGCCAATAAAATGAGGTACCAACTTAGAACCCTTTCCATAATGGATTGGACTCTTTCACGAATGCACTCTCAAGAATACACGGTCACCAACAGAAAACTGACAATCCACTCTGTGAGCATTGACATACTTCTTATGCCTATCCTGTGTTACTACCGAATACCCATGAATCTGCTCAACTTGTTGCTCCATCTCTTGAAGCATATATGGCCCTATATGCACCCTATCCTCTAATTGATCCCAACTCAAAGGAGTAAGATAAGGACAACCATACAATGCCTGGAATGGAGATATACCTATGAAACTATGATATTCATTGTTATAAGGAAACTTCACAAGATAAAGATATTCCTCCCAACACAACTGCTATTCCATAACATACATGTAGAGCATGTCCTCCAAAACTTGATTCACACGCTTGGTCTAACCATCGGTCTTTGGGTGATAAGCTGAACTAAAGTTCAACTGGGTCCCTAAATCATGCCGAAGTGAGGTCCATAATGATGAAGTAAAGACAAGATCTCTATCTGAAACGATCTGCCTAGGAATCCCATGAAGCCTTACCACATCTTCCATGAAAACTCATGCCACCACTACTACTGTATAAGAAGATAGAATAGGGTCAAAGTGAGAAACTTTGGTCAATTTTTCTACAATGACCATGATGGCATCATGATGATGCAAAGAAACAAGCAACCCAACTATGAAATCCATGGAAATGATATCCCATTTCTAATCTGGTACCAAATTAGGCTATAAAAGCCTTGTAGGGTGTTGATGCTCTACCTTTACCTGCTGACATTCTAAACACTTCAACACAAAATCAGAAATGCCACATTTCATTTCAACCCAATTATATATCTATCTAAGATCATGTGCATCTTCTTAATACCAGGATATGCCGAATAAGGTGCACGATGGGCCTTAGTCATGATCAAAGTATGAAGTCCATCCAATGGAGGTACATAGATCTACCCAAGATGTTGAAAAAGACCATCTATCTCAAGGTTATATCCAGAATATCTACCCTCTAATGGCCTTCTAGTCTTAGTCATGGCTATAACCTCTTGATACCAAGTGTCCTAAGGAAGGATCCCCAGGATTCTATCTCTCAAATCCACCCCAAGGGACAATGTTGTAGCCTCATGTCATCTACGACTCAAAGCATCTGCCACTACATTCTCTTTCCCCTGAATATAACAAACCTCAAAATCATACTCGTAGAGGAATTCCCATCCATCTTCACTATCGAGCATTCAAGTTTGGCTTCATGAAAATATACTGCAAAATATGGTGATCACTATGCAACTCAAACTGACACTCTAATAGAAAATGTCGCCACCTGACTAAAGCATGAACTACAGCTACCAAATTTAAATCATGAACTGGATAGTTCATCTCATCGTCCTTAATTTTGCGAGACTCATAGGCTACCACACGACCATCCTACATAAGCACTACTCCTGTACCTTCTAAAAAGGCATCTGTACAAACCATAAAATCTTTGGATGGATTAAGAACTACCAAAATAGGTGTACTAACAAGGAGCTCCTTCAAAGTATGAAAATCTACCTCATAGTGTTCTGACCAAACAAACTTCTTCCCTTTCCTTTGTGAAGAGAAGTGATCAGGTGACCTATCTGGGAAAAACTCTGAACAAAGTGATGGTGATATCTGGCCAAACCCATAAAAATCCGAACCTCAAAAATACTAGTCAATGCTAGCCAATCTACAATGGATTGTATCTTAGAACGATCCATGGATACACCTTCTCCTGAAACCACATGACCAAGATAGTTCACCTCAGATTGGAAGAAATCACACTTCGCCAATTTGGCAGAAAGCTGATTCTCCCTCAAGCACTGCAATACCTGTGGCAAGTGGCCCTCATGCTCTTTCATAGTTCTGGAATAGACCAAAATATCATCTAAGAAAACAAGGATGAAATGATCAAGGTAGGTGCAGAACACCCCATTCATTAGGCTCATGAAAACTGAAGGCACATTCATCAACTCAAATGGCACCATTGTGAACTCATAGTGACCATAACGGGTACAAAAGGTCATTATATGAATGTTTGCATCATGAATACATAGCTAATGATACACTGATTTCAGATCAATCTTAGATAACACCTTGGCTCCCTTTACCTGATCAAAAAGATCATCTATACGAGGAAATGGATATCGATTCCTGATGGTTACCTTATTCAGCTATCGATAATCAATGCATAACTAAAGAGAACCATCCTTCTTCTTCATGAAGACAACTAGTGCACCCCAAGGAGAAACACTAGGATGAATGAACCCCTTGGCCAATAATTCCTCAATCTGCAAATTCAACTCACTCAACTTCTAAGTGGTCATCTGATATGGTGTTGTCGAAATAGGTTCTGCTCCAGGAACTAAATCAATACGAAAAGTCTATATCTCCCTTCAGAGGCATAATAGGAATGTCAATAGGGAATACATTGGCATACTCTCGAAGAAGAGGGTGACTATTAAGAGCAACTTTCCTACTTCTCTCCTCATCCATGTCCTCAAGAGAAACTAGAAAAAGCTGGCACCCCTGATGCATACACCGCTTAAGTTGCATAGTGGAGATCATACAAAGTGATATAGGTCTAGGAACACCAACTATCTCAACTTTCCTACTATGATCATATAAACACTCCACTATATTCTGACAACAGTCTACACTAGTACTATGTGATGCTAACCAATCCATACCCAACACATCTCCATAAGACCCTGAAGGAATGACTCAAAGATCAAATATGGTAGAAAAGGGTCCTAGGTCCAACTCACATCTAGGAATGAAGGAATCTAAAGCCACACAAAAACTAGTAGCCAACTCTACTTGCCACTTATCTACTTGTCTAGTAGATGCGAGCCCACAACACTCCACAATGGAGGAAGATATAAAGGAATCAGAAGCACCCAAATCAAATAATACTGAGATAGATATATCACCCAACACACGTGTAGTCTTTATCATGGTTCTCTACCTAGTGGTTATCTACCACCGCAAAAACTCTGTGTGATCAACGTACATCCCAAACTATAGGCTCTGACACTGTTGGCCTCTGACTACTAGTTTGTTGTGAATATTGTGGACAATGTGCCCATAGGAGAAACAAGCTCCTATGTTGGGTCCTCTACCTCCAGTCGGCCCACTAGACTGGTGGAAACTTCCCCTACTAGGGGCTTGAGAAGCACTCTATGAGGACTGTCCCAGGAAACTTTGTCTAGCCCTTTGCTAGTTCCTATCCTTCCTAAACTAAGGGTTTCCCTCACACTAACCCTAAAATTGTTTCACCCTAGACTCGAATTTCAGCTACTTTTGTTGCTAACCACCCTTAGCAGGTGTCTAAAAACCCCTATATGGTGCAACATCCTGAGACTGATTACCCCTAGTCCCAGATCCATTGAAAGGTGCACTATCAATCTGTACTCTTGCCTAACCACCATGTGCATGCACAAGATTAGTCTCTAATAGCCTAGCTTTCGCCATGACTAACTCAACTGATGAAGGCTCAAACACTCAAACTCCCCCATTGATGCAGTCATTAAGACCTCTCATGAAATGTTGTACAAACATCACCTCGTCATTACCAATCTCGACATATTGTTTGAGCTAATAGAATCTATGCTCATACTAATCAATAGTCATGCCTAGCTGGCGTAGCTTGTGAAACTCATCTGTGCGATGTTGTCTCCATTGTACTAAGAGAAATTGAGCTTTGAACCTCTCTAGGAACATCTCCCAAGACACTGTACTAATGTCCACACCGATCCTCTACTCCTCCAACCTCCACCAAGTAGAAGCAAAATCCTTGAGATGAATAATAGCTCACCTCGCCTTGGTGTTACTACCATATAGATGCATGGAAAAACACCTATCCAAGTCAATGAGCCAAGTCTCAGCCTCGAGTCTAGTACTCAAACCATCAAAAGTGGGAGGACAGGCTCTTAGCAAATCCCTCATATGACCAATGGCGACTACATCTTGGTCCACTGGAACCTCTCTCCTCCTGAGAGACCCCTCTCTCTCTCCACATGATCTTGAAGGTGAGAATCTCCAAACTGAGAATTACCCTTCTGTTTGGCCTCAGGTCTAGGACCAAGTCGAGCTAATACCTCCTGAAACATTTATCGTAGCTCCTCCCTTTTGGGAACTTGTTGTATAGTGTATTGCTCACTAGGTTGGCTAACCTCCCCATGCTCACTCTGGTGAATAGACTAAACCTACTCAACACTCTCATGAGTAGGTTGCGGTAAAGGACTTTGAAAGCCTGCACTATGGCCACAACCCCTACCTCTACCATGATCACAGTCACTACCATGGCCTCTACCTTTCCTAGCCATAATCCTAACAAAAACACAACAAAAAAAGTTCAGATCTACAACAAGGATACTAACAAGGAAAATACAAACACTAAGACTTAGCAATAGGTATGGTTGAATGGGCTACATTTAAAACTAGAGTACTAGTGTTGAAACTTGGGCTCTGATACCAATTGTAATGCCTTGTTAGGAAACCCCGAAGGGATTAAACTAAAACACTTGAAAAGAGTAAATAATTTTTTATTTTAAACTTTAATAAGTTTAATGATACATTAAGTTAACATAAAGTTTAGATTACACAACAGAAGACTTAAGTTAACACCTAAAGGGTTTCCCAGCTTGATTAGCATGGCTTACAACTAACATTTCTTAGCACTTATTAATCCAATTAAGTTGATTAAACATAAAAACATAATTTCATTTAACCAAAGGTTGATTTATCCAATAGTATAAAATCTTAATAATGTGTTTAAGTTTCACTCAAGAGTATTCTATCCATTACATTACATCTAATATTCAAATAAAACATAAGCATTTTACGTTTAATTTTCATTCATACATTGTTTGCATCATAAGATAGAAATATACTACATTTCACTAAACCACTAAGTCTCAAAGATCAGATAATGTTTACATTACGGTTTACATCTTGCCATGAAGGCATACATATCAAATAATTACAACCAACCATATAAGGTCCATTATATACAAGGAATAATCCAAATAACAAATAGGATCCAATTGGATAACTAGACACTCGAATGCAAGCACAACTGGAACACCTATGAAACTAACTCCCGCAAGAAGGAACAAACACACCCGATGGAAAGTGGCACTAACACTCAACCATGTGGCTCAAAAATAACCACCCCACGATGCTAGGAGATAGAAATAAGACCCACTAGCAACCTACAAGGTATGCACATACATGGTCGAAACACAACATTGAAAAGACTCACAAGAAACATAAACTTGTAGAACATGACTACAAAAAAAACTCAAGTGATACCAACAAGACTACACACTAGTGACCATAAGGGAAGAGTGTTGTCATATTTCTTGGTATGGTTATCTTGGCAGGCCTTCATAGGTCCTGACCCCCATCCTGGGTTATCCTGGTAACCTCTCCTGAGCCCTTGACCCCATCCAAGTCTCATGTGGACCCAAACAATCCTTTCATGAGGACAATGTTGTTGGTTTTCCATTCCAGACCTTCTCACTGCATCCTGAATCTGTACTAGCACTCAACCATGAGTGAGGTATAATTATCTTACTTAATGTTTCATCTACCCAACCCCCTAATGTATTATTAGGTTATCACTTATACAAATTTTGAGGGGTTATCCTGCTAACCTCTTTGGATGCGACCCCCACTCGAAAGACACTCTCCCTTATGACACTAAACTAAAAATGTTCCAACGAACTCCAAAACCAAGGTACGAAACTGAAGTTACACCACAGAGTTCAAGACAATAGAAAACAATTGACCAAACAAGCCCTTGCACAATACTAAAACAAGTGCCAAAATCAGTCAAGTGACATGAACAGTCAATGAAAAGGACCACATGAAAATGTCCAGTACATTAAACCAAGGACTTGCAGTTTCAAAATTAAACGCGAGAACAATCAGATCAAAAGAAGCACCTTCACTAATCTAGAATACAATACTTTTCCATTTCATTTAAGACACAAATTGACCAAGATTCTCTAACTCCTCTCAGATTCAAAATACACCATTTAATAATCACCATTTTACTATGAATTAAAAGTCACACATACATTTATATAATTATACATATATATGTAAATATATAAATATTATATATATTCACACACACACACACACACACACACACACACACACACACACACACACACACACATATAATTTAATTCATTTATTTACTAATTTAATATTTCCTTTCTTTTTTCAAAATAAAATATTCAATTTCCAAATTAAACAACTCTTTTTTTTTTCTTTTTACTTTTCTTATTTCCCAAAATATATTTTTTTCCATATATAAAAAACAAACAAACAATATATATATATATATATATATATATATATATATATATATATATATATATATATATATATATATATATATATATATATATATATATATATATATATATTAATATATATATATATATATATATATATATTAATGAAAATTTTATTAACTAAAAAAAAATAAAAAAGTTTTTAAACAGCTCCACGCAGCCTCCCTATCAGGCAACCCCTTTGTAAAAGGGTGGGGCTAGGTTGTGGGCCATGACGTGGCCCTCCCCATAGCCCTTGGGTTGTTGGTGGACCACGACATGGTCCACCGGCCATGGGGCCACTCCCATGGCCATGGGGAGCCATGGGCCCCACTCCATGGGATGTGGTGCCATCGACACCCCCCACGCCAAATTTAATATATATTTTTAATAATATTTTTAAAAAAAACCCAGTTCATTTAAAAAAAAATAGAACTGGTAAATGTTTTTAACAACAAGTATAAACAAAACAAAAAACCCATTTTTTTCTAGCAAATTAAGAAAACAAAATACATCTTTTAACTAGTAATTTTAAAAAAAAAATAAAACCCCAGCAGATTTTGAAAACAACAGGGTTTAAAAACATTTACAGGGAAATGATCATTTTTTTTTGTTTTTCCAATTTCATTCATAACCAGCAATTTTCCCATCTCCCCAATTTTCCCAGGTTTGCCCCAAAATTGAAAATTTTGGCAACATAACCCCTTAAAAATTAACAGTGGGGAAAATTTCAAAAATGAAAACTACAGGGAAATAAACATAAACTAATTTAATTCAAAACCCAATAGAGAACTAAGTTTTTTTTTTAACCAAAACTTTACCCAACCAAAACATTCAAATCACCAACCTGTTAAGCTATCCAGGCAGACAAAGTTGAAGGAGAGCAAGCCAAAAATCAGCAGACAATTTCTTCCACCAACACAGCTCAAAACATAAAGGTGTTCCAAAAATATTCTTCTCTAGAATGCATCATGAAATGTTTTTGGTCAATAATACATATATATAATTCAAGCTTAAAAACTTTTTAAAATAAAATTAAAATTTCAATTTGTTTTTTCAAAGGGATGCATTTTATTTAACTTTTTAAATTAAAAATCATTTCTATTTTCTTTAAATATGAAAAATAATTAATCATTAAATATACATCAAACCAAAACAACTTTTTTTTTTTTTTTTAAATCAATTAAAACACATACTATATTATTTCACTATTTAACTAAATAATTCACTTTTTAACTATTTTTTGTATTAAGTATCATAGAATCACAAAGTACATTTTTTCTCATTCGAGCATCCATGTTACAAACTTATTACATACTAGCTCCTTTCAAGTACCAAACTAGAAACAACAATTGGAAGACCAAGGGTCACAACTTAGAAATCCACTTTAAACAACCAATGGAAGACCAAGAGTCACAACTTAGAAATCAACACAAAGGTGTCCCTCATGGGAGTTGAACTTGGGTCTCCACATTGAGAACTCAATGCTTTAAGCAACTAAGCTCAGCTCCTTGGAATTTTTTAACTATTCAAATAAAGCAATTTATTAATCATTTATATAAAAATAAATTTTAAAAATGCATAATACACAAAACCAAGGCAAAATAGAAACCCGACCTGCATACCAACAAGAAGGACCATTGATCGACGACTAACACTGCTCAGTGATGAGCAAAGCTAAGGGTAAACTTAGGGCCTTAATATGATCTCCTCCACTTCCATTGGATTTTTTAGGTATGCTCAGACCTATGGGACCAGGTGAAGTCAGTACCTTATACATGCAAATCCTACATCACCAATTCAAGCATACATATATATATCTTCAAACATAGAAGACACACCGGTGAAGGAGAATCATGGTGTTCCCTGTCTCATCGAAGTGAGTGAAGTAAAATCATCTCCTTGCACCCCATACACTTACAAGCATGATAACATGTACATAACGCATCTCATGAATACAATAAATATGTTAGTCCATGTTAGTAATCCAATAAAATAACATTTAACCATCATTAAGGGAAATAATGCATAAACAACATACATTGAAACTCAAATCAAAGTATAACACATCATAGCATAATATCTTAGTAAAATGTTAAAATATAATGTATCCACTAATATCCACTGAAAAAGTCAACTATAGTAAAAAAATGTATCTAAAAATTATGATCGAGGGAGGGGTACTACATAGAGAATCGTGACAAAATATCATGCTCGCTATGAGTGATATGACAACATCTCTACTCATGAAGACAGTCACACAATATAACATCAAAACATCGCATAAAATCGTGATAATGAAATAGAGTTATTACCATTATAACATTGTAAGTTATATAGTCCACAAGAGAAATGAATACATATAAATCCATGTATCATATAAATCCATCCATCATAGAAATACTACGTGTTGACATCTACAAGAACCATCAAATGCCATATGTCATATAGTATGTTTATCATCATCAATCATATGAATCACCAAACATCATCAGTCATGTCGAATAGCATAAATCCACATAGAGTAAGTAGCATTGTTTATACCATCTAAGATAGCAAATATAATCATGAGTTTCTATCTTAAAATCAATCATATGTCCAAACAAGTCTATCTAAATACAAATCAAAATGCAAGTCTAGGAGGGACACTACAAGGTGACTATTTCAAACCATACAAAGATATTTTCAACCTGCAAGCCATGTGTTCTTTTTCCTTTCACAACAAAACCATTAGGTTGTTGCATCCAAATATCCTCCTCAAGATCCCCATACAGGAAAGAACTTTTAACATCTATTTTCTCTATTTCAAAACAACAAGGCATAACAATAGACAATAGGAATCTAATTGAAGTCAATTTTGCAACAAGAGAGAAAATTTTACCAAACTTAAGTCCCTCTCTCTCGGATTTTTCCTTGGCCACCTGTCTGACCTTGTACTACTCTAACTATCCATCTTCTCCAAAGTTCTTTTTAAATACCCACTTGCATCCAATTGGGTTCCTTCCTTTGGGAAAACCTACAATATCCCATATTTCACAACTATCTAAGGCTATCATCCTCTCCTACATGGCTTGCATACAAGACTCACTTTCCTCAAAAGAGAGAGCCTCCATAGAGGATATAGGTTCATTATTATAACTTAACAAAGAAAATATACAATAGATCTCTAGTGTGTTATATACTTGTCAATTGGATTATGTTTCCTTGTGGACCTCCTGAAGGTAGCCCAGGAATGGGCTCAACCTATTCATCTTCCTCTGTGTGATCATCTTCCACACCATCTGAACTCTTTGAACCCTCTTCTTATTCTCCATCCATATATCCATCTATTTGTTCTTCCATGTGTGCATCTTCCTACTTCTCAACCTCTTCTCCTTTGGTTGTTCATGACTTGAGTAAACTCTAAACTCCCTGAAAATGACATCTCAAGAAACAATCATATTTTGGGTTAGAGGAATCCAAATCTTATAACCTTTAACATTCTCACAGTAACAAATGAAGATGCATTTCTAAGCTTTTGGATCTATTTTAGATCACTTCTTGTAAGGCACATGAACAAAAGCCTCACAACCAAAGACCCTTAAGTGTGAAATTGATGAATTTGTACTTTTCCACACTTCATAAGGAGATTTGTCAGTAAGTGTTGAACAAGGAGATCTATTAATGAAATAAAAAATAGTACCAATAGCTTCTATGCAAAATATTCTATCAATATTAGCACTACTCAACATGCTCCTAGCTCTTTAAATTATAATTCAATTCATTCTTTTTGCTACCCCATCTTGTTGGGAGTGGTCTTCTACTAAACAATACCTACATACATAACTCATCAAATTATCTGAAACAATATTCACTCTCATTATTAAACCTCAACACTTTTATCTTATTATCTTCTTGATTTTCCACTAAGGCCTTAAATTCCTTAAACTTAGTGAAAACTTCAAATTTAAAACACATAAAATAAATACAAGTGTATCTAAGAAATAATTGTTGGTAATTGACACTCATCCGATGGATACTGATGCTTGATTATTGGTTTAAGGGTTGTCATTGATGGCAACTCTTCATGGAATTCTATCTGGTAGCTATAGAACTTTATAATCGGAAGAGATGTGAATCGGTAACCAGTTAACCGATATTTCAGGTTGGGTATAGCAGCTTTTGGTCCAGAAGCTTTCTCGTGATTGTTGCATTATGAATCATGCATGGGAAGATAGGGCCAACATAGAGACATAATTTTATCATCTTTTTGGTGATCCTCTTTTGTTTTTGTTGATTTGATCAGGTCGACTCATGCTTACACATTACATTATAGGCCGACTTGATAATTGTCTATTTTGTGATTGTTGATATATAAGACTGGTACAAAAGATCTTTTTGATGTATGGTATGATGTAATATGAGTGATTAGTGATCAAGAATCCCTTTTGGTGCAGTTTCAGATGTGCATTCTTGATCTAGTAGTTGAGTGAGATAGAAAATAGAGTAGGGTTGCAGAAGAGATACAGTTAGAGTTTTTGACATTTAACTGGAACTCATCCAGGCATTGTTATATGTTATTTTGGAGTTCATTCATTATAATTCATCATTGTTAATGATTTGTAAGGCAGTGAGCCTTTCGGGTTGTAGCCCTTATTGTAACTAGGCTATGAGCTCTAGGCAGTGTGTCTGAATGCTAGTGCATTCCCCTTCATGTAATATTGTTTTGCTATTGGCCATAGTGGAATAATATTATGGGTACAAATTGTGCTATGGTTTTTCCCATTTGGGTTTCCACATAAAAATCCTAGTGTTATGATTTTGTGGCTGATTGTTTTATGTTTCTACATTTTAGTTTCATGCTTATGCTTCCAGTGGTTTAAAGTTAAGTTAGAAAACTTAATAACCGATAGAACATAGATTCACCCCCCCTCCCAGTGTTCCTCTATTCCAACAATAATCAATAAAGGAAACATAATACTAAGATTTACCAAAAGAACAACAACCATTGTACCACGCACATCCGAATGAATAATCTCTAATGATCTCTTTTCCTTATATATTCCTTTAGGAAATGATGATGTATTCTATTTATAAAACACAATACTCATTGAAATATTTATAGCCATTAAAATTATTAGAAATGCCATCAACCAAATTTTTATTTAGAATGGTCCTAAATCATTTTTCACCAATGTGACCCAACCTCTGGTGCCACATCATACATGCATTTCCATTGCTAGTTACATTGCAAGAGAGTTACAAAAAGTAGAGGCATTAAGCCTAAACAAAGTCCCTATCCAAGATCCTTTAGCTATCACCAAAATCCCTCTTACCAACCTACAACTAGACTTGTCAAATGTTGCATGCACTCTAGAATCATTCAACTTGAATACAAAAGGAAACTTTCTCACAATTCCTAGAATATGAAAAAATTTATCAATGGTTTATACTCTTCCATCATTGAAACACAATTTTACCAACAACCTTCTCCATATTTTTGTCACCAAGGAAATCATCTCCTCCATCATATGCTTTGTAAGAGGAAAACCACTCCTTGTGAGGAGTCATGTGGTAGGAGACACCTGAATCAATAAGCCAAGCATCATTACAAACATTGATCGTAGAAATAAACAAAGAATTAAAATCATCAGAGGATTAATTTTTCATAGAAGAATTAACATTATTTTTCTTAACTCTACTTTCTTTCTTCACATGCCCTATTTCACACAATTCTAACACTTTACTCTACTCTTTCAAGGGGTCTTCAATCATCCTTTATTATTCTCCCTCTTTTTATCCCCTTTAGGTCCTTTTTCATTGGACCTTCCTCACACATGCAAGGCATATTGGGAGCTAACGTTCATAGAAATTATTCTCACCTCTTTTGAAAGAAGTATATAAATCTAGAACTGTATATCTTTGACTCTGTACTTCCACTACTAATTTAGCAGCAATCAACATTTTCCCAAGATTTAGGCAAAGAGCAAAGAAATAAGACATTTATTGTCATCTTCCAATTTAATATATATTGATACAACCAACCTAACTTATAAATAGATTAAAACAATTCAAATGATCTATAATAGATTAGCCCTATTTCATTTTCAAAGAATATAACCTTGTTTTGAGATATAACTTACAAGACAAACTTTAGGATTGATAAATGTCACCAATCCTCTTTCACAACTTGTATGCAGTGTGTTCTAAGGAGACATTTAAGAGGACAAAATTAGTAAGAAATGATCGAATGGTTCCTCATAACTTCTTTTCTATTTTCTTCCAAATATCATCATCCAAAGTAAATTCCTCTACTTTCTTTTCATGTGAAATTGGCAACTACTAATGTCTTTCTTCCAAAAGATCTTCCATCCTCTATTTTCACATCTTGTAGCCAGTGCAATTGAGTTTATCAATATCTTTGCAATAAGTAGAAGAAATGGATTTCAATCCTCTTCTTAAATCTACAAAAAAACACAACAAAATCTCTAGTGCAAGAAAAACCATTCAACACTTAAAGAGAAAGGTGTCCCCCTCTCAGCAAAACTATTAGCTCTAATACCAAATGTTGAAAAACAAGGTGAAGAAATCTTGAAATATTAAGTTTCTTATATGTGATTACAAATGTTAAAAGATTAAAAAATCTAAAACTGATTCTAAAATTAACATGTGATTCCACCATTCAACATAAATATAAAAACAACCATACCAAAAGAGATACTAGATTTACGTGGAGAAACCCTTTTGGGAAAACACTCCACTAGAGAATGAAGGCAAGTGTATTATTATTCTTCTAAGAGAAAACCATAACAATACACTTCACTACACTACTACAAATGATCCCAAAACTACTTGGAAATAATGACCAACTAATGATCAAACAACTATACCTTGACTCGGATAATTTATATCCAAATGCAAGAGGAAAAACCATTGTTGTTTTCCTTAAATAAGTGGCCAAAACCACTTGGAAAAACCCATGCCTTGGACAATCAATAGCCAATAGACATAATAAAATAATAAATAACTCTTCAAGTGACTCCTCATTGGGGCCAAACTCAATGCCACTTAGTCTTTCCACATTTTGAGTGCTTTGAAGCTTGCAATAACTGTTTAGAACCCAAATGGGCATCTCTTCTCCTCTCAAACTTGATCTCCTTATGCATGACCCTTCATGTCTCATTATGTATGTGGTAAAGAGTGTATTTTATCCATTTAATTTATATTTATGACCTCTCCATGTTCACCTCTTGAAAATGCAATTACAAATAGCCATAAAGTATATATATTTAAAATTTTCCTCACTTGTCCTAGGGAACACTTTTCAAAGAACATGGAGACACATGAATGGCTTAGAATTGAATGGTCAATCTTACCTTATCTAGGAAGAAATATTACTAGAGGAAATTTATAAACACTATCCCATCTAAAAGTATGGATTATGAAAAATATTTAGACCAACCCTTCACCTTGTTTCCTAAATCTCCAAGTGCTCGATCAGATTACATGAAACACAATGTGACAAGATTGAGGTAAAAAAATTGATCTCCCTCCTTTCCATGTACCTATTGACAAGTATGGTTTATCTCATCCCATGGGGCAATAAAGTCCCAAATCAAGCTCCTAATGGAAAATTTAATGCAATTTTTTTATCCCCAAGATCACAGTAAGCACAAGTGGAGAGCATACATATAGTAGCACACCTTATTTATAAAATAAACAAAATAAATAAATAAATGTTATACTTTTGATTCCTAATATTTATTTAAGCATAGGAGGAGAGAATATATCTACACACTTTCACAAACTTATAAACCAAAGTACTAATACTTAGTTGTTTTTAGTGCCTAAATCAATGAAAAATCAAAGAACATGGACAAATGAACCTAAAAGAAAATATGTTAGTAGTTTCAATTTCAAAGCTTTAACTAGTGAATGACAAGATAGATCACTTACATCCAATATTATAAAAAGAGTTAGCAGGTAAGTGCACCAAGATGGTGAACGAAAAGGAGGGTATAAGTGGACACCTTTTTTCTAAAATCAGCTAAACCTAAACTTGGAGGAGCAATTTGAGACTCGTCCACTCAAACTTTGAAGATACCCAAAGAACAAAGATTGTAGTACTCTGAATCTAGTTTCCAAAATACTAATTTTTTTCAAAATTCGATAAGATTAAGGGGTGAAATCTTTCACACACATAAAAGTTTTCCTATTTTTTTTAGCAAAACATAACATAGTGTCTGACGTGCATATCAAACAAGTTATAGTTGTATTTATTATTTTGAAAAATACTTTGGTAGAAAGATAGCTAAGAGTGAGCACTAGAAGTTGTGTACCTTTTTATAATTTTTTGTTGAGTTTTTTTTTTACAATTTTTCAAAGTGGACACATCCTGAAAATCAGGTACCTATTTATGCCCATCACATAACTTGCACCAAAATAATCAAAAATTCTTTTTTTGCTGAAGTGTAAATAATAAATTGTAGAACAATAATATATAATTTTTTAAAATTTTGTACAAGTAGTTTAAAAGTGATTAAAAAATGTTACACATCTGTCTCTGAAAACTCTAGAGACATTGGTAAAAGAAATTCAAGATTAATATGTTAATGTTGTTCAAAATTAAAAAAAAAATATATGGTTACAAAGCTTAAAAGATGGGTGTCAAATTATGGTGGAAATTTTACAAATACCCACTTGATAATGTCTAAACCTGATGATGATGAAGTTGAGAAACCACATTGGAAGAATAAAACATGTAAAAAGGAGGGAAATACGGCTCCCAAACCTCAACCTTGCAATCCAAGACTAAGTACAAGGAAAAATGCATATGGGTTTTTAATTTTAAACAAATAGGTGCGGGCTTTTATTTTTTTTAAATGCATATGGGGTTTTATTATCTATAATAACACATATGGGTTATTCTCTTTAATATTCATAGATGTTAACACAGATATATTCATACTGATGCTCTGCAAAAAGGATTAGAAAATCTGTTTGATGGCAACACACACAAGAGCACAAGAAACAAACGTTAGTGTTAGCAACAAAAGATTATCCTAAACAGGCATATCAAGAGAGATATTAAGCATGAAATAGAAAGCATATAAACATAGAATGAAATAGCTAATCAAGATGCTCATAGTTGCTCCTCCCTTGTTCCTCTCCTCTCCAAGTCCCAAATGAGTGTAGCTCTCAGCTTTTAGCACTAGCCATGGATGCCATATGGAGATTCAAGATGGTTGAATATGATAAGCAAATACTATGCAAGAGTAGATAGTGATGCTATAAAAAAGCTCTATGCTAATGCCAGTATAACAACAATACTCTAAAATGCTTCCTCTTTGCTTGAGGAGAAGGGTTCTATTTATAGAAGAAATGGAGAAATGAAGGGTTAAGATTGAATGGTTTAATCAAGGGCCAAGTTTGAAAGTTGGGGATCCATGTGCACAATTGGCACCAATAAAATGGTGACAAGTGTCAACATAGGATTGGGTTGAGAGAAGAGGTTGGAGGCATTAAAGGCCTGAGAAGACCTCATGGTTATCTAGAAGGCAAGGGTCAAGTCTAAATTAAGATTACCCATTGGATTAAGAGTTAATCCAAGGATAAACCTTTGTGCAAATGTTTAAGAGATAATCATGGTCAAAGCATTAATGGCCTGATGAGACCTTTGGGTTGGGTAGAGGTTGAGTCAAAACAAATGTTTTAACCATGTGGGAGGGTTGAATTAACCATTAATGGTTATTGGAGACTTTGGGGATTAAGTGGTTGAAGGTTGAAAGCTTTCAAAGGTTATCCAAGACTTTGAGGGTTAATTTGTTGAACACACAAAGCATTAATTGCTTTTCAAAGACTTTGGAGTCTTTGAGAAGTGACTCCAATTTGCTTAGGAATGTGACAATATTTAGGGGATGGATTAGGCTAATTAGGAAGGGTTTAGAAGAATCTAGAAGGGGTTTAGGCATACAAGTGGATTTTGTAGGGAAATGCAAGTGGGAGAAATTTTGGTATTTTCAATTAAAATAAAATCATTTATTTCAATTAAATGGTGTAAGTTGAATTTGGATAAATATTTAAATAAATATTAATTTATTTAAATGAGAAAAAGAAGATAAAGCATTTAAAATGCTTGAAGACTTTGAGGGAAACCATTAAAGGCTTGAAGACTTTAAGGAAAACCATTAAAGTCTTAAGAAGATTATAGAAGGAAGCCATCAAGTTTGAAGACTTTAAAGCCATCAAGTTTGAATACTTTAAGGGAAACCATTAAAGGTTTCAAGTGGGTGAGGATAAATAGGATTTTAAATAAATAATTTATTTAAAATAGTTGTGCAACTTGTTTTTGTAGGAAAATACAAGTGGGTGGAGGATAAAGGTGATTTAAATAAATTATTTATTTAAAATAATTGTGCAACTTGCTTTTGTAGGAAAATGCAAGTGGGTAGAGGATAAAGGTGATTTTAAATAAATGTTAATTTATTTAAATGTGAGAGGTGGGATTTTGGGGGATTTAAATAAATATTAATTTATTTAAATGTGAGAGAAGATTTAATTAAATAAATATGATTTATTTATTTAATTAATGGTCTGAATTTGGTTAAGTGAATTAAATCAAATAAATTGAATAATTTATTTAATTAATAGGAGAAGAGGGTTAAGATGAATTAATTAAATATATTAATTTAATTAATTATTAATTGATGGTTAAATAATCAAATAAATATTAAATATTCATTTAATTAAGTGGACAGATTTATGTGACTACATTTGCCCCTCTTTGAGACGGTGCAGTTTATCGCATCGTTTCAAAGAAAGAAAAATAGGTGTGAAGAAATGCCCCATAAAATGTAAATTTAATGGGTGGTATGCCCCCTCGAGAGATGGGCCGAATTTTTTTTTGAAAAATCGGGCGATTTCTCGAAAAAGAATGAAAAGTGGAGGGGAGGTAGAATAGAAGAAATTAGAACTAATGATGAAAGAATGGGAGAAAATGGAGTGAATATGAAGAAACAACAAGCCAACGAGTACCCTGAGGTCATGCAAGAGATACATAGCAGATGTAGTGTGGGGTTTGGATTGATGCTATACAATTGATCAAAATTGTTTGGACAATCTGGTGCAATCGGTTTAATTGCCCCGGTCAAGTCAAAGCGTGACAGTTGATGTCAGTTGGTCGCTTGGACATGATAAAGTCTGAGTAAGTGAATCAAAGTGACCTGATGTGACTTAGACAATTGATGTAATTGCCCGATGAAGTCAAGGTATATGAAGCAAAATACTCGTTGAGACGTAGACAATTGATGTAAGTGTCCGTTGGATTGTGTTTGATTGGTTGATCAATTGATAGTATGTGCATGTGATGGATGGTTGTGGGGAATCATGGTAGCCCCGTTGAGACTAGGTCATTATGATAAATGCCTGATGTAGTCTAGGATTACCATAATCGATTACCTGTTGAGACCCGAAGATACGTGATCAGAGTATCTGTTGATAGTCTAGGTGTGTGGGAGTCGATGTATCTGTGTAGACAGAGTAACTGGCTTAATTTTGTGGATGAGTGAGGATGGGAAGTGATGAAGGGATTAGGATGATGTTGATGATCAAGATAGGGAGGGTGAGGGGGGATTTGATGTTAGATAGAAGATATGGAGGACTAGGATCGAGTCCTATGGAAGAAGATGAGTAAAATAAAGTATCCATTGTCATTACTATGTATGAATGATATGCAGCTATTTATGAATGTATGGATGGATGGAATGCAACGGAATGCAATATATACAGATGAGATGGAATGACGATCCATAGTGCTTTATTTTTCATCATTGAGCTTTTAAAATGTTGTAAGAAAATACAAGCAACTTGACATAAAGATTCAAGATGACCAGAGTATTTCTTACATGGATTTTGATATAGCAAGTTAATACAAGCAACTTGATATAATGGATCAAGTTGACCTGAGTATTGCTTGCGGAACAGACAAGGATTATCTCCGTTCATGCATGACTTGGATCGTCCTCCTTGATCTTAGGCTGATCATATCCTGAGACAAGTTCATACCGTACTAAGAGATAAAAAAAACCTTTATCCAGTTTGGATGAGGTAGGAGGAACCAAAGAAAGAGAATTGTACCTACAAATAAACAGTATATACATAAAGAATAAAGAATATGGATCCTTGGTAATGGTTCATGCTCATATGGTCGAGGTATACGCTGTAGTCAGCAAGCCGTAGTGATCTATGATTGCATTTGGCATAAGATCACGTAGCCTAGTGAACTTCCCACGTAGACACCATTAGTACATGCCCCAGAACTTCATCGGAATAATGCGCAAACGATACAAAACAATGCTGAAAGATGTCGATACAGATAAACAAACGATTGTACTCACAAATAAACCAAGTATTTGATAGCCTAACAGAATTTTCTTGTCAAAGAAAACGTTATCTTGTCTTTGTTTTGGTAAGGAAGGATGCATCCTTGTTTAAGACAGTTTGGATTGTTGATGTTGATTGTGTTGGTCGAGTGATAAGTGGTCATTTGTGTGAGTATTTTGTATCTGATCGGATGAATATGTACAAGGTGTTGTCATGTTTTTTGGGTGATTTTCGATGGTTTTTCGATGTTTTTGGATTTTGTGTAATAGTTTTTGAATGTTTGTGGATTTTGTGAGTCATTTTTGAATGTTTTTGTATTTTGCGAGACATTTTTGAATGTTTTTGTATTTTGCGAGACATTTTTGAATGTTTTTGCCAATGAATCACCAGTAATGTAGAATCCACTTCCATCATCTAGATTGTAACGGCATTGCCCCCAAGTTGGACATGATTTATGAAAAAGCGGGATGCAGGATGCATGTAGTACTTTCTTGGATTTGTAGATTTATAACAAGCCATGGTTAGATGGATGGATGTGTGTATGTATGAATGAGATCGCAACGAGCCTGGAAGATACTGGAGCCATTGCCTTTACGAGTGGCACCTGTTTGCTAGGTTTTTGCCATTGCACTTACCCAAGGTGCCACCAGAGTGGTTGTTCACTGTTTGGATGCATGATTTTTCTTTACTTTTTTGAATGTTTTTGTATTTTCTTTAGGACATTTTCTGAATGTTTTTGGTATTTTTCTGATATGTAGGGGAGCCTGAGGCTTTGTACAGCTTATGTGTAAAACCGTTTGAGGTGCATGCTGTTGATTGGATCTGCGAGCGGTTCTCCGTCTGATGTAGCCAACTGATATGCCCCAGACCCGAATACAGCAGTGACAACATATGGACCTAGCCAGTTTGATTCAAACTTGCCTTGATGTTCTCTGTTTGGTTGGTTGCGAGGATTTTCTCGAAGAACAAGATCACCTACCTCAAATGTACGAGATCTAACTCGGTGATTGTAACTTCTACTCATGCGCTGCTGATAGGCTTTGAGGTGATTGTATGCAGCTTGTCGCTTCTCATCTAGTAACTCTAAGTCCTGAAGACGAGATACTCTGTATGCTTCATCATCGATGAGATTGTGCAATGAAACTCGTAAGGATGGTATCTCGACCTCAATAGGTAAGATAGCTTCTGCACCATAGACCAATGAATAAGGAGTTGCACCTGTAGGGGTTCGAATGCTAGTTCGATATGCCCATAGCGCTGGATTCAATTGAACATGCCAATCACGACCGGCATCATTGACTGTCTTCTTTAGGATCCTCAATATGTTTTTATTGGATGCTTCGGCCTGACCATTGCCTTGTGGGTAATAGGGAGTGGAAAAGCGGTGTTGGATATGAAATTTCTCACAAAGCTCACGGACATCCTGATTTTTGAAAGGAAGACCGTTATCTGTGACAATGGACATGGGCACACCATACCAGCAAATGATGTAATTGAGGATGAATGAGGCGATCTGCTTGCTGGTGACTTGGGTAAGTGGAACATCTTCGATCCACTTTGTGAAATATTCGGTGGCGGTAATAATGAATTTATGGCCATTGGATGAAGATGGATGAATCTTACCCACAAGGTCAAGGCCCCATTGACAGAAAGGCCATGGTGTTGTGATTGGTTGTAGTTCCTGGGCTGGTGCATGTATCAGGTCGCCGTGAACTTGACAATTCTTGCATTTCCTGACAAAGTAGTAGGAATCCTTTTCCATAGATGGCCAATAGTATCCAGCTCGCATGAGTTTCTTGGCTAGTGACGGACCACTTGAGTGAGTCCCGCAAATTCCTTCATGTACCTCTTCCAAAGCCTTTGTTATCTCATCTTGTTCCAGACATCGAAGAAGAGTACCATCAAGACTACGTCGGTATAGGGTTTCCGCAATAATGGTATATCGAGCAGTTTGGCGAATGAAGGTTTTTCGTTGGTTATTTGATTGGTTAGGAGGAAGGGTGTGATCACGGAGATAGGTGTAGAACTCACCATACCATGGGGATTCTGAACCGACAAGGCGACATATCATCTCGGATTCAGGGATATCATAAGCGGGAATCCAAAGCTGTTCTACCAAGAACTCGTAGCGTGTTGAATTCTGTGGAAGATCTAGTAGAGATGCGATGGTAGCCATGGCGTCAGCAGCTCGATTCTGATCTCTTGGTATCTGCTCAAAAGTGATAGTAGTAAATGATGTCTTTAGACTGTCCACCATTTGCTTGTATGGCATGAGTTTATCATCTTTGGTCTGATATTCATTAGTTGCTTGTCGAATGACCAGTTGTGAGTCGCCATATACTTGTAGTTCTTGTAATTTCCATTGTACGGCTAACCTGAGTCCTGTGATCAAGGCCTCATACTCTGCTATGTTGTTTGTGCATGGAAATGTGAGCCTGTAAGACTTCGGGATGCTATCACCTTGAGGCGTGATAAACAGAATGCCTGCCCCCGAGCCGTGCCTAGTGTATGAACCATCAAAATATAGTTTCCATGGTTGTGCTTCTGTGATCATGAATATCTCTTCATCTGGAAAATTTGAAATGAGAGGATGATCGCCTATGAGTGGTGCATCGGCCAATTGATCTGCAATGACCTGACCTTTGATAGCTTTACGGTCCACATACTCGATGTCGAATTCACTTAGAATCATTACCCATTTAGCTAAGCGACCTGTCAATGCTGCTTTGTTAAGTAAATACTTGAGTGGATCAATCTTTGCAATGAGTTGCACCTTGTGTGTTAACAGATAGTGCCTCAGTTTAGTGGCTGCCAAGATTACTGCTAGGCAAGCTCGCTCAATAGGTGTGTAATTGAGTTCATAGCCCACAAGTGTGCGAGAGATGTAGTAAATAGCACACTCTTTTCCTTCTGCATTATGTTGTGCCAGTAGTACACCCAATGCTGTACGTGTTGCTGAGATATAGAGCAATAATGGTCTACTTGGATCTGGTGGCATCAGCAATGGTGGATTCATGAGATAGTCTTTAAGCACCTGAAATGCTTGCTGGCATCTGTCATCCCACTGAAAGTGGATGTTCTTGTGTAGCAGGTGTGTGAATGGGTGACACTTATCAGCCAATTGTGCAATGAATCTGCGGATAGATTGAAGCCGTCCTTGTAGTGTTCTTAGCTGACTGATATTCTTTGGAGGTGGCATGTCCATTATTGCCTTAACCTTTGCTGGATCGACCTCAATACCTTTGCTTGAGACAATGTATCCTAGAAGCTTCCCGGAGGTCACTCCGAAGACACATTTCTTTGGGTTGAGTCGAACATGGTACTGTTCCAGTCTATCAAAGATTTTATCTAAGATGTGAAGATGTCCTTCTCTAGTAAGTGATTTTGCTAGTAAATCATCCACATAATCTTCCATTATAGTATGCATCATGTCATGGAAGATGGTGGTCATTTCTCTTTGATAGGTCGCTCCTGCATTCTTTAGACCAAAAGGCATTACATTCCAGCAATATGTGCCCCATGGACATGTGAAGGCTATCTTATGTTGGTCCTCTGGTGCGATCTTTATTTGATTGTATCCCGAAAAGCCATCCATGAGTGAAAGCATGGCATGTCCTGCTGTCAAATCTACTATGATGTCGATATTTGGTAGAGGGAAGTCATCCTTAGGACATGCCTTATTCAGATCTCTGAAGTCTGTACAAATGCGGATGCCCCCTTTTGGTTTGCCAACTGGTACAATGTTGGAGATCCATTCTGCATAATCAATTGGTCTAATGAAACCAACATCCAGGAGTTTCTTGAGTTCTGTTTTGACTAGCACGGCAATCTGAGGATGCATCTTACGAAGCTTCTTCTTGACAGGTTTGGCTCCTTTTGCTACTATGAGATGATGCATGACTAAATCAGGATCAAGCCCAGGCATGTCTGCATATGACCATGCGAAGTTGATCTGACGCTGTTGGAAGAACTCTATAAATTGAGGTTGTTCCTCTGGAGTGAGGAGAGATGCCAAATGTATGATATGAGGGTTTTCAGGAGTCCCCACATTGTATTCTTTAGTCTCCTCAATGAGAATCGTCGATCGTTCCTGTTGTGTACTAGCAGGGAGAATGTCAAACCCTTCATCCTCACGTGCCTCAGAGAGGTTTTCACCGTTGGATACGCTCTTTCTTTTTACTTTTATTGGATCAAACAGCGCCACAGTGTGGTTTTCACTGGAAGATCCATGTTTTAATGTTATATTTTTGCAGCTGAAGGGTTTGGCATCCGCCCCAAAGTATGCTGCGCTATTAAGTTCAATGGCGAATCCAGCTTTGTGATCCCCGCTTGGTAGATTATCCCTTAATTCCAAAAAGTCAATGATAGCCTCATCATTTTGGAAGAGGTCAAGACATGGGGGATTTGGTTGGTTCCATTCGATGAGTTCAGGGTGGATAATGGGCATTACTTCATCGATTAAGTTAAGTGCGGAAGATGTATCAGTGAGGGTTAAGACAGTGTGGTGAAGGTCGTTGATGGTACTCTCCCTGTCAGAATCAGGTGTAGGATGAGACGTAGGGTCTGTGGAAGATGTTTCCAGCTCAGGTACCCAAGTGGTCTTTATCTGTGCTTCTCCGTAAACAGGGATGTCTTTGCGGGGTGGAGGTGGTGACGTGTCTTCCTCATCTGAAGTGTTAAGCTGTACAGAATCAAATTCCCACTCATGTGAGTCGGTCTCTGAATCACTTTCCAGCATCCGATTGCTATACCATACTGGGATGTCTTTGGAGTTGAACACGGCAGGTGTGATTGGTTTATGTATCTTTGTGGTGATCGGTGCTGCAGGAAACATGATGGGGTTTAAAGGAGTTGTTACTGGAAGTATCGGTAATGGTGACTCAGTGGCTGCTGATGGAACTACTGGTGCCATAGATGCTGCTGCGGGTTCGGAGATAGTTGCTGCTGCTATTGGTGTTCTTGATGGAATTACTGGTTCGTTTGGTGGGATGATTGGTACTGGTGATGGTTGCGGTGGGGTTGTGAGCCTCGATGGGGCAGTGGGGATAGTGTTTGATGGTGCTTTGATTATGAAAGGTGTCCTCTTTGCAGTAGGTGGGCAAAATGGTTTGCTGGGTTTTCCTTTGAATCTGAGTTTAGGAAGGATCTCTTTTTCAAAGCCAAGGCCTGTATTACCTTTGGGCTTGAATTCTGGTAGTAGAGGTTCGTGTCGTCCTTGTTTGCAGTATCCCAAAGCACTCTGACCATCATATCCCATTCTTTGCATAATGAGGAGGCCTTTGCCATATTGTTCCGTAGGAAGTGTAACTTGCGGTTTGTCAGTGGTGATGGGATCTTTATAGATCCAGTCCGCCAGGTCCTCATCTTGTGTTTCTTCCTCTTGACTCTTTCCAAGGATGAAAGGCGTCCAAGCACATGCGGGCGTGACTATGGGTTTTTGGAGTAACTGCTGTGGTTTACCATGTGTTCTAGGAGAAGTGGGCATTTGTCCCACACAAAAGAGCTGACTCAAGTTGTATTCTCCAGGACCTTCCTCTGCTACTTTCATCTTAAGCTTCTCTTGCTTGGGTATAGGGATGTTTGAACTGGCAAGAGAGGCAGGATTTACATATGATGTGGAAGAAATAGCTTCCCTATTATTAGGAACAGTAATCTCCGGTTGATGGCTGATATTATGGCAAAATGCAAAGGGATTTGCATCTCCCAGGATTGTGATCTCTGCACCATTATGTGGGAACTTGATACATTGATGGTAGGTAGATGGAACAGCTTGCATGGCATGTATCCAAGGTCTCCCTAATAATAGATTATATGGCAGAGGAAGGTCCAGAACCTGACAAATGATATGCTTTACCACAGGGCCCACTCGGATTGGTAGTACCACAGCTCCTTTGGATGAACGCTCTGCATCATCATAGGCTTTGATGGTGATCTTCTTACGAGGATCCACTGATTCTATTGTATATCCCAATGCTATGACCAACTGTAGTGTGCAAATGTTTAGGCCTGCTCCATTATCGATCAAGACTCACTTGATCCTGTGTTGGTTGACGAAGCCTTCAATGTGGAGTGAGGCGTTATGAGGTTGCTGGAAGGAAGAGTTGTCACTTTCAGAAAAAGTGAGACAAGGTGATGACTTTAGACTTCCAACCATGGCTTGAAATTGGTCCGTATTTAGATTTGCAGGGACTGACGCCTCTTGGAGTGCTTGATCCAAGATTGTTTTATGAGAGGGTGACAGACGCAAAAGCTCCAAAATGGATATAAGTGCAGGGGTTTTGTCTAATTGTTCCACAAGATTGTACTGCTTTGGGACGGAGGTGGTGCCTTGTGGAGCTGCCTTGATGGTGACCTTGCCACGACGTGTAACAACATTGCAATTTGAGGTGGGATTTTTGAAGGTTATGGTTGCAATTTGTTCACTGGCATCATACAGGTGATTTACAGTGTAATTATACGCAGCTTGCGTATAATCAGTGGTATCAGGACCTCGACTGGACGTCGAAGGACCCCTTTGATCTTGCGATGGAAGTGGATTCTTGAACATCTGATGATCATTATTGGTTGTTTTTGGGTCATGCCCTTCAATTTCAATTTCTCCTCGGTCAATAAGATCCTGAATGAGATCTTTCAATCGGTGACAATTACTTGTCTTGTGTCCTCTTCCTTGATGGAACTCACAGTGTTCAGTATCTTTCCACCATGCTGGTTTGACTTGAGGCTCATAGTTTGATAGCTTAGGTAGAGTGACCAAATTTTGAGAGAGGAGTTGTCGCAACACTGTTTCAATGGGTTCCCCTAAGGGAGTGTATGTGCGTTTTTGTTTTTGTGGACGAGGTCTTGGTTCATCATGAGATGTGATGCGACCTTGATTAAGAGGAACATTTGTGTTATTTTGAGGTGGAGGATTTTGTCCTGCAAACCGAACCACAGGTTGTGCATTTTGGACAGTCCGAGCATCCACAACTCCATCGTTGACGATGTTCTTATTCTTGTTCCAGAAGTTCGGTTTATCGCTATTGAAGCGCGGGCGAGGAGCATCTTTTGGTTCATTAAAGATTTTGATGAGTCCTTTTTTGATGAGTGCCCTTTCACATTTTATACCCTTGGTGATCATATCGTTAAAAGAGTCTGTGTCTTTGACATCCAGGTGAAATTCCATTTCTTCGTTTAAGTTGGAAATGAAAATTTCCACTAGTTCTCGTTCAGGTAACTGAAGAGAACGTCTGCTAGACATTTGGCGCCATCGTTGCAGGAATACTGCGAATAATTCACCTGGTTTTTGTTTGGTGTTGCATAGATCAGCCATGGTGATGTCGCGTTCAATATTATAAGAGTAATGAGATAGGAACTTCTGGATGAGTTCCTCAAATGTTCTAATGCCACCTGGAAGTCGGGAAAACCATGATGTGGTTGTTCCTCCCAAGATTTGGGGAAAAAGGCGCATTAGGTATGTGTCCTCATAAGCTACTTCAAGACAAGCAGAATGAAATTCTCGGACATGATCACGGGGATCCCCCTTTCCTCTATATTTTTCAAATTTGGGTGTTTCAAACCCGCGTGGAAAGGGTGGCATATAAAGATTCCTATCAAACGGATAGGGACAGATGTCGTTAAGTGAAAATTGATTGGTCTTAACATCACTATGAAGTTGTTGGGTGAGATTCGCGACTTGTTGCCGCAACATCTCCATTTCATTTGGAGGAGGAGGTGGTGGGTTACCTCGAGGGATGTTATATCTGATGGGATCTCTACGTCTTTCCTCCTCATGGCGACTTTGTCTTTCTGATGCTTGTCTTAATTGGGCAAGATCAAAGTCTGAGGGGAGTTTGGCTCCTTCTTGAGCAAGTCTTAAGAAGTGAGCATCCGCATTGCTCCTGAGAATTTCATCAAATAATCTGTTAAAGTGAGGGTTATGCTGAACCCGTTCGATTGTTGAAGGAGTGGGACTACTTGGGTTTTCATCATTTACATTTCCTCCAAGTGCTTCTTGAAATTCATTGAGGTTGTCCTCTTCTTCCTCAATTTCTATTTCTCGTTGCCTTGATCGCGATCGGGTTTGAGCCATTTTGTTTGCAAGTTTGTGTTGAAGTTGATTGAAGATGATGATGAGTTGTTCGATGAAAGATGGATGATTAGTGGATTGTAGATCTCTAGTACTCTAAAGGTAAATGTAACCAGAATTCTTTCTTTGAATTGCTTGTTTGTTTTGATGAGTTTGGATGTGATAAGGTGTAGAGAAATCTGAGATGTGTTACAGATTTTGACTACCTAGCAATGAGAGGATTCACTCATGAACTAGTTTTAACCTGCGTAGATGTGTCTCTTAGGATGAGCTTATCCTAGATGTAGAAACAATCTAAAAGTGATGTGATGTGTTTGATTTCAAGCAATATCTAAAAAAGGAATCTTGGGACAAGAACCTCTTAATGTTTTGAGAGTTTTGGGATGAATTGATGATGGAAAAATGATGTATGAATGAGATGATGGATGTTTTGTTTTCAACTTTAATAAAAACTTTGTGTTACAAATGGAACAAACTCTACTTCTTCCCTTTCAGGCGTTGGTGGCATTTCTCGAGCTGTGTTGTAGGTGATACAGATGTTTGGGAAGAAGTTGGGATTAATCTTTCCTCCTTGATTTTTGTGATAACTCAGAGCTCTATATTGCATAAAAGCTCTGCGGTTCAATGATTCGGAATCAAACTCGTTTGTTTTACCTTGAAGATAGAGACGCATGCAATGTAGAAAGACTCTATGTGAGACAAAGATTTGTCTATTGAGATAGAAGAATTTCCTCCTTTTGATCAAAGCCTTTGAGCTTAATGGTCTTCTTTTCAAGGTAATATTCTGATGACACTTCTTCTTTCGGAAGATGTGAAGAATGGTCATAAATTTTTGACTCTTTGTTTGTTTGCACTTTGTTTTTGGTATTTTTGGTTGTGTTGACAGATGTTGGATGAATACTTTGTTTTTGGGATTGATTTTCTGATTTTTCTTTGACAAGAAAACAAAGCAAGCACACAAACACAAGATTGTAGCCTCAAAGGCACAAATGAGTATGGGTCTAGATCAACCCAATTCTTGGACTTGTTTTTGACCCTTCCTTTAGATGTATTTTAAGGTGTATTTCCAAAGCCTGAAGTCGGCTCAATTTGCACTAGGTCTGTAAAACGAACACACTTCAAACACTCTTTATCCCTAAGGTCAAATGGCCAGTTGTGATAAATTTAGCCCACATCTTGATATTTCTTCGACTTTGGTACTACATACCTTATGAATCCCGCCTTGGCAGGTAAGGATGTGATATACTAAGTCTTGCACGAGCATAACAAATAGATGATCCCTATGATGGGGGAGTCACCACTTTTATCAAGCCACAAGTGACCTTTCAAAAAGCTATGTTTCTACTCAAGGAAATATGTATGGTGAGTATCTTGGGAGCAAAACCATCTATGCTCTTGCACTAAATTATACCTCAAATATCCTCAATCAATAGAATAGGTGGGCTACTACTTAAAGGTGTTTAGTCATGTTCGATGGCTTTGGACATAAGTTCATTCTGCAGTGACTCACTTAAGAGCCTTGTAACTGGTGGTGGGGCCCATTTGTCCTTTCGGCCAGTTACACTGTAGGAACAGCTATACCCAAGGCTACAGCTTTCGCTCTCACCTGATTTCTATAGCGGCTCGAAGGATTTACCGCTCGAGGTCGTTCCCAAGAGTATCGATCCCTTGGCAGGCCTCTCTTAAAAAGATAAAATGTGAGTGTTACTAACACTTTTCTCTTGCACCTAGGACCATGAAAGCCAAGGGAGAGGATAGTGTGTGTTAGAAGTAGGACCACTCGACCAACTCTTTGCACAAGTGTGCCAAGCACGAAAAACACCTGTTCTTTTTAATCTATCATTGCAATGTGATCTAACTATTTGGAGATGTTGCTCCAACAATCATGGTGTTCTTTTTAATTTTCAAAGGCAATTGTTTGAGTAAACTAGAATTTGAAAATCCTGGTCAACTTAATGAAAAAAACGTTTGCATGAAGTAAGATTGCTTTAAAAATGAGACAAGTTGATTGTGAATTTTATTTGCACCAAAAATGGAAGTGTGGATTGTGAGTTTTATCTTGATGCAAGAAATAAAATTTGCCTTGTTGATTTTAAGCACCAAAACGAAGTTTGTTTCCTAACTTGCAAAAAAAAAAAAAAAGTTGTTTTTGTATAAGTTTGTGGTTCTTTTTACCTTTGAACAATGAAATTCTTTTTAAGAGCCCCAAACAAATGTGTGATTCTTTTTCAAAAGCCCAAATTTGAAATGTGAAGTTAATTTTAAACCAAAATAAAAAGTGAATTCATTTTTAAAACCAACTTCAAAAACAAGTTAGTAAAAAATATAAATCTACTCTTTAATCTAATTTAAATCTGCACAAAAGAGAAAAATAGTTAGTAAAATCTGCCTATTTGGTGGGCTTCTACAAGCCTAAATTTTTTAGTTTTTTTTTGGTTACAAGGTGATTTGTACAACGTTTTGTTACAATAGCGCTAGTCTGCGTTTGAACAGAGGCACTATTTAACACAAACGTATTAAAAGAAAGGGAAAGACAGAGAAGGGAAAAGCACTGAAACAGGGGGAATAGCACCAAAATAATGCCAAACACACCAAAACAGTGTCAAAATCGCAACCTGTGTGACATTTTCAACATTCAAACATGTTATTGGTTAAAAAAAAAAAATGATCTTTTTGGTGTTTGGATTCACGTCGGGTTCACCAAATGATGCTCTGCAAAAAGGATTAGAAAATCTGTTTGATGGCAACACACACAAGAGCACAAGAAACAAACGTTAGTGTTAGCAACAAAAGATTATCCTAAACAGGCATATCAAGAGAGATATTAAGCATGAAATAGAAAGCATATAAACATAGAATGAAATAGCTAATCAAGATGCTCATAGTTGCTCCTCCCTTGTTCCTCTCCTCTCCAAGTCCCAAATGAGTGTAGCTCTCAGCTTTTAGCACTAGCCATGGATGCCATATGGAGATTCAAGATGGTTGAATATGATAAGCAAATACTATGCAAGAGTAGATAGTGATGCTATAAAAAAGCTCTATGCTAATGCCAGTATAACAACAATACTCTAAAATGCTTCCTCTTTGCTTGAGGAGAAGGGTTCTATTTATAGAAGAAATGGAGAAATGAAGGGTTAAGATTGAATGGTTTAATCAAGGGCCAAGTTTGAAAGTTGGGGATCCATGTGCACAATTGGCACCAATAAAATGGTGACAAGTGTCAACATAGGATTGGGTTGAGAGAAGAGGTTGGAGGCATTAAAGCCCTGAGAAGACCTCATGGTTATCTAGAAGGCAAGGGTCAAGTCTAAATTAAGATTACCCATTGGATTAAGAGTTAATCCAAGGATAAACCTTTGTGCAAATGTTTAAGAGATAATCATGGTCAAAGCATTAATGGCCTGATGAGACCTTTGGGTTGGGTAGAGGTTGAGTCAAAACAAATGTTTTAACCATGTGGGAGGGTTGAATTAACCATTAATGGTTATTGGAGACTTTGGGGATTAAGTGGTTGAAGGTTGAAAGCTTTCAAAGGTTATCCAAGACTTTGAGGGTTAATTTGTTGAACACACAAAGCATTAATTGCTTTTCAAAGACTTTGGAGTCTTTGAGAAGTGACTCCAATTTGCTTAGGAATGTGACAATATTTAGGGGATGGATTAGGCTAATTAGGAAGGGTTTAGAAGAATCTAGAAGGGGTTTAGGCATACAAGTGGATTTTGTAGGGAAATGCAAGTGGGAGAAATTTTGGTATTTTCAATTAAAATAAAATCATTTATTTCAATTAAATGGTGTAAGTTGAATTTGGATAAATATTTAAATAAATATTAATTTATTTAAATGAGAAAAAGAAGATAAAGCATTTAAAATGCTTGAAGACTTTGAGGGAAACCATTAAAGGCTTGAAGACTTTAAGGAAAACCATTAAAGTCTTAAGAAGATTATAGAAGGAAGCCATCAAGTTTGAAGACTTTAAAGCCATCAAGTTTGAATACTTTAAGGGAAACCATTAAAGGTTTCAAGTGGGTGAGGATAAATAGGATTTTAAATAAATAATTTATTTAAAATAGTTGTGCAACTTGTTTTTGTAGGAAAATACAAGTGGGTGGAGGATAAAGGTGATTTAAATAAATTATTTATTTAAAATAATTGTGCAACTTGCTTTTGTAGGAAAATGCAAGTGGGTAGAGGATAAAGGTGATTTTAAATAAATGTTAATTTATTTAAATGTGAGACGTGGGATTTTGGGGGATTTAAATAAATATTAATTTATTTAAATGTGAGAGAAGATTTAATTAAATAAATATGATTTATTTATTTAATTAATGGTCTGAATTTGGTTAAGTGAATTAAATCAAATAAATTGAATAATTTATTTAATTAATAGGAGAAGAGGGTTAAGATGAATTAATTAAATATATTAATTTAATTAATTATTAATTGATGGTTAAATAATCAAATAAATATTAAATATTCATTTAATTAAGTGGACAGATTTATGTGACTACACATACATCTATATCTATCCAAGTATGTCTCCCTCCTCTCTCTTCCTTATCTCTCATACACTCTCTCACTCTCCCTCTCTTTGTCCCTCCCACACATAAACTCTCTCTCTCTCTCTCTCTCTCTCTCTCTCTCTCTCTCTCTCAAGCTCTCTCTTTCTAACTCACTCTCTCCTCAACCCACCATCTCTCTCTCTCTCTCTCTCTCTCTCTCTCTCTCTCTCTCTCTCTCTCTCTCTCTCTCCATTCCCCCTATCTCTCTCCTCTCCCTTCCCACTCTCTATATCTCCCTCAATAGTGTGAAAACCCCAAATAGATTCTGGTCAATATAGACTCTCCTTTTCTCTCTTTGTCTATAGTGTCAATACCCCATACGGGTTTTTGTGACTATAGATGTTGCAATGCTCTCCCTTTGTCTATAGTGTTATACCTCATATGGGTTTTTTTCACTATAGAATCATATCTATAGTGTAAAAACCATGATCAAGTTACTACCACTATAGACTTGGCATCGTGTCTATGGTGTCAAAACCACGATCAAGTTATTTCCACTATAAATGTTGCAACATTTACCCTCTCTTTGTCTATATTGTCAATACCCTATACAAGTTTTTAGTAATAAAAACATGAGCATTTTTTTGTCACTATAGGTGGTTTCATAACGATCAAAAAACACAATTTTTGGTGAAGGACCCACTGAAACTATTTCTTCACCTGTGGAATTCTCGGATAGTGTATGATGGCTTTTGTTTTATATGATTTCAAATGATTGAAATAAATAATTAGTTTGATTTTCAAATGTTTTTTTGTTTCTTTTATTCTTTTGATAGTCAAATTCAATGATTTTCATAGTTTTATGAAATGTTTTGTTTGAATAATTTGTATAATATTTACTAACATATATGATGTTATTTAGAATAATTCATATTCATAATGGGAAGGAACAAGAGAGGAACCATTGAATTGCAAGAGGTAGCAAATGTAATGCAAAGGGAGTGCATGTAAAGACTATGTGAAATGAGAAAATTGGGAGGAAAAGGTATGACATCTATACCAACTCAATTACATGGATCAAATGAATCAAATGAAAACCAAGAACAAGTGCTAATAAATGATCAAACAAATGTACTTAATGCAAGCCAAGAACATGCAACAATATTAAAACCTCCTATAATTATTTGTAGAAAACCAAAGTATATAATTGACATTGATGAAAATATTTTGAAGCCAATGCCTAATAAAATTTCCCAACACACTTGTCAAAGAATGGCTAACAAAGTATGGAAAAAATATTTAGAGAGCTCAATATTGGCAAGAGACACTGTACTAGTGAAGATTCATGCATGGATATTTCTTAGGGGTTGTCATTGATGGAAGCTCAGTTAATAAATCCTATCCAGTGTATATAGATTTGACTTAACAGAAGTCATATTGTTCATAAGGCATAAGTTTGTAAGGTGGAACTCAGTATCTAGTAGAGCATGAGACGATTGTGCATATCTTGATATTGGTGGTGTAATTTTGGTTGTGGTGTTAGAGGCAATTGATTCATGATTCAAAGAAGCTTACTTCACATTTTTGGCCTCTGATATGGTTTCTGGTGAAAGATTCAAGGTCAGGTATCCGGTGATTCTGGAAGAATAGAGTTATCTTTGGGTTTGTTGGTGTAACGTGTGTTGTGGAATTATTGGGATGATTTCAGTGATTGTTGGTGAGTTTGAAGAGTTTGTGCTGATGGGTATGAAGCTTGTTTTCTCATTGTTTAGGTCAGCATATGCATTTGTGGATGGATTGAGTTGGCAAGTCACTACACATTTCATATTTTGCAGTTTTGACAAGCCGACTTGATTGAGATCCATTTTGTTGGTGTGGATATATAATGTCAATCCAGATGATCATTTTAGGGGGGGGATAAGTGAATTTTGATCTGTATTATGTGAATGAGCATCAAAATGCATAATTGATGCTCTGGTAGATGACTATGCAGCAGAATAGGACAGAAAGGAAGAGTAGCTTTAGACTGTCAAATTGTGCTTAACCGGAGCTGATCTTTGGCATTTGTAGATGCTATATTCTAGTTCAGACATTGTAATCTCTCTTGTATCTCATATTTAGGATAGTGAGTCCTCCAGGGTTGTTTCCCTCTTATGTAATTAAGCAGTGAGCTACAGGCAGTGTGCCTAATGCAAGTGCATTCCATTTAAAAATATTATCATACTCTTGATCAAAGTATAATAATATTGTGGATACTCAATCCCACTATGGTTTTTCTCTTTTCGGGTTTCCACATAAAAAAATAGCTGTTATGGTTATTTTATTGATTAGTTTATGTTTCTGCACTTTATTTTCTTTCTTATGCATTGGGTGGTTTAAGAATCAGTTTATCATGTTTGTAAATTGTAAAACATTGATTCACCCCCCCTCCTAGTGTTCATTGATTCCAATAGGTATCACATATTTGTTCCTCAGAATAATCCTAATAGCTTGAGGAAGATCTAGAATATTTGAATCAATGGACTCCAATTTATAGAGACAACTTAGTGTGGCACTTGAAGATCTTGACGCAGCAAAAAAAGTTCCCTGAAGAGAAACCTGAGTGCAATTAAAGACTTCATTGAGACATTGAAAGAACAAGTGATCACTTCTAGAGAAAAGAGAAGGGAGGTGATGGACAAAATCAAGGAGAAAGAAGAACAAAGCATAGAGAATCAAGACAAGACAAATAAATGTACAATGCAGTGTTGAAGAATGAGATGCAATCTATTGTAATGAAGTTGAAAAAGGAGATTGAAGACTAGAAGAAGAATGAAGAAACCCTAACTTAGTCACTAAAGGAGGGATTTGATGAATGTTGTAGATTGAATTATGAGAATGATCAGTTGAAGCTTGAATTGGTGTAGACAAAGAATGATGGACAAGAACTTGAAAGGCAGATCATAATTCTAAGAGATGAACTTTCTACTGCTAATGAGTACAAGGAAAATTTCAAAGATAGCTCAGCAAGGCTTGGTGAGATGCTGGAAAGTTAGAGAAGTGAAAAAGACATGCGAGGACTCAGATATGAAATGGGAGAATAATCTAGTTTTGGACAAAGAAATCATCAGCGGAAGAACAAGAAACCTCTAGTAAGATAGCATAATGCTTATAAATTCAATTGTAAATATTTTTTTTGTGGAAAATTTGATCATATGGCAAGTCAATGAACAAATAAGATGAACAATGGGATGATGAATAATGTGATGAATAATGATTTTATTTTTACCAGTCAATGTTTCATATGCAACAATTTAGCTCATAAGTCAAACATGTGCAGAACAGTGATAAACAATTTTCAGAATAAGAGATGTTGTGCCTGTGGGATGTTTGGACATATCTCTAACCAATGTACAATGAGACAAAATCAAATGAACTTCAGGTCTATGAAAAGAAATGTTGTCTGCCATGCATACAACAAATCCAGTAACATAGAAAAATTCTATAGAAGTAAGAATAAGAGAAACAATGGTCTGGTGAATAATAACAAATCAGATGAAGATGGAAAAGCTAAGGTGGAAGAGATCAAAGATTAGCATGGGAAGATGTGGGTTAAGAAGGAAGATTCAAATGTGCAGAATGACTCCACACTTGAATCTAGTATTGGAACCTCATCCGGTAACTAAAGCACTTTGGCCTTAAGGGGGAAGCTCATCATGCATATCCTTAGAATCTCCTCTCGGAGACTTGTAACTGGTTATGGAAGGTTGTAGAAGATCAAGACCAGTTATGCAGATGATATTTGGAAGAATTCATGGTGATTTGAGATTGTGGTGAGTGAATTCATGAAAATAAGGTATTTGAAAGCTTTTCACAATGTGAATGAAGAGAGAGATCAGAGTAGTGAAGTGAATAAGATCTTGCAAAGAAATCAAGGCTTAAGAGTGATCTAACAATGACTTCTTGCATTAGGTTGAGATTGAAAAGGTATTTATCCATATACAAGCTATCTATTCATACCCTACTTTTCAAAATGGAATTGTCTTATGGCATTGCAACCCCACTTGTTGAAATCACTAAGAGAGCAAGGCTTGTATTCAAGAAACACTCATTTAAGCTAGTTGAAGATGATCTGAACAAAGCATTTTCCTATGTACCCTATGGTGTGTTTCATAATGAAGATGTTAGGGCATACATACATTGTAGCACTAAAGAATTGGGTAATGCGGATATGTTGTCACTCTAAACTAAACACATGATGGATGGTTTTTAGAATCTGAAATCTAACTTCAAGGCATTAGAAGATAAGGGTTTTATTCAGTTCATTTGTTTCCCGTTATTTGATGAGCCTAAATGGGTGAGATATGTGTTGAGCTAGATTCATGATGAATTTGTATGGCTAGATAATCCTCACAAGATTACAAAGCAAGCCATTCAAGCAGTCACCTATTTGAGTGCAACCACTAAGGTCCCTGGACTTCGACATGTCAAGAACGCAACTGTAATGGAGGTAACTAGATCCAAACATGATAACTGATCAATGACTATTAGTGACATTGTTTAACATGATGTGAGATTTTCTTTGATGGTCATATGATACAAAGTATACCTATCTAACAGATAGAATTCAGTATCTGGTACTACTATTTATGAAGATTATCAGATACTTAAAGAAGATAAGATGCATGACCTGTGTGAAGTGCTTCTTAGTGAGCTAAAGAGTAACTTAAAGAAAATAAAATATGATAAGAAGAATGTGTTCAATTTTGGGTCTTTGATCATCTGTTTGGCACTCTAGTTTCTGAATGAGATACCCAGTGTTGGAAAAGTCCAATGGGCTTATGATAAACCACTAGATGTCCAGATCAAGGAAGGGTTACAAGGTTTGGGTGACATAGTTGCACAAAAATTTGCTTTGTGGGGATACTTCAAGTCATTTCAAGCTAAGATGCAAAGTAGAGAGAGGATCCCTAAAGAGATTGTAGAAAAATATGAGAAAAGAATTTACTTCATGGTTGATAAGGATCAATGTCATTTGGAGGCAATTGAACCTAGGGTAGTTTGGCTCATGCCCATTGGGTATGAGGTAGATGGGAATACACTTGATGCTTATACTTAACATCTTCTCAGTAAAACGGTGGATGAAAAGGAGGAAAAATTTGGCACATTCAAGGAAAAAGACTTGGACTTGCATAAGAAATTCACTAAGTCTGATAGGAAGAGGAAGGTTAGAAAGGATGTTGAAAAAATTGTAGAGTAGATGGGTATAACCAAAGAAGTTCTATAGAGAGCTAGGGAGCAGAACATATTGAAAGAGGAAGACATGGTGAAGTAGTAGTCTAAACTGGTCTTCACTCCTCCCAAGAAGACCAAGCCTATACAAAGAAAGTCAACACCTACCTCTGGTGTGCAGAAGCCTGTCCCTCCTCCTAAACCTCAATCATCATCAATCGGTGGAATTGTGAAGAGGCAGAAGAAGAAGCCCCAAAGGGAATATGTCATAGCCACTATAGAGGAAGAAACTGAATCTGATGAGGTAGTGTGAAAGGTGAAAAAGTCGGCTACCTATGCTAGGGTAGTAAGAAAGTCCCTATTCAGTGAATCTCAACCTGCCAAGAAGCCTAAAACACAGAGTGAGCCATCCGGTAGACCAAAAAATAGTAGGAAGAAAATATCAGAACTTGATGAAGCTTTGAAATCAGGTAAGTTAGATGTTACTTATATTATTGTGCCCTCGAAATCATTGAACGAGATAATTGATGAAGTTGTAAAGGAAGGAAATCTCAAGAATATCCCTATATATTATGAAAATTTTGATGATAAAGATCAAAGGGAAATTGTATTGTACAATACATGAATGTATATATTAAGGCATTGATAGAGTTGTCATGTATGATTCCAAAGGAACTTTATGAAATTTTGGATGCCCGAAGACATACAACTAGTCTAGAGGATGAAAGATTAAAAGAATATACCTTAGTAAATTGTGTCCTATTGCATCAAAGTATGAAATAAAAATAATTTTGCGACTTTCAATGGAAATGTTCTGAAGAAACATAGAGTGAATAAAATAATGTTTAGAAAATTTGATGAAGTTATTAAGGAAAAAAAAGGTATACTAAAGAAATTTTTGAAGGAAAATCATTATCAGATCAATTTAGAGAAGGATGATCTCCAATCGAAAGTGTAATCAAGCAAAGAAACTTCTATTATAGCAGATCAGGTTTAGACAGAGGTTCCTCATGAGTAGAAAGATTGGAAAACTGAGCAAGATTATCTGGTAGGAACTCATGAGCAAGTAGCTACTGATGATACCACTAATAACTAGGTAGTTGGAGACTCTGATAAAGCTATGTAAGATCCTCTAGTATTAGAAGTTCATTCTAAGCATGCAATTGAGGAGATTAGTGTGGAGAAAGAAGAAGAGAAGGTTGATGAGGTACTGATAACAATGGAAAGAGCCATTGTATCCAATGAGGAGAAGCAGATTGCTACAGATGATGACTTCTCTCATGGGTTGATTGATTTAAGCTGTTTATCTCCCATGCAAGCACTAAAGTTAGCCACCCTTGCACAAGCTCAGGCAAGTGAGGACTTGCTCAAGTTTCACTCAAAAGACAAGGAGTTGATAATTCTTTCTATTGGTGTTTTAGAGAAGATTTTGCCTACATTCAAGTAGGATACAATTGATACATCCTTCGATAAGCTTAGGAATATTCTATATGAAGTTGATTCTTATTTTGCATCCTTGGAGAAAGCAGTAGATACAAATTTTTTGAATAAATTTAATGAAATGAGATTGCAATCCTTCTTGAAAGTAGTAGAGGATGATAGGGCAGTTTTGAAATCTGTAGTGAAGAGCATTGAGGGTGCTTTATATGAAGGTGGTAAGATATATAAGTCATGTCTTATTCTGCCAAAGTTCACTTTAGACATTGATAAGAAGATTAAGGAATATGAAGGGCATTTAGCTGAAATTTCATAGTCTTTTGCCCCTCATTCAGTTTTTGCCAGTAGTCTTGAGGCTCAAGTTATGGACCTAATTGACAAAATCAATAAATTGCATTAAGAAAGGAATCAGATTATAAGAAGAGTAGGTGATTTGAGGAGTCTAATCACTCCCCAGTTAGACACTTTACTTGGTAGCCAACAGGATGCAGTGAGTGCTTTGGGTAATGTTGTACCCTCTGATCTCAAAGGCATATAAATACATGTCTACATGTTCAGTGCCTTGATAAATGTTTTGGATTATTTTCTAAGAGGATGGAGTGAGTATTTGAAGTCCCTGGAGACAACTTATGTAGACATTTTGAAATTTCTATAAGTCATTGTACATATCCTTCACAAGTTTTGGCAAATTCCTACCTTTTCCATTAATGTCAAAGGGGGAGAGAGTGTGGTAAAAAATGGTGCAATTTCTCAAGGGGAGCTTGTAGATTCTTGGAGAGTTTTAAATTTTGGATTTTTGCAGTCTTGATTGAGTGTACAATTCATTTTTTGCAGTGTTGCCATCAATGCCAAAGGGGGATATTGTTGGCAAGAGACACCATACCAGTGAAGATTCATGCATGGAGATTTCTTAGGGGTTGTCATTGATAGCAACTCAATCAATAAATCCTATCTGGTGTATATAGATTTGACTTACCAGAAGTCATATTATTCATAAGGCATAAGTCTAGAAGGTGGAACTCAGTATCCAATAGAGCATGAGATCATTGTGCATATCTTGATTGGTGGTGTAAATTTGGTTGTGGTGTTAGAGGTAGTTGATTCATGATTTGAGAAAGCTTTCTTCACATTTTTGGCCTTCAGTATAGTTTTTGGTGATTTCAGAAGAATAAAGTTATCTTTGGGTTTGATGGTGTAACATGTGTTGTAGAATTGTTGGGATGATTTCAGTGATTGTTGGTGAATTCAAGGAGTTTGTGCTGACATGTATTAAGCTTATTTCCTTATTTTTTAGGTCAACAAATTAATTTGTGGATGGATTGAGCTGACAAGTCACTACACGTTTCATAATTTCCAGTTTTGAGAAGTCGACTTGAATGAGATCTATTTTGTTGGTGCGGATATATAATGTCGATCTATATGATCATTTTAGGGGGGGAATATGCGAATGTGGATGTTTGTTATGTGAATGAGAATCTGAATGTGGAATTGGTGCTTCGGTAGATGACTATGCAATAGAAAAGGGCAAAAAGGGAGAATAGCTTTAGACAGTCAAATTGTGCTTAATCGGAACTGATCTTTGGCATTTGTTAGATGCTATATTCTATTTCAGACATTTTAATCACTCTTGCATCTCATTTGTAGGACAATGAGTCCTCCAGGTCTGTTTCCCTCTTATGTAATTGATCAGTGAGCTCTTGGTGGTGTGTGTGAATGCAAATGCATTCCATTTTGTAATATTATCATACTCCTAATAAAAGTATAATAATATTGTGGGTACTCAATCCCGCAGTAGTTTTTCCCTTTTCGAGTTTCCACATAAACATTTCGGTGTCATGGTTCTATAGTTGCTTAGTTTATGTTTCTACACTTTATTTTCTTTCTTATGCATCTTGTGGTTTAAGAATCAATTTATTAAGTTTCTAAATTATAAAACATTGATTCACCCCCCTCTCAGTGCTCATTGATTCCAACACTTAAATCAAACCACAAGATGCTAATTAATTGGGGAAATGATAAGAAATATGAATTTTAGAGAGAGAATCAAAATTATTGGCTTAAGATCATCTGAAAATAATAGTAAAAAAACTATAGTAAGAAATCTATTTGATGCATATCAAGAAATTGGTTCAACATCATGCTCTAAAGATTCAAATGTTACTCAATGTGTTCTTATGTCAACTATAATGAGCAACCAAACTAAAAAGTTTCATTTAATAACCAAAACAAGTAAGTCATTAAATATAAGTAGAACAACACTACACCATGTCCTACGGAGGCATGACAAACTTGAGGATCCTAACAATAATTCTCTTTGGAAATTTCTTACGTAGACTTCCTTGAAAAGACAAGTTTGTTGTTGATGCATTAAGACAAGTAATTGAAAAGTTTTGGCATGACAACACAAGAGTTTCACCCAATCAAGGAGATGTTGTTAGAAGGAGAATTGGATCAATAAATTGTGAGCCATATCCGAAATACTTTTTGGATATGACTCAAACACAATTTTATGAGAAATTCATTCAAATATATCCTCAAATAAGAATTAATGAAAGGTTTTTTGAAATTAAAAAACTCATTTATGTTAAGATAAATCATGCATGCACTACACATTGTTGTAGAATGCATATTTAATTTTCCATGCATTGTAATATATATCATCATATATGTTGTACTTTGCACACTAATGATGTTTTGCAAGAATGTGGTATACAAGCACCTCCAAAGTCACCAAGAGATTTTATTTCAAGTGTATTATGTCAAAGACATGATGGTTGCACATTTTATAAGATTATGTGTTTGAAAGGTTCATGTGCTACATGTGGTAGTTTGCAAAAGTTGCATAATGTATACATTTAGAGAGTACACATGAAATTGGAAAGACACTAGTCTCTTATGGAAAATACAAGTCAATAATAGATGGGGATAAATATGGAAAAGAGTTGAAGAGATGTGAGTTGGTGAGTCAAGATATACCTATTGTATAGTTTATGAGTATTTTTTAGGAGAAACTAGTTTATGACTAAATTATGCATACACATAGAGCATGGTGGTTGGATGGGAATTTCAAGATATGTAAGGATACATTTCATCTCGGTACCATCATCTCTGTTGTATATTTTATAGAAAATTATATGCTACAACCTCAAAATGAAGTGCAATCCCAATATTACCACTCTCAATGGGTAACTATTTTTGTACACATAGCATTCATGAATGCACATGATAGAACAGAGTAGGATAGAAAGATAGAAAATATCACATGGGGGATTCACTGCCTAAGCAATATTACATCACATGCATTCATCTTGGGGGTTTAATATCTCAAAAAATAAGCTCAATATTTAATTCCATTTGCTGATTTGCATGTATTCAAAGGCCAAATTTTATATATAGACGGTCATGAGTTGATTTGTACCTATTTAGGGACCAAATTTTGTATATATAAACAACCAAATGATTATAAATGCATAAATAAAATTTTGTGATAAATTTTGTATCTATGATTCCACTTGAAATTCATGCACTACACTTTTTTTAATGTGTAATTCATGTGTTATTATTTTCTCAATGTGCAATTCATGCATTGTTATTTTGCAAGTGTGTAATTCATGCATTATTCTTATGTCAATTTGCAAAGAGATGGCACCATGATGGTAGTGCGTTGAATGTTTAGGTTTGGGCACTCAACCAGGATCATGCCTAACATAAAAATGCCCATCTAGACATGCTCACACTGACGATTCATGGATACAACAAACATAACGTGATTTACTCTATCTTGCAACTTTGTATTGCGTGCAACTGATGATATTTGCATCAACAAAAAATCACTACCCTAAAAAAATGGATTTGTCTCTTTAAAATATGAGATAGATTATTATAGAGGGTACTAGCTTGGCCCAATGGATTCAAAATGAATCATTCAGACATGCCCTAAATTTAGAGAAACAACCCATCAAAGTTCGACAATTTTTTGAACATAGGACACTCAAGAGATGGTGTCACAACAGTAGGGCACTGAATGTTCAAGCAATCTAGGGACCCAACCAAGACCATGCCTACATAAAAATTCCTAGTCAAGAATGCTTGCGCTAATGGTTCATGGATACAAATAAAATGAGATTTACCCTATCTTGTAGATTTGCATTGTGTGTGATTGACGATATTTGCATCTGTAAAAAAATTATTGCCCTAAGAAATGGATTTGTCTCTTCAAAATTTGAGATAGGTTACTGTAGAGGGGCCTAAGGTATCTCTATGGGTTCAAACAAATCATTTGTATATACCTTGGATTTTGAAAACCAACCCATCAAAGTTTGATAATTTTTTTAACTTAGGGCACTCAAGAGATGGTTCTACAATGGTAGGGCGTTGAATGTTTGGGCAACTTAGGGACTAGAATAAGACTATTCCTAGCATAAAAAATACCCACCTAGACATGCTCGCACTAACGGTTTGTGGATACGATAAACAAAACAAGATTTACCCTACCTTGCAACTTTGAATTATGTGCGACTAATGATAATTGCATCAACAAAAAAATTGCTGCCCTAAGAAAATGGCTTTGTCTCTTCAAAATTTGAGATAGGCTATTATATAGGGTCCTAACATGGCCCTGTGGGTTCAAACGGATTATTTGTACATGCCTTGGATTCTATGAAATAGCCTGTCAAAGTTCAACAATTTTTTAAACTTAAGGCACTCAAGAGATGGCATCATGATGGTAAGGTGTTGAATGTTTAGGCAACTTGGGGACTCGGCCAAGACCATGCATAGCATAAAAATTCCCACCCGGACACACCCACATTGACAGTTCATGGATACGACAAACAAAACAAGATTCACCCTATTTTACAACTTTACATTGCAACTATTGACAACTATTGACAACTTTTGACAACTATTGGTCCAACTATTGACAACTATTGACAACTTTAGATAGCTATTGACAACTTTTGATGTCAATGAACATAAAATTTGGTGAATTTTCCCAAGGCAACCAAATCCAACACTTGAAATCTAGATGACACCAATTCTCATTCATAAGTTCCATTAAATTTCAGTATCATTAGTCCATAACATTCTAAATTATTCGTAACTCAACCAATCATTATTGAATATGTTGGCATTCTAATGTAGTTTTGTATGACCAGTGAATGATATGGTTGACATTATTGGCAACATCATCTCTTAAGTCTTCATAGTCTATTGGTAGTAAGTAGACTAGGTAGCAGTGAGTAGTGAGTAGACCGGCAAACAACAAGTAGACCAGAAAGCAATAAGTAGACTGACAAGCAGTGAGTAGACTAACAATTAGTAAGTAGACCGCTAAGTAGTAAGTAGACTAGGTAGCGGTCAGTAGACTGACAGAGAAGAGGTCCCCGACTAAGCAAAGACTAGGCTGGTATACAGGAGGAAACCGACTAGACAGATTTCAATCAGTACACCAGAAGAGTCTATAATTGAAAGACTGGTAATGTTCAGTTAACATTCAGTTAAATTGAGAGTCTTCTCTAGTCAATCGGTGGACTTATTGACATGTTCAACTATCTTGATAGAGATTCCTACAATGATTTTAGGGGCGTGATTTAAGCCATGATAATGGAATTTTAAATGGAATGTTTTGAAGGGAAAGTTGGTGATAGACTGTAGGGTCAATAAACTCACATATCTCATTCTTGAGAAAGTTGTTGTCAAGGTGAATTAAGAAAAAGTGAAAGTGTACACAAGGGGAGTTTAAGAGAGTGTAGAGTTGACTAACAAAGGACCGGTAGTGTGGAATCCAAGGATCATAAAACTGGAAAAGTGTAGAGCCGAAGGACAAAGAATAGATAGAGTGCAAAGCTGAAGTATAGAGGACCAACAGAGTACAAAGCCAAAGGTCAGAGGATCGACACAGTGCAGTGTCGAGGGATAGGCGACCGACTGGGTGAAGATTAGAAGGTGTAAGAAGAAAACCGTTGTTGTGTAGAGAAGCCACAACTGGTGTGGATTGAGTGTGATGCATATTGAGATTTGATCAATCTATTAGTAGCTAGTTCAATAGATCATCCATTTGTTTCTTTCTAACCACTGAAACATAAATCCCTTAATCAGGTGACATCTTAATTGATGTTATTAAGTCCTTTAACCAAGCTACCTTTAACAAGGTAAAGGCACTAACCGGCCTTGAACAAAATCCCTTAACTAGGTGGCATCTAATAGTGTCTTTGTAATCTCCTAAAAGGGATGGCTTTTCACCGGACGTACTCTAGAAGAGTACAAATTTTGTGAGTTCCTACTCACACTGTGGTTTTCTCCAATTTGGGTTTCCACGAGATAAATCTTGGTGTCATTGTGTTTCTTTTCATGGATATTTATTATTTTACAATAGTTATTTATATTGATGAATATTAAGTTAGTGATAACTTAAGTTAAAAGTTTTAATTGAGCAAAACCGGTAAAGTGTTGATTCACCCCTCCCCTCTCAGCACCGGTTGGGACTAACAATTGGTATCAAAGCCATATTACTCTAGAGTGAAGCTTGTTATCTTGAGAATAAAGATCATGGAAGAATACCGGTATTAGAAGTAGACTGATGAAGCAAATGAAATTATTGCTCAGCTGAAAGAGAGATTGAGAAAATCTCTTGCAAAAAGAAAGGAATTAGCTCAACAACTAAATGAGAGTCGGGACATCATATATCAACTCTCTGAACAGAGTGGATCTGAAGAAACTGAAGAAGTAGTCTTAAAACTCATGGAAAAGAATAAGAAACTGATCGAAGAAGTCACACATCTCAAAAGAGAACATGAAGGTTAGGCCCTAAGAATCACTGAGATATTGGAAATCAGCAGAAGTGTTGATGAAAGAAAAAGGGAAGTAGAAGAAGAATTGCCAAAGGCTGAAAGAGCCAAGAGGCTTGCTGAAGATGCTCTGAGAGAAAATGATGCTATCATGATTGAGAAAGATGAAGAAATATGAATTCTCTCTCAGGAGAATGAATATATACATAAGCATCTGCATGACAACATAGAAGAAAAAGAGAAGATGGTGAAAGAGATTGAACATCTGAAGAGTTAGTTGAAACTTGGAAAGGAGAGAAATGAGAAGTTGAGGAAATTCAATGAAATCTCTAAGAAGGTAGACAAATAGTTGAAGGCTCAGAGAAGAGAAAAGGATACAACTGGTCTTGGTCACCCCAGTTCAGGTCCTATGGAAGCTGGAGAATTGTCTAAATCCAAAAAGATGAAGGATAATAAAAGGAACCATTCAGAAGTGAAAGGTATGAAGTTCTCTAAATCCTCATGTAATCATTGTGGTAAATCAGGTCATAAGACTAATGACTATAGAAATAAACCGGTTAGTCAAAAGAAGAATTTCACATTTGATGGTTACTGCCATAATTATCATAAGTATGGCCACACTGCTTATGAACGTAGATCTCAATCTAGCAGTATGCCAAATAGATGAAGTTTTAGTGGACATTGATTTACATGTAATAATTTTGGACACAAATATGAAGAATGCAAGCTCAAGTCAAATGTATCAAGACAACCATTCAAACCGGTTAATCCTAATAAAAGGAATAATTAGTTCAAAGCGACTTGTTTCACCTGCGGTAATATTGGTCATGTTGCAGAAAATTGTAGAGTGAGAATGGGGCAGAGAAATAATGCACGACCGTGGAGGACAACTGGTATGGCATGTTTCAATTTCCACAAGATCGATCACTTAGCTAGAGAATGCAGGAATCAATCCTATAATTGGTCTGGAGACAAGAACTGGTCTAGCAAGAAGAAAGGGCAAAATGAACTGAAAGGGAAGAAGACAATTGAAGAGGTGGAGAATGAAATGAAAAAGACATGGATCAAGAGAAAAGAAAGAAAAGAAGGAGAAAATATCCTAGAAACCAAGTCATCATCCACCGGTGATGACAGATCCTCTTCAAACTAGACATACGGATGCTCTGGGGGAGCACATATGGTAAGATTACTTTTGAATCCCCTTAACAAATATAAGGATATGTCTATCTACATAGTTGTGATGCATAAAAGTTGGTCTAAAAGTCCTTAGTTGAAGAATGTTTTGTGAGTTAGTTATTTGTGTATTGGTATTGGTAACAAATAACTAGTAAAATCAAATCGGTGTACTTTAAGTTGTAAGTTTCAAGCTGACCATTGTATTATAACACAGATAAATATCAATGGATAAATAAGGAATGTCAAAAAAATTTCATTTATCCCACCTTTCTAGTGAATCTCTTGAGCTCTTGTGCGATCAAAGATGATTTGAATCTTGCTAAGATTTATTTATGTGGAAAATTCAACCAGAGCGATAGTGGTGTTTGGTACTCCCAAGGAAAAGGTATTCAACCTCATCTGAGAAAATATTGTTTGAAGATCATCATGGCAGTACCAATATTGACTCCTATGTTAGTTGAAACAATCAAAGAACCCCAACCCGAGTTCAAGTTGCGCTCGATGAAAGACGGTGAAATCGACATGACCGATGCTTTATTATATGTTCCCTCTAGTGTATTGTTGGTAGAAGATATTCTCTCTTGCATTCATTGCAAGCTCAAATAACTTGGAGACAAGTTCATTCGAAATTAGTTTAAAGGGTTCTGTGACAATGATCAATTGAAGCCATAATTTGTATCTCTGAAGACAAAGGGTTTGGCTAATGTTGTTGATTTTCCTGATCAGTTTCATGATGACTGGGTTAGATATGTACTGAGAAGGGTTCATGAACAATTTTTGTGGCTGGAAGCTCATTCACCAATCAAGATTTCAAAGGAGGTGATTCGAAGAGTGGTAGGGTTCAGTGCAATCGGTGAAGAATTAACCCTAAGAATGATTTCATCAACTGAAGTCATTTGGTTAACCAAATCTGGGTGTGATAGTAGAGTAATGACAATCACCCATATTGAGGATGCTGAAGTAAGATTTGGCTCTCCAATGCTGGGTTACATGGTTTATCAATCAAGTTAGATGAATAGTGTGTTGAGCGGTGCCATACATGCTAGATATCGAATTATCAAAGAGGATGCAACCTATGATATATGTGAGATGATTCAAAGCCAATTCATGGTGAACATAGAAAGAATTAAGAAGGACAATAGGCAATCCTTCAAATATGGCTCACTACTGGTATGTATATATTTCTATGTACAAATGTTTTTTCTCGGTAAGGGTAATGTAGTATGGTCACAGGAGAAACATATCATGGTTAAAATAGGTTGAATGATTAAGGATCTGGGAAATAAATTTGGTGAAACAATGTGGGGATATTTTAAGGAATTTCAAATTAGGATGCACAAGAGGGAAAGAATTCCAACTAGAATAGTACAAAAATACAAAGACAACATTTGTTTCCTTGTAGACATAGATTGTTGTATTATTCAATCAATTCAGCCCATAACTTTTTGGGTTCCACCTATGGGCTATGAGGTTGCAACAAATCTTGTCAAAATTCATGTCAATATGCTTCTGTCTAAACCAATAGACTCGAAGGCAAAGAGATTTGGAACATGTGAGGAGGCAAGCTCCAAAATAAAATAGGAACTTCAAGTGCCAATCATGAAAAGAAAAGAAAAATGATTGATACCCTTGACAAGAAATATGGAAGTAAAGCATTCGGTGCCACTACCTCCACCGGTGCTAGTGAGCAAACAAGAGTCACTTTTGCTAAAGATGAAGAATTAACGGGTGGAAAGAAGAAAGTGTCTAAGACAAAAACTAAGGGGACTACAACAACCAAGCCTACAACATACTCAAAGGAGAAGGATTTGGGTACTCCTGTATCTTCACCAAGTAAAGATAGACTGGTAGGAGTGACTTACACCAGAAAGAAAAAGAGTGATTCAAAGCTTCAAAAGGATGAGAAAGAGGGTGATATCACTGACACCCTATCAGATGTGGAAATAAATGAGGTTGGAAGAAGTGGAAGGAACAAAGCCCCAACAGTTGATGAGTTGGTGCATGAGATCAAATATTTTGGAGGTTTGTCCAGTGTTGGAAGAAGATATTCCCTTACTAACAAAGAAGAAAAAAGAAAAATTGAGGAAGCCCTGATCTAGAACTTGCATAAGTTTTGTAGGACTCCTAGTGAATTACATGGTATAATCCTATCAAATTTGCAAGATCAAATTGAAGGGAGATGGAAAAACAGCTCTTGCTACTGAAAAGGAACTCAGAATAAAAGCACTCATGGAAGTGCAACATGACTTAGACCTTGATCAAGCTTCACTAGTGGTTGAAGCATGCAATCAATATTTGAAAATAAGGAATAGAACTAGGAGAGTGGCAGTAGGTGAAGTTGGAGCAGTGCACGCTGAAGGTGTTTGCTTGTGGAAGAAAATTATGGATCAGCAAAAGGAAGCTGAAGAAGAAATTGAAAGGGAAACAAAACAGGAACAAGGTACAACTGCCCTTAAAAAAGGAAAAGTTAAATAAAAATACTCTACTAAAGACTTTGATACTTTCATAGTTGAGGACATCATAGGAAATGTTGTGTCAAAATCCTCAATCTAACAAAGGATATCAGTTGACACTTCACCGGTGAAGGAAGCTGATCAAACTAAGCTTCGTGTTAGTTGAAGACACCCCTTATGAGGATACACCTCATGAAATCTTATTGACACCAAATCCTATTCTCTCTAAAGAAGGAAAAGAGGAAGAGAATTAAACTAAGGAAGGAAAATAGGAAGAGAAGGAAATAGAGGAAGGAAAAGAGGAAGAGAAGAAAGAACGGGAAGGAAAAGAGGAAGAGAAGAAAGCAAAGGAAGGAAAAGAGGAAGAGAAGAAAGAAGAAGAAGGAAAAAGGAAGAGAAGAAAGAAGAGGATAATAAAGAAGTGATGAATGTTAGGATTCCCAAAGATACTGAGAGGGGGGGTGAATCAGTATCTTGTTGGCATATGCACACTCCAATGAGACATTGTAGGTGATTGAAGGTTTTGTCATTGATGGCAACCTTACAATCCTATGGCACCGACAAGGCATTACACCGGCAAGGCATTACACTGGCAAGATAGTTCACCGACATCAATGATCAAACTTTACACCAGCACTCAGGACACTGGCATCGGCACAAAGAAAGGAAGTATACCGGCACAGAGGCCAACAAGATTTTGTTGTATTATATTTTGTTTATTATTGTAAAAACTTTGTAAGCCAACTTGATATCATTGTAAAATGACTCTTATATATAAAAGAGATCATTGTAGACATTTTAAAAAGAAAGTGAAGAAAGTGATATTAAGGCAGACCTATTATGCAAAATATAGGTTAAAGGGTTTATGTACAAAGCAGAGTAGCAATCGGTACTGGATCAGGCATTATAGATGCTATTGTAAAGCAGTACAAGATATTAGATTTGTATAATCCACATTGTAAGTTAGTGAGACTTCCCATTGAGTAGTGAGCTCTAGGCAGTTGGTCTTCCTGCATGTGCAGGCCCCTCTTATAAGTAATATTCTCTTATTGGTCAGTAAGTAGATATTGTGGGTCACAAATCCCATAGAGGTTTTTCCCACACCAATTTTGCTCGTTAAATCCTTGTGTCATGGTGTTCTTTTCATGTGGATGTCTTTAATTTTGTTTATTTCATTATTTCTTGCATACCAGTACACTGTTATAATATGTTATGCATGTTTTAAGATAAGAAATTCTATACACCAGTTAGATATTGATTCACCCCCCCCGCTCTCAGTATCTATGGGAATCCTAACAATTGGTATCAGAGCTTGGTCCTCTATTTTCAGAAGCCTAACAACTTGAGGAAGATCTTGACACTAGTAAAGATGGAAAATTTGATGAAGCAACTTGAAGGAGCCCTCTCAGACTATGATATAGAAAAATTGAAAAATATCAAACTAGAAGATGATCTAAAGGTAGCTTAGGATATCATTCAGGCACTTCAAGAGAATCTTACTATTGCAAGAAATAAGAGAAGAGAACTTTGTGAAAAAATGCAAACTGAAAATGATGAAAAGGAATCACTTAATGATCAGATAAGCAAGCTGAAACTAGAGAACATGACAACAAAGAATGAGATGCAGGATATGACTATGAGATTTTGTAAAGAAATTGAGGATAGGAAGAAGAATGAAGAAGAATTGACTAGAAGACTAAGTGATGCAGCAAATGAGAACACAAGACTTAGCTATGAAAATGATTTATTGAAGACAGATCTGATGCACACTCAGAATGACTCCAATGAACTGATGAGACAGAAAGAAGTCTTAGAAAGAGAACTAGAAACTACAAATCAACATAAAGAAAAATTCAAGAAAAGCTTAGAGGAACTTGGCACCTTGCTGAAGAATCAAAAACCTAAAGGTGACACTTTTGGAATTGGCTTTGAAGATCACAGCAAACCGGTAAGACAACCTAATACTTATAAATTCAATGTAAAATCCTTTAACTGTAATAAGTATGGTCATAGAGCAAATGAATGTAGATCTAGAAATTATTAGAATATCAACACACCCACCGGTCAATGCTCTAAATGCAACAAAGTTGGTCACAACTCTGAAAATTGCAGAATGAAAGTGAGATGTTATGTTTGTGGAAGATTTGGACATTTATCTAATCAATGCAGAACACAAACTGGCATAGGTTATGGGAAAGCTATTCAGAAGAATAATGTAACTTGTTATGCATGTAACAAATTTGGGCATATTGCAAAATTCTGTAGAAGTAAAGGATCACTGACAGAAAACAAAAGTTCTAGCTTGAAGGGTAAATAAAAAGTTGAAGAGGTTAAGCAAGAATTCTCAAAACAATGGATTAGAAAAGCTGATCTAAATATTGGGAATACTCCTCCACCGGTAGAACCAGTCAATGATTCATCGGTTGGACAGAGTGATGCTTCACCGGTAGGACAGAGTAGTGCTCCTCTAGCAGGAAGTTCTTCATCGAATTGAAGAATGTTTCCTTGAGGGTTTGGCAATCTAACGACACATGTGCTATTATTCCCTCGGTTAGAGATGAGAAGTTGGAAATTACCTTATTACCAGCAAACAATTTTAAGTAACTACTTAATCGGCATACATTTAATGTGGTAGATGGAAAAAAGACACTATAAATTTGAGGTTTTGGCTCCATTTCATTTCACCAAAATTTCAAACCTATGAAGAGCGCGAAGATTCTAAGCTAAGGCATTTCGAGCAAGAGGCAAGAACACTTCAAGCAATCATCCATCCTAAAGGTAGTAAAAGGTATTTTATCATGGCATCCACCTCCACACTTGAATATATAGCAAACCCTACTATTGTCGAAGTTATAAAAAGACCTAGGCCTGTATTTCAATTAGTTCCCAAAGTAGCAAAGAAAGATGATACCTTAGGTGCTTTTTCTCAAATTCCTAAAGGAGTTGTTTATGCTGAAGATCCTAGAATTTACATTCACTACAACATTGAGGAAGTAGGAGATGAAGAGATTAAAACCATGTTTAAAACTATCATATGTGATGAATTCAACAATGTAAAAGATGAACACAAGATCATTGAAACCCTAGGATTTACAAAGATCCTTAGCATTCTTGAATTCCCTAAGGATGTGATTAGGATAGTCTTAAGCAGAGTACATGGTGAATTTTTCTGGTTAGATGCAATTCACAAAATCACCAAGGAAGCTGTGAAAGCTGTCATAGGGTTACCGACCACCGGTAAAAGGCCAGACAAGACTAAAAAGGTCTCTAATGACCTAGTTATAAACCTAACCAGTGCCACATCTGACAGAAGGTCCTTAAGAGTCAATGATGTAAAAGATACTAATGTAAGATTTATCAGCATGATATTAGGATATAAAGCTACTCATGCAAATAGACTCAATTTAGTTTCAAGTTTATGCATTAAGAGTGCTTATGACATGGTCATAGATAATGAAAAGATTGATGTATGTGAGTGGTTGAAGGACAAATTAATTGACAACTTAGGAAAGATTAAGAAGGACAAGAAAGGAACTTTTAAATTTGGAAATCTGCTAGTATTTCTGATGCTACATATAACCAAACAAGTTCTCAGTATAGGCTACAAAGAACTTGAATATGATATACCGGTAGGAAAACAACTAACAGAACTATTCAATAATATGGGAGAAGATAAGGAAAAAAATATCCATGATTTCTTTCAAGCACTTAAGGCCAAAATGAAGAAAAGAATCAGATTATCACAAAAGATTGTTGACAAATATAAGGATGAAATATGCTTTGTAATCAAGAAGGATGAGAGCTAGATGGAAGCAATCATCCCTAGGATAGTTTGGGTAACAAAGATGGGCTATGAAATAGATAATCATATAATTGAAACATATGCTAAAGCACTTCTAGAAGCCCCTAAAGAACCTAAGGAAGAAGTATTCGGTAGTGTAGAAACTATTGAAAGCCAAATACAATCTAAGAAAAGAGTGAAAAGGTTGAGGCAGTTGTAAGAAAAGGTTCTAGGCAAGCAAAGGAAATCAAGGATAAAATAATGGAACAAACCAGTATAATAGAGGATGAGTTAGTAGCCCCACAACCTGAAACTCACCTATCACCGGTAGGCACATCTTTAGAGAATGACATGCCTGCAACTTTCAAAAGAGTTGTAAGGAAAAGAGACCCCTCACCGGCAACCACACCCTCACCTAGGAGGAAAAGACAAAAACAACAAGCAATGAGATCTCCAATAAGAAAGGCTACACCAAAGAAGAACAAACTGACACCCAAGAAGAAGAAGAGGACAAACAAGGACTTGGCCCCTCTTGACATACTATTGAATGAAATTACAGAGGAAGGGAAATTGAAGAATATAGAGAAATTATATGGCACTATGATAGCTGATGAAAAAGAACAAGTAGAAAATAGTGTTATATTGCATATGGATATGTATAAGAAATTTTTGATGGAAGTAGTAGATGAAGTACCAGATGAACTATTTAAGAGACTGGAAGCAAGGAGACAAGCAGTAGTAGAACTTGACAAGAAAATAAAGATAGAAAAGCTACTTGTTGTATACATGGTGAATTCACCCAAAGAAATTGATGACTTAATTGCTGAAGCCAACTGGTTAGTATTTTCTACTACACACCGGCACATTGCTTTAATGGTTGGAAGAGTTAATGAGGTGACTGAGGAGACAGAAAATGCATGGGACATTTTCCTAGTAGAAAAAGAAAAACAAGAAGAATACATGAGCCACAAACCTATAAAGGTATATCAGAAAGAAAGAGACAAGGGTAAAGGTAAAGTTGGTGGACCACCCAGTATCCAGGTTAAAGACAGCTTACCCCCACCTCCTTTGATTACTCCACCAGTAACAACAACAGCTACAAAAGATCAACTTGTAGTTGAAAGTATGGATGTAGAGGATATCAATCCTAATCTTGAAGTCTTATATACAGTGGATGTTGATACTCAAAAGATCAACATCATGGTAGACAAAGATACAATTGATAAGACTGAAATGGGTAGTGAGCCACCGGTAGCTGAGTAAACTGATAACACATAGGAGAAACTGGTAGATGACAAAGAGTAACAGGTAGAAACTCAGACTCAGACTGAGACAATGCAACAAACAGAGAAACAAACAGAGCAAAAGGCTCCTGAACAGGAATAGCAACAGAAATAGGAACAAGTTCATAAGGAAACAATGCCACCGTCAATTGGAGAAGTAGAAAAACCATTGTTTAAGGAAATGCAAACACAAATAGACCTACCAGAGGTCAATACAAGCTTGGTTACTTCCATTGGCGGTACTCAGAATGTAGGTTCCTTATCATTGGGCTACAAATCAACTAATGTGACTGAAGTACTATTAGATTCAATTACAAAGATAACAGATTGTAGCTCACAAGCTTATAAGGCAATAGATGACACAATACCAATTTTGAAGGTAATTTCTCCTAACTATAATATAGACAATAAAGATTCTTTAGGACAACTTGATACCTTGTGTAAATATATCACAGAGAACATTGAGAAAATAAAGGAAGAGACATTGAAGGACAAATTGGAAATTAAAAAGCAAAAATTCTTTGATGAGTAGATAAAGAAGTGTACCAAAGATTTTGACACACTTCTACTGGAACTATGTAATTTATTGAAAGAGTACAAAACTCTGTACAAAGACACCTATAAGACAAACTTTTTGACTGTAGATATAGATAAGAAGATGAGAAAGGTATAGGATGAAATCAATAAACTTGCTGATAATTTTGTTAACTCACCTGATACATTATCAGTTTTTGAGCAAAAGATAACAAATTTTGAGGAAGAATTACTTAAATTGGAAAGAGAAAAGGAGAGAATAGTGAATAAGGCAAAGCATCTGAGATTAAAACTGAGTCCAAGATTGGACTATCTAGCATCATTGCGGAAGGAAATATCTGAGGCACTAATACAGGGACAGAAAACACTGGCAAAGCATTTACAGCATCTCACCGGTACAGTTAAAAGAATAAAGTTAGCAATAAAAGACAGTTAAAAGAATAGAGATAGCAATAAAAGATAGTAAAAAGTTTATGGAGAGTATAAACTTGATTTTGGCAGATCTATTTCAAATTATAACTACCCTGTTACAAGGTTGAAACTACAAACTCTACTGACATCTTGACAACCTTTGTCATTGATGCCAAAGGGGGAGTAGTGGTATGAGAAAATTCAAATATCACAGGAATCATATGCTCAAGGGGAGCACACATTTTTGGTAACATTTTTTTTGGACTATTTTTTGGACTTCACATTTTTGGATGCACTTTTGAAATTTCTCATGAGTGTTGCCATCAATGCCAAGGGGGGATATTGTTGGCATATGCACACTCCAATGAGACATTGTAGGTGATTGAAGGTTTTGTCATTGATGGCAACCTTATAATCCTATGGCATCGGCAAGGCATTACACCGGCATCAACGATCAGACTCTACATTGGCACTCAGGACACCAGCACCGGCACAAAGAAAGGAAGTATACCGGCAAAGAGGCCGATAGGATTTTGTTGTATTATATTTTGTTTATTATTGTAAAAAAATTGTAAGCCAACTTTATATTATTGTAAAATGACTCTTATATATAAAAGAGATCATTATAAACATTTTAAAAAGAAAGTGAAGAAAGTGATATTAAGGCAGACCTATTATGCGAAATATAGGTTAAAGGGTTTATGTAAGAAGCAAAGCAGCAACCGGTACTAGATCAGGCATTATAGATGCTATTGTAAAGCAGTACAAGATATTAGATTTGTATAATCCACATTGTAAGTCAGTGAGACTTCCCATTGAGCAGTGAGCTCTAGGCAGTTGGCCTTCCTACATGTATAGGCCCCTCTTGTAAGTAATATTCTCTTATTGGCCAGTAAGTGGATATTGTGGGTCATAAATCCCAGCGAGGTTTTTCCCACATCGAGTTTCCTTGTTAAATCCTTGTGTCATAGTGTTCTTTTCATGTGGATGCCTTTAATTATGTTTATTTCATTATTTCTTGCATTTCGGTACACTGTTATAATATGTTCTGCATGTTTTAAGATAAGAAATTCTATACACCGGTTAGATACTGATTAACTCCCCCTCTCAGTATCTATGGGAATCCTAACATATCTAATTGGTAAATGGATTTTTTGAACTTATTAAGTAAATTGCATTCCAAAACAATGTACTGGTAAACCAGAATTAATGCAGTAAATAAGAACAATAAGCACAACATATAAAGTACACCATAACACAATATTTTTAATGAGGAAACCCGGTGTGGGAAAAACCTCGGTGGGATTTGTGACCCACAATATTCACTTACTAGCCAATAAATGAATATTACTTACAATAGGGGCCTGCACATGCAGGAAGGCCAACTGCCTAAAGCTCACTGCTTAAATACAAAAGGGAAGTCTCACTGACTTAAAAAATGGATTATGCAAATCCAATATAATGTACTTCTTCGGTTCAGCATCTACTATGCCAGGTTCAGTACTAGTTTAAGCTCATACAATAACCATAAACCTTACTCCTTAATATGCCTTAATATTTGCATGTTCACATCTACGTCCATTTTTTATTCTTACACAAATGATCTATAAGATCTCATACTTATATATGAGTCCTATTACAATTTGCCTTGTCGCCTTAAAAAAAGATATTACAATTAAATACAAAATGTAATAAACAAAATCCTGTCGGTTGGGGTGTCGATAATCATCTTTGCCATTGTCGGTAAACTATCTGTCGATGTAGAGTCTATCGGTGCTGGTGCCATAGGATTGCAAGGTTGCCATCAATGTCAATACCTTCAATAACCTACAATTTCTCATTGGAGTGTGCATTTTCCAATAATGAATACTCCTCCAACAAAGAGGAAGTTCAATTTAGAAAATGAAAGTGAGAAGAAGAAAGTAAGAATCATCGTAACAACTAGCTCAAAAGTTGAGGCTGTAGAAAAGGAAGAAGAAATGGAGGAGGAAGAATAAGGAGTCTTGGTCATTGATATAAAGAAAATGACCCCCAAGAAATTGATGAAAGTCTCAGAAAAACTAAGAATCCAAGCTGAAAAGGCTAAACTGAGAGGAAAGAAAAAGAAGGCAAGAATTTTCACTTCTGCCAAGACAATTCTCTTTGACCTAATCTCGAGCATTGTAGTTGATGATATTGCACCCATTATTGATCAATTGGATACTCTTGTTAAAGAAATCAGTTCAGAGGCAACCGATTTGGAGAAGGTTGTAGTAAGGCAATATGAAATTAAGAGAGGAGATAACTTAATGGAACAAATATCAGTTGGAAAAGTTGCTCTTTCCACCAAAATAGAAGAAGTTAAAAATATACTCTAGCAAGTTGGTCAACTACTGCTGAAATGTTCAAGTTTTCCTGCCTTAATCAAATATTTAGAAGACAAAAGAAATCAGATTCAAAAGGAAATTAAAGACTTGATAAGCTCTTTTGATCCTCTTACCAGTTCAGCATCAACCTTTACTAGAAAATTCAAAATGCTAAATCATGAAATCAGAAGGTTGAAAGATGAAGAAGACAAAAGAAGTCTTAGTTTGTTAGAGCTCTAGTGCTATTTGGCACCAATTATTGATTTCATGCAACTAAATATTAAAGAAGCAGACCACCTAATAAATGAACCTGATAGTAAGACAGTTGATGATATGGAGGTCTCCATTGCAGTCTTACATGGCCACTTCACCATCATGAAACAGGTTCAATCTTCATGGGAATATTATTTGAAAGTGGCTCAAGAAAACTTCAAAGAGATTTTTTCTTTATTTTGAAAAATTATTTTGGATAATCTTTGCTATTGATGGAAAAAGGGGTAATTTTGGAGTCTTGTATTGTGTGAGTTATGAGTCATAGGGGTCAGAAACAAGGGCCAAAACCGACAAAGTTTTGTAGCGTTTTGTAGTATTTGCCACCAATGCCAAAGGGGAAATTTGTTGGCATTCTGATGCAGTTTTGTATGACTAGTGAATGATATGGTTGTCATTGTTGGAAATATCATCTCTTAAGTCTTCACAGTCTATCGGTAGTAAGTAGACTGGGTAACAGTGAGCAATGAGTAGACTAGCAAACAACAAGTAGACCAACAAGTACTAAGTAGACCGACAAGAAGTGAGTAGACCGGCAAGCAGAAGTAGACCAACAAGAAGTAACTAGACCAAGTAGTGGTGAGTAGACTAGCACAGAATAGGTCCATCAACAAAGCAAAGAACAAACTGGTATACAGGAGGAAACTGACTAGACATATTTTGATTGGTACACCAGAAGAGTCTGTAACCGATAGACTAGGAATGTTCAGTTAACATTCAGTTAAATTGGGAGTCGTGTCTAGTCAACTGGTGGACTTATCAGAATTTTTACTTGTCTTGATAGAGATTCCTACAATGATTTCAGGGGTGTGATTTAAGGCATGATAACTAAATTTTGAATGGAATGTTTTGGAGGGAAAGTTGGTAACAAATTGTAGGGTCAATAAATTCACATATCTCATTCTTGAGAAAGTTGTTGTCAAGGTGAATTAAGAAAAAGTGAAAGTGTACACAAGGGGAGTTTAAGAGAGTGTAGAGTCGAGTGACAGAGGACTGACAATGTGGAATCCAAGGATCAACAAACTGGTAGAGTGCAGAGCTAAATGATAGAGTATCAATAGAATGCAGAGCCAAAGGACAAAGGACTGATAGAGTACAAAGCCGAAGGTCAGAGGATCAACAGAGTGCAATGTCAAGGGATAGGCGATCAGCTGAGTGAAGAGCCGAAGGTGTAAGAAGAAAACTGGTGATGTGCAAAAAAGACATAACTGGTGTGGATTGAGTGTGATGCATATTGAGATCTGATCAAGCTATCAATAGATAATTTAGCAGATCATCCATCTATTGCTTTCTAACCACTGCAACATAAATCCCTTAACCGGGTGGACTTTAACAGGTCCCTTTTGAAAAATCCCTTAACTGAGTGACATCTTAGTTGATGTTCTTAAGTCCTTTAACCAGGATACCTTTAACAAGGTAAAGGAACTAACCGGCCTTGAACAAAATCCCTTAATCAGGTGGCACCTAACAATGTCTTTGTAATCTCCTAACATGGATGGCTCTTCACCAGGCGTACTCCAGAAGAGTACAGATTTTGTGAGTTCCTACTCACACTGTGGTTTTCTCTCATTTGGGTTTCCATGAGATAAATCTTGGTGTCACTATGTTTCTTTTCATGCATGGTTCTTCTTCTGCAATAATTATTTATATTGATGAATGTTAAGTTTGTGATAACTTAAGTTAAAAAAATTAATTGAGAAAAAATGGTAAAGTGTTGATTCACCCCTCCCCTCTCAGCACCAATTGGGACTAACAATTGGTATTACAGCCATATTCCTCTAGAGTGAAGCTTGACAACTTGAGGATAAAGATCATGGAAGAATACCGATATCAGAAGCAGATTGATGAAGCAAATAAAATTATTGCTCAACTGAAAGAGAGACAAAGAAAATCTCTTGCAAAAAAAAAGAAATTATCTCAATAGTTAAATGAGAATCGAGACATCATAGATCAACTCTCTCAACATAGTGGATCTGAAGAAGTTGAAGAAGCGGTCTCAGAACTCATGGAAAAGAACAAGAAACTGATCGAAGAAGTCACACATCTCAAAAGAGAAAATGAAGGTCAGGCCCTAAGAATAACTGAGATATTGGAAATCAGCAGAAGTGTTGATGAAAGAAAAAGGGAAGCAAAAGAAGAATTGTCAAAGGTTGAAAGAGACAAGAGGCTTGCTAAAGATGCTCTAAGAGAAAATGATGCTATCATGATTGAGAAAGATGAAGAAATCCGAATTCTCACTCAGGAGAATTAATATATATATTATAAAAAAATCAATTAAACCTATATAAGAGGAATTTTCCCTCATTTGAACACCTACACATGATAGCACGTGATCTATCAATCCATTACATCAAGCATTCAAGAAGTCAAGAGAAATTGAGCATTTTTCAGTCTTTCTTCAAGCTTTGAAGTAGCAATAGAGTCAAGATTTCAAGCATTGAAGAGGAGATCATCATTCTACTTCATGAAATCATAATTCCATGTGGAGGCAAGCAAAACTTCATAAGAAGGTATAAACATTTTATTTTCAAGCAATTCAACATCCCCTTGAAGAAGAGGATTTCTATTTTTAGTCATTTCATTTACATTATTTCAACCACTTGGTTAATTCCAAAATTGGGGTTTGACCTGAAGGTAAACCCCTATTCCCAACACATTTCCCTTTCTTTTTGTGTGCAAGAAATAGGTGCACAGTTTTACTTCTGGAATTAAGCTTTATTCAGAGAGGAGAAGAAACCCTTTTTGAGGTGCGGAAAGTTCAAAGAACCAAGTGAAGGGCACCCCTATCTAGACACACGGTCCATGCAACTTTTGCCTGATTTCACAGAGCAACTCTGAATCATCCCAAACTTCTTAGGTCCGGGTGCACGACTGAATCCCGAGCCTATAGCTCACTATTTTTGCATACTTTGTATTCATTTTTTAGCTCTTAATCTTAATTAAATTAATCAAATTACAAAAGAGGATCAATTGCATTCCAATCACAACCAATCTACTTGGTATTCAATCCTTGCATCTTTTGGGATTGGATCTAGTAGATTCATCCCCTTCTCTTGAATGTAAAGTTCTCCCCAAGTGAAAATTGAGCTTAGCAAATTCCCACCTTTCCAAGTGGAGAGTTGGTTAAGCCTCCAATTTTCCACTTTACATTTTGGTGAACCTGTCTCCTTACACCCTTAATTCTGATTTTTCTTTTCAGATATGAGTGTATGCAATTTAAAATTCAAATTTTCATTTACAAGTTTAATTTCCTTGCAATTTTTGAAAATTTAGAGGTTGAATTCATAAAAACCCTAATTTTTAGATTCATAATTGAGCTTGTCATTTGTCTAAATTGGATTGATTGTTTCAAATCTGAGAACTTTCAATTTTTCAATTCAAGTTTTCATTTACACTTCCAATTTTTTTATTTTTTTTTAATTAAGTGGTTAAATCACAAAACCCTGATTTTTAATATTAAAATTGACCTTGTGGATTGTGTAGATCTTGAATTAATTTTTAGATTTGGGTCTTTGCTTCAATTTCAAAATTTAATTTCCCTCCTTCCAACATTCAAAATTTTGAATTAAAACTTTTAAAATTAATCAGTTTATGCAACAAACCCTAATTTTTAAAATTAAATTAATCTTATGAAAATTTAAATTTTCCCTTAAGCATTTAATTGATTCAAATAAATTTAAAGTCTCTTGTTGTCCCTCTAAACATCATAAAAGTTGGCCCTTAGGTGTGTGATAGGGAGATTGAGTGAGAATTTACTCAATAAGCCTAAATTGGTTTCATTTGTCAAGTGGACCCAAGGATATGCTTTTCTTTTGTGTTCAATTAGTGTTTGGCAGAATCAAACTTAAACACCCACACCTCTCCTCAAACAACCACCCTATTGTGTGTTATACAACTTTGTTCAAGCTTCTATTCCTCAAAGTTACTCAAATCCTCTACCATAGGTCCACACCCAAACAATGGTGTCTTGACTGTCATTATTGATTTAATTAGGCCCATTAGGTGTATTTCAACTGTCCTAAAAGAGTTTGGAAGGTTCTAACATCATCAAGGCAACCGGGTTCACTTTTTAGTAAAACAGGGCTAAAAGGCTACTAGCCCATGGAGGCCTAATTGGGTGGATTTTTCTTGCATGGGGCAATGATGGCTAAACCAAACCTAATTTGGAAGGTTTCTACAAGGTCCAAACTCAAATATTTTTGAGGTCTTAGCTCCTGAGAAGGTGGTTTAATGACTATCCACAATTTTAGGCAAGAAAGGAGGGTTTTGAGAGGGTTTTACTCATGTAACAAAGGAGCTCACTCTTACACCACAAACCAAGATTATAAATTCTTGTAGAACCTCTACCTCATCATTTATAACAATACTCCAACCCTACCCAACATGACATTTCATCAAACACTTGCTATGCAACAATAAAATGACTGTTAAATGCATTGTCACTGTCAAATTCATTGTTTTTACTGCACTTTGAAAGGTTAGAACAACATGGTAACCTTCACCAAGGTATGAAATAACCTCAAAACATTTTTTCAATACCTACCACAAGATTCCAAGGCATGAACATGTTCACAAAGCAAGTTTAGATCCAAAAATCATTAAATTCCCCAAAACTGGGTACTTGCTGCCAGCTATAACTCAACATACTTGCAAGGTGAAATAAACATTTTTTGGAGCTCCAAATACATCCAAAACTCCAAGGAGACTAGGGAAGACCTCTTCCTTAAGTTTTTTCACTCAATTGACCTTTGAGCCCAAACTTATTTGAGTCTTTTTCAAATTTACTAGCCAAGTCCATCTCCAACTTGCCTAGCATGAACTCAAAAACACTTCCTTTGCACAACCCTAGCCAAAAGATGAATTATTTACACTATAAATGAGCAATAAAACTTGTCTAAGTCCATCCATGGGATCCCAAACCTAGATTTAGACAAGTTGATGCATTTTGGAGGCCAAAACCCTTGACAAGGCAGCCAAAGAGCAAAAATGAAACAATTTTACAAAACCAACTTCCAAATGCACAACCTGCAAAGAAATACATAAAGTGCATTGAATATACACAAATATCACTTCCTAAAAGGTATAGTATGGAAATGATAAGCCACAGTACGGACTGCTACACAAATGAAGCCCAAAACATGAGAAAAATCAGAAAATTGCTACCCTTTTGATTAATTATGATAGAAAGTACAAAATTAAACCCTATACCAAGAAGAGGGAGGCATATATATAGAATTTGAAAGTGGTTATCAAGTCTTGTATGGACATAAGGCATTTTTTTGTCTTCTTTTTACAAAAAGTGTCCAAAATGACAACTTTTACAAGCAAAAATGACAACTTTTGTTGCTCCAAGTGACAATTTGAGCAACCTAACTCAACCAACCTTCCAAAATAACCTAGGAATGAATAAAAGCACTTTATAAAAATGTATCAATTATTTCCAAAGAATGGCTAATCCTATAAGGCAATTTTCCAGTTTTTAGCCTTATTTGGCCTAGAAGCACAAAATTGACAATTCAAGCCCTAAGAAGCAAAACTTGATCTCTCAAACACAAAATGATATTAAACACTTATGAAATGACCAAAAAAAACCTATGACAACATTTCAAAGCTAACAAGACACTTAAGCATGAAAAATACCAAAAAAATGGAGAGTGAAGCATGACTAGGTGCTCCTGCACCAGTGTGCCCTTTTTGTTCTTCTTTCAAGGGTGTCCTATTTTGACCTTCAAGGCTTATTTTTGCATATCTAGACATCTCCAATTCCCATATCCTTCTATAATTCACATTAAAATCACAATATCTTGCTTCCCTGAAAATTTGGTAAAAAGTTAGTCGGACCGTGTGTTTGGACCATGCTGCTGCAACCCTAGTTCCAACTTTTTCTGCTCAATTTCGAGAGCCTATTTTGATTGTATTTTTCTGCACAATTCTAGAGATTTATGATATTATATTTATTTTAGGTCACCCTAAGGTCAAAAAAATTGGGATTTCAACAATTCTATTTTCAATTTAAATTTTAAAATTAAGTGGTTAGCTAAATATACCCTAATTTTTAAAATTAAATTGATTTCCTCAATATTTCAACATTCCAAAATTTCAATTAAGAGGTTAGATTTGGAAAACCCTAATTTTAATTTTGATTTTCCCTCCTTTCAAAATTTTAAAATTAAGAGGTCATTTTCAACCCTAATTTTAAATTTCAAATTCCTAGGAGACTTCATTATTCTTTCAATTTCTTTTTCCCTAGTGCATGAGTTTTACTACTATTAGTCCTACCTATAGTATCCCCATTAGGATAAGTTATAGAATTAAGCTTGCCCAAGGTTTAATTACCAAGGAAATGGAGCCTAATTTGGCTAGCTTTTTCAATGACGATATTAGTGCTTCTTCCCATCCTACAAATACTCATGTTTATCCTCTTGATAATTCTCATAATGAGGAAGAATCACTAACTAGAGTATCTATTGACCAATTGGGGAAGATGGACAATCAATTTGACAATCTTCAACAATGGATGAGTCAAGAATACCTATAAATTGAAGCTCTCCCATTGATTGAAGGATTAAAAAGAATGATTTAAAGTGATAAACATGGTATAAATATCTTGCATGGTATTTCTCATATTGTTGATTCTAATATCATTCCTATGAAGAGTTGTGCCAACAACCTAGGTTATACACAACCTCCTAGTCAACTCAATCATTTCATTTCTTTGACAACTCCTATGACTAGTGTTCCTACCTTCACATCAAACGTCATGGCTACCTCTACACAAAATGTTATAACTACAAGTGTTATTCATGGGGTAAATACATCTTCTTTCATTTCTCCTACCATGAGTGTTCCCCTTGTTACCCAATCACATTCACCACCTATAAATGTTAGTCAAAGGGGCAACTCCTTCAATCATAATTCTTTTATTCATCCTATGAGTCTTCCATGTGTTATCCAATCTTCTCCATTACCTACTTATCATAGTGTCCTGCCTCCTTAGTCTCAATATCTTACTTCATTCAACAATATTAATCCACCCTCTCAATCAAACATGTCTAATTTTAATCCTTCTACCGAAGCTACAATCAATAGTCTAGCCCAAACAGTGTCTTCCTTACAACAACAAATAGCTTCTATGAGTCAATCCACGTATAATGTGCCCACTAAGACAAAGGAATGTGTAAAAACTTCCCCAAATCAAATCAATTGATCCATCTAAGACAACTTCACCTTATTTTGATGTAGTGAGCCCATTATCCAATGGCATTGTTAGATTTGTCCCTCCTAAACATGTAGAAGTCCCTCAATTGGAACTTTATAATGGAAAAGGTGATCCCTTAACTCATGTTAAGACATTCCAAACTTTGTCTAGTGACTTTGCTCATGATCAAAGGTTGTTAGCAAAATTGTTTACTAGAACATTAAGGGATAAAGCTTTGCAATGGTATTGTTATTTGCCTCCTTATTCTATTACTTCTTTTCAACAACTCACTAAAACTTTCATTCAACAATTTCACAATAATATTGGTCCTAAGGTTACTTTGATTGATTTGATGCATTGTAAATAAGGAGTTAAAGAAAAAGTGACTAATTTTATTGGTAGATATAATCATTTGTTTTCTCAGATTTCTTTTCATGTGCCTAATCAAGACATTCAAAATATTTTCATTTCTAATTTACAAAAATATATTAGGGATAAACTTTTATTAACTGAGTTTACCTCCTTTCCGTAGTTGTGCGCAGTACTTCACAATTATCAACTGATTGTGAGTCTATTAGAACAATCGTCTCCCTCCATGGCTCTGAGTGTTGAGGGTGATAGTGCTCAACAATCATTTGTGAAGTTCAAAACAAACAAAGGATTCATCAAATTCAATGACAACATCAACAATAGTCAACTCGTAGGTGCTACAGGTGTGCCTCCTTTGTCTAAATTCTTTAAAAGAGAAAAAGAGTTTACTCCCTTTAATGAATCTTTGCATAGCATTATGTCTCAGTTAATACAAAGGAATTTTTAAAAACTTCTCCAAATCAAACCAATTGATCCATCTAAGACAACTTCACCTTATTTTGATGCTAAATCTTTTTGTCAATATCATTGTTAGCCTGGTCATGATACTAAGAAGTATTTTTCATTGAGAAGTAAGATTCAAAAATTGATTGATAACAATACTATATATGTGGCAAGTGTGAATGATAAAGGAAACAAATCCATAGCTCCTCCTAATCAGAACCTTCAAATTTTCACTGATCCTTTACCATCCCATTCCAGTAATGTGATTGAGACTGATCATCCTACTTACTCTCCCAATGATGTGACCCTTGAATCTAATAATGTGGTGAACCTTGTAGATCAACAAGAACCTCGTAAGGATTTGTGCATTGCTAGCAATTGACACTCGTCCGGGTTCATGGTGTTGTCATTGATGGCAACACACATCATTTTGGGCTGGATACTTGTCTAGTATCCTCTGGTATTCAAGGTTTAACATCCAGCATTCAAGGAAACTAGAAAGCAAGGGAAACTGGCAAACTAGAAACCAGTATTTGAATGTCGACATAGAAGATTGATCCGGCAAAGGTTTTAGCGGCAACTTTGACAAAGATTAATGTTTATATATTTGTCTAGGTTGACATGTATTTATTCTTTGTAATATGATTATAAGCCGACATAAGGCATTCATGTTTATGTATGTAAAGGGTATATAAGTCATTTTGGCTAGGTCATTTTGGGATATAGATGTGATAGGCTATGTGATATTATGCAAGCAAGATATTGATCGATAGAATGTGAATGTAATGATCTTTTGATGGTCTTGGTTATTTGTCAAGAGGATTGGAAAGCGAATAAGATTATCGGTAAGGAAGGAGACAATGATAACTGGTACAGTTAGTACTTGAAGTGGAACTCATCCAACATATCAGATGCACACTCAGAGTTCAAAATTTTGTTGTAATTCAATATTTTATCTATAGTCAATGAGGCTTCTTTTTGATGAGCAGTGCACTCTAGGTAGTGTGTCTTCCTGCATGTGCAGGCCCCCTTTTTATGTAATATTTATTTAGCTGGCTAGTGGATAGATATTGTGGGTCACAAATCCCACCATGGTTTTTCCTCTTTGAGATTTTCCATGTATAAATATGTGGTGTAATGGTGTTGATATTTGTGGTTGCTTTGTTTTTTATTATATCTTATTTATATTCTTAGTGGCTATTAATTGGAAATGTATTTAAAGGAATTGAATTCTTATTTACCGGTAGAAAAATGATTTGCCCCCCTCTCAGTGTTCTTGGATTCCAACAATTGGTATTAGAGCCTGGTGCCTCAGAATAAGTCTAACAGCTTGAGGAAGATCCTGCATCTGGAATCCATGGAGATGAGTTTGAGGAAAGAACTTGAAGTGGCACTTGAAGACTATGATTTTGAAAGATTGAAGAACATGAAGCTGGAAGATGACCTAAGATCTACAAAATAATTCATCCTTACTCTGTAAGAGAGGTTGTCATCTACACAAGCCAAGAGGAAATAAATTTGTGATCAATTATAAAATCATGATGATGAAGATAAGAATGCTTTAAAGGAACTATGTCAAAAGTCAAGTTAGGAAAATGGTGTCATGAAGAATGGGATACAAGCCCTAACCATGAGGATGTCCAAGGAGATTTAAGACCAAAAGAAGAATGAAGAAAATCTTGCCAAATCTCTAAAACATAGATCTGATGAATGCATTAGGTTGGTGCATGAGAATGATGTGTTGAGAATTGAATTGGTGTAATCACAAAACAATGAGCAAGAGTTGGAGAGAATGATAACAGTCCTAAGAAGTGATTTTTGATGATACAAATGAATACAAAGAAAAGTTCAAGGTCAGCTCTACAAAGCTTGATGAATTATTGAATAATCAAAGGGACACTGGAGACACTAAAGGTCTTGGATTTGAGCATGGAGAAATCTCTGGTACTAAAAATCAAGAGAATCCACCAGACAACCAGAATTAGAGATCACCAGTAAGGCAATCTAGTGCACATAAATTTAATGGTAGATGCCTTGTTTGCAACAAGTTTGGTCATGTGGTAATTCAATGCAGAAATAGAGTCAATCAAAATAATAATTCAGGTATTGTTCAATGTTTCAATTGCAAGAAGTATGGTCATAGGACATTAGATTATAGAATAAATGTGAAATGTCATGCATGTGGAAATTTTGGGCATATGGATAATCAATGTAGGTCAGGAAATCATCAAGGTTACAACAAGGCAATTCAAAAAAACAATGTCACTTGTTATGCATGCAACAAAATAGGACATATTGCTAAATTTTGTAGAAGGAAGAACCCACCAGTAGGAAATGATGAAAAGAGAAAACAAAAGGTTGATGACATTCAAAAGGAGCATGAGAAGAAATGGATTAGAAAGTCTAAGGATCAACAGGATGAAGCAAATACCCCAGTTACTCAACCGGCAGAGTAGAATGTTCCTGCACCGGTAGGAGACTCATCTGATAACTAAGGAATTAGCCTTAGGGGGAGGCAAATTGATGACAAATCTTGCATTACCCCCGGTAGTGGTCTGAAATCTTGTTTCAGACATTGGAGAAGTCAGTTTGAAGATTCACCTGTGTAGATTTGATGGATTTTGGATCCAGTATGATATGTCGGCAAACATTTATGTCAATGAGGAATTAGGGTTCCACAGGTTAAAAGGCAAAAGTGATTTAGTTTTCATCACCAATAATTCAGAGTGAAGAAGAAAAATTTGAAGGTGGTTCAGAGTGATCTTGAGCATTTCCAAGCAAATTTTAGTACATTTAGACCGAATTTTCAAAGGTTTTTCACCGGCAAAGATTCTAAGGTATTTCTCAGTTTTAAAGCTATTTTTTTCAAAATTGCAATGGCTTCTAGATTTGCTCTTGCTTTGGAAGAAGTTGCTACTCCTATTGTAGTTGATATTAAGGATTGTCCACACCTGATATTCAAGAAACACCCTCAGATTGTGAAGGTTGATGATTCAATCGACACATTTTCTAGGGTTCCTGATGACATTCTTTATGTTGAGGATGTCAATGCATACATTTGTTGCACTTTGGAGGATTTGGGTTCATCCAAGATGAAGACCATGTATATGACAACATTGATGGATAAGAATGGTGTAATCAAACTGGAATTCAGACATTTGAAGGATCAAGGGTTTACTGACATTTTGGAGGTGCCTGAGTTTGATAATAAGATCATCTAGTATCTGTTGAGCTGTGTTCATGGTGAGTTTATGTGGCTAGACCAACCCCATAAAATCACTAAGGATTCCATTCAAGAAATTACCAATTTGCCCCAAGTTGATCAGAGACTGGATAGGAAGAAAATCTCTACCAATGAAGTCAAGAAGCTAACTGGTGCTACATTTGACAATTGGTCTATGAGGATAAGAACAATCAGAGATAAGGATGTGCAATTGGCCAGCATGGTTATTGGAAATAAGGCAACTCAATCTAAATGGTTGAATTATGTTTCTAGTTCTTGTATCTACTGTGCACATAAGATGATCAAGGAAAATGAAAAATATGATCTTTGCTAGTGGATGTGTGATGACTTAATTTTGACTCTTGGGAAAATCAAGGGTAAGGAGAAAGGTGTATTTTGGTATGGTAATCTTGTTGTCTGTCTGATGCTATTCTTTCTTAATGAGATCTCAAGATGTGGTAAAAGTCAATGGGCCTTTGACATTCCAGTAGGGAAGAAAATCAAAGATGCCTTAAGAAGCATAGGTCAGGATAGAGACTCCGCCTTATGGGGATATTTCAAGGCTTTTCAGAAGGCAATGAAACAAAGGCAAAGAGTTCCTAAGCACATTGTTGATAAATACTCTACTGAGATCTACTTTATGGTTAATAAATATGAAACTTTAATGGAAGTAGTACAACCAAGAAAGGTATGGATAATTGAGATGGGATATGAAGTTGATGCAAAGATCTTGGATCTATATGCCAAGACACTTATATATGCCTCAGTAGATGAGTTAGAGAAGACTTTTGGGATAGATAAACAAAAGGAATTGGATGTACAAATAGGGTTTAGTAAGAATAAGAGGGAAGATTAGATAAAGAAGGTAGGGTGGATTGTTGAGAAGATGTCTACTAAGATCAAATAGATTATTGGACTAGTAGAGTCATCCTCTCCGAAAGCAGTTCAGGCTTCACTAGTAGCAGCAAATAGAAAAGGTGTGATGAAAAGGAAGAAACCAAAAACCTTTATTTCCCATGTTTGTTCTGGATCTAAGACTGAAGATGAACCTCCTAAGATACCCAAAATTTACATGAGAATTCAGAGGAAGAATCTTGAGGAAGGAAAGCAACGGAAAACCAAGGTCACCCCTCCAACAGTTCATAAGCAACCTGTGAAGGAGAGGAAGTCTATAAAGAAGAGGAAACTGGTAAAAGAGACAACTCCCACCCTCGATAAGAAAAAGAAATTTGATTTAGATATGGCTCTTGATTCCAGTAAAAGTGCTAAAGTTATCCCTCCTTTATCTGTAGATGAATTGGTAGAACAAATTACTAAGGATGGAATTTTGAGTAATATACAATATTACTATGAACATATGGATGATATTGAGGAAAAGGAGATTAAGGAAGTAGTTTTGTTATACTTAGATATATATAAGAGGGCCTTACTTGAGATACAAAAGAAGATTACAGTCGAGTTGTATAACAAATTAGATGCTATTGAAGATTATCAGCTATTGAGGAAGATATGCATATAAATATTTAGGAATTGTTGACTATTTGTAGTGCAATAGCTGAAGAGGAGATGCAGAAGTGCATTGAATTTGCAAATACAACAATTTTCCAGAGTAGACATAGGCATATTAGCTTAATGGTGGGAAGAGTGAATGAAATAGTTAAAGAGACTCATGAGGCATGGGTAAAATTCTTTGTTGATAATCCAAGATTCTTCACATCACTAGAAGTACATGATATAGAGGACATTCCTTCAATAGTCATAGATGTACAGGATATAGAGGAAAATAAAATGGCAGATAATATTAAGGACAAATTTACTCCATTTATTGATGTAGTGGTAGAAGCAATAACTACACCAAGTGGAGAAGTCACCAGTGCTAAGGAGAAGGTATAGGATAAAGAGGATCAGAAGATAGAGGAGAAGCAAAAAGGACAAGAACAGATTGAAGTCAAGGTACCAGCACCATCACCGGTTGTTGGTCCCTCATTGTTGGAACTTGACATGTCCAGTCAAGTAGATTTTAGTCATTTTGAGAAGAAGAATATTGAACAGTTGAGCAGTTCTGAGTTAATGTTTGTTGCAGCTCAGAAGCTTATGAAGGAAGGATCAGAGGACAAGTAGGTGATTGAGTAATCCATTCCTATTTTGCAACAACTTGCATTGGAATATAAGATCAATTAGGTAGCTAGCCCTTCCGGCAAGCTTAAGGGTTTGACGAAACACATTGCCAAGGAGTTTCAAACTCTTCAACAAGTATCAAATTGACAGTTGGTGGAAAGGTATAATGTAGCTAGAAAGATCACTTGTGACAGCATGATCATATTAGACAAGGCCAAGCTAATAGAGGAATTGACAAGGATTGATGAATCTCTTCATCAATACAGCAGTATATACCGGTCTTGCACTAACACAACCAAATTAATAGAAGAATTGGATGTTAAAATAAAGGCAGATAAGGTCTGGTTGGAGGATCTTCCAAATAATTTTGATGGTACTCAGTCATTGACCAATATTGATGGTCAAATTTTTCTTTTTGAATCAGAGATTTATGCTTTGGAGAAGGATATGGATAGGTTAATCTGGCGGGCCAGAGAATTGAGAGGTTTAGTCAGTCCTTGACTAAACACTTTATTACTTCAAAAAATGGAATGTATGGAACAGATGAGTAAGCCCACACCAACAACATTAATAGAAAAAGAATTGCATGCATACATTCTTAATGGGTTTGTATCAATTTTTAGAACATTGAAATCTAGCTGGGATACTTACTTGGGATTTTTGAAGAGTACTTACCCTGATATATTCAATTACACCTAGATCTGGTAAACATTTTTTTTTTTCCCCTGGCTTTGGCATTGCTATCAAAGGGGGAGAGGTTGGATGTGAAAAATGTTAAGGGACATAAGAAGTAACGTATAGCTCAGGAGGAGCAGCCTTCAGAGATCATTTTTTGGGAATTTTTTGGACAAGAACCAAAATGAAACTTTAATGATCCATTTTTCACATGAGTGTTGCCATCAATGCCAAAGGGGGAGATTGTTGGCAATTGACACTCATCCAAGTTCATGGTGTTATCATTGATGGAAACACACATCATTTTGGGTTGGATACTTATCTGCTATCCTCCGATATTTAAGGTTTAACATTGGACATTCAAGGAAACTAGAAAGCAAGGGAAACTTGCAAACTAGGAACTAGTATTTGAAGGCCGAAATAGAAGATTGATCCGACAAAGGTTTTAGCGGCAATGGTCATGAAGATTAATGTTTATATTTTTTCTCGGCTGACATGTATTTATGTTTTGTAATATGATTGTCATCCAACATAAGGCATTCATGTTTATGTATGTAAAGGGTATATAAGTTAGTCCGATTAGGTCATTTTGGGATATAGATGTGATAGGTTATGTGATATTATGCGAGCAAGATATTGATCGACAAAATGTGAATGTAATAATCCGGTCTCAGTTATTTGTCAAGAGGATTGGGAAGTGAACAAGGTTGCCGGTAAGAAAGGAGATAGTGATAACTGGTACAGTCAGTAATTAAACCTGAACTCATCCAGCATATCAGATGCACACTCATAGTTCAAAATTTTGTTGTAATTGAGTATTTTATCTGTAGTTAGTGAGGCTCCTTTGTGATGAGTAGTGCACTCTAGAAAGTATGCCTTCTTGCATGTATAGGCCCCATTTTTATGTAATATTTATTCAGCTAGCCAATGGATATATATTGTGGGTCACGAATCCCACTGTGGTTTTTCCTTGAGGTTTTCCATGTATAAATCTATGGTGTTATGGTGTTGATCTTTGTGGTTCCTTTGTTCTTTATTATATCTTGTTTATATTCTTACTAATTATTAATTGAAAAAGTATCTAAAAGAATTAAATTCTTAATTACCTGTAGAACACTAATTTAGCCCCCCTCTCAGTGTTCTTGGATTCCAACATGCATAACATTTAATGCTAGTGAGACCATTAAGGCACTCGAAGGCCCATTATACATAAGTGCAAAAATCAAAGGTATACCCTCTAGAGGAGTGCTTATTAATTTGCCTTGCATGGTTAATGTGATAATTGAAGAATTTCTTTTATACTTTGCAATTACATCAAGTGATATATGATGATATTGATGTGATAGTTAAAGTTTTTGAGGGCTTCTCTTGTCCTACTATTGGATCTATAACACTTCCTATTGATGTTGGTACTAAATGCGTAGATGTTCAATTTTCTATCATTCCTACATCCGATCAATTTCATCTGAAGTTGGGACATCCTTGGCTCTCTTCGATGAAAGTGATCCCTTCTACTATTCACAAGTGTTTAAAATTTCCTCATAATGGTGAGATCATAATGTTTTCATGCTTGAATATCATAAAATTAAATTTGATTAGGGGGTAAAGACAATCACAAATCTTTAACTAATCAAATATAATCAAACATAATACAATAGAATATCAAATTGAAAGAAATGAAATCTTTATACTAAGTAAAACTCCTTATTTATGATTTGTGCTTCCATTGTTCTTCTTCGAATTGTGTGTAGGTGGCTCTCAGGTATTGCATTGGGATTCTTGCATAAGATGACAATTGTTTTGAAGAGCGTGATCTAGCTTGATTTGAGAAAATGATGTTTATATAGATTTTCAAGAGAGATGGGGAGGGATTTTGAACTCAAGTCCTGATTGGAAGATAACTAATTTAGATTGATCAGTTAACAGAGTTAACTAATTTGCTAACTCATTTGATTAACTTGTCAACTAGATATATTGGACAGTGGACTAAATAGATTGATAAGTTGACTAGATTGATTTATCAGATGACTAAATGGATTGGAGAGATGAATGAATGGATTGGAGAGATGACTAGATTGATTGATCAGTTAGAAAAGGTGATTGAGAGTGAAAAGGGGTGATTGAGGAGTTAACTGAGTTAAAAGATTTGATCAATCAGTTATGATTTCAACATGTGTTGTAGGATTTTGAAGTTGAATTTGATTTTTATTTTTAGTTTGGATTTGAATTTGGACTTTCAAACATTGAAATGCACATGAAATTTGTTGAAATTCATTGAAATTCAAATTTGGTGAAATGTGAATTTGATGACTTGGAATTAGATGAAATTATTTAAAATACAAATTTGTGGAATTGGAGGAATAAGTTAATTAATTTAAATAATTTAAATTAAATTATTTAAACATTAGGAATAGGACTAATTAAATAATAAAGATTATTTAATTAAGGGAATTAATCTTAATTAATTAAAGAATAGAATTAGACTAATTAGTAATGTTGAAGGGTGATGATTGAATCAGTTTAGAATAATAGTTAGCTTAATTAAATAATTAAAGAATTACTTAATCAATTAGGACAAATTATTAGTGTGCGATGAAAAAGACATTTTTCAGTGTCTACACATAATTGTTAATCATAGCATATTTCAACCTACACTGAGGTGTGGAGATGTTTGTCTTGATTAGTTTTGGTTTAAACAATTCAAACCTCTTCAACCTAGAAGTGATGCTCTCTTTAAATCATATCAAAACTAGAAAAATGAAATGATTTTTTAACTGAGTAAACCTAGAAACCCAACACTTAGCATTCGTCTTGATGATCATATACCCTTTCTTGAAGATAAGATTATTTTTCCTCCAAAGGAAATAAATAATCTTCTTCCCAAGGGAGCACCTATTCCTTCTCCTAAAGAGAAGTGTATCCTTTCTCCTAAGAAAAGAGATATTCTTCTTCCCAAAGAAAAATCTATTCCTTTTCCTATGGATGACTCCACCCTTTCTCCCAAAGGTAGAAAAACTCTTCCTCCTAAACATCAATCTATTCCTCCTAAGGTTGGAGCTATCCCTCCTCCTCATCATGGACCCGGTCTCCTTCCTACACATCCCATCACTCCTTTATATGGTGTGGTTCCTCCTTCTTGATCTTATAGAGAGAAATGACTGACCTATCCCATTGTCTAGCCTAAAATACCTCAACCCATTCATCCTTTCCTAAAAGAAGAGAAAAAAACTATACCTAATGAGCCTAACTCTTCTCAACCTTCAACCAAAACTAGATGAAACCATTGTGTGAAAGAACACTGATGGAGACATCGTGCTAGAGTTTGTGAAGTTGCTTCTCAAACCATTTCTTCTCCTAAAACACCAACAATTGACATGATTCCATTTTCTCCTAAACAAGATGTTCAACCTAATTCTCCAAGATGCAAAATGCTTAAGACAAATGATGGTTCAAGTTCTATTTCTATTAGAGCTCCTATTCTTATTAATCTTGATGAAGAAATAGGTGAGAATATTTTTAATGATGAAAATTTTGATCCTAATATTTTTGATGATGAATATGAATATGTTGATGTTGACAATGACTTATTTGTAAAAATTTTAAAAGCATTAATCGTAGCTCCTAGTAACGAACAAAGTGACTCAGCATTAGAGCATGGTCCTTGTTTGGTACTTGTGATAGATCCATCTACTATGCTCGATGTGGCTCCTCTTGCATCTTGTCCACCTTCCTGAAATAATAATTAGCAAGATTGTGGGGAGGATGATGTGCTTGATTAGCTTCATTATCACCGTAGACTCTCCCTCTCTCTTCTCTTTCTTATTTGTGACATTCTTCTATTTGTTCTCCTTATTCCTCTATTTGTTGTCCCTAGTGTTGTCTACTTGAGGATGATGCAAATAATTGAGATCTCTTTTGGTCTCTCCCATGTTGACTCAAAAGACACATGTTCCCTTCTTCAATGGTTGTTTCCTTTATTTAGGGGATGAGGATGATTCTATGCACATACATATACATGATATACATGAGTTATCATAAAAAACATACTGACTCCAAAGTTAGGTGAAACCACCTCGTGTGTTATGCTTTGTGCTCATTATCCTTTGATTTATCCTCTCTTGGGGGCTAAACTATTGTGATAATGTGCTTGTATTCTTTGGGTGTATCCTAACTTAAAGTAATTTCTCTCGATAAGGTGTACACAATTGCTTTAACATGGGGGCATACACTTCACTCATGATGCTTTCTCTTGATACTTTAAGTTACTTAGCGAGCTTTGTCTTTGCTTTGTAATTTTTGATATTCTTTTCATGACTCATAGTAAGAGAACCTTACTAGTTGTAGTCATGGTTCTCTTTCTCTCTCACGATCTTCCCTTTTACCTAGTTGTCATTGAATTCATTAGATCCTAAAGTCCATTGGGGGCTTGGTGAATCTTGCCTCCTTGATGTGGTGAAAGTCTTTCAATCTGAATTCCTTGTACTTTATCGACAGTATTTGCATAAGCTCATACTCCCGCTAAAGTGGGGGCTAAATGTAACATCCTAAAATAGCACCCCTTGCAATTTTTTACTACATTTGGGTCTTTGCCTTAGCGTTTGCACCCCTTGGCCTGATCGAAGACCTGAATATGCTCATACAAGTTAAAACTTGCATATTACTCAGCTGTGCACTCAAAAACCACCTTGATTCTACCCCAAAATAGGGCAGGACCAAGGCATGGTGCCCTAGAATCTACTGGGACCAAGGCATGGTGCCCTGGGATCCCCTAAAGGGTACCTATCTTGGGGTCCCTCCCTCTGGCTTATCTCAAAATGGAGCAGTAAAATCCCCCCTATATCGGCTCAAGTCAAAAAATCAGTGAATTAAACCTATTGACAAGTATATAAGAGGAATTTACCCTCACATTTGAACACCTACACATGATAACACACGATCTATCAATCAATTACATCAATAATTCAAGAATTCAAGAGAAATTGAGCATTTTCATTCTTCCTTCAAGATTTAGAGAAGCAATAGATTCAAGATTTCAGGCATTTAAGAGATCATCATTCTACTTCATGAAATCATAATTCCATATAGAGGCAAGCAAAACTTCATAAGCAGGTATAAGCATTTCATTTTAAAGCAATTCAACATCCCCTCAAAGAGGAGGATTTCTAATTTAAGTCATTTCATTTAAATTATTTCAACCACTTGGTTAATTCTAAAACCAAGGTTTGACCTGAAGGCAAACCCCTATTCCCAACACATTTCACTTTCTTTCTGTGTGTAGTAAATAGGTGTGTAGTTGTACTTCTGGAATTAAGATTTATTCATAGATATGGAAAAACCCTTTTCGATGCATGAAAAGTTCAAAGGACCAAGTGGAGGGCATCCCTATTTGGACACATGGTCCCTACAACTTTTGCTCGATTTTGTAGAGCAGCTCTGAATCATCTCAAACTTCTTAGATCTAGGTGCACAACTGAATCCCAAACCTATAGCTCACTATTTTCACATACTTTGTCTTCATTTTCAGCACTTAATCTTAATTCAATTAATCAACTTACAAAAGAGGGTCAATTGCAGTCCAATCACAACCAAACTACTTTGTATTCAATCATTGCATTCTTTGGATTGGATCTAGTAGATTCATCCCCCTCTTTTGAATGTAAAGTTTTCCCCAAGTGAAAATTGATCTTAGTATAAATCCCCCACCTTTCCAAATGGAGAGTTGGCTAAGCCTCCAATTTTCCACTTTACACCTTTGATGAAGATACAGGTGCAAGAGGTGTGGTAGGTGTGGTAGGTGTGGTGGATTACATACCCAAATTTGCTACATCCTGAAATGCATAATGTTTGTGTTAGTTTAATTTTAAGTATATTTAAAAATCTATTTACATTTGGAAATTTAAAGTATTTAATAAATAAAACATTATAAATTTAAATCAACATACCTAACTAGCAAAGACCTATTGCATTAGCTTATCTGTGAAGGCCATGTCATCTGGTCCACCAACCTCACAACTAGCCCCACAACATGTGCGCTCATGGTAGCTCGAACCATCTACACATGCAATATCATCTTTCTCATAGAATAACTCATAGAAGGTGATGCACTGGTGATCAATAGGCATGCTAGAAGTAGGTGGTATAGCTACAACACCATCATTTGTTGTTGCGCCATCATGGGCTCTTGCACCATCATCTAGGCAAGAGGATGTGATAATTGTGTCCCATGATGGATGATGGTGTTAGTTAGTGTGGTAGCTACCTGAAGATTCTCCATCTCCATAGCCTCCTTCAGGGCTATAGGGACTTTCATGTGCACCAAGGGTTTTAGAGCTAGTGGAACTCGATTCTGAGCATTTTGTACCTATCAAGCCTGTGGTCTATCTTGGGCAGAGCATCCACCTCTACCATGGAACTCCCTCATATCAAAATAATTAGGGATCTGATTCAAGATGAACTCATAGTATAGTTATCTCAAAATATATAAAGGTACCTCAAAGTTATTGCAAGGAGGCTGGTCAAATTCCATCCACCACCTATCCCAAAATTGTGTTTTCATGGTCATGTGATTGCACCAATGTATATGAAACCTCTTTAAATTAAGAGGTAGGGTCTCCTAGGTTCATGGATCAGTAAAAAGAGCACATATTTGTGCTTTTCTTGTTTCTATATGCATCCCATTCAGTGACTTATTTTGAAATTTTACCAACACTATCCACCATTGTTTCTAGGGTTTGGGCAAGGTCTGCATCATGTTGGTGTTATGATTCTTTCAATATAGCCACTAGGTTGGAAATGGTTACCCTATTTTGTGGTAGTCGACTTAGTAAATCCTCCTGTATGGTTCGGGAAGGGGTTATTGGAGGATTAGGAGAATTATGGGGCATATTTTGTTGATTGGGAATGTTTCCTTGAGGGGGGTTCTTTTGTTGAGCATCTGATATAAAATTACAAAATAAAATAAAATTAATCAAAAAATAAAAAACTATAGCGAAATTCGAGATAGAGAACAACAAGAATGTATAAATAAATTGTAAACTAACCTCTTTGACAGTGTGGCATTTTTTTTTCGCTTATAGGTCTAAAATTATGGTCGTGTTCCTCGCACTATACTTTGGTTGTCATACATTTTTGGTAGACGTCATGGGTAGAATGGACCTAGTCGGCTATCCAATAAACAATAATAATCTGAAAAATATGCACACGTTATTAATCTTATTAGTAACACGTACGAGTTACAAATAATATTAGTAACACCTATGCATTAATAATCTTATTAGTAACATGTACACATTACTAATAAGATTAATAATGTGTTCGGGTTATGGTTTGGATTTTCCTAACCGTAACCTATGTGCATTATTTTTTTTCAAATAACTTGTACACAGTACATTCATTTTTAAAAAAAAATTTATGGTGTACAATTTTTGGTTCACCATCTTGGTGCACACCCTAGCAAAAACATTGAAAATAAAAATCGCAAAATGATGAATATTGGAAGTGCAAACTTACAAAGCATAAGTGGTAAACTATGGAAGTGTTGAAGTAATGAATGAAAGCATTAAAAATTGTGTGTGCTAAAGTATAGAGTGAAAGCATGATTTTAGACAAGAAACATGAAAAAAAAAATGTAAAAAAATAGAAATAGATTTATATCTAATTGCAAAAGCATCATTTTGTAGGTGAAAGAATTGAAATAGAATGCAAGTGTTGATTAATAGAGTGGAAGCATTGATTTAGAACAAACATAAAATAAAAAGATATAAAATGGTCAATGTATTGTAGAATAGATAATTAAGCAACAAAATACTAGATAACAATAGAAATAAATATAAAAAATAGGGGAAAACAAGTTGCAAAGTCAAAGAGTAGTCTTAAGGGTGGATGTGTTTAAACATATGATAGCATTAGTTATGGGAAAACTAGTGGACAAGAGAGGGTTCATTATCTGAATCATTATGGGCTTCTCAATTCAAAGAAAAATGCACTAGTTTGATTGGTACCTGGGTGGCGAATTATATCAGTGATGGAGGTTGGGTTGATCTCAGTAGCTTTGATGCTTCTCTAGAGCCTTTGCAATCTTGGCTCAATCTGATCCTCATCCCCTCCTCTCAAGTGGAGGACTCGGTTGTCTAGAATGGATCTACTTCTAGGAAGTTCATGGTGGCAGACACTTCCAGGATCATTACCAGCTCTTTTAATCCTGCCCCCTTTTGGGTAGGAGTTTGGAATAAACTCTTAATTCCCAAAGTTAATATCTTATTCTGGTTGTTCATTGAAAACAAGATTTCTACAACTGATAATCTATGTAAACATGGGATCCCCATCACTAATAGGTGTTTTTTATGTAAAGATGATGTTGAAAATTTTGGTCATCTACTCTTACATTGTTCCTTTGCCAGGGATATCTGGGCTTTCTTTCTTAGTTTGTGGAATTTTAATTAGGTCCCTTCTAATTCTATACAGAACTTTTGGTGCCAATGGAAGTGCCCCTATGGTAACCAGGCAATTGGTATTTTGTGGAACTTATCCCTACCTCATATTGCCTAGGGTTTATGGAAGGAAAGAAATAATAGGATTTTCAGACATATGGAGTCCACTGCTCAGGTGGTGGCAATCAGAATAAGGAATGCTATTAAGGAAAACTTTCTTAAGTATTTCCTTGGCAGGACAAATGATCCTACACTTGACTCTAACCAGGAGGAATGTGATACTATCAGAAGATGGTAGATTTGCTAGGATATATCTATTCTAGTCTATAAAATATAACACAGCAAAGTGAATGTGTCTTGGCATCCACCCCCTCCGAGTTGGATCAAAATTAATATTGATGGGGTGGCCAAGGGAAATCCTAGGCTGATAGGTTGTGGGGGAGTGGTGAGGAATCATTTGGGTTTGTTGGTCTCCACAATGGCGCTCCCTTTGGGCACCCAGACTAACCATTATGCGGAGGCAAACGCTGCCTACATAGGTCTACACATGGCTAGCAATGAAGGATTTAGATGGGTCTCATTGAAAAGTGGCTTGCTTAATATTGTGAAATGCATCAGGGGTAGTACTGAGCCTAGCTAGACTATTTTGAACTTGATTAAGGTTTGCCTTGAAATGATTGCTGTTCTGGAGGAGTTAAAGATCTCGCACATTTTGTGGGAAGGAAATAAACTGGCAGATCATGTGGCCAACTTGGTTGTTGATAATGTAGTGATTAAATGGTAGAGGGGAAGGGAAACCTTCCTAAAAACTCTATGCGACCTGACAAGGAATGATACCAATATCTTCGGCCTTACAAATGACTTTAATGCTGAAAGATTATGATGGGATGGTATTTCAAATTATTTCCACTTTGAGAAGTTCTAGAACTTTCAACTCACCCTGTTTCTAGTTTTGTTTCTTCTTGGTTTTGCATCTAGAGTGTTGTTGCCTAGAGTTCCTGAGTAACAGAATGGGAGGGGACAAACATAGGCATGAACCCACAACCTATGATAAGTGGCATAAAAATAAGTAGGTATGGGAGGAAATATCTAATGGTGGGATGGTTCCCTATCTGGAGAGACTTCATGGTAACTCTCCTTTGGTTACTGAAAGCTTTGTCAAAGGTTGGAATAAGGGTGTGTTGGCTATGTATGGGGTGGAATTCTAGGTTGACAAAACCCTGGTTGCAATTGTTACTGGTCTTGATATGGAGGGCAAAAAATTTTATAGAGAGAGGAAATTGGGTGAGGAGGCAATTGCTTCTCTTTTTGACAAGGAAAAGGAATGGTAGAGGGTGAGAAAAATGGTGGACAACGGCTACAATAGGAAAGAACTAAATTCCCTCTGGGATGACATGGCAAAAATAATCATGAGGTATATCACTCTTGATGGCAGATATGCTAGTATTTTCTCGTATCATTTTACAATCTTAAACCACTTTAGGCATGGTAAAATTATTTCCATCCCCTTCTATTTGGTTTCATCCTTGGAAAATACCTTAGCTAAACATGTTGAGAACCACCTGATAATCTGGTGCTTCATGAGGGGATTATCATGTTAATCATGGAGTATGACAAAGCCCATGAAGTGAAACCCTCCCCCATGGAAAAAACCCACATTTCTTCTTCTAACCTTGAGGTACAATTTGTTTCTGACATGGAGTTGGAAGAGGATGACAGTGGCACTGCCCTAGATTGGCGTGATATCAAGGATTCAGAGGACCCTGAGTATAGACTAAAGAAGGAAGGGGAGCCTATGGTGACCCCAATAACTAATAGTAGTAGAAAAACCAACCCACCAAGGTGGGCGACAAGAAAATTTAAGTCCAGTAGTAGGAAAATGCAAGACTTGGAGACCCCCATCAGAAAGAAAACAAAATTGACCAAGTCAAGTGGGTCCAAAAACAAGGACCACGAGATTAGGTTAGACATTCACATCAATGTGGATAATGAGAAATAGGGGAATGCGAATAAGGAGAAAGAAGGGGAGAAAAGGGGGGAAAAGAAGCTAGAAGACTTGATTTTGAAGGGCACTAGAGGTGAGGAAAAAGGTTGGAAGTGGGTGGATAAGGAAATTGGATCTTTGAAAGATGGAATTAAAGGAATTATTGAAACCTTTAAGGACTCCCTTGGGCCTAGTAAAACTAAGAAAATCATGAGCATGATTCAAAAGATTTCTCAGGATGTTGAAACTATGAAGATCTTCCATGAGCGCAAAATTGGTAAATTGGAGGAGTATGTGTATGACATCAAAGACAACTTGAATAATTTGGTTGAAATCAATAGAGAGGCGATGAGTAACAACACTGGAGGTTTGGAGAAAATCAATGCCATGATGGATGACTATAGAACTAGACCCATAACCAGTGAACCTCCCTTGGGGGAAAAACAGAAAAAAAAAATGCATTAGAGGGTGGTCAAAGTGCTACTAGTGGGAATACTAGTTTGGGTCCCTGTACTAGGACCAGGAGCTGGAACTAGGAATAGGATACCTCCAAATTCATCATGAAAGATCTAGAGAAAATCAACAAGAAGATTATTCAAAACAACACTAATTTGGTGCACTCTCTCTGTTGAGTGTTTTTTCCTTTTTTTTTTTGGTCTTTTCATCTTGTTTTTTGATATTGGGTTTGCATGGGATTTATCCCCGGTTACTCTTTTGTTTAATGTCTTTTTGGCTGTTGACCTTAGTCTATAAAACTTTGGGTTTCAAGTTCCTCTAAACCTGTTTATCTCTATCAAAAACATATGGGTAAAAGTACAAACCTGTGTCACACTTTTACAAAGGAAAAGGCTAACACAACAATAATTGTTCAATTTCGTCACCATAAAAGTGTCATTTGCATTTTGAATTTGAAGATGATGTAAACTGATGAAATGTGTAAAATTTGTTGAAGTTTAAGTCTACTATTTTTTGAGATTTTTTTGTCAATAATTTATATGTATTTTTTAGCTTTAAAGTCATTTTTTTTATTGCTGAAAAACAAGGGGTTTGGTTCCCACCTCAAAAGTAAATGTAAATCAGCCTTTTTTTCTCATTTTGATATCAATTATAGATTACATATTTATATCAGTTATGTATATTTTCTTTGTAATAGCATTTGGAAGTCAAATACACCATAATTTGATAGTTTTTGTCTCCCACCATAATTTGTCTATTCAATTTATGATAATCCAAAAACTAAAAATACCCTTTTGGAGAAGACTCTCTCTTCTAGTGAACCATATTTTTTTCAATTTTTTTTGAAGTGATTTGATATTTTTTTTTTTCAAAGTAGACTCATATCGAACAAAAGAATACCTTGTTGTAGTATTTTTATTTATATATATATTTAATGTAATTAAAACATTAAAAAAAAATATATGAGTAGAATCATGAGTTCGATCTCTAAAAAAGGGTATTTTAAATTTCTTTTAATAAGTTTAATTTACCTATTGAATTTTGTTGCTAAAGTGACAAGTTTGAGAAAATCATTATTTTTGTTGATGTGGCTACCACTTGGCATTCCACATAAGTCGTTTTGGCCGAAACAATTCAAAAATAGTTCCGGTCGGAACTGTGAGGGCCGACACAACTGATCACTTGAACCACATATAAAAAAGAATTATTTTTTACATTAAAAAAACCAAATCAATCAAGTGCGAAAATAATAAGAGTTATTTTTACAAACAATCCTTTTTTTTTTCAAATAAAGTGGCATTTTGGAGAGAGTGGGAAGATTATAAAGGGGCAAATATTTCTAATTTTGTAAAGGGGCGAAGATTTTGATTTTTTTTCGGAAGGCGTCTACCCTTTCCAAGTAGGTTATTTGAAATTATTTTTTCAATCATGCTTAATTTATAATATTAGATGTTTTTTTGGAAATTAAATATTTTTTAGAGTAACCATGTTCTTTAGTCACTGCGATACGACGATAACCATTTCTTGGCCATATATCCAACACTATTTAGTACTGAAAATTATATTATATTTTATTTCTTAATACTTGACTCAAATTTTTTATATATATTAGCTAAGTGATTTCAAGCAATTCATGTTATTAAATCACGTTTATATGTACATTGCATATAGTCAAATGTATCTAATTGAAGTATATACTTAAAATTTCTTACTTTTTACCAATGCTCCTAAATTTCTTGAGCTTTATTTTTTCATTTTCTAAATTATAAAAATTGGACTTCGAGTCAAATGATCTAAATGGATGAAATTTACACATGTTAAGTTTAAGAATCCAAAATTATTTATACATTTCACTACTTACATTTTTTTTGTTAAGAACCGACAAAAAGTTATTAGATATATAACATTTTTAGTTCAAAGCACTAAATGTTGAAGATATGCATATTTGCATGTGTTGTTTTTAGGTTCAAAGCACAAAATTTTGAAGATCTAAATATTTCTTGCAATGGGGAATAAGAGGACTAGATCAAGGTTGTATGATCGTAAAAGGGACGATAAGATGAAAGGTCATACAAAATGTACTCAACAACAATATGTTGTTGTTCAAGATCAACCTAATGATGTTCAAGAAACATCTACTTAGGTAGGAGATGGATTTTTATTTTTCTAGTATGAAAAATTTGATGGAAATGGATGAAGATAGTTTTTTCAATGAAATTCCATCTAGAGATATGATACCTGAAAGCACATTAAAATTGCATTGTAAGAATTTGTGGGATGATTATTTTAAAAATAAGTTAATAGTTGAAAGAGCACAATTATTTGCCAAGTTATTTACGAAAAGGGAAATTATGAAACTTGTTTTGGACTTGTTGGGTGTTGGTAATAAGAAACGTTCTAGTGATACATTAGTAAAAGAAACTATAATTGAAAATTTACAAGAAGCATTGAATTGTATTGAGAGCACAAGTCAAGGTGTTGATTTAAGTGTTGCACGTAAAGCATTGATGACTATGATTACTAGTAAGGAATTGACTCGTAAAAAATAAGTTAATGCAATTTCTCAATTAATGAATGTATCTAGAAGAACTGTTCAAAGATACATTAGGAAGAGAAATATGTTGGATGAAAACATCAAAAATAATTGGGTAAATATCCGTAGGGTTCCTAGAAAAGACAAAATTTCTGAAGATGTAAAAAGATAGGTCATTGATTATTGGACCAACCAATCTCGTGTTTCTTCCAATAGAAGGGATAATATATAGATGATAGATGAAGATGGTAAAAATATTACACATCCAAAAAATTTCTTAGAGACAACACAAAGTGAATTGTTTGAAGCATTCAAGCAAGAATTTCCAGATGTAAAGATTTGCCAAAGGATGTTTGAGAGATTTCGTCCTTGCTTTGTACACATAAATAAGGTATGTGAAACTTGTTGTTATTGAAATCATGTTGAATTTCATCTACACTTGCAATCATATAAGAAGTTCATAGCAATAATTAGTCCAAATCTAGTCATTCCTACAAGTACACCACAATTTGTGAAGTCTATCTTATGTGATAAATTAGAAGATTTCGATGAGTTCAAAATACAATGTATAAAAGGTGAATGCAATGATTGTGTATTTTTGAGTAAGTTTGTATTGTAAACTAAGAATATTGATATTCATGCACTAGTTATATGGAAGAGATTTGAATATGAGACATACCGAAGTAAGTCGGGAACTGAATCCAAAAAAAATTATGTTGAAAGAGAGTGAATTGCCCTACATTCAGTTTATAGATAGATTTCGTAATATAATATATCCACATATCCAACATTATCATGGTGCAAGAAGGTAGGCTAAATAGTTTCGTGATTCAAAGAATTGTTTTCCACTAGGTTGTATTCTTTCAATTGTAGATTTCTCTGAGAACTATACATTTAGTCCTCACACAAAAATTCAAAGTCAATATTATCATTCTGATCAAGTTGCAATATTTGTACAAGTTTTCTATAGACATGCACAATTTCTTGTGGATGGTATAGAGAGTACTAAAAATGAACGCATTATCATCAAGGAGGTCCATTTCTATATCAGTGATGATACGTGTCATGGTAGGAGCTATGTAGCACATTTTTTTGGAATGTTTTTTGAAGATATTAAAGATTGTGGGATAGAATGTACACAACATTGGATTTGGTCAGATGGATGTGCCGGTAAGTACATTAGATTTGAAATTGATTATTTAAGTTATTGTTTTATATATATGTGATTTGATTGTATATAACACATCAAAAGTTTAAATATATATGTTATTCATGTCAGGGCAATTTAAGTTTGCAAAATATTTTAACTAGTTATCCCTACAACATGCTCGACGTAGCATAAAGTTTTTGTGGAACTTCTTTGAGAGTGGACATGGAAAAGGAGAGCATGATGGAGCAGAAGCATGTGTGAAGCATGCACTTCACCAACATGAACTTGCAGGTAAATTATCTTCATATATATATATATATATATATATATATATATATATATATACACATGTGGGCTGTCCAATTTTCTAAAGAAAGAGCTTTTGTACAGGTAACACCATATGTAATTCAAATGATATTATTGAATGGTGCAAAAATCATTTTGTTGGTCGTGATACAACTTACAACAACCATTATTTTTGGGAAGTTAAAGGTATATATATATATATATATATATATATATATATATATATATATATATATATATATATATATATATATATATATATATATATATATATATATATATATATATATATATATATATATATATATATATATATAATTTCTTAAACATTCTTGGTGTTCTTGAATTATTTTTAAAATTCAAGAGTATATTTATATGTGTGTGAAATGAACTAAAATTGACTAAATAATTTTTGTATGTATTATCAGATATTGATCGATCAAATCCTTATAATTGTCAATCAATTAATGGTATTAGAAGTTTTCATCAAGTCATGACTATGGGATTTAGAAAGCCTTGTGTTATTCTTGCAAGAGGAAAATCATGCTTTTGTGTTGTTTGCATTGCGAACAACAGAGCTACTCATTGTCAAAATATTGCTAATGGATATGTTTTGCAATGGGATATGAAATATTTTATCACAATGCCTCCTTACGAAGATAGTGACATTATTGATATTCATGATCCTTTATATTCAGCTGATTATGAATGTGTTTCTGATTTAGTTGTTACAGGTGCATGCATGCATAGTTTGTAAATTACATATATGTACATGTGCAAATTTTTAAATTCTTCATTAATTTAAAAATGTGTAATGAACTAATACTGCTTGTAATATATATACATGCAAGGTCTATTTTCACAGATGATATTTTTGTAGTGATTGTTGATCCTAACAGTACTGAAAGTGTATATTATTATCTACTGAGATGCACACAACCAAAATGCAAGTTATTGGAATCAATCAGTGATGATGATGGGCAACAATATCCCACTGGTTCAGTTGTTGTTGAAGGCACCTATTATCAACAAATAAAGATAGATACAAATGGTGTAACATTCATTGATTATATGCCTGGCCAAAAATTTCTACACTACAGTCACTTAGTAATAGCGACAAGATTGCAGTTGGAGACATTGCCAAAAAGAGGACGTGGCAACCAAAAGTGGAGGTTGCCTATTGAAGATCATGAAATTTTTTTAGAAATTATAAAAGATAGGGAGGATCCAGATTATATGTACCATGAGCTTTAAGCTCACTTGTCATTTTTGAACAAGTAAAATATATTAGATAGGTCAATTATTTTGATAAACTCATGTATATATTTAGATATTTCTAGACATGTGTAGCAATTTGGATAACTTGTGGAAATTTAGTTTTGTTGATGCATTTATTTTACATTTTATACATTGATTTTACATGTTTTACTCATCTATGTATTCATTTCATTTGTATTTACACATATTTTTTCATTTAATTAGGTTGTTTGGATTCATCTAATTATGTTAACCTAAGGTGTTTTAAGTGGTCTTAAGGGCATTTAAGGGAATATTTGTGTCATTTATCTTCTTTTATATTTTTATGCATGCATGGATTCATTTTATTAATCTATGTACATTCATTTCATTTATATTTACACATATATTGTTTCATTTAATTATGTTGTTTGGATTAATCTAATTATGTTGTCCTAAGGTGTTTTAAGTGGTCTTAAGGGGATTTAAGGGGGTATTTAAGGGGATTGATTCTTTTATATTTTTACACATGCATGGATTTGTTTTATTCATCTATGTAAATTCATTTTATTTATATTTACACATATATTGTTTCATTTAATTATGTTGTTTGGATTCATCTAATTATGTTGTCCTAAGGTGTTTTAAGTGGTCTTAAGGGGATTTAAGGGAGTATTTAAGGGGATTGATTCTTTTATATTTTTACACATGCATGGATTCATTTTATTCATCTATGTATATTCATTTCATTTATATTTACACATGTATTGTTTCATTTAAGTATGTTGTTTGGATTCATCTAATTATGTTGTCCTAAGGTGTTCTAAGTGGTCTTAAGGGGATTTAAGGGGGTATTTAAGGGGATTGATTCTTTTATATTTTTACACATGCATGGATTCATTTTATTCATCTATGTACATTCATTTTATTTATATTTAAACACATATATTGTTTCATTTAATTATGTTGTTTGGATTCATCTAATTATATTGTCCTAAGGTGTTCTAAGTGGTCTTAAGGGGATTTAAGGGGATATTTAAGGGGATTGATTCTTTTATATTTTTACACATGCATGGATTCATTTTATTCATCTATGTACATTCATTTTATTTATATTTACACATATATTGTTTCATTTAATTATGTTGTTTGTATTCATCTAATTATGTTGTCCTAAGGTGTTCTAAGTGGTCTTAAGGGGATTTAAGGGGATATTAAATTTTTGAAGTAAGTTCATTAAACATGTACATAAACACTTCACTAAAATGAACAACTAAATTAAATTTTAATGACTAAATTTGTTTAACAATGAACAAAGTTAAAATAGACATAAACACTTAACTTTCACATACACATGTACAATTAACTAGAACACCTAGCTAAATTCAAATGACTTAGAGATTCTATCATTTAAACACTTAACTTTCAAAAACGTAATCTATCTTTATATAAATGTGAAAAGTAGTATGAAATGTAGATCTATCTAACACATACACATATATGTGTATGAAGTGTACATCTATCTAACACACACACACACATGAAATATGGAAAATAAATATCTGGTACACATACGCATACGAAATGTGTACAATACACATGTATGAAATGTCTAGTACATTTGTACAAATATATATGTATTAAACATTTAATTTGAATGTACTAAAGTAATTTTTTGTAAGTAACATAGATTATGAGCATTTTTACATAGACAAACATACCTGTGAAGAGTCTCTAACATCACCACCATGTGCATGCAAGATTCTACGACATCTATGTGATGAGGAGCTCAACCTACATGATAGTGGTGCATCCTGCAATGTTGAAATTTTGTTAGATATACATGTGTACACATATATTCATAACTTACAAACTAACCCTTTAAAAATAGAACTTAAATATTTAAGATTCAATTAATTTAAAGTTATAATGTATGTACCTGTGTCTCATGATGAACAAGGTCGTTTCAAATGTGCAAATCCTCAAACATCACCCCTTGTGCCTGCAATATAAATTACACATGAACTTGAACATGTACATTATTTAAACATGAATTATTATTTAAATCTAATCTACTTGAACATGTACATGTACACGAGGTTGTAGATAAACATACCTCGAGGTCTCTAACACCTCCATTGTGCACATGTTGGACTCTAGAATGTTTGCAAGATGAATGACTCATCTTGCGCAAAGCTTGCTCATCCTAGACAACATGGACACATTTTGTTGGATATATATATAATTTAAATCGCTCAAAAAATTATTTAATCAACACCTAGATATCCATTTAAATAGAACTTAAAAACAAAAAAATAATAATTTAAACTTTACATATACTTGTGTCTCCTGATGAACAATTGGGTCAGTGGCAGCATCCAAATCTTCATACATCAACCCTAATGTGATACCTTATATAGTTCAAAAAATGCAATCCAATATATATATAATTAATTTAATCTATGCAGTTCATGTGTACAATCAAGTAGCTATATAAAATATCAAAATTAAAATTAGTAAATTATATATTATATAATTTGTACCTCTCTTGCAGCATGTAAGGCTCATCTGATCCTATTGATGTCAGAATCATGCAAGGAGCCCACTGCAACATGATCCCCCTCACTGTCTGGCTCCATAAGCATGGTAGTGAACATCCCCAAAAATCCAATATCAAGTACTATGGCTTGATCAACTGATGTATAAATAGGAGGAGGAGGTGTATCTTGACCAACTATTGTATGCTGAGGTGGGGCAGTAGGATGTGCAGTAGCAGTAGGCTAAGAATCTATATGCTCACAACCACGGCTAGGTGTACCCGATCTACCAAGTGCATGCCTAACAAATGATGGGGCATCCTGTAGTGGGATCCCATGATCCATAGCAATGACCTAATATGCATCCAAGAGATCACTAGATAAGCATGTGCTCATCTATCGTAAAGGATCTATGTCATGCATGCGTGTAACATCCATCGGCGATGGTATGTCTACTCAAACATATGGATCATCACTCACGGATGCATCATGAATGCTAGTATGAGAGCGCAACAAATATCTACCCACCTAATCTGATGTCATCTCATCCACCTCTGTGGCTATAGTAGCAATACTGGAAAATATGGACTGTCGAGTGTCATCTGGCACACTATCTACAGCATGTTCTAGGTCCGCACTCTTGGGAATAACCACAAGGTTTGGACCAATCAATACCCATTTATTAATGGGTGGGGGTGCACCTGGTCATCTAAACTTATCTAAAAATTTTCCCTTCCCTTGCCCAGCATGTTTCAAAAAATCGGTGTAATCAACATCATCCAACAAATGAAACTCTATAAATAATTGTTTGCAGAAATAAAGGGGCAACTCATCCTTTTGGGGCCACCTATGATGAGTGGCTAACCATCTAGGATAGATAAATGGTGCTACTAGTGCATCCATGCACCTTGTAAGAATATAGCCTTTCACCCTACCAAAGGCCTGATAATGAGGAAACATGGTTTTCACTCAGTTGTGGAAACCCTATCATTCATCATGTCCCATTTCACAGTACCACATACACTGCATGAAAGGGATCTATAGAATTCCTCTATGTTGACCTCATCATATGGATTATAATTGTCGACGAGGTCAATCATATGAACTAGCTCATGTCTAATAGTCTCACCCCTTTATTTATTTGTGTGATCACACATGTTTCCAAAGTGATATTTAAATTATCTAAGGCATCTTGGAGTGCCTCATTAGTATAATTGTAGAGTTGCTATCTCTCTTATGGATTTGTTGCAGACCTATGTGACATTTTCTCACTCCCACGAGGATGAACACTAGGCTCATAAGTACTCGTGTTATGTGATCCAGGCTTGTGACACATGATGTTCAATGGATAATGTAGAACTATATATATATATATATCTGTACATGTGCATGTATGTAGTACACATTAAACAATTTAATAAAAAATGTATACATACATTTAAATCATTTTAAACATATTTAAAAACATGTAAATTAAAGAAATTAGATATATACATTTTAAAGAATTTTAAACGTCATAAATGCATACTTGAGTTAAATTTTTCTAGATATAAAGACAAATTTAAGATAAATTTCTAGAGATCTTTCCACAAAAGAAATTTAAACAACTATAAATTTAATTTTAAATTTCAATATATATGTCTAATTTACAATTACATATATTTGCATATACAATAATTAATTTGAAAATTAGTCAAATTAAGTCAAATTATGACCCCAAGTTAAGTCAAATTAATTTACAATTAAGTACAATGAATTTATAATTAATTCATAATTTTGCATATATGTGCAAATTAATTAATAGGTCCTAATTTGGTCTTATGTGGTCCTAATAGGTCATACTTGGGATGCAAGTAAATTTCATAAAAGAAACCAAGCAGGTCTGCATTATCTTGAATGATGTGGAAACAAGCTCATTAGCTGCCCAAAAGAGAGCAGTTGGAGAAAAGTAGAGGAAATTGTTAAAGGGTGATAAATACATGTATAGAGAGTATGCAATACAAACAAACAATCTCTCGAGTGTGTCATGTGGTCTCTAATTTATGTCCAGAGCCCGACTAACTAGTTTTGGAGTTGGACGGGGAAACCTCTTGGGCCACCCATGGAGGAAATCAATGTGTTCATGCAAGGGCCACATTTTTTCTATTATGAGAATGCTGCTTTTGCATCGAAGGATATTTGGAACACAATATCCAAAAATTTCTATGGTGTGGAACCAGAATTGGTGGACTCGTCGAAGTACTTTTCAACTTCCAAAAGACTAGAGAATTATGCTTTCAAAATCACCCTTCTATTGTGAGATTGTGTACATAGCCTCTTGGTCTTCTAAGACACTAAAAAGTGTACTTTGAGTCCACCAAATCTGGTTCCACACAATAGAAATTTCCGGAAATTGTCTTCCAAATATCCTTCAGTGCAAAATCATCATTCTCATAATTAAAAAAAGGTGGCCCTTGCATGAACACAATGATTTCCTCCAAGCGTTACCCAATAGGTTTCCCCGTCCAACTCCAAAACCAGTTAGTCCCTTCGGACATAAATTAGAGGCCACATCACACACTCTAGATATTGTTTGTTTGTATTGCATACTCTCTATGTATTTATCACCCCTTAACAATTTCCTCTACTTTTCTGCAATTGCTCTCTTCTGGGCAACTGATGAGCTTCTAATAACACATGCATGACCACTTACAACATCATTTGGTCCTATGTGGTCCTAATAGGTCCTCAGGGGTGCAAATGTGTTGCAAGGGGCCTTAAGTGGTCCTAAGGGGTCACACATGTGTTAGAACACATGCATGACCCCTTAGGACCACATATGACCCATTGCAACAACATTTGGTCTTTTGTGGTCCTAATAGGTCCTAAGGGGTGCACATGTGTCGCAAGAGGCCTTAAGTGGTCCTAAGGGGCCACGCATGTGTTCTAACACATGCGTGACCCCTTAGGAGCACATATGACCCCTTTTGACAACATTTGGTCTTTTGTGGATCTAATAGGTCCTAAGGGGCGGACATATGTCGCAAGGGGCCTTAAGTGGTCTTAAGGGGTCACGCATGTGTTAGAACACATGCGTGACCCCTTAGGACCACATATGACCCCTTGTGACAATATTTGGTCTTTTGTGGTCCTAATAGGTCCTAAGGGGTGGACATGTGTCACAAGGGGCCTTAATTTGTCCTAAGGGGTCACGCTTGTGTTAGAAAACAAGCGTGATCCCTTAGGACCACATATAACCCATTGTGACAATATTTGGTTTTTCGTGGTCCTAATAGGTCCTAAGGGGTGTACATGTGTCACAAGGGGCCTTAAGTGGTCCTCAATGATGTGTTAGAACAAATGTGTGACCCCTTAGGACCACATATGACCCCTTGCGACAATATCTGGTCCCATGTGGTCCTAATAGGTCCTAAGGGGTGCACATGTGTTGCAAGGGGCCTTAAGTGGTCCTAAGGGGTCATGCATGTGTTCTAACATGTGCATGACCCCTTAGGACCACATATGATCCCTTGAGACAACATTTGGTCTTTTGTGGTCCTAATAGGTCCTAGTGGGTGGATATGTGTCACAAGGGGCCTTAATTGGTCCTAAGGGGTCACGCATGTGTTAGAACACATGTGTGACCCCTTAGGACCACATATGACCCCTTGCGACATCATTTGGTTCTATGTGGTCATAATAGGTCCTAAGGAGTGCACATGTGTTGTGAGGGGCCTTAAGTGGTCGTAAGGGGTCACACATGTGTTAGAACACATGTGCGTGACCCCTTAGGACCACCTATGACCCTTTGTGACACCATTTGGTCCTATATGGTCCTAATAGGTCCCAAGGGGTGCACACATCTCGCAAGATGCCTTAAGTGCTCCTAAGGGGTCACGCATGTGTTAGAACACATGCGTGACCCCTTACGACCACATATTACCCCTTGCGACAACATTTGGTCTTTTGTGGTCCTAATAGGTCCTAAGGGGTGCACATGTGTTGTGAGGGGCCTTAAGTGGTCCTAAGAGGTCACGCATGTGTTCTAACACATGTGTGACCCCTTAGGACCACATATGAACCCTTGCAACAACATTTGGTATTTTGTGGTCCTAATAGGTCCTAAGGGGTGGATATGTGTTGTAAGGGGCCTTAAGTGGACCTAAGGGGTCACACATGTGTTAGAATAGATGCGTGACCCCATAGGACCACATATGACCCCTTGTGATAACATTTGGTCTTTTGTGGTCCTAATAGGTCCTAAGGGGTGCACATGTGTTGCAAGGGTCCTTAAGTGGTCCTTGTTAGGATTCCCATAGATACTGAGAGGGGGGGTTGAGTCAGTATCTAACTAGTTATAAGATTTTCTTAACTTAAAACATGTAGAGCATATTAATATTGTGTACCAGTAAATAGAAAGTAATGCAATAAATAGAGACAAAAGCAACCACATGAAAAACACACCATAACATAATATTTTAACAAGGAAAGATGGTGTGGGAAAAACCTTGGTGGGATTTGTGACCCACAATATTCACTTACTGGCCAATAAGAGAATATTACTGCTACAAGAGGGGCCTGCACATGCAGGAAGGCCAAGTGCCTAGAGCTCATTGCTCAATTACAAAATGGAAGTCTCACTGACTTACAAAATGGATTGTATAAATCTAGTGTCTTGTACTACTTCAAAATAGCATCTATAATGCCAGATCCAGTACCGGTTTCTGCTCTGCTTCTTACATAAACCCTTGACCTATAATTCACATAATAGGTCTACCTTATTTCACCTAATTACATTCCTATATCTATTACAAAATGTTCTACAATGATCTCTCTTATATAAGAGTCATTTTACAACTTGCCAAGTCGGCTTACAATGATTTTTCAATAATAAACAAAATATATTAACAATAAAATTCATGTCGGCTTTTGTGCCAGTATGCTTCCTTTCACTACCAATGCCGGTGGTCTGAGTGCCAGTGTTGAGTCTGATCTTGCTAGTGCTGGTGGAATGGCTTGCCGGTGTCATAGGATTGTAAGGTTGTCATCAATGACAAAACCTTCAATCACCTACAATGTCTCATTGGAGTGTGCATATGCCAACAATCTCCCCCTTTGGCATTGATGGCAACACTCATGAGAAAATTCCAAAACTTGTAATCCAAAAAATTGTGTACCAAAAATATATGAGCTCCCCCTTAGCAGATAAGTCTTTTGCTGATTATTTTCTCATACTACTACTCCCCCTTTGGCATCAATGACAAAGGTTGTCAAAGTGGCAATAGAGTTGTATTTTTCTATCAAAACCTTGTAACTGGGTGGTTACAATTTGAAAAAGATCCACCAAAACCAAATTTATGCTTTCCAAAAACTTCTTACTGTCTTTTATTGTTGCCTTTGTTCTTTGAACTGTATCAGTGAGGTGCTACATATGCTCTGTCAATGTTTTCTGTCCTTGTACTAGTGCCTCAGATATTTCCTTCCTCAGGGATGCTAGATAGTCCAATCTTGGACTTAGTCTTAATCTCAGATTCTTAGCCTTGTTTATTATTCTCTCCTTTTCTCTCTCTAGCTTCAGTAATTCTTCCTCAAAACTACTTATCTTTTGCTCAAAAACTAATAATGAATCAGATGAATTAATAAAATTGTCAGCAAGTTTATTTATTTCTTCTTGTATCTTGCTCATTTTCTTATCTATGTCAACTATTAAAAAGTTTGTCTTACAAGTGTCTTTGTACAAAGTTTTGAACTACTTGAGTGTGCTGCACAGTTCTTGTAGAACTATGTCAAACTACCTTGTACACTTCTTCATTTGTTCCTCAAAGAATTTATGTTTTTCCTTTCTAACCTCTCTTTGAATGCCTCTTCCTTAATTTGTTCAACTGTCACTATGTTGTCAGTAATCTACTTAGACAAAGTGTCAAGTTGGCTCAATGAATCCTTATTATCTACATTGCATTTTGGAGCTATCATCTTCAAAACTGGAATTGTGTCATCTATAGCTTTATATGCCTATGAACTACAATCTGTTATTTTCTTAATGGAGTCCAAAAGAACTTCCGTTATATTTGTTGATTTAAATCCTTCAGTTGAAGAGCTAACATGCTGAATTCTGCTGGTGGGAGCAATATCCTTGCTTGCAGTGACCTCTGGTAGGTTAGTCTGTGTTTCCATTTCCTTAAGAAAAGGTTTTTGTTGTTCTCCTATTGCTGGTGGCACTGTTTCCACATGAACCTATTGTTGTTTTGGAGCCTGTTTCTCTGCTTGTCTCTCTATTTGTTGATCTATTGGAGTCTCTGTTTCCCATCTACTAGTTTGCCTTCAGTGTTATCAATGTTGTCAGCTACTGGTGGCACACTAGCTATATCTGTGTTACCGATTGTGTTCTTGTCTATCATAATGTTGACCTTTTGAGTATCAACATCAACTGTATATAAGACCTTAGGATTAGGATTTGTATCCTCTTGTGATACATCCATACTCTCATTAGCAGGTTGATTTTTAGTTGTTGTTACCGGTGGAGTAATTAGAGGTGGTGGGGATAAGTTATCTCTTATTTTGATGCTTGGAGGACAACCAACCTTTCCTTTACCCTTATCCTTGTCTTTTTGATATACCTTGATTGGTTTAGGGTTTCTATACTCTTCCTGTTTTTCCTTTTCAACAAGGAATATATGCCATGCATTTTTAGTTTCTTCTACAACCTCATTTACTCTTCCAATGATTAGTGCAATATGCCAGTGTGTAGTAGAAAATACTGACCAGTTGGCTTCTACAATTAGATCATCTATCTCCTTTGGTGAGTTAACTGGGTAAACAACAAGTAATTTTTCAACTTTAATATTCTTGTCAAGTTCTACAACAGATTGTCTTCTTGCTTCCAATCTCTTGAATAGTTCATCAGGTAGTTCATCTACAACTTGCATCAAGAACTTTTTATAGATATCCAAGTGTAAAATAACACTGTTTTCAACCTTTTCTTTATCATCAATTGATAGTGAGTCATATAGTTTGTTGATGTTTTTAAGTTTTCCTTCTTTTGTGATTTCATCCAATAGTCTGTCAATCGGAGAAATATTTTGTTGAGTCCTTTTCTTTGGTGTCAACTTTTTCTTCTTAGGAGTAGATTTCTTGACCGAGGGCCTCACTGCCTGTTGTTTTTGCCTATTTATTCTAGGTGAAGGTGTGGATACCAGTGAAGGTTGTCTTTTCCTCACAACTCTTTTAAATTCAGCTGGCATGTCACTTTCTAAAGAAGTTGCTACCAGTGAAAGGTGAGTTTCTGGTTGTTGTGCCTGTAACTCATCTTCAGTGATACCAGTTTGTTTTAGTACATCTTCTTTGATAGCCTTAGCCTACCTTGAACCTCTCCTTACTATTGCTTCTACTTTCTTTACTCTCTTCTTAGATTGAATTTGCCAAATACCTCTTCCTTAGGTTCATTGGGTGCTTCCAAAAGGGCTTTTGCATATGTTTCAATGATGTGATCATCGATCTCATAACCCATCTCAGTAACCCAAATTGTTCTTGGGATAATTTATTCCATCCAGATCTCATCCTTTTTAATCACAAAACATATATCATCTTTGTATTTGTTAACAATTTCCTGTGACAGTCCGACTCTTTGTTCAATCTGGCCTTTAGTGATTGAAAATACTCATCAATATTCTTTTTTTTGCTTTCACCCATGTTGTTGAACAAGTCTGATAACTATTTCTCTACTGGTATGTCAAATCCAAGGTTCTTTATACCTATACCAGGCACCTATTTGGTTATATGTAGTATTAAGCATACAAGTAAGTTGCCAAATCTAAATGTTCCTTTCTTATCCTTCTTGATCTTCCCTAAATTGTCAATCAATTCATCCTTTAACCATTCACATACATCAATTTTCACATTCTCTTTTACCATATCATGTGCACTTTTTATGCATAAACTAAAAATTGAGTTAAGTCGGTTTGCATGTGTTGCTTTGTAACCTAGAATCATGCTAATGAATCTCACATTTATGTCAGTTACATCATTTACCCTTAAGGACCTTTTATTGGATGTTGTACCTGTTAGGTTCATTACCAGGTCATTTGAGACCTTCTTTGTCTTATCTGGTCTGTTATCGGTGGAAGGTAACCCTGTTACAACTTTCACAGCTTCCTTGGTAATTTTATGTATTGAATCTAGCCAAAAAAATTCTCCATGTACCCTACTCAATACTATCCAAATAACTTCCTTAGGAAAGTCTAGAATGTAGAGGATCTTAGTGAATCCTAGGGTTTCAACAATTTTGTGTTCAGGTTTTACATTTTCGGAGTCATCACATATGATAGTCTTGTACATGTTTTTGATTTCTTCATCTCCTAATTCTTCTATATGGCAATGGATATAAATTCTACGGTCTTCTACAAAAACAACTCCTTTTGGGATTTGGGAAAATGCACCTACATTATCATCCTTCTTGTCAATATCGGGAAATAACTAAAATACAAGCCTAGGGCATTTGATTACCTTGACTACTATAGGGTTTGCTATGAATTCAGGTATAGAAGAGGATGCCATGATTATAAATACCTTTTTCTACCTTTGGAAAGTTTGTTTGCTGAAATGCTTTGCCCCTTTGCTCGAAATGCCTTAGCTCTAGAAATTTCGCACTCTTCAAATGTTTTAATGCTTGGTGAAGTGAAATAGAGCCAAAAACACTAATTTATAATGTTAATTTGCCAACTACCACATTTAATGCTTGCCGGTTAAGTAATCAAATAACATAACTGTCGGTATAGAAGTAATTTCAACTTCTTACCATCAACTGAGGGAATAATAGCATATGTCTCATTGATTGCCAAACTCTCAAAGAAATTTCTTCAATTTGATGAAGAGACTCCTACCGGTGGAGTGCTACTATGTTCTGCCAGTGGAGTGTTGCTTGGTTCTACCAGTGGAGGAGTATTCCCAACACCATTCAGTTTTGATTTCTTGATCCATTGTTTTGAGAATTCCTGCTTAACTTCTTCAACTTTTTCTTTTCCTTTCAAACTAGGACCTTTGTTGTCTACTGGTGGTGCCTTGCTTCTGCAAAATTTTGAAATATGTCCAATCTTATTACAAGCATAACAAGTCACATTATTTTTCTAAATAGCCTTTCCATAACCTATGCCAGTTTGTGTTCTACATTGATTAGATAAGCGTCCAAATCTTCCATAAACATAACATCTCACATTCATTCTGCAATTCTCAGAGTTATGACCAACTTTGTTGCATTTTGAACATTGACTGGTGGGTGCATTGGTATTCTAATAATTTCTAGATCTACATTGATTTTCTCTATGACCATACTTGTTATAGTTAAAGCATTTGCCATTAAATTTATAAGCAGTAGGTTGTCTTACCAGTTTGCCATGATCCTGTGTGTTTGCAGTACTAGAGCTTTCACCAGTTTCAAAGCCAATTCCACAAGTGTCACCTTTAGGTTTTTGATTCTTCAGCAAGTTACCAAGTTCTTCTGAGCTTTTCTTGAATTTCTCTTTATGTTGATTTGCAGCAGCCAATTCTCCTTCCAGGATACCTTTTTGTCTCATGAGTTCATTTGAGTCATTTTGTGCATGCATTAGATCTGTTATCAACATATAATTTTCATAACTGAGTCTTGTGTTTTCATTTGCAGCATCATTCAATCTTCTAGTCAAGTCTTCTTCATTCTTCTTTCTATCTTCACTTTCTTTATAGAATCTCATAGTCATATCCTGCATCTCATTCTTTGTCATCATGTTCTCTTGCTTCAGCTTATTCATTAGATCACTAAGAGTTTCCTTTTCATCATTCTCATTTTGCATCTTTTCACAATGTTCTCTTCTCTTGTTTCTTGAAATAGTAAGATTTTCTTGAAGTGCTTGAATGATATCCTAAGAAGCCTTTAGATCATCTTCAAGTTTGATATTTTTCAATTTTTCTACATCATAGTCTGAGAGAGCTCCTTCAAGTTGCTTCATCAAGTTTTCCATCTCTACCGGTGTCAAGATCTTCCTCAAGCTATTAGACTTTTGAAAATAGAGGACCGGGCTCTAATACCAATTGTTAGGATTCCCACAGATACTGAGAGGGGGGGTGAATCATTATCTAATCGGTTATAAGATTTTCTTAACTTAAAACATGTAGAGCATATTAATACTATGTACTAGTAAATAGAAAGTAATGCAATAAATAGAGACAAAAGCAACCACATGAAAAACACACCATAACACAATATTTTAACAAGGAAACCTAGTGTAGGAAAAACCTCGGTGGGATTTGTGACCCACAATATTCACTTACTGGCCAATAAGAGAATATTACTGCTACAAGAGGGGCCTACACATGCAGGAAGGCCAAGTGCCTAAAGCTCACTGCTCAATTACAAAATGGAAGTCTCACTAACTTACAAAATGGATTATATAAATCCAGTGTCTTATACTGCTTCAAAATAGCATCTATAATGCCAGATCTAGTACCAGTTTCTACTCAGCTTCTTACATAAACCCTTAACCTATAATTCACATAATAGGTTTGCCTTATTTCACCTAATTACATTCCTCTATCTATTACAAAATGTTCTACAATGATCTCTCTTATATAAGAGTCATTTTACAACTTGCCAAGTCAGCTTACAATGATTTTTCAATAATAAACAAAATATATTAACAATAAAATTCCTGTCAGCTTTTGTGCCAGTATGCTTCCTTTCACTACCAGTGCCAGTGGTCTGAGTGTCGGTGTAGAGTGTAATCTTGCTAGTGCCGATGGAATGCCTTGCCGATGTCATAGCATTGTAAGGTTGCCATCAATGAAAAAACCTTCAATCACCTACAATGTCTCATTGGAGTGTGCATATGCCAACAATCCTAAGGGGTCATGAATGTGTTCTAACACATGCATGACCCCTTAGGACCACATATGACCCCTTGCGATAACATTTGGTCTTTTGTGGTCCTAATAGGTCCTAAGGGGTGGACATGTGTTGCAAGGGGCCTTAAGTGGTCCTAAGGGGTCACGCATGTGTTAGAACACATGTGTGACCCCTTAGGACCACATATGATCCCTTGCGACAACATTTCGTCCTATGTGGTCCTAATATGTCCTAAAGGGTACACATGTGTCGCAAGGGGCCTTAAGTGGTCCTAAGGGGTCACGCATGTATTCTAACACATGTGTGCCCCTTTAGGACCACATATGACCCCTTGCAACAACATTTGGTCTTTTGTGGTCCTAATAGGTCCTAAGGGGTGGACATGTGTTGCAAGGAACCTTAAGTGGTCTTAAGGTGTCATGCATGTGTTAGAACACATGCATGACCCCTTAGGACCACATATGACCCCTTGCGACAATATTTGGTCCTATGTAGTCCTAATAGGTCCTAAGGGGTCCACATGTGTCTCAAGGAGCCTTAAGTGGTCCTAAGGGGTCATGCATGTGTTCTAACACATGCATGACCCCTTAGGACCACATATGACCCCTTGGGACAACATTTGGTCTTTTGTAGTCCTAATAGGTCCTAAGGGGTGGACATGTGTCACAAGGGGCCTGAAGTGGTCCTAAGGGGTGATGCATGTGTTAGAACACATGTGTGACCCCTTAGGAGCGTATATGACCCCTTGTGACACCATTTGATCCTATGTGGTCCTAAGGGGTCCACATGTGTTGCAACGGGCCTTCAGTGGGCTTAAGGGGTCACGCATGTGTTCTAACACATGCGTGACCCCTTAGGATCACTCAAGGCCCCTTGCGACAACATTTGGTCCTATGTGATCCTAATAGGTCCTAAGGGGTGCACATGTGTCGCAAGGGGCCTTAAGTGGTCCTAAGGGGTCATGCATGTGTTAGAACACATGCGTGACCCCTTAGGACCACATATGGCCCTTTGTGACAATATTTGGTCTTATGTGGTCATAATAGGTCGTAAGGGGTGCACATGTGTAGCAAGGGGCCTTTAGTGGTCCTAAGGGGTCATGCATGTGTTCTAACACATGCGTGACCCCATAGGACCACTTAAGGCCCCTTGTGACAAAATTTTGGTCCTATGTAGTTCTAATAGGTCCTAAGGGGTGCACATGACATTTTGGTCCTATGTAGTTCTAATAGGTCCTAAGGGGTGCACATGTGTCGCAAGGGGCCTTAAGTGGTCCTAAGGGGTCATGCATGTGTTAGAACACATGCGTGACCGCTTAGGACCACATATGACCCCTTGCGACATCATTTGGTCCTATGTGGTCCTAATAGGTCCTAAGGGGTGCACATGTGTCACAAGGTGCCTTAAGTAGTCCTAAGGGGTCATGCATTGGTTAGTGCAGGATCATGGGGGACCAAAAAGTGGCAATGTGAAAAAAATAGCCTTCTCCACTTGCCAAAAAACGCAAAAAATTCGTGTTGAATTTTTGCTCGGCCTTGGTGTTAGTACACCTTGGCATGGTAATTACCTAAGCAAATCGAATATCAGATAAAATCAGATATCTGATTAAATCGAATATCTGATAATATATCCGATTTTTATTTGTAATTTTAAATTAAAAAATACATTATATAATATATAACGTAATATTATATATTACATATAATATAATATATAATATATTATTATATTATATTATATATTATATAATACATAATATATAATATAATATTACATTATAAATTATTATATTATATTATATTATATTATATAATATTATATGTATTATATAATATTATATTATAATATAATAATTTATTATATAAAATATTATTATATTATAAAATATAATGTTATTTTAAAATAATTTAAGTATAAAAATCGGATATCCGATTTTTCCAGACAATATATTTTGACTGTGATAGCCTGTGAGTCATTTTTAACCCACGAGCTACGCGATTTTATAGAAATCCGATATCCGATTGCATCCGATATCTGGTGTTTTGCCCAAAATTGCTAAAAAATAGTTTGAAATGTAATATTTTTATTGTTTTCAATCATTTTCATTCAATTTTTGTATTTTTTTTAATGTTTATTTGATTTTTCATTGAAAATATGGTTTTTTTCATGAAAACTAGGTTTTTTTAAATCAAATACAAAATTGTTTAAATTTGTTAACTAAATTCAATTGTTTACATTCAATTAGGTTAAAAATGGGGGATAACAATGAAAACATTGATCAACCACAACTACAACAACCAAACCCTCCTTTGCCAAACTCCCCCTCAATTTCGGATTTTATTGCACAAAATTTGAATGAATTGAGGGGGATTGCAGATGTATATCATAGGATCCCTCATCTAAACCCAATGTTTGATCCTCTCGCGTCTATCATAAAGAGTATGGAAACCATGACTAAGGAGCACAATGATTCCCTTTTGTGGCAAGATTCTATGAGGGAACAATATGCGGATGGCTTGTTGTATAAGGAGATCAAGGATCTCGAGATATCATAGGCCGATATTGCCTCATTGTTTGTGAATCCCCACACTGGTCAACCCATAGACCCCAAAAATGCAAAAAAGTTCTATTAAATGGTGCACAAATGATGGTATTGTGAAAATTTTTTGGGATCATTGGTGGATGGTTTTTAACAAACCACCGAACAACAATCTTGATGTCCTCTTCTTCTTTATAAAAAGTTGTATGCTAAGTTTGTTTTAGGCAAACATGTGAACTACTTTGACATCCAACCTTTCCAGGGTGTGGGTTTAGGTATGCCCCAAAATAGACATGGGGCAGTCAGAGTAGTCCAGGGCCCATATGCCCCCCCTCCTCCTGTTGATCCCCCACTTCCAGTGCAGCATCCAAATATCATTTGTGAGGCGGCTTCACAGACCATATCAGCTATTCACTCTTTGAGTAGCCTTTTGGTTTCTCAGGATGTGCCAATAGCTCAGCCTACTTTTGATGGTAGTTGTGCATCTGGTGGCACTGACACATCATCCTCAGCTCCACACATATGTGTGCCCCATAGTTGTGTCATGTGTGGGCACATATGCTTGGGTCCAATTGGACAGCCTGTTGATCCTCCTACAGACAATGCAGATTATGAGGTGCATGAGATGCATGATGCACCAGATGTTATGACACAGACTGGAGAATACCCTAGGGAGTCCTCACATGCTAGAGGTGCGGATGCACCATCATCATACATTGATGATGTAGTGGTAAGATTTGTATTTTCATAGTTCATGCTATATTTTAAATGAATATTTATAATCTAGATAATATTAAGTACTAATTTTTATTTACATGGTATATTTAACAATTGATGACCGAGGAGGAGTTGAGATAGATTCAGGAGGGCACCTTGTTGGCCATTTCATTTGGCCTTGATAGCTTGATGGTACATATATTATTGCACCTAGTCATTTGTATTTTATTTTACATACATGCTCATCATTTATATTGGTATTAATTAGATTATGTAGTAACTTGCATGTATATCTTATTTTACTCTTGTAGGGCACAAGTAGCACGAGTGCAGGGCAGTGTGATTTAGGATCTGGTAGTGTAGTTGGAGACAAGGGAAAGGTAATTGAATGCAAATATGATTGAATGAATAGTTTAAATAGCTTATAGTGATTATACACGTCTAGACATAGATTGATAGTTTCATATACTTGTTGTGTATATGTACAAATAATTCTTGGCTTCACATCCTTGATGACTACACCTAATATACCTTAAGATGAAGAAGAAGAAGAAGACATGCCTCGAGTAGATGTGTGTTTATTTTATTTTGTGTTTAGTAGATATAATTTTTTATTATCAGTGACAATTATATGCTAACTTGTGTCAATGTCATGTTTATGAACATATGTAGGTTGTGTATGAAAATATTGAAAACATACCTCTTCTACCAAAGACATACATCAAGAGTCCTGCAAAGCTGAAGAGAAAACGTGGAGATGAGGTAAACATGAATATTTCAATTATAGTTCATTTTTATGTTAACTTTTCGAACGTGAATTATATAATATAACTAATATTAATCGTGGTTTGTTTTTCTTGTGCAGGATCCTTCAGAGCCAAGCAGTGCAGCGAAGAGGATTGATTTTGGTGATCCAAAAATAGCTTAGGATGTAATAGATAGTTTTGGGACGCTTACATGTCTAGTTGACATGTATATTTTGTATATGGACATACATTCACGTATTTAGACATATATTTTGTTTGAGTTGGTGTTTATGCCATATTTGTGTATGGACATACATTTGTAATCATTTGACATTTTTATATATACAAAAATTGATATATGATCATATAAATTGTTGCTCATTTGTGCATGGTGTTATCATGGAAATATTTAATCTTCATTCCAATAATTAACAATGGTTAATAATAGTTATTTAATGAACAATACAATTCATTTCATTTCATCATAAGTGTTGTTTGTATAATGAACAATACAATTCATTTAATGAACAATATAATACAATTCATTTAATGAAAAATACTTGATAAAATTAATTATTACCCTATGCATGGTCCTATTTTGGCCCCCACCTCGATCGAATGCTCGGGGTCATACCCTACCAGCATTGTCCCTTGAGCGCTCTAAGTGCTAAAAATTGTCAAACTTTGATGGGCTCTAACTCAAAATCTGTGGCACATGTGAAAGATCGGTTTGAACCTATTGGGCCATGAGAGGGGTCCCTACAAAATCCTATCTCGGTTTTTCAATTTTCCCTATGGTTTTATTAGGGCAGCAATTTTTCAGTTGGCGAAAAAATCGCCAGTCTCATTAATTTGAATGTTGTCTCGTGGCCAATTTCTCATTTTGCTCATCGCGATGAAAAACCGTCGGCTCCGAAATATCCAGTTAGGCATTATTACCCTATGCATAGTCCTATTTTTCCCCCCCACTTGGTCGAATGCTCGGGGTCATACCCTACTGGTGTCGTCCCTTGAGCGCCCTAAGTGCTAAAAACTATCAAATTTTGACAGGCCCTAACTTGGAATCCATGGCACCTGTGAATAATTGGTTTGAACCTACAGGGCCACGAGAGGGGTCTCTACAAAATCCTATCTCATTTTTTCAATTTTCCCTACAGTTTTATTAGGGCAGAAATTTTTCAGTTGGCAAAAAAATCATTAGTCTCATTCATTCGAATGTTGTCTCATGGCCAATTTCTCATTTTTTTCGTCACAATGATGAACAGTCAGCTTTGACATGTCCATTTAGGCATTATTACCCTATGCATGCTCCTATTTTCCCCCCCCCACTTGGTTGAACGCATGGGGTCATACCCTACCAACGTCGTCCCTTAAGTGCCCTAAGTGCTAAAAACTATCAAACTTTGACAGGCCCTAACTCAAAATCTGTGGCACCTACAAATGATCGGTTTGAACCTAATGGGCCATGAGAGGGGTCCCTACAAAAACCTATCTCATTTTTTCAAGTTTCCCTACATTTTTATTAGGGAAACAATTTTCGGTTGGCGAAAAAATTGTCAGTCTCATTCATTCGAATGTTGTCTCATGGCCAATTTCTCATTATGATTGTCACAATGACGAACTGTCACTCTGACATGTCCAGTTAGGCATTATTACCCTATGCATGCTCCCATTTGGCCCCACACTTGGTCGAACGCTCGGTGTCATACCCTACCGGCATTGTCCCTTAAATGCCCTAAGTGCTAAAAAATTTCAATTTTTGATGGGCCCTAACTTGGAATCCATGGCACTTGCGAATGATAGATTTGAACCTATGGGGCCATGAGAGGGCTCCCTATAAATCCTATATCAGTTTTTCAAGTTTCCCTATGGTTTTATTGGGGTAGCAATTTTTTGGTAGGCAAAAAAATAGTCAGTCTCATTCATTTGAATGTTGTCTTGTGGCCAATTTCTTGTTCTGCTCATCATGATGACAAATCGTCAGCTCCAACATGTCTAGTTAGGCATTATTACCCTATGAATGCTCCTATTTCCCCCCCCCCACTCGATCAAACACTCAGGGTCATACCCTACCGATATCATCCCTTAAGCATCCTAAGTGCTAAAAATTGTCAAACTTTGATGGGCCCTAACTCAAAATCCATGGCACTTGTGAACAACCTGTTTGAACCTATGGGGCAATGAGAGGGGTACCTACAAAAGCCTATCTCAATTTTTCAAGTTTCCATACGGTTTTATTAGGGAAGTAATTTTTTGGTTGGCAAAAAAATTGTGAGTCTCATTCATTTGAATGTTGTCTCATGGCCAATTTCTCGTTCTGCTCGTCACGATGATGAACCATCAGCTCTGACATGTCCATTTAGGCATTATTACCCTATGCATGGTCCTATTTCCCCCCCCCCACTTAGTCAAACACTCGGGGTCATACCTTACCAACATCATCCCTTGAGCGCCCTAAGTGCTAAAAATTGCCAAACTTTGACAGGCCCTAACTCGGAATCCGTGGCACCTGTGAACGATCCATTTGAACCTACGGGGCCATGAGAGGGGTCCCTACAAAATCCTATCTCAGAATCCATGGCCCTAACTTGTTCAATAAAAAATATAGATAAACAAGCATAAAACTGTAGACACATAATGATCATCAATATTTCCATGTATTGTATACACATAATTACCATTACACTTCCATGTGACATCCATGAAGGGATATGCAAACATGATTTTTTTTTCATTATCAATACAAATACACCAATGTACTCATGTACAGGTACATTGTATATCATCAATATAACTAAACCAATTTTCTCATGGTCATTTTATATCATCATAACAAAGTTACATCAATTCACATCCATATAGAAATACAACATCCCACTTCATCTGCATCAGACATCCTCATGTCCTAAGACAAAAGCTTACATACAACAATGCCTGCATATAAATGAAGACCAAAATAAGTAACCTTTTTATGCGGAATGAATGTGCTACAAGAAACAAATTATAACACTTAATACAAATTAGTTTGTCAAATTATAAATAGATCATTTGAAACATTTTTAAGACGTACAAGATTGTATAATTATGAAACTTACCAGTTTCTCTGCAAACTATACAAGCATAACTTTGAAGAAAGACACATGTTGATTAAAGCCCTTTTCACTGTATTTATCTGCATGGTTGAAGATGATGGTAGATATGGTCATTTCTAAATAGCAATACATTCACTTGACTTAATGTTTATACACAAAATTTAATCTCATTAATGCACAAAGGAATATGTACCATCACCAAGAGAGGGTCTTGTCAACGAAAAATGATCTAGCATGAACCTATATTTTTAAGAATTGTTAGTCTACACATAAAATGCATGGATGAACATAAAGGCTTTATGATAATCACTTCAATTGAAATGTATGATAATAAATGAAAAGGTGGGATTATATACCATAAAAATACATCCCTTTGAATTATATCAATAGAACCCAATACCTTGATGCAAAAATCATAATGTGATACTGTTGTATATCATCAAAAAAGACCTGCATGAGCATAAAGGTTTTGCAATAATTATATCATCAAAAATTGTCAAATAGTGTTCTCTAATAACAAAAATTGTAAAGCTCATCAAATGCATGATAATAAATCATATTTCAAAAATACGTCCCTTTTGATTATATTGAGTGTACCCGCTATGTGCATGCTAAAACTGTGCTGCCAAAAAAAAACATTCATCAATAGACCTGCATTTTGAACACATCCTTAATATACACATAACAAACTTGAACATTAAGGTTTAATGATCATTGTTTGAAATAAAATGCATGATAAAAAAACAAGTCACCATTAAAGACCTACTACTCAAGTGTGCCTGAAGGGTCATCTCTTTGCTTAAGAGTATCCAATATTACTTCATGATCAGCAGTAGTCACTGTCCATAGCTCTTTGGTCTTCGGTTTTTCTTGATGCTTCAACAACTTGACATTTGTAGCTATAATAAGGTGTGAGTACATTATAATGCTTTTGTCTCTCTCATAGTCTTCAAATGCAGGTATGACATTCTTTCTAATCATGTATGTTCGCAACCAAGTTCCCACAACAACAACTGAACCTGTAGGATATGTGAACCCGTCATCATCTGTCACTGGTTGTGTTAGCTTTTTTTTTCCCTATACACATCGTGCCAACCAATATTATGATCTCTCTTCATTCCCTTGCGGTGAAACAACTACAAAAACATGTCCTAGTTGTACAAGATCTGATAGACGGTCATACTCAAGTGAACTTTCCATGTCATCATTTGACAAGGATATTGTTTGAGATAAAGGAGTTATATATTAGGGAACCCACATATCAACCCACTCACTTGACTTGCATTGATCCCAATCACATCGAACACAACTTTGACAAAAAAAAGCCAATGCTCGTGTCCAAATGGTCCATGCACTTGCATCTGAGCTGAGAAATGAATGCATCTTTGAAGAATCTTTAATTGTTTGACAATCCAATCTATCTCCCATTGTGCCCTTCTCAACCAACCAAAAGAATCTAGTCACTGTTGAATCAAGAGAACCTCCATGTGACAATACTGAACTACACCAATCAACAATAGAACATGCATCAAAGAAATTTGCACCTGAAATCCTCAATTGCTCCTTAACTAGAGCTCTCTTCAAACATTCACCTTCTCCATCATGCTCCCCCTTCCCATGCCCTACCTTTAAAATACACCAAATATGAGGTATACACCTCTCTACATGCATTCTACTCAACCAATAAAACATACGGGCATTCTTGAATTGACCAGTACAATTATATGACCATATTATATGTCAGTCAATTGCAATATCTTTCTCATGCAAGAACTCAAAAAAAATCTCGAAAGAATGTTGCACATACTCGGAGGAGTGTGATCTATCACCACTCATATAAAAATGACACTCCCTGATTATCTTCCTATCCTCTTTAGTACTATCAGGAGCATGTATGTATGTAATTTGAATAAAAATAGCAATTTGGACTGAATTGTATTACTGAGACTGTACCTCATTCTGTGGTTGCAATATATAGTTCTCTACAAAATCAACCACCGATACAATAGTGCCAATTGGGAAAGAGTTCTTACACATCCTGAACTATTGATCCAACCACTGAGACCTATGGGTGTGCCTTGCATACTTGTAGAAAATATTTTCCTTAAAATCCAAAATAAAATCAACAATACTCACTTCTCTTGAGACTTCATCTAGAACCTTCATCTCTACTCTTCAAAGTATATTTCACTGTCTCATATCTTTTTTTCTCAACATAATTCTTTCCACACTCGTGTTCACTGCCTTCATGAAAACATGAAACAAAATTTTACAACCCACCACATTCTAAGCACTTCTCATTCAAACAATCATTTCTACAAAAATAGTAGCCATCATCTCTAGGGCATAAAAATAGATCTTGCAAGTCTCTTGATGATCTCAGAAATAGCATTACACAACACTCCTACAACATCTCATTAGTATGCATCTTAGAATGAATATGACATAAAAGTTTGTGGTACATTGAAAACTCCACATGGTACTTGCAACAACAAGTATTGCGAATCTCAAGAGGAACACAATAAAATGGTTTCAAAGATTCAAATGCCCTTTGTGATATTTGCAAAGTTGGATGTACTTCACAAAAAAAAATTTACAACATTGTTTGGCTTGATTCCAAGAAATGTTTGGGATGTGGTGTGTGGTCTCGGTTGCTGATTCTTCATTTCAAAATGTCCTTTACATTGGGTGACACTCTAGAATTAGAGTGCCAAAATTGCTGAATCTCCTCCTTCACATTGTCAGTCAAATTTCTATCAACATGTGGAAGCCTCCCACCAAAAGCCCATGTATCTTGTTGAAGTGGATCGTCAAGTATTTGTCTTTGTGCAAGTGCTATATCCAAAGTTTTACGGTTTATATTAAAATCAACACAAGTTTGTCTCATTTGACGAGCCTTCCTCAATTGATGGCTTGCTAAGGAGGTTGTAATCACTCTTCGAGTGACTCTCTTATCTCTTTCTTTGGTATTATTTCCAATAGAATTGAGAGCGTCAAATAGATTTTTTGCAATAATAGAATTTATCTCCATCTTCTTATTCATATGAATCTACAATTTCTTTAGCAATGGTCTCATCTTTATCATCTTTACCAATTGAACAAAGAGTTGGCATTTCTCGGTCAATGTCTTATTGCTAAAATTTTGTTCAAAAAGTTGTGTAGCTCACAACCGAACAGTTCTTGTTGACCTCTTGCCTTCAAGATTCGCAATAATGTTCTCATCGATTTCAAATAACCATTTTGGGGTTCTTGAAGGTCTTGGATTTGGAATTTGTCTTTCATCCATGAGAGGGTCTTCATTTCTAAAGTAATTAGGTGTTACATATGGTTCACTTGGCTGAGCAATTCCACCTTCAGTGTCAAATTTTTCCACATTTTCACCTCCTATGTCAAAATTTTCCACATGTTGAGCATTTTCATTATCACTTTCAACATTTTCAACATTTTCAAAATCTACATTTTCATTTTCAATAAGTTGTGACACATTTTCAAATTCATTTTCCTCTTCACTTTAAGTAGCATTAGCAATATTTAACATACCTTGTCTTCTCCTCCTATGACATTCTCTATCTCTTTCTCTATACACTTCAATTTGGTCATTTGAAAGTTTTCTTTTGCATTTAGCCTTTTGACGACTACTACTCCCCATTTACCTTTTTGAAAATCTCCCAAAAGCACAAATTTGCCTCAACCTGTTTGAAAACCTGTGATCGTCGATAGAAAATATAATATGTAGACTATGGGTTGTTGGAATCCACAAAATGGCCCACAAAGGCTCTTTTTTATTTACAAAAATCGGATATCCAATTTTAATGTATAAATTTGTGGTCCCAAATTATTTTCCCGTTGCTGCCTTTTTTTAACTATTTCCACATTAATTGCAATGGCAGAAATTGGATATCCAATTTTTTTATGAGAGAGAGAGAGAGAGGAGAGGAAGAAAGAGATTAGCGGGAGAGAGAGAGAGAGAGACATTAGGGGAGGGGGAGAGAGAGATTAGGAGAGAGAGAGGAGGAGAGGGAGAGACATTAGGGGAGGGGGAGAGAGAGAGATTAGGGGAGAGGGAGAGAGACATCAGGGAGGGGGAGAGAGAGATTAGGGGAGAGGGAGAGGGAGAGAGAGAGAGAGAGAGAGCTTAGGGGAGAGGGAGAGAGAGATTAGGGGAGAGGGAGAGAGAGAGATTAGGGGAGAGGGAGAGGCAGAGAGAGAGAGAGAGATGGGTCATATTGTGTTGTTATGGGTCATTCAGGGTCCTATGGTGTCCTACGACCCCTTAGGACACCATATGATCCCTTAAGACACCATATTGGGTCTTTATGGGTCCTATGGTGTCCTACAATCCCTTAAGACACCATATGACCCCTTAAGACGCCATATTGGGTCATTATGGGTCCTATGGTGTCCTATGACCCCTTAGGATGCCATACGACCTGTTATGACACCATATTGGGTCGTTATGGGTCATATTGTGTCCTAATGGGTCATATTGTGTCATATGACCCCATTAAGATATCATATGACCCCTAACGACACCATATGTTGTTATAAAGGGCCGTATGTTGTCCTTGGGGGTCATATGATGTCTCATGAACCCTTATGACATCTTAGGACACCATATGGCCTGTTATGACACCATATTGGGTCGTTATGGGTCCTATGGTGTCCTAAGGGGTCATATTATGTCCTACGACCCCTTAGGACACCATATGACCCCTAACGACACCATATGGTGTCATAAGAGGTCATATGGTGTCCTATGACCCCTTAGGACACCATATGACCCCTTAAGACATCATATTTGGTCATTATGGGTCCTATGTTGTCCTAAGGGGTCATATTGTGTCCTACGACCCCTTACGACACCATATGATCCCTAACAACACCATATGGTGTCATAATGGGTCCTATGGTGTCCATAGGGGTCATATGGGGTCCTATGACCCCTTAGGACACCATATGACCCCTTAAAGACACCATAGTGGCTCGTTATGGGTCTTATGGTGTCCATAGGGGTCATATGGTGTCTTAGGACCCCTTAGGACACCATATGACCCCCTAAGACACCATATTGGGTAGTTATAGGTCATATTGTGTCCTAATAGGTCATATTGTGTCATATGACCCCTTTAAGACATCATATGACCCCTTAGGACACAATATGACCTCTTATGACACTATATTCAGTTGCTTTGGGTCCTATGGTGTCCTAAGGGGTCATATTGTGTCCTACAACCCCTTAGGACACCATGTGACCCCTTCAGACACCATATTGGGTCGTTATGGGTCTTATGGTGTCCTAAGGGGTTATATTGTGTCCTATGACCCCTTAGGACACCATATGACCCCTTAAGACACCATATGACCCCTAACGACACTATTTGGTGTCATAAGGGGTCCTATGGTGTCCATAGGGGTCATATGGTGTCCTACGACCCCTTAGGACACCATATTACCCATTAAGACACTATATTGGGTAGTTATGGGTCTTATGGTGTCCATAGAGTCATATGGTCTCCTAGGACCCCTTAGGACACCATATGACCCCTTAAGAGACCATATTGGGTTGTTATGGGTCATATTGTGTCCTAATGGGTCATATTGTGTCATATGACCCCTTAGAACACAATTTGACCCCTTATGACACCATATTGGGTCACTTTGGGTCCTATGGTGTCCTAAGGGGTCATATTGTGTCCTACGACCCCTTAGGACACCATATGACCCATAACGACACAATTTGGTGTCTTAAGGGGTCATTTGGTGTCCTAGCACACCACATGACCCCTAAGGACACCATATGGTGTCATAAGAGGTCGTATGTTATCCTTAGGGGTCATATGGTGTCCCATGAACCCTTATGACCCCTTAGGACACCATACAACCTATTATGACACCATTTTGGGTCATTGTGGGTCCTATGGTGTCTTAAGGGGTCATATTATGTCCTATGACTCCTTAGGACACCATATGACCCCTAACAACACCATATGGTGTCATGAGGGATCCTATGGTGTCCATAGGGGTCATATGGTGTCTTAGAACCCCTTAGGGCACCATATGACCCCTTAAGACACCATATTGGGTTGTTATGGGTCATATTGTATCCTAATGGGTCATATTATGTAAGATGACCCCTTTAAGAAATCATATGACCCCTCAGGACACAATATGACCCCTTATGACACCATATTGGGTCATTTTGGGTCCTAGGGTGTCTTAAGGGGTCATATTATGTCCTATGACCCCTTAGGACACCATATTGGTGTTGGCATTATGTGAACCAGTATGTGGACATAATGATATTGTATGTTGTCATTGATGTCAATATGTTGAAGAGGTATGAACTAGCATATGTGAGAACCAGTATAACACTGTGAATCGGCATTTGTGCCAAAGTGAAGCGATGTGCTTGTTCAAGATGAACCGACATATGGTTATGGGAACCGACACATGGAAGTGTTGTATGACTACCGGTTGGTAGTCTCAACTTCAGGGTTTCCGATTGAAGTGCTTCAAGTCTGTATGGCTCAACCAGTGATCTTTGTGTAATGAGTTAGCAGTATAACAAAGAACAGATCATGTTGCCACATCAACCTTGTGCACGTGAAGGATCTTGCATGAAGAAGACTATCCCTATCTACCTTGGGAATGTGGGAAGTTTGTAAACAGTGAAAACCCGTGATGGATTATCAGCCGCTATGAAATCGGTGGATAATTAATGATGGAGAATGTCTTGAGATTTATTCAAAGATCTACTACATTTAATACAATATGATTAACGGTCAGGATTGAACTATTTGAATTCCTTAACCTAACAAGTCTAGGGTTTAGGGTTTATGCTACCAACTCCTATAAGGTCGATGTTGTGACTCTTTCAGAGGTTGTTGGAAAAAGTTGTGTGTGAGTATCCAAGAGAAGGGATACAAGATTCTTGCCAGACTAGAGGAGAGAAGTGATACCTGTAGAGTGTAAGTGCAGAAGGTGAAGATGAGCTTAAGCGGATCTGCATTGGCATTGAGTGTTGTTACTAGATCATTGAAATACTTGTTGATCTTTAACCACCTCAACAGTTGGAAAATCCCCTAATAGGGTAGCCTTAACCGGCTTGTTGTAAATCCCTTAATAGGGTAACTCAAAGTTATTGAGATCTGGAAAGCTAGAGAGCTCTGGAAATCCTTTAGCTATTGAGTTCTTGAAATCCTCTAACAAGGTACCCTTAACAGGGTTTAACGCTTAACCGGGTATTGTAGCCATCCCTTAACCGGGTGATCTCTAATAGGATCGGTTCCTAGTAGAACCTTTTGTAATGTCTTTAACCAGACAAGGCTTCTAACAGAGCGGACTTCCAAAGAGTTCAACAACAAGCTTGTGGGTATTCATCCCCACCATGGTTTTTCCCAGTTGGGTTTCCACATGAAAAATATGTGTGTCATATGTGATTCTTTTATCTTGTGATGCTTTTTTATTGCCTGTTAAGCATATGATGGTTCTGTGTTTTATGTCTGTCAATAAAACATGTTGAACTAGCTATTATGAAGATATGATGATAGATTACCTGTTCATGCATAAGGGTGAAATGGTAGTGTAGTTTTGAGTTGAGTGGAAAACTCAGTAAGTAATCGGTTTATGATTGCTTTAGTTGTTCTGAGTTTTACTGGATGCACTCTATCTCAAACCGGTGTCACTGTTTGCCATTCATTTAGTGTAATTGCTGCTGAACCGGTTTAGGTCTATATTTTGTCTATACTAATTCACCCCCCCCCCTCTCAATACCGGTTTTGTACTATTCATTCATCATTGAGTTATCAATTGGTATCAGAGCATCCTCCAGGTCCTTTGTGATGTAAGCTTAACCACTTGAGGTAAAGATCCCAGTCAAATGATGAAGAGGGAAGGTCCAAAGTTTAACAGGGAGAATTTTGGTATATGGAAAGATAGGATGAAGATATTCATCAGAAGCATGGGTGCTCAACACTAGAGTTATGTTGAGAATGTCTATGTTGTCCCTACTGGTACTCTCACTGATGACCAAAAGAGAGAGATACAAGAAAATGGGCAAGTCATGGAAGCCCTTATTAGTAGTCTATCTAACATTGAGTTTATTGATGTTCAGGACAAGGTAAATCCCAAAGAGGTATGAGATGCTCTTGAAAATATCTATGGTGGTGATGAACATGTAAAACAAGCTAAGGAAGAAAGCTTGAGAGGGAAGTTTGAAGATATGTGGATGGTTGAAGGTGAGACCATTTAGCAGTATGGAATAAGAATCAAAATAGTTGTTGGAGAAATTAAGAGTGCAGGTGGTAAAATAGAAGACTCCACTGTGGTAAGCAAAGTCCTGAGATCCCTATTGCCAGTCTATGCAATATGGGTTGCTGCTATTTAGGAGTTGAGATCAATAGACAAGACTAAGGTATCCTTGGACTCCATCATAGCCAAGTTGATAGCCTATGAGCTAAATAGTTTTGATGGCAATTTTCAAAAGACTAAATCAGCTTTTAAAGTCTCTGCTATACCATCCAGAAAAGGAAAAGAAGCTAGCACTAGTGGTGAACCTAGACAGAGCAGAGAAATGGATGATGAGGAGATTCTGATGGCATTTGAAGCTCTCCTTGCTAGGAAGCTTCCTAAAGGAACCGATAAATACAAAGGTAAGCTACCTTTGAAATGCTTTTCTTGTAATCGGATAAGACATATTTCTATAAACTGTCATAATGGTGATATGAAGGACAAACCGGAAAGGTTCAGGAAATTCAAAGGAGGAAACCAGAGAAATTGTTTTATGGCAGTTGATGAAGGTGTCACAGATGAAGAATCAGAGGATGAAGAAAATGAAGATATTGTGTTTTTTTATATCAAAGAAGATGTGTTAGACAAGAAGGGTCTTGTATCCTAGTTTGATAATTCCAATGAGTGGATCATTGACAGTGGCTGTTCTCACCATATGACTGGTGACTGGAGCAAGTTTCTATCCTTGGAGGAGTATGATGGTGGTGTGGTTCTCTTTGGCAATGATGCACCATGTATGGTCAAAGGCAGAGGGTCCATCTCTCTAAATGGAAAGAGCAGTGCTGACAATGTGTACTGGGTTGATGGTCTCAGACATAACCTTCTGAGTGTTGCCTAGCTGAATGATAGTGGCCTCACTCTGGAATTTAAGAATGGAGTTTACAGAATCAAAGGAAAAGATGGTGAATTGGTGGCCACCAGCATGCAAACCAAAGGTAACCTATTTCATCTGAATGCAAATATAAGTACATGTCTTATGGCTAAGTTTGATGATAGCTGGATATGGCATAGGAGACTCTGCCATGTAAACTTTGATAACATTGTGAAGGCTAGTAAGATCAAGGAAATTAGAGGGTTGTCGATGCTAAGAAAACTGGATAATACCTTGTGCAAAGAGTGTCAATTGGGGAAAATGTCTTCCTCAACCTTTAAAGGTAAATCTTTCACTACTGACAACTTGCTTGATCTTGTGCATACTAATTTGTGTGGTCCTATGAAAACTAGAAGTGTGCAGGGTGATAGGTACTTCATGATTCTCACTGATGACTACTCAAGAATGATGTGGGTCACATTCTTGAAAGACAAGTCTGAAGCCTTTGTGAAGTTCAAAGCTTTCAGAGCATTAGTAGAGAAGGAAAGCAGTAAAAGGATCAAGTGTCTCAGAACTGATCAAGGAGGGGAATTGACTTCCGGTGAATTCAACAAGTATTGTGAAGAATTTGGCATTAAGAGGAAACTGTCTGCCCCTCGGACTCCACAATAGAATGGCCTAGTAGAGAGGAATAACCAGGTGGTGGTTGAAGCAACTAGAACCATGTTGATTCAAGGAAAGGTAGCTCACACCTTTTGGAGAGAAGCGGTGAGCACTGCAGTCTACACAATGAGCTGGGTACTCATCAAGAAGGGTAAGGATAAAACTCCTTATGAGTACTGGACTAGTAAGACACCTGTGGTTAGCTACTTTAGAGTGTTTGGTAGCAAATGTTACATCAAGAGGAGTGAACACCAGACCAAATTTGATGCAAAATGTGATGAGGGAATATTCCTAGGATATTCCACCAAGAGTAAAGCTCTCAAGTGTTTCAACAATAGGACTTAGAGAATTATGGAAAGTATCAATGTGAGAGTTGATGAAACCTCTAAGAAACTAGAGGAAACTGGCAGTGAGCAAGCTATAAATGAGCCGGTTGCAACCTTCTGGGAACCGGTTGTCAGTCAACCAAGTACCAGTAACAGTGTTCTTGAACCGGTGAATGATGATACTAATGAAGACGAGGATGAAGAGGAAAAGCAAGAAGAACCAATCAAGACTATTCCTCAATATGTCAAGCTGAATCATGATCCTAAGTAGATCATAGGAGATAAGGATGTAGGAATCCTTACAAGAAGAAAGATCAGAGAAAACTCATGTATGATCTCTAAATTTGAGCCTAAATCATTCAAAGGGGCTCATAAAGATGAAGACTGGATCAAGGAAATGGAAGAGGAACTTGACTAGATAGAGAAAAATGGTACATGATCCTTGGTACCCAGACCAGAGCATAAAAATGTCATTGGCACCAAATGGGTGTTCAGAAACAAGTTGAATGAGGATGGCATAGTGATTAGGAACAAAGCTAGATTGGTGTGCAAAGGATATGCTCAAGAAGAAGGAGAAGACTATGGAGAAACCTTTGCTCCTGTAGCCAGATTGGAAGGAGTTCATATGCTTCTTGCATATGCAACTTTTAAAGGCTTCAAATTATATCAAATGGATGTAAAATCTGCATTCCTAAATGGTGTACTTGAAGAGGAGGTGTATATTGAGCAACCAGATGGGTTTTCCCTATCTGAAGACAGTGACATGGTATGTAGGCTACATAAAGCCTTATATGATCTAAAGAAAGCACCTAGGGCATGGTATGAGTGCCTGCATTCCCAACTTGTGAAGATTGGCTTTGAGAGAACAAGTGAAGATAGCAATATCTACTTGAAGTCTGAAGGAGATTAGATCCTGATCTATGAGGTATTTATTGATGACATTATCTTTGGTGGTGATGACAAGAAGTGTCATGAGTTTGCTGATGAGATGGAGGAAGAGTTTGAGATGTCACTCATAGGGGAGATTAGGTTCTTCATTGGACTACAGATTCAACAGATGAAGGATGGAATCTTTATCACTTAGTCCAAGTATGTCAAAGAGGTGTTGAAGACCTTTGGCATGGAAGATAGCAAACTGGTTGGTACACCAATGGTAACCGGTTGTAAACTATCCAAAGAGGATGACTCAGCATTGGTTGATGAGAAGGAATACCGATCAATGATTGGTAAATTGCATTATGTAGTGCATGGCAGACTGGATATTGCACATGTAGTTGGCATTACTGGAAGGTTCCAGAAAAGTCTAAGAGAATCCCACTTGGTTGCAGTCAAGCGGATTCTTAGGTATCTGAAGGGAACTGTTGACTATGGATTGTGGTATCCATATAGCAAGGACTTCAACTTGAAAGTGTTCACAGATGTTGATTGGGCTAGTAATGTAGATGACCGGAAGAGCACAACTGGTGGTGCATTCTTCCTTGGTGGTAGATTGGTCTCATGGATGAGTAAAAAGCAAAGTTGTATCTCTCAATCTATAGTGGAAGTGGAGTATGTTGCAGCTTTCATGAACTGCACTCAGATAATTTGGATGAAACATGTACTGAAAGGCTTCAAAATCCCTGTATCTGAACTAGTAAGTATATTCTGTGATAACACAAGTGATATCAATATTTCAAAGAATCTGGTTTTACATTCTAGAACCAAGCACTTTGAGCTTAAGTATCATTTCTTGAGGGAAAAGGTTTAGAACAAAGAGATTGCACTGGAGCATGTGTTCAGTAAGGAGTAGTTAGCAGACATATTCACCAAGCCTCTCCCAAAGACTACATTTACACACTTAAGAGGTGAATTAGGGGTACTGCCCCTTCAAGAGGTGAACTAAAGGTATATGCTCCACATCAGTCATGTATTGCATAGTCAAATCTTTCTTCAAGATTGATGTGTTGAAGGATGCTACTCCTTAGGGGGAGTAGCATAATGAAACAAGGAAGCTTGTGCCTCCACTTTGGCATTGTTTTCAAAGGGGGAGAAGATGTGAAGTGGAAAAGATATCTGCAGAAATTGGGGGAGAAAATGTGAAGCAGAGAGATATCTTTGTATATTGCCATCAATGCCAAAGGGGGAGATTGTTGGCATTATGTGAACTAGTATGTGGACATAATGACATTGTATGTTGTCATTGATGTCAATATGTTGAAGAGATATGAACCGGCATATGTGAGAACCGGTATAACACCGTGAACCGGCATTTGTGCCAAAGTGAAGCGGTGTGCTTGTTCAAGATGAACTGGCATATGGTTATGGGAACCGACACATGGAAGCGTTGTATGACTACCGATTGGTAGTCTCAACTTCAGGGTTTCTGGTTGAAGTGCTTCAAGTCTGTATGGCTCAACCGGTGATCTTTGTGTAATGAGTAAGTAGTATAACAAAGAACAGATCATGTTGCCACGTCAGCCTTGTGCGCGTGAAGGATCTTGCATGAAGAAGACTATCCCTATCTACCTCGAGAACATGCAATCTTTGGAAACGGTGAAAACGCATGATGGATTATCAACCGCTATGAAATTGGTGGATAATGAACAATGGAGAATGTCTTGAGATTTATTCAAAGATCTGCCACATTTAATACAGTATGATCAATGGTCAGATTGAACTATTTGAATTCCTTAACCTAACAAGTCTAGGGTTTAGGGTTTATGCTACCGACCTGTCTATTGTCCTATAAGGTCGATGTTGTGACTCTTTCAAAGGTTGTTGGAAAAAGTTGTTTGTGAGTATCCAAGAGAAGGGATACAAGATTCTTGCCAGACCATAGGAGAGAAGTGATACCTACAGAGTGTAAATGCAAAAGGTGAAGAGGAGCTTAAGCAGATCTGCATTGGCATTGAATGTTGTTACCAGATCATTGAAATACCTATTGATCTCTAACCACCTCAACAGTTGGAAAATCCCCTAACAGGGTAGCCATAACTGGCTTGCTGTAAATCCCTTAATAGGGTAACTCAAAGTATTGAGATCTGGAAAGCTAGAGAGCTCTGGAAATCCTTTATCTATTGAGTTCTTGAAATCCTCTAACAAGGTACCCTTAACAAGGTTTAACCCTTAACCGGGTATTGTAGCCATCCCTTAACCGAGTGATCTCTAACAAGATCAGTTCCTAGCAGAACCTTTTGTAATGTCTTTAACCGGACAAGGCTTCTAACAGAGCAGACTTCCAACGAGTTCAACAACAAGCTTGTGGGTATTCATCCCCACCGTGGTTTTTCCCAGTTGGGTTTCCACATGAAAAATATGTGTGTCATATGTGATGCTTTTTTATTGCCTGTTAAGCATATGATGGTTATGTGTTTTATGTCTGTCAATAAAACATGTTGAACTAGCTATTGTGAAGATATGATGATAGATTTCCTGTTCATGCATAAGGGTGAAATGGTAGTGTAGTTTTGAGTTGAGTGGAAAACACAGTAAATAATCGGTTTATGATTGCTTTAGTTGTTCTGAGTTTTACCGGTTGTACTCTGTCTCAAACCGGTGTCACTATTTGCCAATCATTTAGTGTAATTGCTGTTGAAGCGGTTTAGGTCTATATTTTGTTTGTATTGATTCACCCCCCCTCTCAGTACCGGTTTGGTACTATTCGTTCATCATTGAGTTATCAATTGGGTCACTTTGGGTCCTATGGTTTCCTAAGGGGTCATATTGTGTCCTATGACCCCTTAGGACAGCATAGGACCCAAAGTGACCCAATGTGGTGTCATAAGGGGTCATATTGTGTCCTAAGAGGTCATATGATGTCTTAAAGGGGTGATATGACACAATACCACCCATTAGGACACAATATGACCCATAACAACCCAATATGGTGTCATAAGGGGTCATATGGTGTCCATAGGGGTTATATGGTGGCCTAGGACCCCGTAGGACACCATATGACCCCTTAAGACACCATATTGGGTTGTTATGGGTCATATTGTGTCCTAATGGGTTGTATTGTGTCATATGACCTCTTTAAGACATCATATTACCCCTTATGACACAATATGAACCCTTATGATACCATATTGGGTCACTTTGGGTCCTATGGTGTCCTAAGGGGTCATATCAAGTGTCCTACGACCCCTTAGGACACCATATGACCCATAACGACAAAATTTGGTGGCTTAATCTCTCTCTCTCCCCCTCTCCCCTAATCTCTCTCTCTCTCTCCGCTAATTTATCTCTCTCTCTCTCTCTCTCCCTCTCCCTAATATCATATACTAATTTATTTATAAATTAATATATTAAAATATTATATATTAATATATTAATAAACATTAGATTAATTATGTGCAAATTTATTTAATGAATTTACTTATTAAAATCGGATATTCGATTTTATCAGATATCTGATTTGTGTTGTAAAATTATCAAATTTCAAATTCCAGCTCGAGAATGCTTTGGGATTTGACTTGGAAGTGACAAGCTTGGAAAGTCAATTGAAAAAACATGTTTTTCCGTATTCCTTGATTATCCAGACTTTACACTAGTGGTTGACAACTTTTTTGGTAGCCAAAATTGATAAAACGAAAAGAGTTTTTTAGGGACATTCTCAGCTTTCCAACAATATAAAGCTTGTCTTATTTCAACTTTAATAAATAATTATTATTTATTTTCTAATTGAATTCTGACAATAGTCCTCATTGATAGACTGATTGAAAAACACTCATAACTTTCAAATGGTATAACATTTTTTGAATCCGAAACATGCATCACATCCTATGCTTCATCTACTATAGGGAAAAAAATTTAAAAAATAAATTTCATAAGGTTTTGACCAAATTAAGGTGGTCAGACGTAGGAGTTTCTGAATTTTTGAAAAGCTGCAGTAAAAAATTCATAAATCATTATTTACTCTATTAAAAATTAAAAAAAAATATGTGTCACATCCGAACATGAGTCTAATACTTATATTATAAATATTATAAAAAAATATTATGATTTGATTGTGATTAGGGTGGTCAGACATACGTCTACTTCTTATCTTTTTCCTAAAATTTTAGTACCACTGCATTGAAATTTGAAATTTTCATCAAATAGGATTTATTTTTTCCAAAAAACAACTAGTGGCTTAGAAACTACATTCAATTTTTTATATATTCTCTTCTTACATATTTTAAAAATAATGTTCACAACTTATTCAAATTTTCATGTCAAGTTGCATAACTCTAATTTTCTAAAATTCCATTGCCACTTAAGGGCTTGTTTTGGCACACCATGATCTTGCACATACCCGCATGTGTTAGAACACATGCATGACCCCTTAGGACCTCATATGACCCCTTGCGACAACATTTGGTCCTATGTGGTCCTAATAGGTCCTAAGGGGTGCACATGTGTCGCAAGGGGCCTTAAGTGTTCCTAAGGGGTCACACATGTGTTCTAACACATGCGTGACCCCTTAGGACCACATATGACCCCTTGTGATAATATTTGGTCTTTTGTGGTCCTAATAGGTCCTAAGGAGTGGACATGTGTCGCAAGGGGTCTTAAGTGGTCCTAAGGGGTCACGCATGTGTTAGAATGCATGTGTGACCCCTTAGGACCACATATGACCCCTTGCAACACCATTTGGTCCTATGTGGTCGTAATAGGTCGCAAGGGGTGCACATGTGTCACAAGGGGCCTTAAGTAGTCCTAAGGGGTCACACATGTGTTAGAACACATGTGTGACCCCTTAGGACCACACATGGCCCCTTGCGACACCATTTGGTCTTATGTGGTCATAATAGGTCCTAAGGGGTGCACATGTGTAGCAAGGGGCCTTTAGTGGTCCTAAGGGGTCATATAAAATAATTATATACTCGTTAGGATGTATACATACACATACATAGATATATACACCTCTAGACATGTTATGAGGGGCTACGTGTGGTCCTGAGGGGTGTGTGACCCCTCAGGACTACACACGAGCCCTCATAGCATGTCTTGAGGTGTATGTATGTCCTAAGGCGTATATAATTATTTTATGTGTATTTATGTATGTATGCACGTATGTATTTATGTATGTGTATGTACATGTATGTGTGTATGTATGTATGTAGACATAGGTATGTATGTGTATGTATTTTTATGTATGTGTATGTCCTAAGGTGTACATATAACTATTTAATATCTATGTATGTACATGTATGTAGGTAGGTATGTATGTTTGTGTATGTTTGTATGTAGGTTTGTATGTATGTGTATGTAGGTGTATGTATGTAGGTGTACGTATGTATGTATGTGTATGTTTGTGTATGTATTTACATATGTATGTGTGTATTTATTTTCTATTATTCTAAACCAATATGATAGAATATATACAAAAAAAATATATATTTTTTAAAAACTTAAAAAAAACTATTTTCTATTAAAAACGATTTAGAAAAAAACAATATAAATTAATATGTTAAAATAAATACATTTAAAAATAATTAAAAAAAAGGTACTTACCACTAAAACCCTTCCGGACGGATCTCTGAGACTTTTTGCACCTTCCTGCTTAACTCCAAGCCGCTCAATGCAAAATGAGTGGCTTGGGCGAATTTTGGCACCTATATAGCTCAAGGGCTTTTCGGTCGGAACCGTTCTAGCTGGAACTGTTCCAGCCAGAAACCCCTTGCCACGACAACACAACGTGGCTGCCAAATGGTGCCAAATCGGTCCAACCGGAGGGCTTCCGGTTGGAACAGCTTCCGACCGGAACCCTTTTGGCCGGAATAGGCATTGTTAGCCTAAAGTGCGACACAGATCCGTATGATCACCCATATGATAGCACAATTACATAGAAAAAAGCACAATTTTAAACTTGATGAGAAAGGTCAATAATGAAAGGTTAGCTTTCCTACCAAATAGAGGGCTAAATAGTTAAAAATAAAAATAAAACACATTAAACAATCCATAAATATATTAATTTATAAAATATAAAGAATAAAATGAGAATAAAACTCAATAATGCGGAAGCATCAAAACTAGAGCATAAGAAATAAATGTAGGAAGTGCTAGTAGAAGATCATAATCATTATTCTAAAATGCAAGCACTAAAATATAGTTAGAAGTGTCATTCTAGAACTTGGGCTAAAAAATCACCAAAAAAATGTTAGTAATACTCATGAATAGGCACACCAAAATAAATAGAAGAAAATTAAATAGGGAAAAAGATAAAGATAAATAAATATGAATGGTGAAGGCTTCAATTTATAAGATAAAACCAAAGGATCAAGAGCTCACAATAGATCAGATCTCTAAAAAAAAAAATTAAGTGCACATATGTCATGAGATGGTTTAATAGGAAAAATGGTTAATGGTGGAAATTGGATGATGAAATGAGAGATGACTATTTGACTATTGCGATGGAGGTAGGAATTTAAATTTGAGATTTATGAAAAGAGGAAATTTACCCCATACATTGTCAAACATAAAGGTACCATTTGCCTCAAGTGAATTTATGAGGAATGGGGTGCAAAATGGTTAGAATATTGTGCATGCTTACAAATGCTAAGAGAAACTAATCAATCCTAAAAAAACAAGATAAATAAAAATAAAATTTTATCAATTAAATTGATAAATGATGATTAATTGAATAATTAAATTGAATAAAAAATAATAATTGAATAATAAAATGATTTAATTAATAATGAGAATATGAAAATAATGAGAATTGGATAAAATAATTAATTATTATTTTTTAATTGATTATATAATAGAAATTTGATTTTGGATTGTATACAATCTCTATCAATGACTTTCCAAAATGACTTTCCAAAGACACATGAGGGGCTTGTTGTTGATTCATACAATCTTATTTCCAATCCTTTCATTTCAATAAGAAGAGCCCTTAACCAACTTTCATGTTCATATTATAGATCTATTAAGTGTCATGAGCCTAGTGACTCCTTGACCTCACACACATGACATACTTTTTAGTAGTCTTGAATTTCAAGAACTACTCTCTATTGTATTGTCCACTTCTAATTTTGAATTTTTTATTGCATTTTCGCCTTCATTTTTTCCTCTCTATATTATATCCTATTTATTCCCATGGACCAATTTTGGTCTTCTATATATATTAATATCCAAGTTCAATTAAATACAACACTATTTATTGATATATTATATAAAACTTTACAAATATTTATGAACATAATTGAGTGTTTTTAATCATTTACAAAGGCGCCTTAAGTGTGATAATAATTATATTATGGACAACAAAATTTCATATGCCTTTGATTTCTTAATGTTTAACAAAAAATAAATATTTTTGAGCTTCAAATTGCATATAAGTATAATAAATGTTGGAAACTAATTCCAATAGAATAATTTTGGAGTTACTTGATGAGACTAAGTCAAATGATCATGATACACCATCAACTAGCCTTTTAAGGTCTTGTTAATTATTTAAAGATATAATAGTTTAAACAATTAGTCTTTTGAACCACCTATAATTTTATTTATTCTTCTAAACATGACTTAGTATACATGACTTTAAGGTATGTTCCCAAGCCACCTTATAATCTTGTAAATAATCTAAATTATTTTTCTTTTATAAATAATTTATAAATATATTTTAATTAAAAAATCAATAACAACATTGCCAAGAACAATGGTAAGTGGTACAAGACTCATTTTATATCTACAATATTTTGCAAAACAAAAACAAAAAAAAACAAAACAAGAAAACAAACAAATATTAAAAATTTCTTCTAAAACTTAAAATAAAATTTAATTCTATAGAAACTCTAAAATCTTTTTAATAATGTCATAATGCAAGTGGTGGACCTGCTATTCTTAATATATTATACAACTAAAATTGAACATAAAAATAAAATTGCATCCTAATAAAACAAACAAACAAACAAACCTTACAAATTTTAAGATAAATTTTACTTCTATACATACTATAATGTTTTTTTTAATATTTTTATATTATTTTTAAAATTTCTGTCACATTGCAAGTTGTCCATCTACTATTCTTAATAAACTATACAGCTGCAAAATAATTGAACATAAAACCTAAATTACATGTTAATGAATTAAAAAAAATGAAAAAACATTAAAAATATCTTATAAAATCAAAAATAAAATTTAATTCTATACAGCCTCTGGATTCTTTTTAATATTTTTATAATATTCTTAAAATCTATCATAGTGCAAGCTGTCCATTTGTCCATATGCTAGTCTTAATAAACTATACAGCTCTGTAAAAATTTAACATAAAACTTAAGTTGAATGCTAATAAAACACTCGCATCAAAATGTGGCAATTAACTTATCACTGAAGTTTACACATTTCGTCGTCACTGTTTTACATTTTTATTTTCTTGCTTCAAGTTCAGAGAGCTTTGACAAGTGGCAACGTTAATAATCTAGTGTGTTTGCTAGTTCAGATCTTTTTTTTCATATCAGTTGGTAACAATGGATTAAATCATTTATTTCAAACGAAATGAAATTATTATAAGTCATATATTTGCAAAAAGTTTATAATTGTTGGCATCCAGGAAGATCTGACGAATAGCTGCAACACATCCCAAAACGGTCATGATAGAAAATACTCCAGCAATAATGGTATTGACCCAGAATATTATGCCTCTTTTAGAAGGTCTGAAAGTGAGGTTGTAGCAGACCATAGGTAAAACAAAATCCAATGGCAAAAACCCAAAAGCACCAATCACTGCATTAACATCTCCAAAGAAAGGAAGCATTGCAGCCAAAAGTATGGCAATAGCTACTGCTAACGTCCTTAAAATCAACCTGGGTATCAGATTTCGCAAAGAAAATCTACCCTGTCTCACATCTGCAGATTTTTGTTCTAGAACTTCAAATGATGGTTGCAAGTACACCTGCCAAGATCAGTGTTAAAAGCAATCAATTCAATTTTCTGATGATGGGTTGCAAATTTAGAACTCCTAACATTTTATCTCTACAAATTGATTCTTAGTTTTTTTCTTAGAAAAAAGTAATCTAAAGGTTTGTATAAATTAGGAGAGAGGATCTAATAGTTGAGTGCGTTCTTATAGTTGTGTTAGTACTTATACTGAATATTTTTGACAATAATGCATCAATAGTTGTGACTAAAATTGTTGTTGTTGATGACGACTACCCACAATTGAATACAATTGAATGAAATGTATTCCTTAGATCTAAGAAGTCACAAATCATGTGATGCGACACCACCTACCTACCGATAAAACATAACTTAGTGCACAGGTATTGGTTTCACTTTTATTGGGGGTCTTCTAGGATAACTTGGCAAAAAGCATGCTGATGTGGAATCATATTTGATGATATGACCCCTAAACCTTAGTTATAAGCAACGAACTTGTTAAGTAAGCTGCTGTAAAAAAAGGGAGTGACTTGAAATTTTCAGACAGGATTTTGAGAAGTGCGAATTAGGGTACTCAACTCCTGGATCCTCTCCCCTATTAGAATTTAAACAGATCTAGTCTTTTAACTCTTGACTTGTTCACTTGACCTTTTTATCTTCTTTCAACTAATAGTACTCATTTAACCCACATTTTCTTTCTTGAGCCATTTCAAATCTATGCTGAATTGATAACTGAACAACTGTGAGAAGTTTTTCAATTGTCTAACCATTCCAACTGCAGATCCTTGGAGAAGCACAAACATGTTAGCCATGAGTAGAAACCATTTGGGAAGAAACAGAGGCCCCTCAGATGGAACAAAATTGCTAAAGATATTTCCCTCTGCCTTGTTGCCAAATGCCCAGTAGCCTGAAATTGCCACAGAGCTGAATGTGGACACCACCACTGCATAACATATAGACAATGCTTTGAACATCTTTCCTGATACAGGAGGTGCCAGAGTTGCCTGAAAACATTACATGCTCAATAAGGTTTATAATTATATTTGTCTAACAGAGAATACAATAATTGATTCCTTTACAAAAATGTTAGAAAATATACAGGTGCCCATCTATTCAGGAGTGTTTACCAATGTTTAAAATGTTTGAGCGTAAAAGCAACATGGAAAAACACCTTTTTGGTGTTATTCACTCTAAATAACTGTTCTAATGGTTTCCCATTTCCACTATAAGCTGTCTGAATTAATGAGCAATTTAGTGGGCACCACTAAAAGCTTTATAGGGTAGACTACAATCCCTTATTTTAATACAAAATCACTAGAAGTTACCTGAATCTCTGGAATGATCCCATTACCAAATGTGGTAGAAATGATTGAGAAAGAATTCAAAGCTGCAAATATTTTGTTTCTTGTACTACCAAGCAAAGAATAATCTTTGTCAGATTTTTTTTCTGAATAACCTGTTACATATGAAATAAAATCTTATTAACCTCTACAAATTATCCTCCATTCAGACATCTAGATGTAGATAAACGTTAGGAAAGTTTAAAAGTATGTGGGCATAAAAGGGATGGTCCAAATGGTTATGATGTAATGGAAAGGGCACCATTTTTATGAGCTTGGAAAACAAAATAAGAAATACAGAGGAATTGTAAGAGTCTGGTTATCCTTATTCCTACAATTACAATTTTTGAATGAGAGTTGTGGATTGAAAGAAGATTGTTTATAGTATATGATGTCGGTAGGCTGTATATGGATTTACAGATGGCTCATAGCAATATGGGACTACCCGTGCTTCTTGTGGGAGATACCTGACTGTACTACAAACGAAACATACATATCTTATGCCCTTGAAATTTGAACTTATGACTTCTCTTTCAAGAACACAAATCCTTCACTACTAGACAATAATTCTAACTAAATTATCGAATCTTATGAAATTTGCTTAATCTTACCTCAAACCACGGTGAACTGAATTAATCTAGACACAAACCTGCTTGAATGCATCCGATCACTGCACAAGTACTGTAAGCAAAGCACAGAACAAAGGACACAAGATTAATGTGTCTCAGGGAATGAAAGGAAGGCATCTGAGACAGAATCAACATCAACCCTCCAAAGCAAATGATAAATTCATACAGCTTCATTGCTCCATCTGGATGATATATAGTGTATAGAAACTGCAAAACGGGAAACCAAGCATCAATGGAAAACATCTACATAACTCTCCAAAAAGTGATGAGATTACAGGATACATATTTATAGACCTTAAGAGTCTGCCCACCGAGCAGGGTGCACCCTATAACAGATCCATAGCATACTATAAACTGTATAGGTCCTACAAGGAACTTAGCCCACATGGGTCCTGTTACAATCACCAAATAACACAACCAAACCATTACAAATACTCTTCCTTATGAAAACCTCATACAAATCGTATGAAATCATCTCTGACCTTTACAGTCACACTTCTTGACCCATCATCACCAACAAAGATGACGATAAATTAGGATTATAAGTTAGAGGTTCATAAATAGAGAACACTATTAAATGCACACAAGACCCAAAATACTGAAAAAGTGAGAATATACTGATTCCTACCCATAACATGATAGCTGACATCTCTGAACCTCAATTGTCTGTTTCCCTGTAATTCCATATGCTCAAGCACCAGGGAAAGGAGATTATATGAATAGAAAGTGATCAATGCCCCAATGGTAAGGAATATCACTCCTGCAGCCCATCCAAGAGAGGCAAAAGCAAATGGCAAGCTGAGAAGTGCAGGGGCCACTATGGAGGTTGTCAAATGAAAGCCAGCATGAATCCATGTTCCTACACATCATCAAAATCCCTCCTTAGCTCCATCTATTTAGACTTATCCATCTTTATAAAAGTGCAGAAATTGAATATACCTTTGGATTCTAAGACAAAGAGAGCGCCTGCATCTAAAGGTTGGACCTTTGTTGTGTCGTTCAAATCTCCTTCCTTATTACCAGAACCCAACTCAGTATTCATGACTGCAAATGTTTACAAACTTCCTCGAAGGATGCCCACAGGTGGGATTGAGCTTCGATTAAGTATGAGTGGTAGCACATGGTATAATATATTATTGCTATTAATCAGTACATAATATCTATCCTGCAAATGTTTACAAACTCCCTCGAAGGATACCCACAGGTGGGGTTGAGCTTCGATTAAATATGAGTGGTAGCACATGGTGTAATATATTATTGCTATTAGTCATTACATAAGTGGAATGAGGGTTACAGATAGTAGAGTATTATCATAAAAAATTTAATTTGTTTTGTTTTGTTTTATAATGTTATAATAGGTTTTTAATTATTATGTTAACTCAGTTAATATAAATATTTTATAAATATTTAATTAAAAGTTAAAAATATCAGTTTTGAATTATTATAACAAGTGGAGTACAATGATATGAGTGTATTAAAAAAAACTATTAAATAATAAACACATTAATTATACAAAATGTAGAGAGCAACAGTCTATTAGAAGATCATCAAATACCATTTTCTCAAACATGTCTTCGGAGCAAACCAGAACCTTCCATAGTGTTGACTTCTCCGTAAGATCATCAAATACCATTTTCTCAAACATGTCTTCTGAGCAAATCAAAACCTTCAATAGTGTTAACTTCCTGGTCTAGTAGTCTGTCCCACATTCCTTCATCATATCTTCCTGAATAGGCATCAAGAAATTACCTCAGCCTTCCCTTTTGGATCATTGTGGTGGAATTTGGCAGATGATTATTGTTGTCCAACCACTGTGTTTGGATTTTCTGAGGCTACATAGTAATTTATCATACTCTTATGGACTGTTGTAAGTAGTTTTCCTTCTTGTAGGTTGCTGCATAGTGCACTGTTGTGACTTGCAGTGCGCTATATTGCTGGTTCTTTTTATGTTATAGCTATCTATATTCTATAATTACCTTTCTTTTTTTCAATTAAAAAAAATTATGTGAAATATGTATTTGCATGGTTTCTTTCATTTTCCTATAATGAATATAATAATTTTATTAAATAAAATAATAATTTGTGTGCATTTTAATAATTAAAAAAGAAGATATATGTTTGATAAATGATATAATAAAATAGTATCTAAAGTTGTACATATAATATAACATACGTAGATTTTATGTATTTCATTACAAAAAATTCTAACAATTTATTCAAATTAATTTTAATGTAACATGAATCCATGTTTTAGTTATATAAACATTAATAATCACAGCGAGCTAATATAGATTTATAGTATTTTGGTGTTCCCTTTCACTCATGCTTCTTTTTGTCACTTCACAAAAAGGGGACCCCCTCTTTTCCTTTAGTTCCCCCAAGAGCTTTGTCCTCGTTGTGTCCCTTTGTTTTTGTGCCCTCTTGTGTTTTATGTCTTCCCTTCTCTTTTTGGAGTTTGGCCCTCAAGCTTTTATTGTTCCACTTTGGACAAGGGATTCTTGATCTTTCATCCCCAATTTCCGTAGTGTTCTTTTTTCCTTTATATATCATTGATCAAAAATCAAGGTTTCGATAAACATGGATACCCAATGCCCGATCCCTCGTCATGTCTCGTCTTTAGGGATGAAATGTTGGAGGTACCTTACTCGCAAAAAATTAAACATGCAAACCCCGAGCCCTGAACCTTGGTGTGTTATGACCTACCTACCACTTGTGATCCCCAAATCATGAGTACATTACATTTATGATGGATGGTGGTCAACTCATGCATCTCTTCACCTATAAAACTCCCTTTTGGGCATAATTTAAGATGGTTTTAAATGCATTCAAAAGTATTCAAATAGCCCTACACCCAAAGGATATAAAAGACCCATGCCCTAACAGTGATTTGAACTAGGATTTCAATGCCTTGACATAAGATGTTGCATAAGGGCTATGTTTTTAGAGTTTGAAGTTGTCATTTCTATAGTTCCAAGTAGGTTGTTCCCCTTTGCCACTTTCTTTCTCTATCATATTTGTTGGTTTTTTGTTGCTAGGTCTTCTTTGGTGGATTTTGATGTTGTCTCTATTGTTTTGCCTGCTTGGACTTTTATCTTTCTTTCTCACCAAAAGCCCTGGCTCAGAATATTATCCTTCCTTGGGACTGAGCTAATGACCATTTGAGTGTTTTCTTTTCACTCAGGTATTTCCTCATGCCCAAGTATGCCCCACTGTTTAGCGAGAAACATATCCCTTGTTGGCATGTTTGGCATAACTAATGAAGATGAGATGATGGTGGATGACTGTACTGGCAGAGGAAGATGACATGATCAGTTATTTATATTGTCATTGATGGCAACTAGGTTCAACTGATGTTTAATTATGTCTATAGTTGTTTTTTGGTGTTTGACTTGTTGGCTAAGTGATTTGATCTACCGGAGTAAGAGTTTGATAGTTTAACAAAGTTAACTGGCAAGACTGTGAATTAGGACCTTAATCGGTAAAGTAGATAAGTTTTGATGGAATCAGGTGATTGGTGATGTTTGGTGACTTGTGGTTTGATACATAAGATTTTATGATAGATTTAAGTATGTAAGCGGAACCGCATCCTATGATGGTTATTGGAAGGCATGTTTTGAATTTCTGATAAAGTTTTGCTAGGGTTTAAGAAGGGCTTAAGGACCGGTAAAGAATTCTCTTAACTGGTAATGATTTTTGATTTGGTGGTGATCTACATCAAGTTCACGTGTTGATGATAATGTGGCACAAACCGCGTGATGAGTTTGAAAGATGTTTTGGCGCGTTTGGAGAATGAATTTCTTGGGAATGTGCTAAGTGTTTGACTTTGTACCAGATCAACTTGCTATGATGATTTATCATCATTCAATGATCGATATTCATTTATAATTGATTGTAATGATCCCTATGATTATCTGTAATGAGTTGTAAAGATCTGTGATGATCTATGTAGTAAGTCTTAGGGTTTTGATGCCGACCTAGTTGTAAAAGTTATTTATGTCAGCAAGGTTGATGTTTTGTAGTGTTGGTGATTTTGAGAAGTGTGAGAAGCCGAACCAATGTGTGTGAGAAGATTTGCCAGAGAGATGCAGACTTAGAACATGATTGGATCTGATCAAGCAAGCAATAGAGTGCTATACACAGATCATTCACTATTGTTCTCTAACAATTACAACAACTAAAATCCCTTAACTGGGTAGGTCCTAACAGACCTCACATTGTAAAATCCCCTAACAGGGTGACTCAATATCTGATTTCTAAATTCTCTTGCGAGGTTGATCCTAACAGATCAAAGCTTCTAGCAGGGCTAAGGTAAATCTCTTAACCAAGTGATTCCTAACAGGGTCTTCTCCTAACAAGGCATCATTGTAAGCTTCTAATAAAACTTGGCTCCTAACAGGGCACATTTCGAAAGAGTGCAAAATATTTGTCGGTGCCAATTCCCAACGTGGTTTTTCCCTATTTGGGTTTCCATGTGCAAAACATGGTGTTCATGTGTGGTATGCTTTTCTTGTGATGATCATGTTTTATTTCTGATAACCGGTATAGACAGTTTATGTTTGTTTATCAGAGATCTTAAAGTGGTTACCGGTATTGATGATTATATGATTGATGATGCATTCTAATCAGTTAATAAGTTGGTAACTGTGTTTGTTGATCTGATATTGAATTGAAGGTTGATCTGATTTATAAATTTGCATAAGAGGAAATGATTATCTAGATCTGATAAGGAAATCTGTTATGAAGTTCTGGTTTAAGTGTTGAATGTTTTTTAGATCTGAGATAAGTCTATTTTGGTGTTGAAATTTTCAGTTTTTGTTAATACTAATTCACCCCCCTCTTAGTATTAACCAGATCATCTAGGTTTATCATTCCTTAGGGTTTTGATGCCATGAAAATGGGGATTAGTTGGAAAATCAATATGAGATCATCTAAATAACATGCTCAACCATAAACATAATGAACTCAAACCCTTTCAAAACATATCAACAAAGATTACTAACAAGGGGATAGTTTGAAATAAACAAAAAAAAAATGAACTTCCCCATGATGCTCCCTATGCCAAGATTCTTCCTTGTCCTCCTCTCCAAGATCCTACTGCTATGTGGAGTATGCCCTCAACTTGAGCACTAGCACAAAAAGGGATGTCAAATGGAGGATGGGAGATGGTTGATTATGTAAAGTGTGGATGAGGATGCAAATGAAGTGTTAATGTAAACTAGCAACTCCAACTAATGGAAGAGTTAAAACATCATACAAATCATTCAAAATCTAAGTAAAATAACAATGCATGGATAAATCTTCTTTGTGCGACCCTCAACAATGAAGGAATGAGCCGTATTTATAAAGAAAATGGGAAAATGAATGGTTGAGATTGAGTTGATTGAGGAATGGTTATGATTGCTTGAGGAAGTGGTGATCCTCAATCCATGTGCTCCCCTTCAAGCCAATCACATGTTGATAAGTGTCAACAAGGGAAGGCTTGAGAGGAGAGGGACAAAGCATGAAATTCTTGAAGAGACATGATGGTTACTATGGGTGGTTAGGTTAAGGTTAGGTTAAAGGATAAAGCTTTTCTCCAAGGGATAAAGGAATGTCCAAGGGTTAAAGGGCTAGATCGATCAAATCCTTTAAGGCTTGAGGGGACTTGTGGGTTACCATGGATGGTTAGGTTAAAGGACAAACCTTTAACCAAGGGTTCGTGAAATGTGCAAGGGTTAAAGATGGGTTAGGTTGGTCAAATACGCATGTGGGTTAGCTTGTGGAAGGGAAAAGGCTTTTAATGCTTTGTAAGAGCCTTATATGTTTTGAGAAGTGACTCTTCCCTAATCCCTTAGTTTAGGAATTTGCAAACACTTAGAGGGGGATTAGGCTAATAATAGAGATTTAGACATGATTAGAAGGAGGGTTAGTGTGTAACTTGTATTTTCCTAGAAAGTGCAAGTGGATGAGGAATTTAGGAATTTAAATAAATATTATTTATTTAAATGTGAGGGATGAACTTTTAGGGATATAAATAAATATTAATTTATTTAAATGCAAGAGGGGGGTTAATTAAACAAATATGTTTTATTTACTTAATTAAATATCTGAATTTGGTTAAGTGAATTAAATCAGATAAATTGAATAATATATTTAATTAATAGGAGAAGAGGGTTAAGATGAATTAATTTAATATTAATTTAATTATTTTTTGGAAAAAGGAGAAAGGATTAATTAAATGTGAATTTAATTAATAATTGGATGAATGGTAATTAAACAAATATAAAATTCATTTAATTAGGTAGAAAAAAATAGGTGTCTATATGTTTCACTTAAAAACCCTACAATTAGAATGAAGATCCAACAAACCTGATATAGGAGCATCGATCGAGTTCTTATCGGTTGAGGCAATTTTTAGTGGAATTGCTTGAGATCATGGCATTTCATCATGTTTGAGTGTTTAGCATTGTGGTTTTGGGTTTATTCCCTTATATTTGTGGTCTTTGTCGTGTTTCAGTTTCATGGTATTTTGATTTAATCTCGATGAGTTATCGATTCCCGTATTGGTCCAGTTGATATGTTCTTACCGGTTATTCTGGCAGTGTGTTGAGCAAAGTTGGATTGGATTGCGATTGATCTCCATGACTTGTGGATCGTTGATTTATGTTTCTTGTGCTATGTCTGATGTTCCCATAGGATTGCACATTGTTTTATGCATTTTGGAAGTTGTTCTTAATGATTTGAGTTGACATGTTACCATTGCACGTTTCATGAACCGATTGGTCTTTGGGCCAACTTGATTAAGTTGTTATTATTTGTGGACAATATAAATGGAGGTTTACGAATCATTTGAGAAGACATAAGTCAAAAGATTGAAGATAGAGTTTAAAGATCGAGAGAAGATGTAGATCTGACAAGATTGTGATCCTGTGGACTGAGGCCGAAAGGCTGAGGTAATCAGCAGACTGTTTCCAGAGGCCGATCTGATATGTGGATGATCTGTGGATCTTCTAATTGTGTTATAATAATTGTTTGTATCTTGGACTGTGATCTAGCATGTGGCGTGTGTAATTCTTCATATTGTAATAATATTTATTCATACTGTTTACCGATTATGCATTATGTGTTGTTACAGGTTGTTCTTTCTACTGTTTTTGGCATCTTGTTACTAGTTACTGTTATATTTTACATGGTTTATGTGTTAGGCTACAAGGTTGGGTTGTCCTTCATTGGATCTTCCTACCTTGACTGCATCAAGTGGTATCAGAGCGGGTTTGTGAACCTATTGTTGGACAGAGTGTTGATTGTTCACTAGTTGGTTGGAGAGGAAGTTGAGAGAACTTGTGGACTTGTTTAGATCACTGAACATGAGGTAAAGCAATGTTCACAGGTAGATTGTCATTCCTAGAGCTTGAGCTTGAGGCAGTTAGTGGGTGGAGACTTGAACAAATCATCGAATGAGGCAGGATGTAGTTTGGAGCGGTAGATCGCTGAGGAGAGGCACCAGAAGCTGTAGTCAGATCATCGAACCCCTGAGGCAGTTGCAAGTACCTAATGACAGATCTCCAAACTAGATCAAGTGATGGGACTCACTTTTCAATTAACCTCGAGAGTCTGATGTAGGAGCACCAATCTAGTTCTTACCGGTTGAGGCAATTTTCAGTAAAATTGCTTGAGATGGTGGCATTTCTTCGAGTTTGAGTGTTTGTTTTGGTTTTGGTTTTGGTTTTGGTTTTATTCCCTTATATTCGTGGTCTTTGTCATGTTCGAGTTTCATGGCATTTGGATTTAATCCTAGTGATTTATCAATTCTGGTATTGGCCCAGTTGATATGTTCTTGCCAATTATTCAAGTAGTGTGTTGAGCGAAGTTGGATCAGGTTGCAGTTGATCTTCATGACTTGCAGATTGATGGTTTATGTTTCTTTTTTCATGTTTGATGTTCCCAAAGGACCGTGCATTATTTTATGCATTTTGGAAGTTTTTCTTAATGATTTGAGCCAACATGTTACCATTGCACGTTTCATGAACTGATTGGTCTTTGGGTCCACTTGATTAAGTTGTTGTTATTTGTGGATAATATAAATGGAGGTTTGTGAATCATTTGAGAAGACATAATTTAGAAGATTGAAGGCAGAGTTAAGAGATCGAGCGAAGGAGTAGATCCGATGAGATTCTGATCTGGTGGACTGAGGTCGAAAGGTTGAGGTTCGGATTATGGTAGAACCAATAGATTGTTTCTAGAGGCCGATTTGATATGTGGATTATTTGCGTATCTTGTAATTGTGTTATAAGCATTGTTTATATCCTAGATTGTGATCCAGTATGTGGTGTGTGTAATTCTTCTAAGTGTAATAAGATTTATTCATATTGTTTACAAATTATGTATCATGTGTTGTTATTGGTTGTTCTTTCTACTGTTTCTGGCATCTTGTTACCAATTACTGGTATATTTTGCATGGTTTATGTGTTAGGCTACAAGGTTGGGATTTCCTTCATTGGATCTCCCTACCTTGACTACATCACAGAGGTTGTCTTGCATGTGTTGTATTTCAAATTGATTTTAGTTTTAGTTTTGATGCCATTGTTTAGATGCAAGACTTGTATTGTTATTGGTTATGTCTCATGATCTTTTGCCATGGGATTTGGTTTACTTATGTTGTTGATTTTATATTTATTTGGTTGCAGCAGCATTATGACATGGTTTATGTATTTCATTGGTCAAGAGGCTCATTTCTCTTATAAGATGATGTTAACTTTCATGATTATGTGTCTATGCATGGTTTAGTACTACATGATGTTTCATTTCAGATTTACTTAATTAGATTAGATCCTCTTGAAATGTTGTTTATGGGTCCATGTAAAGGGATTTGACTCCTTTGTGGCACCTGGGGTCACGAGAGACGGACTATCATGAGGTTCCTTGTAAGGATGCATGAAGTCCAGACCTCTTGGGTGTAAGGGATTTTACCTTGTTTTAATGAAATGATAACTAATTAATGGACGGGAATGTGTAGTTAGACAATTAAAAAGATAATAATTGATAGTGCCTCATGACTTAGTCCTAGGGAGGATGTTTTAGGATGAGCATGAGAAGACCGTGGAGATGGTAAGTCAATATCCCTTTAGCTCTCAAAGATTGAGATGGATCTGCATGCCCTTAGGCGAGAGCCTTGTGTTTAGTGTGGCATGTGATGACACTCCCTTGTACATGTGTTTCCCTTATGTTTTCCTTTCGCATTTATGTCTTGATGGTGTGTCGGCCTCTGAGATCTCCTTGATTGTTTTTTATAGTGGTGTTTGTCTCATGTGTGTGGAAGTCTTTTGGTCTTGAGCATCAACCTTGGTGTAGTGTGTTTATTGGGACCTAATGACATCTCCTAGCTTGGGGGGTGGTTCCTTGTAGGTTCCACATTGGTCGGATGGTTGGAGCTTTTTGCCATTGGGATTTTTCCCTTCTTGTTGATGTGCTTCTTATTCATAGACTTGGATCTTTCTTCGTGATGGCTATGGAATCTATGGAGTAGATTTGTGTATTAACATTTATGGTTATGAGATGTACTTGTTATGTAATAGTGTAAAAACCATTTGAAAGATTGAGAAATCTTAGGATCATATGGACTATGTAATAGTAGCATGTAGTGTATCCATGATTATACATTAGACTTAGGCATTCAATGGAGTTCTTCATATGATTTTGTTATGAAATAGTTCATATGTAATACTGATTTATGAATGGTTATGCCACATTTGGGCTACATTGTAAACATGTGTAGTGAATTTAAATACTTATATTGAAATTGGCATGCTTATGTTGTAATGTACTTAGTAAGTTGTATCGTATGTGTTCATCATTGGAATAGTCTTGGAGCAGCAAATTAAACATTAATGTAGCACTATCATATTATATATATATATATATATATATATATATATATATATATATATATATATATATATATATATATATATATATATATATATATATATATATATATATATATATATATATATATATATATATATATATATATATATATAGTTAGGCCCATGTTGAAATAAAGAGGAGATGTATTTGTTTACTTCATCATGGCATGCTCAAACAATGGAAATAAATCATTATGTGATAAGAATGTATTTTCATGTGTATGTATGGATGCAATACAACTAGATGTTAAACCTCATATATGGGACTCTAAAACTTGTGTAATGACTATTAAATAAGACCTCATCAAGCCATTGATGATAGAGGTAGAAAACATGACATACACAATTAAGACATTAGTTAGAATCATAGAAGCTAAATTAGCTAAGAGGCTGGAAATTACAATAAGACTTAGAAAACAAATTACATTAAGGAACATAAAACATTATTAACTCATTAGTAAGATGGCTGCAATAAGTCAATTGATGTGTAGACCATGTCCATGTTGGCCATTTGGTGGAATTGATTGTGTGTTGCGTTGATGTTTTGTCATTGATGTCAACACTATCTATTTGGATGCTTTATCGACACCCTTATGATTTCGGTAGGTTGAGTGGTTTTTGGTTGACTTGGATCTGACATGATCTAGAAGGCTTCGGTATAATTTGGTGATGGAATTGGCTTGTTCTTGATGCTTATATTCATACTTGATCAGTTGGTTTTGGTCTGGTGATTGGATGCTATCATGCTTTCTTAGAAGCTTGGTTTCTGGTTCCGGCGATGGTTTCATCGGTAGAGATTTTGGTGGAGATCTTTGATGAATTGTATAAGTGGTGTTGGTGCAGTTTCTGATTGAGTTTCAGGATGCTGTTGGTGATCATGTTTGGGACTTGGTGTTTGGAGATTATTGTTGAAGTGTGCACACCTATACTTGGTCCCGGTTGATCTAGGTTATGGACCAGTTGATATAATGTGTGGATAGGACCTATTGATGTATTTCCAGGATGTCTTATGTATTGGATATTATTTGTTTGGCCTAAGGCCGACATGGTTTGTAATTATGTAATTGGTTTATTGTCTGGTGGCCGACTTGATTGTTTATGGTCGATGGTTTGTATATATAGATGTAAGATCTCATTATAGATCATCATGGTTAATGTCAGAGGTCATGGTCAAGAGATTTAATGTGTAAATAATGTAATATCATTCAGGTAGAGGAGCTGGTCAATCATTGGAGATCGAATCGGGTTTATGTAAGAGGATTTAGTCCTCTAGTATTAAGCTTAACCGGAACTCTACTCTGGCATAAGAGATGCTATTTTTTGCAGTTCAACACTTCTCTGGATTGTAGTCTGCATTTGTATGTAGTTAGTGAGACTCCTTTTGTGATGAGTAGTGTGCTCTAGGTTGTTGACCTTCCTGCAAGTGCAGGTCCCTTCATTGTAATTTACACACTTACTGCAGAAATATTATCTGACTGTGGGTAGGATTCCCACTATGGTTTTTCCCTTTACCGGGTTTTCCATGTATAAATCTTGGTGTTGTGTGAATGGCTTTTATTCTGTGATTATTATTTATGCTTAATTGGATTAACTGTTATTCTAGTATTAAAGTTTAAATTTTTTATTGCTTCTGGTAATATGTGAAAATTGATTCACCCCTCCCCCTCTACAGAAAGATTAACCTTTTGAAGAAGATCCTATGGTGACTAACAGTTCAAGTTCATCATGTTCTTCTAGAGCTATCTTTTGAAGGGATATACCGAGGCTTGATGGAACAAATTATAGAATATGGAAGATTTGGATGGAGACTCATCTAAGATGTATTGGCAAGGAGATTTGGGAGATCACACAAAATGGTGTCACACCCTATAATCTAAGATCTGGAAATCCTTCTCCGGAAAAACTGGACAAGGAGCTTGAGAATGATTGTAGAGCAACAAAAACCCTCTTGTGTGCACTTTTTGATCAACAAATAATGGGATTAATTGACAAATCATCTGGAAAGGCTATATGGGATAAGTTGGAGACTCTTAATGAAGGTGACCCAATAATGAAGATTGCTAAACTTAACAGTTACCGAGTGAGATATGAAAACCTGAAGATGGAATAAGATGAAAGGATTACTGCACTCATGGAAAGGGTAAATGAGATTGTTATGGGAATTCAATGTTGTGGTGGAACTCTGAGTGAAGATGAAATTGTTTCTAAAGTCGTGAGAGCCCTACCACTAGCTTACAAAATGAAGGCTACTGCTATCAATGAATTGAGAACAATGGCTAATACATCTATCAACAGAGATACCTTGGTTGGGAAACTATTTGCTTTTGAACTTGAGGAGTTTGGACCTTCTAGCGCTGTGAAGACTGAACCTGCTTTTCATGCATCTACATCTGCAACCAGTAAGCAAGATTGAAAAGCTTTATATGCAAAATAATTAGAAGATATGAAGAGATAAGATGATGAGTTTGAGAAACTTGCAACACTATTTTCTAGAAGAGTGCCGAAAGGACCGGTAGGAAGTAAGTATGAAGGAAAAGTACCCTTTAAATGGTTTGCATGTAATAAGATTGGTCATTTTTCATCTAGATGTCATGAAAGGAATTCAAGATTTGAAGAAAGAGTTAAAAGATCATTTAAACCTAACCCTGGATAACATAACAAGTATAGATTCAAGAAAAATAGAGACAAATCATGCTACATAGCAGATGAGGAAGGCAACACTGATTTAGATGATGAACTAGTAGAAGACTTTGCTAGTGGATCCGACAATGGGAAAGAATGGGTATTCTTGGCTATCAAGGAAGATGATCCAACACTGGAAGAAAATGTACCGGAAGAGAAGGAACTTGCTACTAAAATTGAGGATAAGGATGAATGGGTAATTGATAGTGGTTGTTCACATCATATGACTGGAGATAAAGGGAAGTTTCTGTCTTTGCAAGAATTTGTTGGTGGACTAGTTAGATTTGGAGATGACAAGGCATGTATGATCAAAAGAAAAGGAACTATATCATTGGATGGTAAGAACAATACTGACAATGTTTATTATGTTGAAGGTTTGAAGCATAATATTTTGAGTGTAGGACAATTGGTAGATAAGGGATTTTAATTACAGTTCAAGGATGGAAAATGCAAAATCATTAATAGATCTAACTTGGAGATTGCAACCAGTATATAGACAAAAGGTAATATATTTCATTTGAACTCCAGTGAGAAAACATGTTTGATTACATAGATTGATGAGAGTTGGGTGTGGCATAAAAGGTTGTGTCATGTGAATTTTGATCACATTATGAAGATCAGTTCAACTAAGGCAGTTAGGGATATACCTAAGATTATGAAGCCCTATAATCCGGTATGTAAAGAATATCAAATGGCTAAATAGGTCAAAACCTCTTCTAGGAGTATACAAGATAAATCAAATGATGTTCTTGATCTTATTCATAATGATTTGTGTGGCCCTGCTAGAGTTAAAAGTTTTCATGGTGATAGATATTTCCTTCTAATCATTGATGATTATTCTAGAATGATGTGGGTTATTTTTTTGATAGAAAAATCTAAAGGATTTGAAAAGTTTAAAATCTTTAAGGCTAAAGTGGAAACTGAGATAGGATTCAAGATTAAATTTTTGAGATCAGATCATGGTGGAGAATTTACATCCAGTGAGTTTAATAACTTTTGTGACAAGCATGGTATAAGAAGACAATTTTCTGGTCCCGGACACCTCAGCAGAATGGATTTGTGGAAATGAAGAACAAAACTATCTTGGATGTTGCTAGAATAATGATGATGGAAGCAAAGCTACCTCATATCCACTAGACAGAAGAAATGAGTACAACGGTTTACACATTCAACAAAGTACATATCAAAGGAGAAACTGATATGACACCTTATGAATTATGGTTTGCCAATACACCTAGAGTTAAGTATTTCAGAATTTTTGGTAGTAAATGTTATATAAGGAGAGATGATACTATTGGGAAATTTGATCCTATATGTGATGAAGGCATATTTCTTGGTTATTCTAATGAAAGCAAAGCATATAGATGTTATAACAAGAGATTGCAGAGAATTGTGGAGAGTGCTAATGTCAAAGTAGATGAGCTGAACATAAGTCAAATCAGAGTTTATGAGAAGGAATCGGCAGTGGAAATGATTATAAATGAACTGGTAGTACCTTTACCATAACAGAGAGTTGAACCAATTACTCTGACAACATCAGAGAATTCTACAGTAACTAAAGAACAGGGAAGAAGAACAAAGAGTCAAAAGACTCGTAGGTATGTGAGATTGTATCATTCTGAAGATCAAATCATTGGGGATAAGAGCAATGGAGTGATGACAAGAAGAAGACTGACAACTAATGAGGTATGCTTAATTTCACAAGTTGAACTAGTATTAGTAATTGAGGCATGTAAAGATGAATATTGGTTAAAAGCTATGGAAGAAGAATTAGATCAGATTGAGAAAATAACACATGGAGTTTGGTTCCCCGACCTAAAATTAAAAAAGTTATTGGAACTAAATGAGTTTTTAGGAATAAATTGAATGACGATGGTAAATTTATAAGGAATAAGGCTAGATTGGTTTGTAAAGGATATTCTTAGAAGGAAGGAACTGATTATGGAGAGACTTTTGCACTAGTAGCTAGGATTGAATCTGTAAGATTATTTCTTGCCTATGCTGCTTACAAAATTACAAAGTTTATCAGATGGATGTTAAATGTGCATTCTTGAATGGGGATCTTTATGAGGAAGTTTATATTGAGAAACCTAATGGTTTTTCACTATCAGATGATACTGATATGGTTTGCAAGTTAAGGAAAACTTTATATGGATTGAAACAAGCACCTAGAGCTTGGTATGCAAGGAAGGATAAATATATTTTGAATCTTCATTTTACTAAGGGCAGTGCTGATAGTAATTTATATTATAAATCACTAATGATGATACACTGATTGTTGAAGTATTTGTTGATGACATTATTTTTGGAGGTGAAGATAAATTATGCATAGAAGTTTCTGAGAATATGGAGAAATAATTTGAGATGTCAATGATTGGTGAGATGAAATATTTCTTATGTTTGCAAATTACTCAGACTGACAAAGGCATTTTTATCTGTCAAACTAAATATGCTAAAGAATTATTGAAAAAATTTGGTATGGGAGATTCTAAACCGGTAAGTACACCTATGGTTACAAGTGAGAAATTGACAAGAAAAGACTTTTCTACAATGATAAATCCTACAAGATACAAATCTATGATCGGAGGTCTACTTTATTTGAATTAGACTAGGCCTGGCATTATGAATGTTGTTTGTATTGTTTCAAGATTTCAAAGTGATCCTAGAGAAAATCATGAGATGGCGGTGAAAAGGATTTTTAGATACTTGTAAGGTACGTCAAAATATGACTTATGGTACCCTAAGGATGATAACTTTACTTTATGTGCATATAAAGATGTTGATTGGGCTGGAGACGTTGATGACCGGAAAAGAACTTTCGGTGGAGCTTTCTTTCTTGGAAAGAAGTTGGTTTCATGGATCAACAAGAAACAATTGTAATACCCTAAAAATGGTCATCTAAACCATGGGCCCCTAATCTTGACAACATCACCAAGGTCCTAACCAAAGGCAATTAAAATTAATCTTGAGCACACAATTAATTTCTTAAATCATCAATGTCACATGACAAATTAATCACTTTGAATTAATTAAATAATTATTTAATTAATTGATCATTTCAAGTAAATCATTTTTAAACAAATATCCTATTTATTTTATTAAATATCATAGTATATTTAATTAAATAAATTAATTTGCCATTAAATCATCAAAAAAGGAATTAATTGGAAAGAAAGAATTAAAATTTGAGAAAAGAAATCAAATGGAAATGATCTTGAAAATCAAATTAAAAATTGAAAAAATCTCAAAGAAAGCAATTAAAACAATTAAATCTCAAAATTGAATAAAATAGAGAATAAATCATCTTTTTCTGATTTTATCTTAATTTTAATTCAATTTCCTTTAAAAACTGAGAAAAGCAGCCAATCACATCAATTCACCTAGATTGTGCTTTTTCTTGGAAAATCTTGACCACTCATCATCATTTGATCTTAGCCATTGGTTTCTTTCTAAAATTTTTATAAATTCAGGCTCTCATCTCGTAATCAAGGATCCTAGAGAATATATTGTTATCATGCTTTTTTTGCTCTAGGCTTATTAAGATTTGTGCATTGAGATATTACATATTAGTTATTGCATATTTGTTAAATCATCTAGCTTAATATTGCTTAAATCATGTTAGATTAATCATGCATATCTAGCCTAATATTGCATCCATCTAGCCTAATCTTGCATCCATCTAGCTTAATCTTGCATCCATTCAGCTCAATTTCATGCCCATATAGATTAAATCCTTCGTTTAGGTGTTGTCTAGTCACTGGTATTACATATAAAATTTGAGAGAAGACTAAACTCGCATCTACTAGAAGGCAATAGGTCGCTTTGTGATGGTTTCTTGTTCATTGTTGATTGATTTATTAACCATGCATCTAATGACTTCTTGAAGTGTTGTGTATTCCAGATATAGATACGATCCACTTTTCACACACACATTTCTAATGCCCACTGTGGGGCCCGAAATTCAATCCTTCAGCCTCAAAATCATCTTTTTATTCTTTAGGTCTCATTCCTACAGCCTCTACGAAAGGTTGTACGAGTATTTATTTTTCATCGTACGAAGTTCTGTCGAGCTCTATCTTTTATCATCTGGTTTAGAGAGAATACTTGTATGAATTTCTATTCTGTATATATGATTTTTTGTTTTATCGTTCTGTGGGAATACTTGTACAAGAAGGTATATATTGTCGTACAAATTTATATTTTCTTGTTTCAAAGACAGTATACTATTAAGGGTTTTTTGTGAATTGAATTTGGATTTTACTGATGCTAACCCTGGTTTGTCTTCTGCCTGCCTGAGATTTTCACAGCCTAACCAATTTCTTATAGAACACTTGACAAAGAATTTATCAATCAAACATACACCTATCAAAGAATAAAAAACAACATGACTACTAATGCATTGGTTTTGCAGGTTGCCTAAAGAGAATCGACCAAACATTGTGTATTTTTAAAATTCATTTTTTTTAGGCACTTAAATTGCTATCTGGTTATTGAACAAATATGTCTTTTGTGTTTGAAGAAAAATTTGAGAGGTAGGAGAGTACGCTCTTGTCTTTTATAGATAATCAGAAATACAGACCCTTGAAGCTTTTTCTAAATTTGATATTTGTGTACCTTTAGCAGGCCTATCACAGTGGGAAAAAGTAATGACCCTATGAGAATGACCCAGGTGAGTACAACTAGACCTGAGTATTCCAACTCACTAGAATAAATAGGTCTCTGGTGATTAAAGTCTCAGAGGATGGGATTATTTGAGTTTTCTCTTTGAGATCTCTCATATCGAGCATTTTGTAGGGCCTCACGGTCTCAATCATGTTTACGTGACTACAACTTGTTTTGGTACTTTGTCGGGCTATAGGCCTCAATCATGCTTGTGTTACTTCAAGAGATAATTTTGAACATAATTCTTAACTAAGAACTATAAGATAGAGGCTACCTGATTCACCTCCGAAATGGGGATAATCTTTGTGCAAGAGAGATAGTAACTCTCCCAAGACACTTGCCATATCATGCCCCCATTAGCATTTGGAGTCGGCTAATACGATGTTGAGAATCCATTGTGTGAGACTCACCAATCATATTCTGATTAGCTATTGGGTGTGTACCTAAGTCTGCAAGCAAAGATTTTCTTCTCTAAGCCAACTTTCGTAGGGTTAGCATGTTGTGCTTGAAATTCATTATACATTTTGCGTGTTTACTGTGTTTTCATCCCTGAAACTAAAAATTGAAATACTGAAATTGGAGAAAACAAATCAACAAACATCAACAACTCAATGATCAAAACTCTATCCATGTCCAAAATGGGTCTTTGTCAGTCGTCAAAACTCTATCTGTCAGAATCTTGTCTCTGTCCAGTCCTCTATCATACGAGTCTACTGAATTGGTGTCCTGCTACATACGTATTGTCGTATGAGTCTTCATTGATCCTATCACTTTGTCATCTAGCTCTGTTAAAACTGTCATACGAGACTACAAAATTGTCATCTGAACCATGTCATACTGTCGTACGAATAAATATCATACTCAATATATTGTCATCTGGAGGCCATTAAATTGGCATACGAGTATAAGCAACAACTTGTACAAAAAACTGTCTCTATCCTCTGGGAGCTCCTACATTGTTGTCTGGGTCTGAAAACTCTTTTGTATGAATTCCTGATTTTGTCAGTCCAGAATAGTCAAACTTGGTTAAATCAGTCTTTAGCAAGCATAAAACTAGTCATCATAATTCTAAGCATAAACCATCTTGATAGTGCACCCCTATCATTGTGTTGCACAATTTTGTCGATCATCTTTCAGCTAGTTCAATTAACTACTTATCAAACTTAAGTCACTTAGACCACGTCTTACACAAGATAGATCATTCCTGAAACTAGACCGAGTCTTAGTCACTTCTCTCAAATCAAACTATGTTACTTAGATCGCATCTTATACATGATAGATCTTTCCTGAAACTAGACTGAATCCTAGTTACTTTTCTCAATCACTATGTTAAACAAACAAATCGCTTCAATTTGATCTTGACTTTTGCATCACATCTGGCTCTTGGTTATATCAGTCATAAATGCCTACTCAAACCAAAAGTTCTCACAATAAAGCAGACAAATGTAAAGGACCATCATTTTCATCAAAAGACAATCCATTCTTTGTAGAAGACCTCATCTCTAATAAACCTTCATCGTCAAATTTACTAAATTTTTATTAGCCCTTATCTCCCACCATGTTTGGAGAAAGGAAAGAACATCAAGCTACTAAACACGATACTTATGACAACCTTAGCACCCATGTTAATGATAGTGATTCTCCATCAAGTGATTCTAAAGCCTCCGAACCTACATAAGATGTTATAAATAGTTGTCTAAACAATAAACATTTCCGAAAAATGATGATGATCATCATGACTAGAGAAAAGGAAGAACATTTTCTAGAGCTAGCAAAACAAGGCGCTAAACTTCCTATTGATTATAACATTAAAACCTTATCAATAAAGAAGAAGAGACACCTTTAGTGTTGGTAAACAAACAATTGCAAGCATTACAGACTGAAATCATAGAAATGAAAAACAAGGATAAATCATCAAAGAAATATTCTCTAGACACGATATGCCTGTTTCCATTTGACAAAAATATTTACATGCCTCTATTTCCCTCAAGAGTGGAGATTCCTAAGTTTGAAAAATATGATGGAAATACAGATCCTCAAGACCATGTCAAAGAACTTTGTGCTTTATGTATGAAATCATGCATGAACAAACATATCTCATGCACCTTTTCCTGAGGAGTTTAGGAGGACAAGCTATGGAATGGTTTTTGAGCCTACCTTTGGGAATTAAAATTTTTGAGGAATTGGTTGAATAATTTCTCCAACAATAATCCTATAACATTCATCACCCAGTCACTATGATTGAGCTTTGCAACACTAAATAGAAAATAGGAGAGCCCTTTCTCACTTTTCTTCAATGTTGGAGAAAGATGTTCTCTATATATTCATGGCCTATTCCAGATTGTGAGAAGATGGATATCTTTGTCAATAACCTGATCCCTAAATTGAAATACAGTATCCAAATGGAAGTGTACATTTCATTCAACAAAATGATAGATAGTGCCCTCAGAATGGAAGATGTTCTTATAAAGAAAGGAGATATATCACTTTGAAAAGAAACACAACAAGGTTCTAGTTCCAAAGAAAAGAACAAATACTGGAAATATGACAAAGATAACAATAGAAATGTTGTTAATGATGGAGTGGTAGACACTGTTAAAGAAAAATAAAAAACCACAATATTTAATCTGGCTAGTGGCACACAAGCACTCAAAGCGGCTGAAACTGCCGCAGAAAATCCTTTGAAAAAATCAAAAGAGTGGTTTAAAGAGAAACCTTGGCTTTCAAAGCCTAAACGCGATTTCACTCCTCTGGAAGAATAATATGAATCAGCTCTCAACACTTTATTGGTAGATGATTCGATAACATTGCCAGATAAATCTAGACCATATGATCCAGAAGTCAAACCCAAATGGTGGAGGCAAAACGAATATTGTGAATATCATCGCAACAAGGGTCATACAACAAAAAATTGCATGAAGCTCAAACATGAGATTCAAGACCTCATCGATGTAGAAAAATTGTTGTTGGAAATCACATGACTAATGCTGATCACAAATCTTTTAAAGATCCCTTACTTGCTTATGAACAAGGTGATTCCTCAAAATCAAAGGGAGGTGCCAAAGTCAATTACACCTACACTAACAATGACAATGTGATCAACATGAATGAATCTTCCCAATCTGAGTATTGCAATGTGATCATAATCAAAGATAAACAAAAGAAAGCACAAACTGCAAATGTTGTGACCCGCGCTCAAAAGAAGGTTACTCTCCAAGGAGCTAGTTCCTCAACTCCTATTCAAACAACATCAAACATGTCGACTTCTTCAAACAGACAACCAGATACAATCATGGCTAAATCTAAGTAGTTGGTTTCATCATCCTCTCTTGGTTATAGCATTGTTGAACAATTGAAAATAACTAATGCTCAAATCTCCATTTTTGAACTGCTTAAGATCTCTTCTGCTCATAGAGAAATCCTGGACAAATCTTTGCTCACTACTAATGTCCCTAAAGATTTAGATGTAGATCGGTTTCAATCTATGGTGGGTCACCTGAATTCGCCTCATTACCTCACCCTCTCTGAAGAACATGACAACTCACTGAATCACTTGCATAACCAACCATTACACATCAAAGCTATGACACATAAATACCGAGTCGAACATGTTTTGATATATGAAGGCGTTGGGTTGAATATTTGTACCTACAATCTACTGACATGGCTAGGATTTTCTAAAAAAATGTCTTTAATCCAACAAAAAAATAGCAATCAAAGCTTATGATGAAGAAGAGAGAACCTCTAAAGGTCTGGTCCTATTACCGATCAGTGCAGCACCTGTGGAAAGAGATGTTATCTTTTAGGTGCTTGACCTTCCTCTTTCATACAACATTTTACTAGGCAAGCCATGAATTCATGAAATGAAATCAATACCATCTATATATCATCAGTGTATGAAATTTCCTTATAATGGAGTTGAAGTCGTTATTCCTGCCGATACAAGCTATACTTGTAATGCATTAACGCAGAGTACTAATACCTTTGTTCCTCATAATAGAGCAGCCTCTATAGCTAAAAGTTCAGAAACTTTGATGAAAGATTTAGAAAAGAAATTCAAAATCATAGATATTGGCATGAATGGATACAAAATAGAACATGTACTTTCACTAATGTCTCTTCCTCCAGCACCAAGATAGTCTAGACAACCATCATAGACAATGAAGCGACAAACTTCAACAGTAAATATCATTTATGATGGTATTTTGGTACAATCCTCTACTTCCCTTGGAGATGAAATAGAAGAGGATGTTGTTCTCAAATGGATTTTCAAAGAAGATAGTAAAAACAAAGAAATACAACACTGTGAAATTTCCCTGACACAATATGGTCCAGGATATAAGATGATTCACCACATGGGATATTCGGGTACCAGTCCTCTAGGAAAGCATCAAGAAGGTATTGTTGCACCTATTCGGCTACAAAATAAGTCTAAAAATGATAAAGATGGACTTGGATACAATCCAAGAAAGTCATTAGATCAGAAACATACTTCTCATCATCAGTCTAAGTGGAGGAAAAGGATACCACCTTCAACATCACAGGAAGTAAATACTCAACAAACTCAAGAAGAGTATGAAAATGAATAAGAAGAATTGGTAATCAAGTTATAATTGTATCAACAATAACACTATGAGAGAAGAGGTAGAAAGAATTAAATAATTGTTTGCACCATTGAACATTCCGATCACAAGCACTGGTAGAAAGAAAATGGATGACTCAAAAACTGACTCAAATGAGTATGAATGGGGTCCAGATCATCTCTCAGATACATCTACTACAGAAACTCCACAATAATCTAGTGATATCATAGATAAAGCACAAGAGATAATATGCTTAAAGATGCAAAAGGAAAGAGAAGAAATCGGACTAAAAAGACAAGAAGACTATGAACAACAACTGAAAGAAGAAAGAACACAAAAAAAAACTTCACCTACTATATCTCCCTCTAACAAGATAGATCCAATCAGGTATGGAACTACAAAAGAAGAATTATAGGCTAGAAAAGCAAGGCTAGTCATTAGTCCAAAGGAATCTGAATGGAAAAGACAACAAAGACTAACAGAGTCATCAAGATCATGTCAACAAGTATGTCAAATACAAGTGATCATTGAACCAAATCACGAAGGAATTTGCAGCATCAAAGGTGTAGATATTAATACTATACATACTTTTATTAAATCACTTGAAGAAGAGTCACAAACTTCATCTTATGACTCTAATCACTCTGACATAAGCTCTATTTATGACAATACCTATTCGACATCAAAGTATGACTACTTTTTCATGAATGTTGAGATTCTGCCTGCTGATCTTATTACTATCAAACCATGATATGTAGTTCAGTCTGAAGTAAAGGATAGTGCTAGTGGTAGGTCTTTTCAGTTAGGTCCTCTAAATATTAACGTGCACTTCAATAATCATGTCGTAACTCTTCCTGGTCTCGAGACACTTACGCAAGGTATCTTCTGGAACTTGACTTAGTGGTCCGAAGGTATGATGATAATACCGTGAACTCCCTTGAACATGTTAAAACTTTATCCTTGGTACATCCTGAACTAATTGACTGTACTCTTCATGACCAACCTTTGAATATACCTACCTTTGCAAATGATTATACATTAGCCTGATATCTTAATGCAGTTGAACCAATAGACTCTTCCACTAATGAACAAAGTGAGAACATCACAGCAACAAGTGTCAAGTATCTTAGTCACAAAAATCAAGAAAAGAAAAATAAGAGCTCTAATGGCGAAAACCACACTGTGGCAGTGTCAGAATAAAAAATAGTAAAAATAAAGGACGTACCTAAAGATGAAAACCTCTCTGAGGTGCCTGAAGGTATGATACTTGACAGTTTGCTTGATCACTTTCAAGAGCGACTATCTGTGCTAAATGAACCTACACAACTGGTAAATATTGGAACAAAAGTAGCTCATCACACCATACATGTAGTTCAATCCTTGATAGCTGAAGAACTAAAAGAATTTTCTGATTTCTTCATGGAAAAAAAGATCAATTTTGCCTAGACATATGCTAATATGCCGGGTCTGGATCTTGACCTCATAATGCATCATCTCTCTATCACTCTCGGAGTTAAACTTGTTAAGCAAAAAGTCCATAAAATGCATCTTCATGTTGCATTACTTGTTAAGGCTGAGCTAGAAAAATTGGTGAAATTTGGATTCATCAGAGCAACTGATTATGCCGAATGGATATCAAATATTGTACCTATTTCTAAACCTGACAAATCATTCTGTGTTTGCACTGATTTAAAAAATTTAAGCAAAGCCTATCTAAAGGATGATTTTACATTACCCAACATAGACATGATTGTAGACATGACGACTGGCTATGAAATGTACTCTTTAATGGATGATTTTTCAAGATACAATCAGATCAAAATTGCACCCAAGGATTAAGAGAAAACAATATTCACCTGTGGATGGGGAACCTTCTGCTAGAATGTAATGCCCTTTGGTTTAAAGAATGTAGGTGCTACTTATCAAAGAGCCATAACAACAATTTTTCATGATATGATGCACAAAAACATGGAGGATTATGTTGAAGATACTCTAGATAAATCTATGAAAAGATCAACACATCTATCAGAACTATGTCCAATATTAGATAGAATGGAAAAATTCAAACAAATTAAATCCCAAGAAGTATGTATTTGGAGTTACATCTGGTAAGCTCCTAGGATATATTGTTTCAATGAAATGAATTGAAGTGGATCCAGAAAAAGTTAAGGCTATCGTGGAAATGTCACCTCCAAAGAATATCAGTCAAATGAGAAGTTTACAAGGACGCCTCCAATCAATTAGGTTCTTTATTTCTCATCTAGCGGGTAAAGCTCAACCATTCAAAAAGGCATTACGAAAAGGAGTCAAATACAATTGGGATAAAGATTGTGAACAACATCTAAAACAAATCAAGGACTATCTTTCAAACCCACCTATATTGATGCCATTGATTCAAGGTAAACCATTGATTCTCTACATATCAGCTACAAATACATCACTAGGGGAACTTTTGGCATAACAGGATGAGAGTAAAAAGGAAAGAGCTATATATTATATCAACAGAATCTTGGTGTCCTATGAGATGAACTATACTATCATAGAAAAAGATTGTTTGCAATTAGTCTTTGCATCACAGAAATTAACACATTACATGTTAGCACATTCTATCAAGTTGGTGGCTAAGATTGATCTGCTCAAATACCTTTTCAGCAAAGCAACACTTACAAGAAGATTAGATAAATGGGTCATGGTTCTTACAAATTTTGATATTGAATATGTAGAGAACAAAGCTATCAAAGGACACGTCATTGCAGAGCAACTTTTTGATGCTCTGCTTGAAGACAATCAGCCTTTGCACATAGAATTTATGGATGAATCTATCATGCACCTTACTCAGCGATCATGGAAAATGTTCTTCGATGGGTCTTTCACTCAACATGGATCTGGTGCTAGAATAATTTTTATCACTCCTCAAAGATATTCAATCCCAAAGGCTTACAAGATTCTCTTTCCATACACAAACAATATTGCAAAATATGAAGCTTTAGTGAATGAGATCAAGTTGTTTATCAAATGGAAGGTTATTGAATTATACATCTATGGAGACTCCTAGTTGATTATCAACCAAATCAATGATATATATCAGACTAGAGATGAGAAACTGATGCCTTATAAGATAATGGTTGATGATCTCAATAAATAATTTACCTTTGTGTCAATTCAACAGATTCCCAGATCAGCAAAGAGAGCAGCAGATGTTATGGCTACCTTGGAGTCTATACCATAGCTACGAGAATCTAATTTTTGCGTTTAATTCTTGGTCAAAGAGTTACATTATCCTACCTATGATTCTCCTAAGTCCCAGATGGTATGTTATATTATTGGACACGAATCATCTCGTGATAGCCACATTTACTCTTACTTGCGTGACCAAATTATCCCTGCTAATCTTACCCATAATGAGAAAATGAACATAATCTGAAATACTTCACAGTATGTCATCATCACTAACGATCTATTTAGGTGATGTTTGGATAGTGCTTTGCTTAGGAGTCTAGAAACTGAAGAGTCCTAACGTGCATTATCTGAAGTCCATGAAGGTATATGGGGATCTCATTCAAATGGTCTAACTTTAGCTTGAAAACTACTAAGGGTTGGCTACTATTGGCCAGATAGGGAGAAAAATGCTATAAAATTTGCTAAAACTTGTGAGAAGTGTCAACTACAAGGGAATCTCATACATGCTCCAGCAAAGGATCTCATACCATTCATCACACATTGGCCTTTTCAACAATGGGCATTTGACCTCATTGGCCAAAATTTATCCCTGCATCATCTAACAAACACAAGTTTATCATAACTGCTAATGAGTACTTCACTAAGTGGGTAGAAGTGGTTCCACTAATCAAAGCAGCCATTAAACAAGTAGCATTGTTCATCCTTAAATATATCATCTATAGGTATGGGATACCTTCTTCCATTGTGATTGACAATGGAGGGCAGTTCAAAAACAAAGATCTAGATGAGCTCTATGAAAAATTCAAAATCAAATAGCACTGGTCATCCATATACTACCCTCAAGGTAATGGACAAGCTGAAGCATCCAACAAAAATATGCTGACTATCTTACACAGAACATCAAACAAATCTGGAAAAGATTGGTATCTGCAGCTCAATCTTGCTTTATGGGCTTATAGAACAAGTATCAAAACACCTATTGGGGCTACACCTTTTTCTTTGGTGTATGGGTCCGAACCAGTCTTACCTATTGAGGTGGAAATACCGTCTTTGAAAGTTTCTTTGCAAGGTCTTGTTACTGATCAAGATTACAGAATATCTAGATTGCAAGAACTCGAATTGCTGGATGAACATTGACAAGTGGCGTTTCATCATTTAAGAGTGTACCAAAAGAGAATGTCTAGAGGTTATAATAAGAAAGTTCGACAATAAGAATTTCAGGTTGGTGACCTTGTTCTTGGAGAAAATCCTAAAAATCAACAATTTCGAGACAACAAAGGGAGGTTTGAACCCAACTGGTTGTGTCCCTACATTATTACTGTAGTCTTTAGCTCTGGTGCCTATCAACTCTCCACACCAGAAGGAGAACAACTTTGTGAACCGATCAACACCATCCACTTGAAGAAATTCTTCACTTAGTATTCTCTGCTCCAGTAACCTGTACAGCTAAAATGTCTTGAAAAAAAAAAAAAAGAGAAAGGATATTTGCTAAGCAGGTGACAACCTGGTAAAGAGGTGCCTCTTGTACTCAAGAACTCCATATATCAACAAAAATTTGGCATTTCCCATTTTCATTCCCACTTTCCTACATCTTTGCTTTCACATGTACATGACTTTTAGTCACTTTTGTGACATATGGTTCTTTTGGAACCCTTATGGCTTGAAACTAATCAATGTCCTAGTCTTAGGGTAATCTACTAATCAATTTACATGTCCTAAGTAGTATCAACCAAGTCATTTTTCTGTTGGTAGTACCATGTCATCCAATCTAAGTCTGTCATCCGTCTCCAAACTACTAAAGAGTTTTATCACTAAGAAAACAAGCAAAATAAGATTACTGAAAACAATCACTAAAATACTGATTTCGATGATCTGGAAACATCTAATCAGCTGGGTATTTGTGATAAGTTCCTTCACATCAAGGTGAAATCACCACAAATACCTTGACTGTGCTTATTTGTATGATACAGGGAGGTTGGCATCATTTCTTTGTCTATTTTGAGGGAATTTATTTATTGTGCAATCCAGATGCATGTGTAATTTATCCAAGGATATGAACAAAAAAAGGGTCATTGTGGACAAGATAATTAATATTACATATGAAAAGAAAGGAACTCTATTTTGCCTACTCTATTTGTAAACGCTCAGTGATGAAAATTAAACATTCCAAATCTAGTGACTAGGTTTAGGTTGCATTCATTCTAATTTTTATGTATTTCAAGTGATTTCAACATCATAACAATGATCTCTTTATCTTCTAAATGAGAGTTTGAAGCATCATCATTTCTCAGCTAAGTGGTCTCTTTTTCATCATTATTTCTCTGATCAAGTACTTGTGTATTGAGATGTTAGCTTCATACATAAGCATCTTTTAAAGATCCATACATTTCATTATATACTTATTTGCATTCATATTATTGCATGAAAAAATAAACATTTGCATAACTCATTACTCATTTTCATCATTTATTTGAATATGAAAAGAAACAAAAAACAACATCCATACATATCTCCATTGCATACATCCATATTGAAAAGATATGCATACATATAGAATAAAGCATATAGAAAGATATCTCATAATCAATCAACACTGATGAAATCAAACCATGATCTCATATATATCATCATAATCTCAATGTCTCACAATACAAATGATATCAACTGTCAAATACAATGTCTCATTGGAGCAAGAATTGCATAGGCTACAAAAATGGGGTATATAATAAAATATAGGAGATATAACAAAGCTAGATTTCTACCTCTCCCTCATCACCAGGTGGAGGAGGTGGTGTCTATTGACCAACATCCTATTTGGGTGCCCTAGCTCCCTTAGATGGAGCCATATACTATGAATACGGAACAACCTATTGTGCTACTGGGACCACTACACTATAAGAGGCAACATAATAGGTTTCCTGACTCGTCTGATGTAATACCTCTTGGTGAAGAGAATCACGCTCTTCTCTAACCTCAGCAAGATATCGATCATGCTCTACTCTAACCTTTGCAAGCTATCGGTCCCACTCTGCCAGCTGCATTTGCGCCATTGTCAACTGTGACTGCAAACTTGGGAACCTCAATCTCAATGACCATACTACATCTAGTAGCCCCTGCTTTCTCCCAGCATCTCTCTCTCCACCTTCCTACTCATCTCTCCACTGCCTAACGTTCCTAGGAGCCACTCTCTCCTCCTTACCTCAACCCTCTTCTACCCTAGCACCACCAACCTCAACCCCAATAGCTCCTAAGGATCCACCCTCCCCTCTCTGTCATTGTCTAGCTCCAGCTAGTACCCTGCTTCTACTAGCACTAGGATCCCCTCCTGCTCGCCTAGGTACCTCTTCTCTTTGTCCCTGTACCTACCCTCATCCCTGTACTTAACCTAGTACCTATGCCTATGCTAGTGCCTCATCCTCAACCTCCTCTATAAGAGGTGAATTCTCTCTTGGATCTGTAAATTGAGGGAATGGATGTCTCTGAAACCAATCTCTATACTAGGGAAATACTTGCGCGCCTACAACATCCTCTAAGTAATCACACCTCTATGGCTATAAACCCGCTAACTCCTACATGCTCAATGCATATGATAGCCTCAGTGCCCATCCTTGTCTCTCTTCCTCTCCATATCAGACATAGGTTGTGAACTCCTGAGATATACCATATGGTCTCCCATACTACCTCATAACTCTGGATACTACAAACCGCTCAATGATAGACACTAATCTGCCAATGAGAAGTCAAGTCATGAACATGTTCTTCCTTTGAGCTCTGCAATCGTCCCAAGCTCTAGACCCCTATACGGTCTCCATACTACCATGATCAATTCATCCAACTGCCTCCTCTAATAGTCCGTCTTGCCCAGATGGGGTTGAGTAACATAACCTGAATAACAATAAATAATAGGCTAGTGCACCTCTCATGAATCATCTACTATCGGTCTGCATACTAGGATATGCTCCCATGCCCATATCTGTAGCACTAAAACCCCTACTTCCATGCTCTTCCCCTCCCGATACACAATCTCGTGCATCTCATGATACATATGGGCATGAAAACATGATCCCCACCCTAATCTCTCAGGATGAGCCAACAACCTCTCAAGCATCCTGGCCCAACCACAAAGAAAACCTTGTTGTCCTCTATCAGGCATAACAAAACAACTGATAATAGCTGCTAAAAGACATGCCATCGGGTACTTCTCACCATATCTTGTCATCAGATCATACCAAGTGATGGCGCGCTCCAGAATGGTCTCATCATGAAATATCCATCTCAGTATTAAAACACCCGGTCCTTGAGTAGAATCATAATCAACCTTGTCTCTAGCAAATGGAATCCTTAGAATCCTATATACATCCTCCGGTGTAATTGTCATCTCTCCAACTAATAGATGGAAGGTGTTATGCTATGAATGGAAACGCTTGCCTAAAGCAGTCAACATCTCGTGATTCACATGGAAATCAGGTATCTGGAGAAGGTATCTGAATCCACACAAATCAATATGTTCTCTCTCTCCATTTGATAATCCATGGACTAGCCTCATCATTGATGGATATACACACCGAAATAGGATATCTAGCAACTGAATCTGCAAAATCAAACATAAAAATTGTCATCATGTGATCCAAATTGTGCTAAAAATATGTTAAACATGCTCACAAATCCAAATATACAAAATACAAAATCAAAAATTGATGTTTAGACCCTAAAAAATGTTTGTTGTTTTTCATACGAGTTTTCATGGACAAGCAAAAACTCATACAAGTAAAGATTATAGTCCGCACGAGTAAACACTCCCATACAATAAAACATAACCTATCGCACGATACAATGGTCTACCAAGAACAATCTCGTACGAGTCATGGGACCAAAGCAAATGACAAAACTTATATGCTCAAATGACAAAATAGAAGATGAATAGTTTGTCATACAAGAAACGGTGTTAACCCGCATGACAAAACGAAGCAACATGACTTCAAATGAAAATAAAATGCAAAAATTCAAAATTTAAGAAACGCAAAGGCTTAAGATTGATCACTTACCACTGGGTCATAGTTTCATGGTTGATTATGTCATCTCTAGTGCTCAAATCGATGCTCCTAGATCGAAATGGCCATTTTTTTTTGCAGAGGTTTTTTCAAATTTCAAACTTTGAGAGGTGAAAATGAATTGAAAATGACATATGAACCCCTTATACAACCCAAACCCTAATTTCCAACTTTATCTGATGGATGTAAAACTGGTACCCTAAGCTAAATCGACTATCATGAGTCCATTTTTGGGATCGAAATCAAAATCTAATGTCAATTCAATGGTCAAAATTTCACGATGTTGACCACTTAGCACTTTCATCCTCGAGTCAATTTTTGAATCATTTTGCGCTCAATTCAATTCTAAATCTCAATTTCATTCTCCAATCAACTCTGATTTTAATCTTCAACATCAATCTTTGTGCTCAAATAAACTTATCATCACTCAAAATTGCCTATAATATTTATACCCTTGCTATCTTTCGATTTCGCTCCCAAGGGGGCATACTCATAACATCTTTTCAGTAATCATCATTATGAAAATTCGAGAAATTTTTTAAATCTTCATCCAAAGTCGAGAAAAAATATTTTCAACCAAAGAAAATTAACCAAACCTTGTTACTAGAGGAATCTTAACTAAATCACATTGTATCAAGTTGAGATTATTCGATGTCAAATAGAGCAATCTCTAGGGCCATATAAATCTTTGTCCTTCTCTGAATTAATCTTCAAATTGATGTTTAGTTTTAATCACATCAAATCAAGCTGGACATTTTCTCTTGCTAATCGGTTCTTGTTCAATCAAGTTCAGAATCAGTTTTATGTCACTTCACTCAGTCGATTCTTGTTCAATCAAGTTCGGAATCAGTTGTGTCTCTTGCTCAATCTAGTTCAATCAAGTTCTAGATAAATGCTTGTTTCTTGATCAATCAAATTCAAGAATGATATCTCGCTCTTTGTCGGTCTTTGTTCAATCAAGTTCAGGATCGGTATCACTTTAATCAATTTGTTCAGTTTCATCGCTTCAAATCAAGCTGAATATCTTGCTCTTCATCGATTTGTGATCCATCAAGTTTAGAAATTATTTCTATTTGAAATCAACTATTCTTTGAACCAACACGCTGCTCGCACATTAATTCAAAGAGGGGCAAATGAAATACCCTAAAAATGGTTATCTAAACCATGGGCCCCTAATCTCGACAACATCACCAAGGTCCTAACCAAAGGCAATTAAAATTAATCTTGAACACACAATTAATTTCTTAAATCATCAATGTCACATGGCAAATTAATCACTTTGAATTAATTAAATAATTATTTAATTAATTGATCATTTCAAGTAAATCATTTTTAAACAAATATCCTATTTATTTTTTTAAATATCCTAGTATATTTAAATAAATTAATTAATTTGCCATTAAATCATTAAAAAAGGAATTAATTGGAAAAAAAGAATTAAAAATTGAGAAAAGAAATAAAATGGAAATAATCTTGAAAATCAAATTAAAAATTGAAAAAATCTCAAAGAAAGCAATTAAATCTCAAAATTGAATAAAATAGAGAATAAATCAGATTTTTCTGATTTTATCTTAATTTAAGTTCAATTTCCTTTAAAAACTAAGAAAAGTAGCCAATCACATCAGTTCACCTAAAAAGTAGCCAATCACATCAATTCACCTAGATTGTGCTTCTTCTTTGAAAATCTTGACCACTCATCATCATTTGATCTCAGTCATTGGTTTCTTTTTGAATTTTCTATAAATTCGGGCTCTCATCTCCAAATCAAGGATCTTGGAGAATATATTGTTATCATGTTGGTTTTTCTCTAGGATTATTAAGATTTGTGAATTGAGATATTACATATTAGTTATTGTATATTTGTTAAATCATCTAGATTAATATTGGTTAAATCATGTTAGATTAATCATGCATATCTAGCCTAGTCTTGCACCCATCTAGCTTAATCTTGCATCCATTTACCTCAATTTCATGCCCATATAGATTAAATCATTCATTTAGGTGTTGTCTAGTCACTGTTATTGCATATACAAATCTGAGAGCAAGACTAAACTCGCATCTACTAGAAGGCAATAGGTCACTTTGTGATGGTTTATTGTTCATTGTTGATTGATTTACTAACCATGCATCTAATGACTTATTGAAGTGTTGTGTATTCCTGATACAGATACGATCCACTTTTCACACACACCATAGTCATGTACTTCATTATCTACTATTGAAGCTGAGTATGTTGTTGTTGCTACTAACTGTACACAATTTTCATGGATGAAGCAAATGTTGAAGGATATAAAGGTGGATTGTGATGCACTGGTAGTTATTCACTATGTTAACTCTGTTGTTATTGATATATCAAAGAATTTGGTATTTCAATCTAAGACAAAGCACATATCTATCAAGTATAACTTTTTGAAGGAGAGGGTGGAAGCAAATGAAGTTAGACTTTTTTATTTGCACACTAAAGAGTAGATTGTAGATATTTTCACTAAATCTTTATCCAAGGAATCATTTGAGTACCTGAGAGATAGATTGGGGGTTTTTGCCCCTTCAACAGAGACTTGATTGATGTGGTTTGGCATCAATCTGGTATGCATTATCATAGATACTATTCATCCCAACACTGATGTGGGATGCTACTACTCAAGGGGAGTAGTTAGCTTGGAGATTCAGAGGTTTATGATTTTGCTTTGATATTTCTATTAGTTTTCTAGCATTGATGTCAAAGGGGGAGAGATATTGATGTGAAAAAGTTAAGGATAAATGTCAAAAGGGGAGAAATATGAAAAATGATCTTTACAAAGATATTATTCGTAGGGGGGGACATATTGATATTTAGAATTATCCGCAGGAGATTGTTGGCCATCTTCCACAAGGGGAGACTTGTTTGGCATTTCTTGGTACTTATATTTTTTTCACATCTAGTGTTGCCATCAATGTCAAAGGAGGAGATTGTTGGCCATTTCATGGAATTGATTATGTGTTGCATTGATGTTTTTTCATTCATGTCAATACTATTTTTCTGGATTCTTTACCAACACCCTTTTGGTTCCGGTAGGTTGAGTGGTTTCTGGTTGACTTGGATCCGACATGATCCACTAGAATTTGGTGATGGAATTGGCTTGTTCATGATTCTTATATTCATACTTCAACATCAGTTGGTTTTGGTCTAGTGATTGGATGCTATCCTGCTTGCTTAGAAGCTTGGTTTCTAGTTCCGGTGAGGGTTTCACTGGCAGAGCTTTTGGTGGAGAACTTTGATGAATTGCATAAGTCATGTTGGTGCAACTTCTGATGGAGTTTCAGGATGTTGTTTGTGATCATGTTCGAGACTTTGTGTTTGGAGATCATTGTTGAAGCATGTGGAGCTATACTTGGTCCCGGTTGATCTAGGTTATGGACTGGTATTAATGTAATGTGTGGATAGGACCTATTGATGTATTTATGGGGTGTCTTATATTTTGGATATTATTTGTTTGGCCTAAGGCCGACATGGTTTTTAATTATGTAATTGGTTTATTGTCTGGTCACTCACTTGATTGTTTATGGTCGAGGGTTTGTATATATAGATGTAAGATCTCATTATAGATCATCATGGTTAATGTAAGAGTTCATGTTTAAGGGATGTAATGTGCTAATAATGTAATATTATTCAGGCAGATGAGTTGGTCGATCATTGGAGATCGAATTGGGTTTATGTAATAGGATTTAGTCCTCCGGTATTGAGCTTAACCGGAGCTGTACTCTGGCATAGGAGATGCTATCTTTTGCAGTTCAACACTTCTCCAGATTGTAGTCTATATTTGTATGTAGTTAGTGATACTCCTTTTGTGATGATCAGTGTGATCTAGGTTGTTGGCCTTCCTGCAAGTGCAGGCCCCTTCATTGTAATTCACATACTTACTGTAGAAGTATTATCTGACTATGGGTAGGCTTCCCACTATGGTTTTTCACTTTACTGGGTTTTCCACGTACAAATCTTTGTGTTGTGTGAATGTGGTGCAGGGAACACTCTTGGTCTCTTGATTTTATTTTTTGATTGTGTTATATAGGTGGTCTTAGATCCTAGGTTGATGTGTTGGATTAGTTTGGATCCTCTAGATGTAATAAAGAACCCATTTGTAAGGCCAATTGGCTCTAAGGTCATTTATAAACCTAGAGACCAAATTAGGCCATGGGGTTCATATAGTGTAGGAGGAATGTTGATAGGTTTTTTTGAGTTGTTTTAGGCCTAGGATAGGTCTACAACGTCCATTAGGGACTTTGGCATGTCAAAAGTGTCAAAAAATGCAAAATTGTAAAAGTTGAAAGTTGCTTAGCCAACATTTCCACCAATTGGAGAAAAGAGGTTCCAACAGCCATAACCACTTGAAAATAGTTATAGAAATTGGGGGAAGGCCTATTTATGCCTCTCATATCATCCATGTTGATGTGGGATGAAGTGTGTAAAGATTTGGTGGTTTGAGCAACAATAAAACTCAAATTTTGTCCAATTCTTGCATTTTTCCGTATAGTACGATCAGGAAAAGGATTTTATTTAATGAAAATTTGAATTGGTGGTGTATTAGTGTGAGTTTAGGTTCTAATGCAAGTGTTCTGACTCCCATTCGCATCATTTGGAGTGAGTAGTGGTAAGTTTACTGAAAACTACCATTCAAAACACCGATTCATAGGATTTCACCAAAGATGTGGCCCTAACTTGCAAATTCCATTGTGGAATCCAATGGCCTCTTGGAAAATTCAAGTTAGGGGAGTGTACATGGATATTTCAAAGGGGTGGAATCTAGGAGTAAGGGTTGGTGTGGTTAACACCAAAGCCTAGGCTAAACAAGACAATGTGTTTAGTCTAGCCTACAAGGAGGAATGAACAAACAGTCGCCAATGGAGTGTATGGAGACCAATTTGATGTTGGATTTGGTCTATTAGAGGATAGTGGAGCATGTCCAAGTGGTGATTTAAGTTCTGCAAACCCATCTTCAAGTGTTTTCTTTGGAAAACAAGCCTAATTAGGCCTATTAGGTTTGTAACCTCAATAAGTGTTTAGGCGTGTTGGAGTAGAGTGAAACCTCAATGTCTTGGGATTGGATGTAAGCCCCAAAAGGATACTCCAATATGTAATTTTTTCCAAGGGTTATTTTGAAGAATTTTGAATAAGGTTAGGATTACTAGTCTGGTAGGGCTACTAGAATTAGGCCTAAATAGGGGTTTCTAGACCCGAGTGCACAAAGGAGACTTCCAAAATTGATTGGAAGCCTAGGGTGATTTATCCTAGTTGTTAATAAGTCCAAACCCTCCCTAAGAAGTGTAATAGGTGACTGGTTACATTGGTGTGTGTAGAACCCTATTTGTGGGGTTGTATTAGGCCTTAGATCAAGGCATAGAGAGGTGATTTTGGGTCTTCTATGCTTCTAGTTGCCCACTCTGCATCAAAATAGCTTTTATTTTGTGATTATTGTTTATGATTAATTGGATTAACTGCTATTTTGGTATTATTATTTTGGGTTCCGGTATTAAAGTTTAAATTGTTGATTGCTTCCGGTAATCTATGACAACTAATTCACCCCCCCCCCTCTTAGTTGTCTTCCGGTTAGCTGAACTACCTAACAGTCAATGTACATGTGGAAGCATAGGTAAGCTAATATGTATGCATTCTATGATATCTCTAGATAGAATGATGTATAATTAATGCATTATGTGAGTGGGAAGTGACGTAGACATTATCATCATGGTAGTAGGAGCTCTTTCTTAGCATGTTAACATATAAGCATTTTATAGCTTGCATCTATAGAATGATATATTGATGATTATGCATTGTCTTTTGTGATAGGTCATCTAGTTGGATGCATTATAATCTTGGGTGGTGAAATGAGAATGTAAGCATAAGGATATGTAATCATAAGTAATATGCATTTGGTAAAAGCTCCTCATTTATTGACATGCACTAGAAAGGTTATGAAGTATCAATGCGTTAGGTAAGCTAAGGCTTGTAGATATGTAGTATTGTATGTTCTGGGTTCCTAGAAGGAGATAACATATAGAGTCGTTTATTTCTTATCTAGTTATGTAGTTGCTAATAATTATGGAAGGAGGAATGCATTAAGGGATTAGAGGGTAGACCATGTGGCATAATCTTGTGTAAGGATAATATAGTAGTTAGGTGCATGTGTGCATTGTCATGTTGGTTGTAAATCTAATGCAAGGGTTAAGAATCATATAGTACATATTGAATTAAAGTTGTGATGACAACATGCCCTGGGGACATATATGTGACTATGCAATCATGTTTCCACCTATGCAAGAACATAATTAGACAATCAATGTTTAAGATCCAACACTAAGATGAAATTAAGTGAACTTATTCTTAATCACATTGCCTAGAGTATGTATAATGGTAACTTAATTAGTAAACAAAAAAAAATTACTCCATTTTTAGGCTATTAGTGTAAGTTCCCTGGGGTTTGTTGATAGGTGCTACACATTTGGTATCAGAGCATAACTCATTAGTTTTGTGTTCTACATTGGGTACTCTTTTTATGTGTGAGCCCATTATGCTAGTTAAATGTTTAGCGTGGGATAGCCTAGTGGTTTTATCCCTACTATTTATTTATTGTAGTTTCCTCATTTAGTGGCTTATAGTATTCCCTTGTATCTTGTCCAATCAGGATGCCTTCTAGGCGCAAAGGGTGTGGACCTAGATGTGACTATGTTGATCACATGGGGAATCATAGGAATCGTCACCCCAAGGTTTCAGAGGAGTCACATCATAGTGAGCAACACCAAGAGTAGCCTGGTGGTGATGCAATACCGTAGTTAGTGGTAGCACTGGAGGAGCTTCTTGGTCATTTAGGGCCAAGGTGGGAGGAGGATAGAAAGGGTGAGGATAGACATGAGGAGTCTGTTGTTATGAGGATCTGATAAGTACTGAGAGGGGGGGGTGAATCAGTAGTTAAACAACTCAGATAATACTTCAAAAATGAGTACTGGTAACTACTCAAACATCTCGATTAGCAGATTTACCAAAACATTCACTTAAGTGTTCATCAACATGAAAATAAAGTAATGATATTAAATCCACACATCAATAATGCATCACCACATGAACACAAATATTTTTCACATGGAAACCATGGTGGGAATTAGCACCCAGAAAATATTTGCACTCTTTCAGAATGTGCCTGGTTAAAGTCCTAGCCTGGTTAGGAGCTTTACAATATGTCCAGTTAAGAGAAGGCCCTGTTAGGAGTCACCTAGTTAAGGGATTTCACCTTAGCCCTATTATGAGTAACCTTGTTAGAGGATTTTAAACTCAAGCTAATGAGCCACCCAATGAAGGGATTTTACAAATAAGACCTATTAGGACCTACCCAGTTAAGGGATTTCAATACTGCTATAACTGTTAGGGAACAATAGGTAAATGATATGGTCTTAGCACTTGCTTTCTTTATTGTACAAACCCTTTTCAACTCAATTCTACTTCACACTTGTAGACTCTTCAATCTGGTTCAGCACACTCTTCTCTCAAATCATCGTCACAAAATCTCTTCTTGAACTTGACCTAAATACACTTTTCAAATAGGTCGGTTACATAACCCTAGCAACATTCAAAATACATTGAATTTATATCAAGCATGACAAAAAAGTCTACCAAAATACATTATAGATCATTACAACAAATTTCAAGACAATTTCCACCATTGAATGATCACCGCTCATCATCGCACATCAATTTGATAAGTAATCAAACCCTTTCACATTTTGCTAAGCACTTTGTTGTTTCCCAAGAAATTTGATCCCTGTATGCGCTTAAATGTAATATTATCATCACACACACATTTTTATATGTCATAACTAAGTTATGAACATGATAAGATCCACCACCAAACCATAAATCATTATCGGTTAAAGATTTGTTACCAGTATACATTCTTCTTCATAGAGTTTATGATAGTAAATCATAACTCACTCAATATACTGAATCTGCTGATGCGGTTGCAATCACAGACTCATGCCAATGTCATAAATGTATTCATCTTCATCTTCATCTTCATCTTCAATTGCTCATGTTTCCTTCATCTTAGCTACTCCCTTTGAGGACTAGCCCACTTCTCATCAATCCACAGTGAAAGATCTTCAATTATTCCACTGGTTTGATGATCCAATATCATCTTAGTTGACCTTCTGTAGGGGTATAACCCCTAGCTTGCCTCTGAGATATTTAAAGGTATCCTTAGGCATTGGATTAGTGAATATATCTGCTAACTACTCCTTACTTGATACATGATCCATCCTGACTGTCTTTTCCTACACTCTCTCTCTCAGAAAATGATACTTCAGTTCAATGTGATTTGTTCTACAATGCAATACTGGGTTATTTGAAATACTTATTGCACTTGTATTATCACAATATATGATCACCAGTTCTACCACAGTCTCCTCGAATCCTTCACATACATGTCTCATCCATATAGCTTGAGTACAGTTCATGGATGCAGCCACATACTCTTCTTCTATTGTAGACTGAGAAATACAACTTTTTTTTTGTTGGAAAAAGGTGAATGATGGAGATATCGAGAGGAAATAGTTTCTTCACTCCAAGGAGAGATGAAAGTTTCACTTCGAACTTCTCTTCAAACACATTTTCCACATTAGATTGGAAGAGGGAGGAAAATACACTAGATTCAACCTCTAGAGAAAGAGATTAAATTCTGAGTGATGGTAAGTGAATCCCCTCTTTTGAGATTTAGATTTTGTTAGCATTGTGTAGTCATTGATTTCAACCAGTTTAGGATGGAAATCGGTATGGGAGATGTATGTGCAGTACTGTCATTGATACATACATGATAAGATGTCTTTAATGTCATCTAGCCTAGCAGGTTACCGATACACATGTTGTTGTTTGACTTGTGTTGAAGATATGGATAGATGATCAGTATGATATAACAATTGGTAAATGATGACATCTACAAGAGGGGAATATATTGGGTTGTTGATTGTGATGAAGAGGGGGAATGTTACAAAATCACATCAACACTGGAAGTGAAGTATCTACAAGCCCCCGGTATGCTATGTAGGATGAGAAACAATAGGAGTCCCACCGGATAAAGATGCAATCACCATATGAAGAGATGACTGACAGTGAATGTACCAAACTAGATCACATGTGCCTATTTGAAGATATACATGCTCAAATAGGGAAGCCACATTGGTTCAATGCAAGATGCAGATGAAAAGGATCCACTCCCACTAGTAAGTGGATCTTATCTCCTATTATTCATGGAATGCATCATATTCCTTCCAGATAAGACAAAAGAATTGAAGGCAGGTGATTGAAGGCTCACACTAGATGAATCAGTGAAACACTAAGTTGCCTTAGGTGTATGAGATCAGGGATGTGCACCAGATCAACCAGGTAGAAAATGATGAGTTGTTGGTATAGAGATTGATGGATATGGTTGTTACTTTTAAAAACATGTTAATAGTAGAACTAGACTATTGATGAAGAAGGCAAGTTTGAGAAGTTGCAGACGAATGGAGATTAGTGAAGGTTGATGACATGGTGTCATCAAGGTGGTTGCCAGTAAGTGTGTCCATCGGTAATGCTGACAAGGTGCAAAAGTGAAAGTTTCCCATCTATTGAAGATATGCATAAGGTAGGTTAGCAAATGTGTTGACCAGTTTAGGTGCTCCACTGGATGAGATACATAGTGAAAGGATTGAAGGCAGACCGGTTAGGGTGTAATCAGTAGGGTTTGTGAACCGGTAGATGAACCCGGTTGTGTGGATGGTCAGTCATCCTATCCAAACTAACATAGCAGACTAAGTTGAAGTAGATGCTGACAAAGGGGCCATGTGGAGTTGAAGTGGCATGCATGCACAGGTCAGTGTGATGTGTCAGTGAAGTTGTTGGCCACTAGTCCAATATTTATGGCCACTTCGAAGCTCAAGGAATGAAGGTAGAGGATTACAACTCTAGATAAATGAGACAATAGAGATCCAGTACAAACCAATCTTGTAGATTAAAGAGGGTGAAGGAAACTGCATCACACACATGATTGATCAGACAAAAGCCAGAAAATCATGCTCCAGATGGCTAAAGATAGAAGACCTATGTTGAAAGGAAAAGAGTATGGCAATGTTGATTGATGATCAGAGATCATATCAGATGTAGATTCAGTGCATGGTGAAGACCCTAGAATTCCAAAGTTCAAACCAACGTTTAGGTGGGAAAATATGGCTATAAGAGTACGAGCCAAAGATGTAGTTGGTGTTGTTGCATGAGTGAGAAAAAAAAGATAGCCAACCAATCAAGTGCTCAATGATAATCAAAGAAGAGACTGAGTGTGAGAGAGAGAATCAGGTTGAAGAGTTCAACCGAAGAGAGTGAGGCAACCGACTATCTTCCATTAAGTCTGACAGATGATTATATCAGTGGTGACTAAACTAGCAAAGAAGAGCCACAAAATATTGAGGTGAAGATCTAGTAAGCTGTGAATGTTGGCATTATGTGAACCGGTATGAGAACCGGTATGTGGACATAATGACATTGTATGTTGTCATTGATGTCATTACACTAAAGAGGTGAGAATCGGCATATGTAAGAACTGGTATAACACTATGAACTGGTATCTATACCAATGTGAAGTGATGTGCTTGTTCAAGGTGAACTGGCATAAGGTTATGGGAACCGACACATGGAAGCAGTGCATAACTACGAGTTGGTGGTCTCAACTTCAGGGTTTCTGGTTGGACTGCTTCAAGGTGACTTTATGTGATGAAGTTAGCATGATAATGAAGAACAAATAGTGTTACCACATAAGCCTTGTGCATGTGAAGGATCTTGCATAAAGAAGAGTGTTCCTATCTACCTCGGGAATGTGCGAAGTCTGTAAATGGTGATAACGTGTGATGGGTTATTAGCCGCCATGAAATCGGTGGAAATAAATGATGGAGAATGTCTTGAGATTGGATCAAGACTGTTGCATTCAATATAGTATGATCAATGGTCAGGATTGGACCGTTTGAATTCCTTAACCTAATAGGTCTAGGGTTTAGGGTTTATGCTACTGACCTGTCTGTTTTCCTATAAGGTTGATGTTGTGATTCTTTCAGAGGTTGTTGGCAAAAGTTGTGTGTGTGTATCTAAGAGAAGAGATACGTGATTCTTGCTAGACTAGAGGAGAGAAGTTATATCTGTAGAGTGTAAGTGCAGAAGGTGAAGAGGAGCTTAAGCATATCTGCATTGGCATTGAGTGCTATTATCAGGTCATTGATATACCTGTTGATCTTTAACCACTTCAATAGTTGTGAAATCCCCGAATAGGGTAGCCTTAATCGGCTTGTTGAAAATCCTCTAACAGGATAACTCGAAGCTACTGAGTCATTGATATCCTTTAGCTATTGAGTTCTTGAAATCCTCTAACAAGGTACCCTTTATAGGGTTTAACCCTTAACCGGGTATTGTAGCCATTCCTTAACTGGGTGATCCCTAACAAGATCGGTTCCTAACAAAATCTATTGTATCTGTCTTTAACCAGACAAGGCTCCTAACAGAGCGGACTTCCAAAGAGTTCAAAAACAACCTTGTGGGTATTCATCCCCACCATGGTTTTTCCTAGTTGGGTTTCCATGTGAAAAATATATGTGTCATGTGTGATGCTTTCTTCATGTGATCTTATGATTGCTTTCTGATTAAGTGGTGATGCATGTTGATCTTCCTATAATATGTACATCTTTGATGGTAGATTGTTTGTTCATGCATTAGGGTGAAATGGGAATGAAGAGTTAGATTATATGAGAAGATAAGTGTCAACAGGTCTTTTCTTATCTTAGTTACACTGGGTTTTTCCGGTTGAACTCTGTTGAAGGACCGGTGCTACTGTTTGTCTATCAGTGCATAAGTGTTAGTTGACAAACTAGTTTAAGGTTGTGTTTTTGCCTATACTGATTCACCCCCCCTCTTAGTACCGGTTTGGTACTATTCATTCATCATTAAGTTATCAGTGAATTGGTAGCAATCAGAAAGTATACACTGATTGAGTGAAGATGATCGGTGGTGGCTAGTAGCAGTGTTATAGAAAGGTTGGAGAATCAGTAGAGAGCATAATCAACAAAGAAGAAGAAGAGGTTGAACCGATAAGGGTGCAACAGAGAGTAAGGTGTAACAGAGAGTGGGTTGCAGTAAAATATAAGGTTACTACAGTGAGAAGGTGAGTAGAGAACTGACACAGGATTGAAGAGAGAGAGGAGAACTGGTGGAGAGATTTGCATAAGAGTTACAAAGTTATTTTGTAACAAAGATATTACATTTGTATCTGATATATGTTTATTGTAGATCACTGAGTTGGAGCTCAGTGCAGGGGTTGGTGCTCCTTGGGTTGGGGCTCCTTGGGTTGGTGCCCTAGAGGAGGAGTGGTACTCCTTGGGTTGGTGCCTTAAATGTTGTAACCAAGGTTTTCATTGTGAGGCTATATTGGAGCAGTAGACTCCAACAAAACTTCTCACCGAGGTTTTTCCCATCTTGGGTTTTCCTCTTACATATGGTGTTATGTGGTGCCCCTTTTATGTGTGGTTGCATTTGTGTCATCCTCCCATCTAATTGGTATGTCTGCTTTATGTTAGATCTGTACACTAGTTTACACATATAGGATAGAAAAGGGTTAATTTTGGAAATCACTCATTTACCTCCCCTCTTAGTGACATCTTGTGTCCAACAATTGGTATCAGAGCCTAGATTCCCAGTTGTTAAGATTTCTCTAGCTTGGGTAGATTCTAATATTTGAACATAATGGTTTGTTTAGTGTCAACCCCTACTACAGTATTTGATGGTTCAAACTTTTTGTTTGGAGTCGTAGGATGGAAGTCTACCTTTCCTCCCTTAGGTTTGATGTATGGATGTCAATAGTAAATGGTTGCCCTAGTAAACTTAGTCCTCCCACCGATTCATATGTAGAAGGAAGAAATTGGTGTAATGATGTAGCAATGAAGGTTATATTCAGTGGGCTCACAGATGATATCTCCTCACAAGTAGACAGATGCAAATCAGCAAAGAGCTTATGGGATAGATTAAAGAAGCTCTATGGAAATGAGCCTACCACTGCATAATCAATTTGTAAAGACAAGATGAGAAATTCAACTCATGTGTCTGTAGGTGATGAATATAGATCTATCACTAGCTACAACAATCATGAAGGAGGAACCCACCTCTTCATGGCTCAATAATCAGAGGATGAAAGACACACATTTGAGAATGATCATGCAAACCACTCCTATCCGCAAGAAGTGTTTGGCAGTGATAGTGAAGGTGAACAAGAAGATGAAGAAGAAGTTGATCTTGAAGGACAACTTGTAACTGCACTGGATGAGCTTAGTAGAGTGAGGAATGAATATAAGTTATTCAAGAATGCTCTTGTTGTGGAACAAAACTGGTTGATTATATGCCTTGAAGAATATGAGAAATGTATCTCAGAGCTAAAGACTCAACAAGAAGACACCAAGGAGTACCAGTGTAATGATCTATCATATGCGCTAGAGGCCAAGGATAAATAATATCAGTAGCTAGTAGGAGATATGGAGAGTCTCTGAAATGACCTTGAGAAATGTCAGGATGATCTCAAGGTGAGAATCCAGTTTGATGGCAGCAGTGACGCCTTGGACAAAATGTTGAAGAAGCAAAAGCATGCCAAGGATACTGGAGGATTAGGAAGTGGTGCCAGTGAATGCTCCACCAGAAAGAATATCCCCCACAATGACACTATGTTTGTCTCCTCAAACGGAGATAACAAGGGATAGACCTTCACTATCTGGAATACTCCCCGAAATAAGGTTGATCTAACCACAACTGGTGAAGACATGAAGCTAGGGATGAAGACCGATGATGCAAGAAGGAGGAAAAATGCATATCCCAAAGGAAAAAGGATGATGGGAGAAGGCAGCTTTATCGGAAGAAAGAACAAAAGAAGACAACATAGAAGACCTCCTACCGGTAGAAGACAAGGAAATGCTACCACCATAAGACAAAGCAAGTGTGAGAAAAGAAGAGAACAAATGGAAGAGCTGCAGAGCATGGACAATCTAAGATTAATCCTCAAAGAAGTAGAAATGGAGATACTAAACTAGTAAAATATCCTCATGCATGGAAAAACAAATTTGTAGGTCACAAGCCTCCTTTCTTTGGTTATTGTTTTGTATGCAAAGATTATGGTCAATGGGTAGATGAATGCATAAAACGATCTTGAAATAAGAATGGAGTCTATCCAAGATGTAATGCCTATGGCCATAGTATGTCAAGTTGTAGAAACATGCATAGATATGCTCCTATGCATAATAAGAAAAGTCCATTTGTTGCCTCAAGAAATGCAAATAATGTATGTTATAATTGCAATGGATTTGGGTATATAAGTCATGAATGCAGAAATAGGAAAGTTCTATCATATGACAACCAGTATAGCAGCTATGCTCAACGTAGAAATAAGTATAAAGCATATGAGAGACAAAATGTTGCATGGAACAAGAGGAGAAGTATTCATATGCATTCAAGGAATGTATGGAGACCAGTAGCTGGCTATAATGGCTTAATCAGAAAAGAAGGAGCAAATCAGTATATTAGAAGGTCCCCCAATCATGTGTTTGGCATAAACACAATTTGATTCTACAACAATGCTTCTAATCATGATGCAGAATCCAGTAGAGCAAGGATCGATTAGCAAAAGAAGGAAAGACATACTCCCAAGACTGAAAATGGGAAGAAGAATGGGATCAAGCAGGTATGGAGGAAGAAGCAAGAAGATGCAACCATGGACCGATACTATGCATTCAATGCACAAGTGATATCTCCTAAGGCTTAAAGGAGATGTAGGACCTTAGGGGGAGTAGTACATTGACCATATCATTCACCCCCTTAGTGGAAGAGGACAAATACAAGAACAAGTTGTTGTCGGTAAGAAGAAAAAGGTGAAATAGGTGTGTGTATGATTGTTGCCTTGGCTACACACCTACAGATGAAAGATGGATCACTACTGCATGTGTTAATGGATGGTAAATTTGCAATTTGGATTAGAAGCAAATTCACACAAGAAGACAGGAGTTAGAGGAAGGTGCTTTGGTAGAGATGATGAACCAGTGTAGGAAACTCGTATGTGTAGTATATTACTGGTATGTATACTAACTAGTATCTACAAGTTATGTAAGACAATGAGGTCTAGGATCATTGCATTAAATCTGGTAGCATGGATTGAAGTGATTATGTCTCAGGTGGTGATGTAAAAGACCTGAATGACATATGATGGCCTGATAGTTGTGTTGGATATAACTAACATATGTTGAACTAGTATGTTGATATGATGATAATGTATGTTGTCATTGATATCAATAAGTGTAAGTGAACCATTATGCAGATTGAAGAAGTTGGTGAACCAGTATGAAGAGGCATGAGGAGATTCAGTGAACTGGTGTTGGGGTTTCACTAAGTGTGATTATCGATTGGTAGTCTCAGCTCTATGGTTATCAGTTTGGTGATCCATCTTGTATGATGCAACCGATGATACTTTGTGATGAGTTAACTAAGAGATGTGAATGAGATCAAGGTGCCACATCAACTTTGTGCATGTGAAAGATTGAGGCATAAGAAGATCGACTGCATTTGAAGTCTACCTGGAGAATGATCATTCTTCTTAATGGTATGAGAAGAAAGTGTGATGGGTTACTGATTCCCATGAATGGTGATGAATGAACAATGCAGATTGTCTTGTGATCTGTTTGAAATTATAATACTCTATGCAATATGTTTGGATGGTCAGGATTGGACCATCTGTGTTGTAAACCTAAGCATCTTAGGGTTTAGGGTTTATGTTACCAACCTAACTGCTGTCTATAAGGTTGATGATGTTTGTTATTGTAAATTTGTTGGAAAATGTTGTGTGTATGTATCCGAGTGAAGAGATACTAGACACTTGCCAAACCAGTAAGAGGTAAACTACAGAGTGTGATTGTAGAGTAGAGGATATGAAAAGGATCTTCTTTGGCATGTAGTGTTGTTATCAGATCGTAGTTTTTCTTGTTGTCTTCTAATCATTTCAACAGATGGAAAATCCCTTTACCGGGTAGCTTTAACAGGCTTATTGTAAAACTTGTAACCAGGTGACTCAAGATCATTGAGTTCTTTAAATCCTCTAGCGAGGTAACCTTTAATAGGATATATAACCATCCCTTAACCGAGTGATCTCTAATAGGATCAGTTCCTAGTAGAACCTTATTGTAAAGTCTTTAACCGGACTAGGCTCCTAATAGTGCGAGCTTCAAAAGAGTTCAAAACAAGCTTGTGGGTATTCATCCCCATCGTGGTTTTTCCCATTTGGGTTTCCATGTGAAAAATATGTGTGTTATGTGTTATGCATTTTTCATGTGATGTTTATGAAGTATTTGGTTGAAAGATTATGCATGCAAGGTTAATAGGTTATGGTATTTTTAGTATACCACATGTATATGTTTATGGGTGAAGTTGATGTTGCATAATTGATCGTATTTTAAGTATTTAGACCTATCAGTTTATGGTGTCTGGTGTCTTACTATGTTTAACCAGTATCACCATGGTTAAGTTCAGTAATGGTGATAACTAGTTGGTTTTGCTTTAGCTAGATACGTTGTTAAGAGAGTTTTTACTTGCACTGATTCACCCCCCCCTCTCAGTACCGGTTGGGGTATCTGTTGTTCATCATTATTCATTAAGTTGATCATGTATGCATGCATGTTTTTGGGCCTATGGTTTAATTTATGGCATGATAATGATATAGTTTGGCATTGTGTACATCTAGGGTCATGTCATATCTCGTGATGGATGTAATGGAGTTGAAAGATCATTAGTTGATCACATATGCACAACTCAACCGGTATATGGTGAAGATTGGACCTCTGGTTTTTAACCTAATAGGCAATGAGAACTTGAGATGTATGACTCAGGGGGAGTTGACAGCCATATCTTATGTTTATTATCAGACTTGTTGGACAGAGAGGGTGTGCATGTGTTTATCTCTATACCAGTATAATTGTGTCCTTTGAAGTATCCAGGGTTGTGAGGTATTTCAATGCCTATTCAATTGAACTCACAACTGGACTACTGTGAGTGTTGCTTGCAAAGAGGGAGAGTTACCTACATAGGAGAACATGTATTTGGTATTGGAAGAGATACAATTGGTATCAGTGTTAGCTTCAACACTTGATATCAGCAAATTGGGGTCATAATAGCTTTTGCATATCAAAGGGAGATGATGCAGTCTGGCTAACAAGTATGTTATATTCACTGACATATGTGCCTTCAATTGTTTTTAGACTTGTATATGCATGTGTTTCCAGTTTGCATATACACTTGGTTGTTGAGAAGTTGGTGTCATTTGGTGGTTGAGCTCTCCATCTCAAGTGTTGTGAATTGAGAGGATGCAGTATATGATGGTCAAAGGAGGAGAAGCATCCGGTAGAGAAAAATGGGGTTAGAAAAGTGTCAGTGCTCAGTAAACACAAGGAGGAGGGAAACCCTGTCAGTGCTCTTTGTCATTATTGTCAAAGGGGGAGAAAGATTTTGTAGTATGCTGGATACTACATGTGTTGACATCAATGCCAAATGGGGAGATTGTTGGCATTGTGTTGTCATTGATGTCAACCAGTTTAGGATGGTAACTGCTATGGGAGATGTATGTGCAGTACTATCATTGATATATACAAGATGTGATGTCTTTGATGTCACCTAGCCTATCATGTCACCGGTACACATGTTATTGATTAACTTGTGTTGAAGATATGGACAAGAGACCGGTATGATATGATAATCAGTAAATGATGATAGCTATAAGAGGGAAAGATGTTGGGCCTATTGATTGTGGTGAAGAGGGGGAATGCTACCAAAATCACATCAACACTAGAAGTGAAGTATGTGCAGGCCATTAGTATGTTGTGTAGGATGAAAAACAGCAAGACTCCCACCAGATAAAGATGCAGTCACCATATGAAGAGATGACTGATAATGAATGTGCCCAACTAGATAACATGTTCTTGTTTGAAGATATGCATACTCAAATAGGGAAGCCACATTGGTGCAATACAGGATACAGATGACAAGGATCCACTCCCACTAATAAGTTGAGATTATCTCCTATTATGCATGGAATGCATCATAGTCCTTCGAGATAAGACAAAATAATTGAAGGCAGGTGATTGAAGACTCACATCGGATGAATCGGTGAAACACTAAGTTGCCTTAGGTGCATGAGATCAAGGATGTGCACCAGGTCAGCCAAGTAGACAATGATGAGTTGCCGGTATAGAGATTGAAGGATATGGGTTTCACTTTGAAAAACATGTTAATAGAGGAACCAGTCTATTGATGAAGAAGGCAAGTTTGAGAAGTTGTGGATAGATGGAGATTGGTGAAGGCTGATGACATGGTGTCATCAAGGTGGTTGTTGGTAAGTGTTTCCACCAGTAATGATGACAAGGTGTTGAAGTGAAAGGCTCCCATCTATTAAAGATGTGCATAAGGTAGGCTAGCAAGTGTGTTGACCAGTTTAGGTGCTCCATCAGAAGAGAAGCATACTACAAGGATTGAAGGCAAATCAGTTATGGTATAACCGACAAGGATTATGAACTGGTAGATGAGCCCGGTTGTGTGAATGGTCGGTGATCCTATCCAAATAGACATGGAAGACTAAGTTTAGGTGGATGCCAAAAAAGGGGCCATGTGGAGTTGAAGTGGCATACATGCACAGATCGATGTGATGTGGTAGTGAAGTTGTAGGCAACTGGTCCAAGATTTATGGTGATTGTGAAGCTCGAAGAATGAAGGCAGAGGATTGTTGCTCAAGATCAAGGAAACAAAAAAGATCTAGTATAGACTGATCTTGCAGATTAAAGAGGGTCAAGGAAACTGCATCACGCGTGTGATTGATCAGACAAAAGGCCAAAAATTATGCTACAGATGGATAAAGATAGAAGATGTGTGTTGAAAGGAAAAGAGTATGGTGATGTTGATTGATGAGTTGTAAGTCATTAATCAGGGACATGAGAACTAATCAGATATGATGTGCCACAATGATCAGAGATCAGATTGGATGTGGATTAAGTGCATGATGGAAACCCTAGCATGCCAATGTTCAAACCAACATTTAGGCACAAAATTTGGCTATAAGAGTGTGAGCCAAATATGTAGTTGGTGTTGTTGCATGCGTGAGAAAAACTAGATAGCCAACCAGTCAAGTGCTCAATGACAATCAAAGAAGAGATTGAGTGTGTGAAAGAGAATCGGGTTGAAGAGTTCAACTGGCAAGAGTGAGGCAACCGACAATCTTCCATTAAGTTTGATAGAGGAGTATATTGGTGGTGACTGAATTGGGAAAGAAGATCCACAGAAGATTGAGGTGAAGATCCAGTAAGCTATGAACTGATAGCAATTAGAAAGTATACACTCACTGAGTGAAGAAGACTCGTGGTGGCTAGCAGTAGTGTGATAGAAAGGTTGGAAAACCGACAAAGAGCAGAATCGATAGAGAAGAAGAAGAGGCTGGACTGGCAAGGGTGCAGAAGAGAGTGGGTTGCAGCAGGAGAGAAGGTTTTTTGCAGTGAGAAGGTGAGCAGAGAACCGACTGAGGATTCAAGAGAGGAGAATGGGTGGAGATATTTGCATAAGTGTTACAAAGTTCTTCTGTAAAGAAGATATTACTTTTGTATCTGATATATGTTTATTGTATATCATTGAGTTGGAGTCGGTGTAGGGGTTTGTTCTCTTTGGTTTGGTGCCCTAAAATCAGGGGTTGGTGCTCCTTGAGTTGGTGCCCTAAAGTAGGAGTGGTACTCCTTGGATTGGTGCCCTAAATGTTGTAACCGAGGTTTTCATTGTGAAGATGGATTGGAGCAGTAGACTCCAACAACACTTCTCATCGAGGTTTTTCCCATCTTGGGTTTTCCTCATACATATGGTGTTATGTGATGCCCCTTTTATGTGTGGTTGCATTTGTGTCATGCTCTCATCTAACTGGTATGTGTGATTTATGTTAGATCTGTTAATTGGTTTACACACATAGGATAGAAGAGGGTTAAGTTTGGAAATCATTGATTCACCCCCCCCCTCTTAGTGACATCTTGTGTTCAACAGATTTGAACTAAATGAATTATATACTTATGATCAAGTGCAAAAGTGAAAAAGATCTGATTATAACTCAAGATAGAAGCATAGGATGAAGTTGTGTACCTAGATCTAGCAATAATCCATCGAAACAAACTTGCCCTGTGAATTTGGGGAAATGTAGCTCAGAACGTGTCGGTAATTTACACGGTCCTCCAAAAAATCCATGAAATGGAAAGGTTTTTTCTGCCTCTGCGAATGGACCCCAAATCTGAAAGTATAGCTACACACTTGCAACCTACACACATAAAAGAGAGGGAAAGGTGTTGGGACTGGGGGTTTGCCTTCAGGTCAAACCCCATTTTTGGAATTAACCAAATGTTGAAAGAAGGTACTTGCAAGTAGATTTAAATAAAAGACTAAAATGTAAGTCACCTCAAGGGAGGTTGCTGATAGAATGTAGATAGATTTTCTTGTGTGGAATTGAATGTTGGAATGAATCTCCTCTTCAATGGTTGAATCGTTGACTCGAATGCAACACGTAGCCTTGAAAGGAGACTTGAGAATGCTCAATGCTGGAAAAGAATTCTTGAATGCATGATCTCTTGTATTTGTCTTATGCCAAAATGGAAGGGGAAATGTGATTTATATGCTTGTCAATTAGGGTTAATTGAGTTAATTTTTGTCGCAAGCCGACACTGGGGGAGTCTTCCTGCTCAATGTGAAACCTCCAAAGAACATTTGAAAAGGGTCCTATCCCAGAATTGGGTAGGGGATAGGGGTACCACACTCCTATCCTAAGAGGATAGGGGTGCCACTCCCTTGTCCTAGGGGGGACAGGGGCGCCACGCCACTGTCTTGCCCTTATTTGCATGACATGATGCAGTTCAGGTAGTATAGAGGCCAAGAAAGATATAGTTCTGTAGCGTCAAGAAAGTCTCGAGTCTTTGATCTGGCTTAGGGATTCAAATCACATGTGTGAGGACCCTAATATGGTCGACAATTGCAAGGGTCACAATTTTATGACACTACATTTAGCCCCCACTTTAGTAGGAGTATAAGCATACAACAATACTACCTGTAAAGTACAATGAAACAAGATTAAAAAAACTTCTACCACATCAAGGAGGCAAGATACACCAAGCCCCAAGTGGACTAAGGATCTTATGACATTGATTGATGAAGTAAAAGGGAAGATCAAGAAGGGAAACCTGTGACTACAAGTAGAAAGGTTCCCCTCACTATGAGTCACAAAAAGATACCAAAATTATGAAGCAAAGCCAAGTTCACTAAATAATTCTAAGTATCAAAAAATGAACGTATGAGTGGAGTGTATACCCCCACGTTAAAGCGATCGTGTGCACCTTATCGGGAGTGATTTATTTAAGGTAGGATACACCCAAGAGAGAGAGAAGAGAGGGAGAACATTATCTCAATGATTTAGCCCCCAAGTAAGGAATAAACCCAAGGATAATGAACACAAAACACAAAGCACGAGGTAGTTTCCCTTTCCTTGGGGTCAGTATGATGTATGATAACTCATGTATATCATATATTTATAAGTGCATATAATAATCATCATTCCCCAAAGAAGGACACTACCTTGGAATAAAGGGAAGAGAGGATGTCTTTCAAGTCAACATGAAAGAGACCAAAAGAGATCTTAATACTTTGCATCATCCCCAAATAGACACTAAGGGAACAATAGAAGAACAGGGATATACATAGAAGAATGGTCACAAAAGAGAAAGAAAGGAGAGAGAGAGAAGTTCTCCAATGCTAATATTTTTAATCTAGCATGACATCTGCCTCCCGATCTTGATGATCACTATTTCAGAAAGGTGAGCAACATGCCAGGGGAGCGACATCAAGCACAATAGATGGAGCTATCATAAGATCCAAAAAAGGACTATGTTCATATTGCAAGTCACTTTGTTTGATTATAGGAGCTAGAATTAGAGTTTGTGAAAATTTAGTTGATAAATGCTTGTCCTCGTCAACATATTCATACTCACTATCATAAGCATTAGGAGTTGTAATGCCATCATCAATAACTTTTTCACCAATTTCTTCATCAAATTTTAGAGAAAGAGGAGAAAGAACATGAATAGGAGTAAAACCATCACATATTTTATGCAACTTATCATTTGGAGATGTAGGTTGAACATATTTATTAGGAGAAAAGGGAATCATGCCAATTGTTGGAGTCTTAGGAGATTGAATATTTTGAGGGATAACTTCATGAGCTTGAACACAACAACTTCATTGACATTCTCTTGCACAATGATTCCATTGAGTCTTAGTGGAAGGCTGAGAAGAAGGAGGAACACTTGAAAAAGTAGGAACGTTTCTCTCCTTGATAGTTGAGGGTTTAGGTTGAGGTCTTTTAGGTTGAAAAAGAGGAGAAGAATGCCTCTTCTCTCGATAAGAGGAAGGAGGTGGAACTGTACCATATAAAGGAGGAATGTAAGGTGTAGGAAGAAGACTAGGTCCATCATGAGGATGAGGTACAAGTCTAACCTTAGGAAGAATATTGTTGTTCTTCTTAGGAGAAGGTAGAGTCACATCCATAGGAATAGGTTGACGATCTTCCTTAGGAGGGAGATTAGTTCTATCCATGAGGGAAATAAATTTGTCTACAAGTATGATAGGAATGTTAAGTGTTGGGGATCTAGGTTGTGTTAGCACATATTTTTGCAAAATATTTTGTGCTATCTATTGATGTTTTATATATATATATTTTCATCATAAGAGCATTTACTATTGGATTGCATGTGCAAGAGATATGTTGTTGTGTCAGAGAAATCCAATTGTAGCCTAAATTTGCATGAACAAGTATCACTTGGGTATATTAAGGGATGGCATTAAGTGTGGTGACATTTTGATAACTTTCATCATGAAAGTTTTTGCATTGCAAGAGCACATTTTAGGGTTCATCACAGAAGCAGGGTCATGAGTGCATTCATAGATGTTTTCAGTGCCTTAGAAGTCCATTAGCATGGTTATGAAAAGTTACATTTGTGAAAGAAACCTTCTATTCATAAAGTATAAAAATCATGTTTATCGATGCGAGTCACCCCAATAAGATCATCTAAGGAGAAAAGGGTGTGTATCAATCGACAAAACTCACACTGATGAGTCTGATGGCATTTTCTTAGGGTGCGATCAATAGGAAAAAGTTTGGCGAGTTAGTGATCCATCAGGAAGAGCTACACCGATAATATAACAAGAAGGCAGAGTCATTGGCATAGTGTTCATTATCGGAAGCATGAAGAAAAGGTTACACTGATACCCGATGAGGTTATCAGCAGAACTTATGCCGATGTTAGATGGAGCAGAACACTTGTTGGTGATGTCATCAGGTTATTGGAAAGTGTCATCTTACGCTACCCCGAGACCTGATGGACTAGGTGCCGAAGGTGGTGTTATCGGCCTAACCTACTGCAATGAGGCGATACCTAAGGAGGAAAATACTAAGTCATCAGGGTAACTTAAACTATTGAGGAGAGGTGTTTTGGGTTATGCTGATAGCTAATGAGAAAGACAAGTTGGGCATAGAGAAGGAGACTTGATTGAGATAAGCTACACCAATCAAAGTCGAAGTCATCGGGATATAATCGACTCATCAGAAGGAGACATTTTTCATTACACTAACACCCAATGAGAAAGCAGAGATGGATGCGAGCAAGGAGATCTCATCGAGGAAACGTATGCCGATAGATTGGAGAAGTAACACAAGTATGAGGTAGATGTCATCGGGTCATCGGAGAAACATAAACTAAGTTGCTCTGATACCCGATAATGTGACCCGATGTAACAAATGAGATGCGAACTACAAAGGAGGACTCATGAGAATAACTTCTAACAATCGGAGGAACATATTTGGAACTATGCTGATACCCGATGGGAAGAATGTCACAGAGGAATAGGAGGGTACATCGAAATGGCCTATGCTGATGTGACATAAAAGTGAAAGTGAAAACTAGCAAGAAGGCAGAGCCATCGAGGAAGCTATAACCATCGTAATGAGGGAAAATGAGCTACGTCGATGCCCAATGAAGTGATCGAGGAGACCTATGTCAATCAAAAAGATGGGTGGCACCAAGTGATTGAATCATCGGGAGGAGTTGTGTCAACTAGCCATTGCAAAATTTAATTTTAATGAATCCACCCACCATTATTAAATGCAGGCAACAGATAGGTATGTGTTTGCAAGAGGCAAATCATAGCACAATTTCAATTGAGTAAATTCTCCTAATGTATTAAATCTATATATGGAAGTTTGTATAAGTAATTTGCATAACAGATTGAAGCTAACAGAGAGATTGAAGCAAAGTGAAACTGTAGAAAATTGAATTTCAGAAAGCTTGAAGGATTCGAATATGGAGGGTTCTAGTTCGAAAGGCAAGAAGAAGGTCATTGAAGTTTCTGAAAGTGCCTCAAAGAAGTCTAAAGGTGGAGAAAATGCATAGAAGCAGAAGTTAAATCATGACATGATTAACCATATGAGCTCACCAGGAGCCAAGTCCCGAAGGTCTAAGGTCAATTTACCTATTCGTGACCAGCTAGAGGATGATTTTAAGGAAATTGGTGATGCCTGGACTAGGGTTAGAGGCCATGAATTTCTCTTATATCATTACTCATGAAGGAGCAAGCCAATCCCAGTCTCAAAGCCATGGACGACTGGATTGGGTAAGCTAGTGGTCCCTAATGTCTTTGTAAATATTCAATTCTTGAAAACCCTGGCTAGGGCTTATAATTCCATGAAAAGATGTATCCAATTACAAAATGGTGATGCATTCATCCATCTTTTAGTAGCTACCATTCTGTTAGGCCCAATATAGAAAGCTAATGTACTAAGAGGGGAGGGGTGAATCAGTACTCCAAAACTTTTCTTTTGTAATAACCTTACTGCTATGCATAAATAGAATAGTGCAGTAACATAAAATAAAACTATAATCAACAGATAACAGTCATACATGATTCACTCCATAACACATATATTTTGGTCATGCAGAAACTCTTGGTTAGAGAGAAAAACTATGGTGGGGATGGCACCCACAACTTCACTACTGCAATAATAAAGAATGCTCAGTTAGAGCTACATTTAGCTATTTCTGATAGCTTACCCTATTAGGAGTATTAAGATCAGTTAGATCTACCTTAATAAAGGATTTGTACAACACTATATAAGTGTAGCACCTGGTTAAAGGATTTACAATTTATAGACTTGGTTAGAGTCTTTTACCCTGTTAAAGGTTTCTCTTACAACTTCAAAATATTACAATATAATCATTACAAATATCTGCAACTTTACATCTGAAATGTTAAAGCAGATTCTATGTGCTCTGAATAAGATTACCTAGCTTGTAGCATACCTCGGTAACCCATAATGAAACTCGGTAAACCCTTCTATTTACTCTGTTCTTCAACTGTTCACTGATAACCTTCTCGGTGACCTCTTTATGTCTCTGTAACAGTCTTCCTTCATGTATACACATTGCTATCTCATTGCATCTCTTATCACATCATATCATGTCTTATATCTAACCCTAGAATCATGCTGTATATATAGATCTCTTACAGTGGTGATCTGATTCATTGCTTTGATCTTACAAAAAGATTCTTCGATTAAACAAAATATCTCATAGGTTAGATTGATCTTGTAATCATGGACAATCTACTAGTGCAATTTCCAATGCAAAAAATGGTTAGATGTGCCTCAATCTTGTAACACATTTTCATGTGCATGTCTAGGTTCAATGTATCTGGTAAGACATTTCACTCGGTGAATATCAACTCGATGAGTTAACTTTACCACTTGGTAGCCATGAACCTTTACTCGGTAAACATCTCGATGAATACTGTGTTCTGTGACTACTTTCTTCAGTAACCGACTTCTCTGAGTGTACCGATTGCATGATTCGATAATACTAACCGACTAGAATATAGTATGACTTTGGATATGAAGCTAATGGCAATTTGATAAGTAGTAACAATCTCCCCTTTTGACATTAGTTGAGATGTTTGACAAAAACTACTTACAAAGTCATAACTAAAAATATATATATATACTTGACAAAATGACTATACTTGACAATATGTACAATAGTCAATAATATATGTAGATATACTCCCCTTATCATTATCCTTTACATAACTCTAAATTTTGCATGTTCGGTTCAGTTTTGTACTGTACTTGTGTGCTTTGTATATTCTACATATTCTGCTCGATAGACTCCCCTTATATACAATACTCAAAATTGTGTTATCAAAACTGTACTATTCTCCAAGTGTAGAATTACTCCCCCTTTGCTGGGCTTTCCTCCCCTATGTAGTAACATAATATTACTCCCCCTTTTTGACAAACATTAAAAACTTAATTTGCATCGGGAGGTGGTAACTAATCAAAAATAGTCTTATACTTGGTCTGGGCGTCAGTGAGGGTGACTGAGAGTGAGTCCTTGAGACTTTCCATTAGTGAGTTCTGTGTTTGAATATCAGATAAGAGTGATACCAAGCCATCAAGAGTGCTTCCCTCTTGGGTAGTTGATAAGCTTGATGAGAGCCAAGGAAGGAATAATGTTTGAAGGGTCATTATATCTATCCTAATTTTATGCTCTTCATTCCTTAGTTCTAACTATTGAGCCATGAGCTGTTGTAGCTTTTTATAAAAAGTCTGAACTGAATTAGGCTCAGTGGTCAACTTGGAGGAGAGATCGGTGATCTCTTTCTCAATTGCATCATTTTTATTTTTGATGTCTTTAATAAATAAAGAAAATGTACACAATTTCTGGAATAAATAAAGAATGTGCTTGAGTTAAGGGGTCAACTCAGCAATGAATTTGACAAGTTTTACCTTGCCAACAGCAATTGATTTTTGGACTTCCTCTATCATTTTTACTGTGAGCTCTTTATCCTTGAGCTTGCTTAGGGATTCAGATGCATCAACTCTAGATTTTTCAATCTGATTAAGGAGTTCATCCAACTGAATATGGATGGCTGCATCGGTTGACACTGTTGCTGATGGTAGCATTTCTATGAGCAGTGTCCTAACCTTTTGAAGTACCTTGTTCTTTTTCTATATTGCCAGTTTTTTCTCCTGTTCGGCCTTTGCTTTGCATAGTTCACTGAATTCAATGAGTGCTTGCCCTTTTAATTTGGAGATGTCGACATTGGGCAACACGATCGGCTTAGAGAAGTCAAATTTAAAACCATGCTTTCTCACCTTTTTCTCTTTTCCTTTTGTCTGGGGCACTAAGACAAGTGCTTGTGAGGCATGTTGTCCCTTGGTAGGTTACTCGGTAGATGCAACACTTTGCATTGTTCCTATAGCAGTTGCAGTGTCTCTGGATGGCTTGGTGCTAGGCGTCTCTACTGTAATATTTGTTGTGCTTGTCTGTCCCTGAGATGATTGATATTTTGTTGTCTGTTGCAGCTTCAGATTTGTTACCTACATCTTCTACAACTTTATATTTGTTACCTGCATCTTCTGTAGCTTCAAATTTGTTACCTTTGGTAACTTGTTCGGTGTCCTTGGGGGCTTCAGTTGGTACTGTTGGCTTCACTGGTGGATAAGGTTGAACTTGTTCTAAGACTGATTCACTAGACACAAGTTTTGCATAAGTGGTGCCTTCAATCATTTCTTGCTCTGATGCAGCTTCATCCATTACATCTTCATCAATTTGTATTGTGTCAACTGGGTCTGGACCTTGCTCGGTGACATCAACAATTTCAATTTGAGATTGTTCACCAACATCCTTTTGTTTGAAGATCTCCAGCCACTTGGCCTTAGTCTCATTCTCCATGTCAATATATAGCCCATTCATCAATTTTAAGGCTCTCTGTTTCACAATAAAATTTGAATTATATGTGGACAAATGCTCCTTGATTTCAGCTATGGACATGTCAGGAAATAAGTGGACAAGACTTCTTTCTCTTATTTGTCTCTCTGAATCCATTGCATATTTCCATCTGTTATCAATATGTGAGTAGAGTTCACTTGGAAGTGACTTTGCTAGTTCCAATGGTGTTAACCAAAACTTCAGAAGTGTACATATGGCAGCTTCTTCAATTTGTCATTTCTCATCATTGTTCCTAGACTCATACTTAACATATCTGAATCCTACAAACCCACTGTATTCCTTAAGACTGGCACAAAAGTTTTCAACACTGTGAATGTTTTCCTTTTTGCTCTTCACAATCTGGAATTTGTTAGCATCATCAGACTCTATATCACTCAACTCTTTTGCCAAAATGAGTCTCCGAGTAGATTTCTTGTAAGTCTTTGTTACCTTAGGAGCGACAACAATCTTTTGTTTCTTGCTCAGTGATGCAGCTGATGCTCTGGTGTTGGGTCTCTTTGTTGGTGGAGTCGGTAGGGCCTTTGAAATGTCCTGTTTCTTTCTTTTTAGAACTTTTCCCTTTGGCAACTCTGTGCTCAATGTTATTGTAGCCTCCTGTGCTTTTGATTCTTCCTCGGTAATGGCAAGATGGCCTTTGACATGTGTAGATGAGGATTCTTCTCTGAGTTTCTCAGATAATGCTTTTATCATCTTTGTTGCTTTCCTTGTAGCCTTAGGAACTATAATGCTCATTTTTACTTTCTCCTTTACCTCTTCATAGGGTCCATACCTTAGTTCAGTTGCATGCCTTGGCAATGATAGATAGGCATCAATTTGTTGCTGTGTGATGTCATGATCAATTTCATAACCCATTGGTTGCAACGATTGAATCCTCGGTTCAACAACATTTACATAGCAGTAATCAGTGTCGACTTCAAAACAAATATTGTCCTTGTATTTTTCAACCAGCTGTGGTGGAATCCTATACCTATTGTGCATTTTCTCTTGGAATTTACTAAAGTAATCATCCATGATATCATTAAAGTTATCTCCTAACTTCTTGATGTAATCATTGATCTGATGGGTGATAGGTCGATGTAGCTCCCATACTACTTTACCGACTGAGGGAAAGAATTTTTCAAAATAGAAAAACATATAGACAAGTAGTGAACCGAACTTGAGTGTGTTTGCCGAGTTGTTCTTCTTCGACTTCCTTATTGTGTTTAGGTTCTCAAATAAGTTCTTTAGTAGTACTTCGCACAAGTCTACTTTCATTCCCTTCTTTACTATTTTGTAGGCCAGGTTCACTGCAGCACATGGTACACTATTTTCCCTTGTAGATTGGAAGAAACAGTAACCAATGACTTTGATTGCAAATTTTAGTTCAACATCAGTGACATTATTCAATTTCAGTCTTCGGTAATCAGATTCTACTTCGGTTAGACTGATTAGCTCCTTTTGTGATATCATTTTTTGTGCACGATCATGATCGTAGATAGGGTATCCGGTGATTAGGTGAATGACTTCCTTCATGATCTTGAATAGTTGCTCTTGAAGCCACATGAAATCGTCATGTACTCTGCTCAATACAAACTTAACCCATTGGGGTTTGAACACATGAGGATAGACTAGGGCTTCAGTTAATCCCTTGATTCTGATATGTTCAAATGTACTATCCAGTTTGCCATCAATGCACAGTTCATCATATGTGTCACTAATCTCTACATGACCGAGTTCCTCAACACGACACTTGGTAAAGAATCTGACATCTTCTACCAATAAGACTCGATCCGGGATGAGTGAAAATGCAGTTTTATCATCCGGTTCTGAGGTGACTTTAGGAGTTAGGGAATACTTCAGAGATGGCTTCTCCACATTTTGGACAACTACAGGGTCTTGGATCTTGGGTGCCATGGTAGATCTCGAGTAAAAATTTGATAGGTTATCCTTAGGGTTTACAAGTAGCTTACTCTTTACACTCAGTAGATACTAGCAATTTGACTAGATCAAAAACTAGCTAAACAGTGTGAATAGATTGATGTAAATACCTTCAAAATTCACTCTGAATGAAATTTGGTGCCTTGATTCACTCGGCTCTACTTCTTGAAAACTTGGGTGAATGAAAATGACCGTGAAAACACTTTTAAGTACTCAAAAATACCTTATCGGGCTCCGTGCAAGTTAGGTCATGGTATTAAATGCACTCGGTTCACCTTTTACCGATTTACTTCATTTTTTGTTTTCACCGAGTATTCAACTTTGCTTTGTTAACCGTCTTGACAGGTTTCCTGTATAGTATGTAAACTGACTAATTGCATCTTAACTATGCAAATTTTGAATTATGTTCATAATAAAATAAGAACTGTTATGATTTAACTTTTACAAAATGTAGTCCCTTCATACCTTTTCTTGACTAATTTGAAATAGGTGCACCTAACTCAGTAGGTAAGGTGCTTTCTTCATTAGACATAATTTCTTTCTTTTTCCAAATCATCTTGAATTTTTCATTTATCTCCTTAGTGACTCTTCTCGATTGATCTCTGCAATCTCTAGCTAAATGTCCAACTTTGTGACAATGAAAACATGCCATACTGGTATTTCTCCATGATCTCCGGTTGTTCATTCCAAACCTTATAAAATAGTTGGCACTTATATGTCCATATCTTCCACAACATTTGCACCATATCCTCATATTGTAATCCCATGGTACTGTTGCATATTGTCGGTAAGAATCTGTGTGAGTTCGGTAACCTCCAATGTTTGCTCGGTGTGGATACTTCATGTAGTTCTTTTGCTTAAACCAGCATCTCTCGGTGCTATGTCCATAACTATTGCAGTTTTTACAAAACCCTTTGAATTTTGCCTTCTGATGGTTGTTAACAGACTTTGTTCTATAATGATTAGGTATGTGACCATATTTATTGCAATTATAACAATATCCATTGGACTTAGAGATATTCGATTGCTTGCCTTTTCTAATCTGGCATATGTTGGCAGTATGACCTTGATTTCCATAGTAGTAGCTAATAGGCTTCTTCCTTTTGATGTTATTTCTTTTTTCAGCTTGTTTTGATGATTCTCCTTTCTCAGTAGTATTAATTCCTTTATAACTGAGTCCTCCATCTTTGTATAGTCTTCTTGCATGTAGTTGCTCATCCAACATCTTGGATGCTTCATAACTTTTCTCCAATGATTCTTTGGATTTCTTTTCTGTTTCAAGTTCACTAGTCAACCTTGATACTTCAAGTTTCAATTATTGATTTTCATCATTCTTCAGAATTGCTTCATGATGAGCATAACCTAGTTGATCTGTCATATTTTGTTGAATACTAGTTATCCTCATGATTTCATCATCCTTATCAGATACTAGAGCTTCAAGTTGTTGTTTCTCTCTTTGTAGATCTCTTGCTTTATCCTCAGCTCTCCTTAATGCATCTAGATTTTCAGTCATTTGTGTACTAAAATGTTCATGTTCTCTTTTCATTGCTTTTAGTTGATCAGCCAATGCTTTGTTCTTTTCTTTCAAAATTCCAATCATTTCTTCAGTTTCTTCAGATATACTGTTCTCAAATGATGTCTCGATTTGTTCCACTAGCTCTTGAGAATCCTGCAAGTCATCAGATAATCTTCTACTTACTTTCAGAGATTTTTGCATTTGCCTCTGCATGTCTGCAATCACTTGATTTGCATTATCCAGCTCTTCTTGAAGATGCACAATCCTCTGAGATTGTTTGTAGCCTTCCATTGCTAAGATCTTTCTCTTTAAGTGATTAAACCCTTTTCCAAGATTCAAGCTCTAATACCAATTGTTAGGCCCAATATAGAAAGCTAATATACTGAGAGGGGAGGGGTGAATCAGTACTCCAAAACTTTTCTTTTGTAATAACCTTACAATTATGCATAAACAGAATAGTGCAGTAACATAAAATAAAACTATAATCAATAGATAACAGTCATACATGATTCACTCCATAACACATATATTTTGGTCATGCAAAAACTCTTGGTTAGAGAGAAAAACTGCGGTGGGGATGGCACCCACAACTTCACTACTGCAATAATAAAGAATGCTTGGTTAGAGCTACATTTAGTTATTTCTGATAGCTTACCCTATTAGGAGTATTAAGATCAGTTAGATCTACCTTAATAAAGGATTTGTACAACACTATATAAGTGTAGCACCTGGTTAAAGGATTTACAATTTATAGACCTGGTTAGAGTCTTTTACCTTGTTAAAGGTTTCTCTTAGAACTTCAAAATATTACAATATAATCATTACAAATATCTGCAACTCTACATCTGAAATGTTAAAGCAGATTCTATGTGCTCTGAATAAAATTACCTAGCTTGTAGCATACCTCGATAACCCATAATGAAACTCGGTAAACCCTTCTGTTTACTCTGTTCTTCGACTGTTCACTGATAACCTTCTTGGTGACCTCTCTATGTCTCTGTAATAGTCTTCCATCATGTATACACACTGCTATCTCATTGCATCTCTTATTACATCATATCATGTCTTATATCTAACCCTAGAATCATGTTGTATATATAGATCTCTTACAGTGGTGATCTGATTCATTGCTTTGATCTTACAAAAAGATTCTTCGATTAAACAAAATATCTCATAGGTTAGATTGATCTTGTAATCATGCACAATCTCCTAGTGCAATTTCCAATGCAAAAAATGGTTAGATGTGCCTCGATCTTGTAACACATTTTCATGTGCATGTCTAAGTTCAATGTATCTAGTAAGACATTTCACTTGGTGAATATCAACTCGGTGAGTTAACTTTACCACTTGGTAGCCATGAACCTTTACTCGGTAAACAACTCGGTGAATACTGTGTTCTATGACTGCTTTCTTTAGTAACCGACTAGACTATTCATACCGACTTCTCTATGTGTACCGACTGCATGATTCAATAATACTAACCGACTAGAATATAGTATGACTTTGGATATGAAACTAATGGCAATTTGATAAGTAGTAACACCATTCATGAAGTTTTTGATCTTGGTTTCGATTCCGATATGCCTCTGTCTTTTGAGAAGCTGGAAGAAGAATATACAAAGATGGATACTATATACAATGGGTGGAACTTGGCCATCCATAAGGCTAAGAAAGGGAAGTTGACAGATGAGGATTGGCCCCCGTTCAACATCAACATTTTTAGATAGTATTTGCAGTATACGTACATGGCATGCAGCCAAGTGGGAGGAGTTGAGGTTCCAGATGTGGCTCACATAGGACCTTTAGTACTTTCTACAGATACACAAATGCATGAGCCAAGATAATTTGATTATGCTTCCTACATTGTGGAAAAAATGCATGAGGGTTTCTTAAATCTTCAGAATAACCCTGATAAATCTTTTAAATTTTATTCATTATTGATGCACATTATCTTGTTTTATAGATGACCCAGGGGGTTGTGGCCTAAAGAATTGAAATTAAATGTTCATGGTAAATATGGGCAAGAGAAACCAATACAATTGTGGGTATTACTATGGGATTCTTGATTCATGAGATCCCATTACATCAAATTTGAAGAGATTTTTGTTCAACCACTATACAAAGATTTTGGGGTTTCTTGTGACGGATCATTCTTGGAAGAAATTAAAAGATTTCTTAGACCCCATGAGCATGGAGATATAAAGGTGAATCATAATTGGGGTGATTGGTACATATGCCAAGATTTCTCATATGTTAGAATTTATAGGTTTGATGGTGCCCCTTATATGTTACCAAGATTGGTGCCTGATAAAATTGCATAATTGGAAATTGTAAGGCAGTTAAGTGTCTCTAATGCACATCACTTTGGGGATTCCCACAAGCAAGCCTTCTTACCTGGAACTCTGCATTTTGGTGATTTCACCACATTATCAACAAAGGCTTATGATGTTATTGACAAAAACTTTATATAGGATTACAATCTGTATGAGCACACAAGTAGGAAAAATTATGACCTAGAGGGCTATTTACACCAAAGCAGAAAAAAGAAGAATCTTGGCAATTATTTTCATGAGCATATTGAAGCCTTGGATATCTTTAGAAACAAGGAGTTTGAAGAAGCTATGTAAATTTTTTAGGATTTAAATCAGAAATTAGAAGAAAAAAGACAGAGACTAGAGGAAACGGAGGAAGGAGAAGAAGTTGAAAGTGAATCAGGTGAAAATGAGGTTGTCTCAAGGTTTAAAATGCCTAAAAGAGAAGAGGAACCTGAAGCACATGATCAAATTGTTGTAAGCATGAATGTTGATGTTGATTCTAGATCGAAGGAGCACAACACCTTTGTGTTTGATGATGTTTTTGTTAAGTCTAAAGAGTTTAGGACCTTTTTGTATCAATTCAAAGGCAAGAGATTGAGGGATGCAATCCCTAATATCACCTCAAATAATGAAGCAGAGTTAACAAGGAGGCTGAAAGCTGAGATTGATGTGATGACCCCTCTAAAAGGGAGACAATTGCTTTCAGAGGTGGGGATTATTCTTTTTCCTGGCTGGGATTTGAGTGCCTCCTACATTTTTGAAAGTTTGTTAAATTCAAAAAATAAAGAATTCAAATTGGATATTCGGGGAGTTGATGATGTTTTCATTGGGTCAAGGTATGACCAAGATGAGGAAGCTATGTTGCTGTGGTCTCTTTATCCCCCAAACAAAAGGCCAAAAATAATTGATGTTGATAAAGCTTTCGGTCATATGATGAAGTTAAAAGTTGGTGAAGTGGATCCCATGGTCATAGCAGATATGGGGATTGATATTTCCAAATTGAATAAGGCACAGATGAAAATGTTAGAAAAAGAAGAAGGGAAATACAAGTCACTATATGAAGAGCTCTTGAGGAGAAGAGGTCAACCTATAACAGATGAATCAAAATTCAAGAATAAGTGTGAGGAATTGAATAAAGAAAATAAAAATTTGAAAGAAAAAATGTAGAACATAAGGGCAGACACAACATGTGTCTTATTTTCAAAAAGATTTGAAAAGATAAATGGTGTTCTTGAAGACTTCTAGACAGTTTACCAGAAGAATATGCATAATAGTACATCACATAGGTGAATCTCTGATAGATTACATATGCTCTTGCAGGATAAGAAGGCTAGTCATGCATATAGTACAATTATTGAGAAAATATAAAGAGTGATTAAAAAGCATGAGAATTTTGATGTAGAGATGGAGGTTAAAGATGATGATTGTCAGGGAATTGTGTGGCATGGTATTCCAAAAGTGATAGATGAAATAGGGCAGGTTAAGGACGAGAATATGTGGATTACAGAATGCCAATCATTACTTACTGCTTCCCTAGATATTGCATGGGCTAACATCTTGGACATGGTAGAGACAATGGACCAGTTGAAAAACTTTGTGACTATAGAGATGATAGTGTAGGATATCATCTTCAATGCCAACACTTACAAGGATGAGGCCTACCTATGACATGTTCAAAAATGTGGTTTGTTCCTAGATGGCTAGAGCTAATTTGTGTCCATTGTAATATGTTTTGTAATATTGTTAGTTGTTATAGTAGTTAGGGAGTTATTAGTTAGTTTTTTTTTTTAATTTTTAGTTTGTACGAATCAAAGGGCATGTCCTTTCATTTGTGCCTTTTGAGTCGCATATGTATAGGGAGTCATTTTTGTATACAAAAGAGAGTTCAGAGTTTACAAGGCTCCAATATTTCAGATTGTCTATTGGGACTAGAAGTGTTATGTTAAAGAAAGACTATAGAAATGAAAATTCATTTTTGTGCAAGCAAGAATATCATGAAGTACCTATGAGTCTGTAGCTTTTGTATATCTATTTATTTCAAAATTAATATATAAGATTTGTTGTTTTTCTTCAGATCATTTTATGTTACATGGTGTTGATGAATCAAATTCTTTGGATAAATCTAAATAAGATTTGTTGCAATGTGCCATCACATGGTGTTGTGTAGGAAACACAATTGTTTTTGTTATTCTTGAAACACACAATGAAACCATTGTAGTGATAGTCTTGCATATTTGTGATTTTTTCAAACTGTCTCCAAAGTTGATTACAAATATTTGTCCACTAAGTAACATATAAATTGTCAGACAAGGCACTGATCTATTATTAGTTTTTATGAGTAAATTTGGTGTCCATGAGGTCTTGATCAAGGAAACATACTTCTTATTCCTATTAGTATTGTTCTTTCATAATTACTTAAGGTTCCAACAACATTATTTTATAAGCATTCATTCACTATTAATCACATTCAAGTTTTCATATTAAAGCAAGTTAAAAGCACATAATAAAGTAGACTTGTAGGAAACACTTTGCCATTCTTGAATATAGCTAATTTGATAAGTTTAAATTCACTATAAAGAAGTCTCTTTGTGCTTTGAAGATTAAGGTATACCCACCTAGATCTAGTGGAGCCTAAAGTTCAGAGGAATTTGGTCTTTGACCATTCCTGGTCGTTGGCCAAGGCTGGTTGAGAAATCAGTAGGAGATTTGGCAAAGCTCTAAGATTTCCAATTTGCGGTTTTGGGAAACAACAGATTGGCAACTCTGCTCGGGAGTTGTCATGGGAAGTGTTCAGAATATTTGGTGGTTTGTTTAAAACTCTACTGGAGGAAGGATCCCAAAAGATTAATAAAAATATTGTTCCTCTTAGGAGGTGGCGACTCTAAATCTAATACATGAGTAATAGTTGGTATTTTGAGAAGGTAAGAGAAACCCCTAGGAATTTATCAATAAGATTAATGCAGGGGAGAAGGTCTCTAAACAAGTGACAAGATAATATTGTTCAATTGAGTCCAAAGAAAAGATACAAAGAAAAGAAATCAACACCAAGTATGGCATATGGGGGTTATAAGAATTTTCCTAGTAGAGAGGATGGCTCTTCATTTGGTGATAAATTTTAAAATATGGAGGAAAATCCTTTCTATACCTTAAATGCAAAAGATAATAATTGCGGCCATGATGAAACTATGACTACTGAGGAACATGAGGATAGGTAGTGGGATGCAATTATACGTAGAATGGCTGACATAAATGGAGATGAATCCAAAATGGCAAAGGCTCTTAAGAGACAACTAGATTGGGTATTGCAGAAGCTTAGATTGGAAAGAGATACCATTCAAGGTCCTAAGTCAAACAGGGTTGAAGAAGAAAAAGGAAGAGGTGAGGGAGGTAGACTAACAACCCCTAGGTATAGTCCCCCTCACATGAAAAACATGGAACAACCATTTAGGATCTTTAATAATCCATTGTCTGATGTTTTGGATAGTGATTATGAAAAAAGAGATAAATGGAAAAATATACCCTACAATGAGAATAAAAACCAATATAATAATAGACAATACAATAATCACAATAGTGAAGGAAGAATGGGGGAATTATTGGTAACTGGGATTATAACAATAGGATCAACAATGTAAGTAATAATAGAGGTAACAATGGTAATGGAAACAATGGAAATGGAAATAACAATAATCAAAATGGTGGTGGAGGCGACAATGGAAATGATGGTAATAATAGAGGAAATGGAAACTATCAAAATAACAACTATGGTTGCAGAATGCCTATGACCATTGAAAGGTATAAATAGTTGGATTTCAATGGGATAGTTGGATATCCGAATCAGATTTCAAGTGATTTAAGATCAACCATCCCTAAGTTCACAGGAAATGGAACTGACTCTACAGGAGAACATGTAATAAATGTAAAGAATACCATTGAAGAATTTGAAGCCCCTTACAAAGATGATTTAATGAATTTGTTTGTTCAGTCTCTAATAGAGGATGCAGGGGAATTGTACAAAAATCTTCCTGACAAGTGCATTGGTAGCTAGCAGGAGTTTGTGACACAATTCCTGGAAGAGTTTGGAGACCATAATGATACTTCATTTGCATCTCATGATTTGACAAGCATAAAGAAAAATCAAAATGAATTACTTTTTGAATTTAATAAGAGGTTTAATAAAGTGCTTAATAGAATACCAAGGGATATTAGACCTTTTGATTCATTTTTTATTGACTTTTATTTGAGTGCTTTTGATAGCAAAACTCACTATGAGATTATATCTCATAAGCCTACCACCTTGCAGAAAGCATTTAAGACAACCACTACCATTGAAAATAATAGAAAAGTTGCTAGGAGAATTGGAAAGAGAGATGATCCAAAACTATATAATCCCAGAGAAACAAAAAAGGATGAGTTTAGCCAAATCATGGACATGCTAAAAGATATGAAGGGTAAGCAAAACCACAATGAGAAGCCGCCTCCATATAGAAGCAACAAGCCAATGAATTACAATAGGATGAGATTGCATGACATTCCATATAACACAAACTCGAAAGATGTTAAGCCAATCAATGCCAATCCAAACAAAGAAACTCCTGATCCATTGAAAAAAGTAAACAATTTTGTAAAGGAATATCCATGGTGTGAAGTCTATAATTTACCCCATGTCACAAAATAATGTATGATTGCTCAAGGTTTTGTAGAAGAAAAGGACCATGAGGATGAGTATGACCCCATAGTGAATGTCATTTCATCAGATCCATTTTGGGGTAGGGATGAGGATTCATCCGAGGATAAGTAGTCATCAGATGTACAATGGAGAAGAGAGAACTAGCAGTACAACATACATCAAGTTTTCATTGATGATTATGCGAACACCCAGCCTTGAGGAGATTGTTCCATGATAAAGAGCTAGTGCATTCCTTGAGAAACTCAATAGATGAAGAAAAGAAAGCTTATACTGTGGTAGCAGTAGCATAGGCAAAAAACAATTATCAGCTAAGGAACAAAATAGTGAACCCAGAGAAAGGTAAGCCATCCAGGATATTTGCAAAGGTTCCTAAAGCTAGTGGAAACAAAGACACCATCACCAACAAGGAAAAGGAAGGTGCAACAGAAAAGGTCAAACAAACAAAACCTCCTAAATTGACAAAGCCAATTGAAAGGAAACAAATTAGTAAGCCACTTTCAAGTTGTGGTTCATTTATGTCTCAAACTTTATCGCAGGTGAAAGTATCTTTGCCCTTGCTTGAAGTAATGAAATTTCTTGATTACAAAAATGAAACAATCAAGTTTTTGTCTAACGTTTTTGAAGTTAATAAAGAGGATTATAGGCCAAGAGCTAAAGATCCACCTGTTGTCTATTTGGGAACTTCTATCACTAAGAATCTTACCCAAGTTGATCCTTTTTATCTAACCTTGTTGATTAACAATAAAATGGTTAAGAATTGCATGATAGATTCAGGTGCAGACTAAATAACTTTCACTACACCATGGGGTACATATTTGTATGCCAGGATACCATTTGGACTTACCAATGCTGGAGCTAATTTTCAAAGGGCCATGGATGTAGCCTTTGAAGGCCTCATTGATTACATTCTAGTTGTATACTAGGATGATTTGACAACATACTCCAAGAAAGTAGAGAACCACTGTAATGATCTACATCAAAGCACTAGAATATGGTATTTCTCTAAATCTAAAAAAATGTCATTTTGGAGTCACTGAAGGTAAATTGATGGGTCATATTGTATCTAAAGATGGAGTAATGATTGACCCTGAGAGAAATGTAGCCATTGATAAAATTCAGATTCCTAAAACAGTCAAAGCCATTCAATCATTCTTTGGACAAATTAATTTTGTGAGAATATTTGTGTCAAATTTTTTTGAGATTGTAAAACCTATTGCAAAGATGTTGAAAAGGGGTGCAGAGATAAAATGGACTACTGAAGAAATTGAGTCTTTTGTGAGCATTAAAAGGGCCATCAAGGAAGCACCTGTACTTAAATCTCCTGATTTCTCTAAACCTTTTTAAGTATTTTATTTTGCTTCATTTCATACTATTGTTGCGGTTATGTTACAAAAGAATGATGAAGGTCATGAATAGCCAATGGCATTCTTTAGCAAAACACTACAAGATTCTGAGTTAAATTATGATATAAATGAGAAGTAAGCATATGCCCTAGTAAAGGTTGTAAAATATTTTAGACCATATTTAGTGGGAGCTAATGTCATTGCATATGTTCCTAATGCAGCAGTCAAGGATATTTTCAGGCAGACTGAAATTACTGAGAGAAGATGCAGATGGATCAATCAAATCCAGGAGTCTAACATTGACATCCAGATAACTAAATTGGTAAGAGGTCAATGTTTGGCTAAACTGATGATAGAATCAAATTTGGAGGCAACACAGATAAATCAGGTGGAATTAGAGGAGGCTCAAATAAGCATTGAAATGTGTCCTTGGTACAAGAATATTGTCTATTATTTAAAACACATGAAGTGTCTAGAGGATTTAAATGATAGTCAAAAAATAACACTTAAGCTTCAAGCATCTAGGTAAGTATTTCTTAAAGGTGATTTATATTGGAAAAATAGGGATGGTATCCTTTTATTTTTTTTGGATGTTTATCAAGAACAATCTATTTAAAGGAATTGCATGAAGGTGTATGTCGGGGACACTTTTCAGTGAAAACCACTACCCATAAAATACATAATGTTGGTTACTATTGGCCACAAGTCTTTAAGGATTTTCATACATATTAAAAAATGTGAGGCTTGCCAAAAAAAATTCAGGAAAGCTTAAATATGATGTAGCTCTTCCACTTATACCCATGCAGACTAAACAACCTTTTCAGATGTGGGGTATTAATGTCATAGGATAAATTGGAAATAAATCCAGTGGAGGACACAAATGGATTTTGGTAGCCACTGATTACTGATCTTGTTGGGACTAGTAGTGTTATGTTAAAGCAAGACTATAGAAATGAAAAGTCATTTTTGTGCAAGCAAGAATATCATGAAGTACCCATGAGTCTGTAGCTTTTGTATATTTCTTTATTTCAAAATTAATATATAAGATTCATTGTTTTATCTTTGGATCATTTTATGTTATATGGTGTTGATGAATCAAATTCTTTGGATAAATCTAAATAAGATTTGCTGCAGTGTGTCATCACATGTTGTTGTGTAGGAAACATAATTATTTTTGTTATTCTTGCAACACACAATGAAACCATTGCAATGATAGTCTTGCATATTTGTGAGTTTTTCAAGCTATCTCCAAAGTTGAATACAAATATTCGTCCACTAAGTAACATATAAATTGTTAGATAAGGCACTAGTCTATTATTAGTTTTTGTGAGTAAATTTGGCGTGCATGAGGTACTCATCAGGGAAACATAATTCTTATTCCTATTAATATTGTTCTTTCATAATTACTTAAGGTTCCAACAACATTCTTTTATAAGCATTCATTCACTATTAATCACATTCAAGTTTTCATATTAAAGCAAGTTAAAAGCACATAATAAAGCATAGTTGCAGGAAATAGTTTGCCATTCTTGCAAATAGCTAATTTGATAAGTTTAAATTCACTATAAAGAAGTCTCTTTGTGATTTGGAGATTAAGTTATACCCGCGTAGGTCTAGTGGATCCTAAAGTGTAGAGGAATTTGGTCTTTGACCATTCCTGTTCATTGGCCAAGGCTGATTGAGAAATCAGTAGGAGATTTGGTAAAGCTCTAGGATTTCCAATCTATTGTTTTTGGAACCAACAAGTTGACTTAAGGGTAAGATCCTATTTTTCTTCCATTTTTGATAAGATTGAAAAAAAGCATCACTCCTTGATGGATGAGATTAAAATTTTTTAGGAAAAAAGAAATCAATAGGAATACTAGGGCATCTTTCGGATGGACAAAATAAGCTATGGTTCACAGTTATGATTTCTCCATTGTGAGGAAATTTTAGACACTTGTGGATTGGAGAAGCAATAGCCTTCATGGAAGATAGCCAAGGATAGCCCAACTTCACATGGAATTGCTCGGAAGAAGGTATGATAACAAAGTCAACATCCATGGATTTAGTCTGAACTTGAACAAGAAGGGTGATAGAGCCAATAGTAGGTCAAGAGAATCCATCAAATAAATTCACTACTACATTAGAGGCATCATATATGGGTTTATGCTATCATAAAGTGAAAAGATACTCCTTAATGATGATGTTAACCATGCAAGAGGGATCAACAAGAGCACCACGACAAGGGATGTCCTTAACCTTCGCAACTATGTATAAAGGGTCATCAGGTGCTCTAATGGTCTCACTAGGGTCAAATGTAATACAAGAATTCTTAGGTGTATCTTGTTTTTCTACCATATTTACCAAGTTCCGAGCCATAAAAGTGATTTCCTCAAAGGAGAAAGAAGTATACTCAATCTCAATCACATTAGAGATATGAGAAGGCAAAGGATTGGTAAAAAAATTAAGATTTTGATTAGGAGGAGCTACTGATTTATTGCCCTTATCATTCACACCTGCCACATATATAGTATTGTTGTCAATCAAATCTTGAATCTTATTTTTCAATCCGAAACATTTCTCAGTATCATGACCAGGCTGATGATGAAATTGACAAAACAAATTGTTATCAAAATAAGGGGATGCAAATTTAGAAGGATCAACTTGTTTTATAGGAGGAAGTTTGATCACATTTATGTGAAATAACTGAGACAAAATACTATGTAATGATTCATTTAAAGGAGTAAATTGTCTTTCTCTTTTGAAAAAATTAAAAATAGAAGGCACACCTGTTGTAGCATTCACATTGTTGTTATTGATTGTGTCACTGAACTTGATGAATCTTTTTGTTGGTTTGAACTTTGCAAACAATTGTTGAACACTCTCCCCCTTATCACTAGGATCCATAGGAGTAGATTGCTCCATTTGACTCACAGCTAGTTGATAATTGCAGAGTGTTGTGCATAACTGCAACTCAAACAAAAGAAGCTTTTCCTTGATATCTTTTTGCAAATTAGAAATGGAAATTCATTGAATATCATTATCAGGTACATGAAAAGAAATTTGAGAACACGAATGCTTATATCTACCAGTGAAATCAGTCACTTTTTCTTTAACACCTTGTTTACAATGCATTAAATCATTCAAAGTGATTTTAGGACCAATGTTATTTTTAAGTTGTTGGATGAAAGCATTTGCTAGTTATTGAAAAGAAGTGATGGAATAAGAAGGCAAAGAGCAATACCATTGTAAAGCCTTATCTCTTAATGTTCTTGTAAATAGTTTTGCAAGCAATCTTTGATCATAAGCAAAACCAGTATACAAGGTTTCAAATGTTTTAACATGTGTGAGAGGGTCACCCTTTCCATTATAGAGTTCCAATTGAGGGGCCTCCACATGCTTAGGTGGCACAACTTTAACAATATCAAGAGAAAGTGGGCTCGCAACATCAAAGGTGGGCACACTAAACTTGGATTGACTCATAGAAGCAATTTGTTGTTGTAAGAAAGACATGTTTGAGCAAGATTGTTAATGGTTGCTTCGGTTGAAGAATTGATGTTAGACATGGCTGATTGAGAAGGTGGTGTGATGCTATTGAAGGATTAAGGCATGGATTGAGAATAAGGTGGTGGGACATTATGATAAGTAGGCATAGGTGATGATTGTGTAGGAAACATGACACTCAAAGGAGGAATAACATTGTTGAATGACTTGCCCCCTTGTGTCACATTGATTGGTTGAGGGATAATAGGAATACTTATGGAAGACATGGGTAAAGATGGAGGATTAAATGAAGAATATGGATTACCCCCATGACCAATGGTTGTAGGAATGCCATTTTGAGTTGATGTAGCCATGATATTTAAAGTGAAAGTAGGAACACTAGCCATTGGAGTGGTCAAAGGTGTTGGTGTAAATAATTATTCATGTTGGATATTATTACACCTTACTTAAGTTTACTTAGGTACATTCATTTCATAGTAGTTTGGGTATGAGACACTTGGGTGTTTGTGCCACATTGAGATAGTGTGTGTAGGAGAATTTCCACCTTTTATGGTGTTGATCTTGTTGTTACACTCCACATTCAGTGGGTGATCCACCTCATGTGGAATATTATATTATTTCTCCTACCTACCCACACCTATTTCCTACCTACCCTTGTTTCTTATTGAGCCACATGTCATGTTTATGTGCTCACATATTCATATAGCCTTGCCTATATAAGCAGGCTCATATTCATTGTATGTAACGATTGATGATCTAGTTGATCAACATTTTCATCTTGATAGAATACAGTTTATTTCTATCATATATTTTATCTCTCTTATTTGTGCTTTCCATTGCCTCCTGATCTTGGCAAAATCTCACATGGTATCAGAGCCATTAGAGTGTCATTGGTTTGCTAATTAAGAGAAATTTGATGCTATTTGGGGTTTGCATTTTGGAGCTTTCTATTGCAGGTTTTTATTGGAGCTTGATGGGTCAAATCTGAGGTTACCAATGGATTTAGGAGGTCCAAGAAAGTCAGTTTTTCCTTTTGTTTCATCAAAATCGGACTTCGGAGGCCAAATCTAGAGGCATTTGAAGTTTGATGCTGCGATAGAAATTTTCCAGAAATTATAATTATGCAGACAATTTTCAAATAGCGATATCTCACTCATTCGAACTCCTTTTTTCGAGCATTTTTTTTTGTTTTGGGGTAGAATTTCATGATCTGGATAGTGGTGTAGGAGTTTTCTAATTTTCAGATACATATTTTTCAAAAATCATGAAATCCTAATTTTTACAACTTTGGAGGCTTCATTTGGGCTCATATGGACTCCTTTTCAGGTGCCGTTTTTTTTTAAAGTGCATATTATTTCATCTACTTTCATAATATGCCATCTATTTGCAGTGATTTTAAGTAGAAATTGTACTTTCAGTATTTGATCATTTTTGGCATATTTGGTACTTGCATTTTTCTTGGATCTCAGTTTAGATCACTAGCAGTATTTGTTGAAGTCTCTTAGATCTCATTTTTGAGAAGTTGTAAATTGAAATCAGAAGTCCTCTTTGCCTTGTTTTGCAAGTGGCCCATTGTATACGCACTAAGTATAAAGTGCCAAAATCACCATTTTGGGGGGATTTCTTGATTGAGTATTTTGGGGGGGTGTCTTGTGTGATTGTGCCTCTCTCTATCTTGTGTTTTTTCATTTTGGTGCTATGGGTTCTCCTAAATCTCCACTTTTAACTCCTCATAATTATGCATCATGGAAAATTAAGGCATGGAGTAAACTAATGGAAAAAGGACTCATTCATTATGTAAATGAAACTATTATAGTGCCACTTGATCCTAAGGCTGACCATAATGCTCAAATTGAATGGATTACTAAGAATGCTATGGCACTTGGAACTCTTAGAAAGTATGTATCAGATGACCTCATTTTTCACATTGATAAGTGTACTACAATTAAAGAGGCTTGGGATATTTTTAATAAATTGTATGGTCAAGTTGATGAGATTAAGGGCTATAAGCTTGATAGTGAACTCACAACTTTGGATCCCAAGGATTTTGATACAATCCAAGATTATATCACAAAATCAACTGAGCTAAGAGCAAAGCTAAAGGATTGTGGAATTGACAAAAAGGATGCTAAATTGGTTTATAACTTGTTGGACAAGCTTCCTTCAGAGTATGCAGTCTTTGTATCTAGCTTTCAAACCCATAGGTTAGCTCAAGGTTCCTCATACACTTCTCCCTCATTTGATTCATTCATGGAGATGTTGATACTTGAGCAATCTAAGTTGACCACGATGGGGATTCTCAAATCTTCAAATTCACAAGCTTTGGTGGCTAACAAAGGGAATCAAAGTAATCAAGGAAAAGACAAGAATCAAAAGCAACCTACATCTAAACCACAACAAGATGGAGCACAGTTTTCCTCTCCACAACAAGGTGATTCACCATTCTCACCTAAGAGGAAATCATATAAGGAAAAAAAATTTGTGGATATTGCAAGAAGTCAAGACATGATGAACATCATTATTATAAGAAGGATATTGATGAGTTGAAGAATCTTCTTGAGAAGAATAGAATCAACCTACCTTCTAGAATGTCTACATCGACTTCTTCCAAGGATAAAGGAAAGGATCACTCTTTTGGGACAGATAAAGGAAAGGGACAAGCTCTTTGTGCTACTACAAGTCATGATTCAGGGAGATGGCTTCTAGATTCAGGGGCTTCTCATCATATGGCATCTTCGCAGTCTATGTTTTCTACATTTGAGCCTTGCCACATGCCACAAATTTTGATGGGTAATCATACATACATGGATGTGATTGGGAAAGGATCTATTGCCATTGGGGATAACTCCTTCAATGATGTGTTGTGTGTACCCCACTTGACAAATAATCTTCTTTCCATTTATCAAATCACACATGGGGAAACTAGGAAAACTGTGGAGTTCACACCTAATTTAGTTATCATTAGAGACTTGGAGAGTGGAGCTATCATTGCGACTGGGGTGGTTGATCATGCATCTTGGTTGTACTCTTTTTTAGATTTTGGTCCTATTGATGAGGTTGATTCTACCTATGTTAATGATTCAGATTTTGAGGAGAACTTTGGGCATTTGAACTTGGGGATTCTCACATGTGACCCCATTCTTGAGCCTTGCATTTCATCTCCTTCTATTGATATCACACTACCTATTGCACCTGATGATGCAGCTAGTGCGACAGTTTTGCCTTCTTATGATTCAATGCAGCAAGATATTTCATGTCTTCCAGCTTCAGTTGATTGGGATGCCTACTTGACAGACATTGCAGGTTTGTTTATGGACTCCTACATTGCAGATTTGGGAGACACCATTCATGACATTCATCTTCTCTTTGATTAAGATGATCCTTCTTTGATTGTTGCGAGGGATAACTCTAACCCTCTTGTGCATTCTCTACATGATCAATCTTTAGAGGTTGACATGATTGTGGATACTTTTGTACAACACTTGGAGGAGGTCTCTTTATCTTTTGAGGAGACATATGAGTCTTTGGATATTGTTCTACATTCATCTCCACTAGATCTTGGAGTGCCTTTTTCAATAGTGTGGCACAATTTACCACCTTTGGAGAGGGTACCTTTTAGCATCGACATGGGGACACTTGAGCAGTTTTCAGAGATTCCTTTCGTCATGAGTATTTTTTCTTTATCTTCCCTTCATGGTTGGGGAGACTTCATGGATACACCTTTGGTTTTGTTTCTTCCTAAGGGGAGGAATGTTGTTCGACATTCATGGAGCAGTTTCTTCATTCATCTTCGAGCTTCTATCATTGATACAGATTCTAGATTGAGGGGGGCCTTCCTAGTCTCTCTTCTTCTTCTCTCATATGAGGGGGACTTTTTCCTCACATGAGGTTTTGCCCTTTACATGCTTCTATGAGAGTTCTTTGTATCTAGTTTTCATCTCTCTTTTGGGGGAGGGTTTTTTCCCATTGGGTTTTTCTCTATTTCCCTACTTTGTGAGAGATTTCCTTGCATTGGTTTTCATGCATTTACATTTGTACATGGGTACCTAACATGGCCTTGTAGCCAGGACCCATCTTGCATTACTTAGTTGCATTGTAGACTTAAGTGCATTCCCCTAGGTTGCACTTAAGGGGGGGTGTTGGTGTAAATAATTATTCATCTTGGATATTATTACACCTTACTTAAGTTTACTTAGGTACATTCATTTCATAGTAGTTTAGGTATGAGACACTTGGGTGTTTGTGCCACATTGGGATAGCGTGTGTAGGAGAATTTCCACCTTTTATGGTGTTGATCTTGTTGTTACACTCCACATTCAGTGGGTGATCCACCTTATGTGGAATATTATATTATTTCTCCTACCTACCCACACCTATTTCCTACCTACCCTTGTTTCTTATTGAGCCACATGTCATGTTTGTGTGCTCACATATTCATATAGCCTTGCCTATATAAGCAGGCTCATATTCATTGTATGTAACGATTGATGATCTAGTTGATCAGTATTTTTATCTTGATAGAATATAGTTTATTTCTATCATATATTTTATCTCTCTTATTTTTGCTTTCCATTGCCTCTTGATCTTGGCAAAATCTCACAAAAGGAATAGAAAAATTGATTTTATTTGAAGGTTGTGAATAACATAAGCTCTTAGCACAACTCATGATAGGCATGACATTAGAACCAACAATATGAGCAATGCCACGCACTATATCAATTCCATTCTTATCACTTTGAATCATGCATTTAAGGCCTTCAATTAATGGAAGAGCTTCATTGTTAGGGTACTCTTGGGACATCCACTATCGAAAGTTATCAAATTGATTGTCCAATTTTGAAAGTTGGTCTATGGAAACTCTAGTCAAAGCTTCTTCATGTTCATCATGGGTTTCATCAATTGGATAGATAGGAATATGATTAGGATGGGAAGAATTAACAGTATCCTCATTAGAAAAAGTCACCCAAATTACACTCCATCTCCTCGGTAATTAAACCTTGGGAGGCCTTAATTCTAATGCTTCGTCTAACGTGGATAGTGTAGGTAGGACTAATAGTGGTGAAACTCATGCACTAGAGGGAAAATTAAAATTTTGAATTTTGAACAAAGTTTACAAAATTGAGTAATGCAAAATTTAAGAAAATGATTAAACAATTTGAGCTTTATTGGAAGAAGAAAATGACACAATTTCCAAAATAACAAGTCAAAAGAAATTGGAATTTTGAAATTAGGGCCAAGGGGATACCACTTAATTTTAAAATTAACAAAAACAAAAAATTTAAAATCAGGGCAGATTATAATTAACCTCTTAATTTTTACAAAATCTTGAAAATGAAAATGTTGAATTTTGATGGTATCTTCAATTGTAGAGGGATCAAAAATTGACAAAAGTAGCCAATCTTCTAGATTTAGGCTATTAAATATAGTCATAACAGTCTCTCAAAATTTTGGGAAAAAAGTCGAGGATCGTGGCGGGAATGCACACGGTCCGACAAACTTTTTTTGAAAATTTCAGGGATGAATATTACAATGATTTTAAAGCTAATCCCAAATAATTGGTGGATTTTATGATTTCTAGATAGGTGAAATGAAGGTTTGAATGGGAAAATAGGACCCTATTAGGGTTTTGAAGAAAAAGAGGGATTTGACTGCAATTTTGAAAAGGGTCACACCTAAAGGGGTGGGACGCCTTGGAGAATGTTTAGAAATCTGAATTTGAATGAAATTGATTGAAATTTGCACAAATCCAATTAAATTTGAAAATTAGGGTTTTAAGAATTAACCACTTAATTTTTGAAATTTTGAATTTTGAAAAAGGAGAGAAACTGAAAGTTTGAATTGTAGGATAGAAGATAAGTCTGAGAATAGTCACAAATCTGAAAATTAAATGGAAATTCAATTTTTGCACAATTTCAAGATGATTTTTAAAAATTAGGGTTTTGACAATTAACTTCTTAATTTTGTGAATTTGAGTTGCAAATTGAATAAGGCAATGAAGAAATTGAATTTGACAAACAAAGCAATTTTCAGATCTAAGATAATAAGAAGTAATTTTTGCAAAACATAAGTTCAATTTCAGTTTTAAAAACTAGGGTTTTGAGTGAATTAACCACTAAGTTTGTGGAAAAATTAAACTTGCAAATGAAAAATATGCAATGGTTTTTATAATAAAGCATGTAAGATGTCGGGTTCACCAAAATATGATGTTGGAAAAAGGTGAGTGATGGAGATATCGAGAAGAAATATTTTCTTCCCTTCGAGGAGAGATGAAAGTTTCACTTTGGATTTCTCTTCAAACAAATTTTCTACATTACATTGGAAGAGCGAGGAAAATACACTAGATTCAACCTCTAGAAAAAGAGATTGAATTATGAATGATGGTAAGTGAATCCCCTCTTCTAAGATTGAGATTTCAACTGATTGAATTATGTACTTATGATCAAGTGTAAAAGTGACAAAGATCTGATTATAAATCAAGATAGAAGCATAGGATGAAGCTATGCACCTAGATCTGGCAATAATTTGTGCAAACAAAGTCACCCTGCAAATTTGGGAAAAAGTTGCCCAGACTGTGGAAGGAATGTACATGGTCCTCTAAAAAATCTATGAAACAAAAAGGGTTTTTCCGCCTCTGCAAATGGAGCCTGAATCCAAAAGTATAGCTATGCACCTGCAACCTACACATAGAAAAGAGAGGGGAAGGTGTTGCGATTTGGGGTTTTCCTTTAGGTCAAACACCAATTTTGGAATTAACCAAATGATGAAAGAGAGTAATTGCAAGTAAATGTAAATGAAGGACTGAAATGTAAGTCACCTCAAGGGAGGTTGCCAATAGAATGTAGGTAGATTTGCTTGTGTGGAATTGAATGTTGGGATGAATCTCCTCTTCAATGGTTGAATCCTTGACTTGAATGTAAGACCTAGACTTGAAAGAAGATGTGAGAATGCTTAATGTTTGAAAATAATGCTTGAATGCATGATCTCATGTATCTATTTTATGCCAAAATTGAAGGGCAAATGTGACTTATATACTTGTCAATTAGGGTTAATTAACTAATTTTTTGTCGCAGGTTGACACTGGGGGAGTCTTCCTGCTCAATGTGCATCCTCCAAAGAACATTTGAAAAGGGTCTTGCCCCAAAATGGGGTAGGGGACAGGTGCGCCACCCCCTATCCTACCCTTTTTTTGTAGGACAGAATGTAGTTTAGGCAGTGTGGAGGGCAAGCAAGATGCAATTCTCAGGTGTCAAGCAAGTCTCCTATCTTCGATCTAGATTAGGGTTTTGAATCACATGCATGAGGACCCTAATGTGGTCAACAATTGTAAAGGTTGCAATTTTATGACACTGCAGTTTCTTACTAGTCCAAGATACCATTCTTCCACCTAGAACGAATGGGCCACCAGCTGTGCTCTTTTGGTAATCTATATTACCTGCCCAATCAGCATCTGTGAATACCTTCATAGAGAAGTTGCCTTTGTATGGATACCATAATACATAATAAATATTCCCTCTAATAAATCTAAAAATTCTCTTCACTACAACCATATGAGTATCTTTAGGATTATTCTAAAATCTAGCCACAATACCAACTACATGAGCAATATTTGGTTTGCTATGAACAACATAGTATAGTTTCCCAATCATGGATCTATACTCAATTTTATTCACTGGATTGGAATCATCTTCCTTTGATAATCTACAACTAGTAACCATATGGGTGTTAGACAATTTAAATATCCAGAAGATAACTAAGAGGGGGGTGAATCAGTTGTCATAGATTACTAGAACATTTAGCAATTAAAACTTTAATACCAGAACCCAAAACATTAATATTAGAATGCTTAAACCAAATACAGGAATAACAGATAAACCAATTAAGCATAAACAATTATCAAAGAATAAATACCATCCACATGACACCAATATTTATACGTTGAAAACCTGGTAAACAGAAAAACCATGGTGGGAAACCTAACCCACAGTCAGATAATACTTCTGTCGTAAATATGTGAATTACAATTGAGGGTCTTGCACTTGCAGGAAGGCCAATAGCCTAGAGAGCATTTCTCATCACAAAAGGAGTCTCATTGACTACATATAAATCCATACTACAATCCAGAGAAGTGATTGAACTACAAAGATAACATCTCCTATGCCTGAGTACAACTCCGGTTAAGCTCAATACTGGAGGACTAAATCCTCTCACATAAACCCAAATCAATCTCCAATGATCGACCAAATCCTCAGCCTTAATGATATTACATTATTTGCATATTACATATCGATATTCCATACCATGATGATATACAATAAGATCTTACATCATATATATACAAACCCTCGGCCATAGACAATCAGGTCGGCCACCAGACAATAAACTGATTACATAATTACAAAACATGTTGACTTTAGAGAAAACAAATAATATCCAACCCATAAGATCGGGACCCAATTTAGGTCCACACACTAAAACAATGATCCCAATCTGCCAACTCTCGAACAAGATCACCATCAACATCTTGAATCCATAACAGAAGCTACACCAACACCACTTATGCATATCATCAAAGATCTTCATCAAAGCTCTACCAGTGAAACCGTTGCCAAAACTACAAACCAAGCTTCCAAGCAAATAGGATAGCATCCGATCACCAGATGAAAACCAATTTGACTGAATATGAACATGAGTAGCATTAATAAGCCAATTTCATAACCAAAACATACCGGAGTATACCGGATCATGCAGGATCCAATCCAACCAGAAAACACACAAACTATAGGGACCAAAAGAGTGTTGGTAAGGCATCCAAAATAACTAGTGTAGACATCAATGCAACACAAATCAATTCCTCCTAATGGCCAAAAATCTCCCCCTTTAGCATTGATGGAAACACTAGATGTGAAAAACATTTAAGTACCAAGAAATGCCAAGCAAGTTCCCCCAATGGAAGATAACCAACAATCTCCCACTTTAAGATATAGCAATGAAGCTCTGAAACAAACAGCAAACTCCCCCTTTGAATAATATCTTTGTAAATCTGAATTACACATATATCTATCCTACTAATGTATACAACTTCTCAAGTTTTTGACATCAATCTCTCCCCCTTTGACATCAATGCCAGAAATCTGACATAAATATCAAAGCAAAAACATAAACCACTAAAACACAAAGCTAACTACTTCCTGTGAGTAGCAACATCCCCACATCAGTGTCAGAATGAATGATATCTTTGATAATGCATACCGGACTAATGCCAAAAAGAATCAACCAGTTCTCTGTTCGAGGGGAAGAAACCCCTAACCTATCTCTCAGGTACTCAAATGGTTCTTTAGGCAAAGGTTTAGTGAAAATATATGCATTTTTCTCTTTAGTGTTCACATAAACCAGTGTAACTTCATTTTCTTCCACCTTCTCCTTCAAAAAGTTATGCTTGATAGATATGTGCTTTGTCTTTGAGTAAAATACCATATTCTTTGATATGTCAATAGCAACAAATTTTTCACAGTGAATAACTATCGGTCCAGTGTAGTGCACTTTGATATCCTTCAACATTTGCTTCATCCATAGAACCTGTGTACAGTTAGTAGCAGCAACACCATACTCAGCTTCAACAATAGATAAAGAAGTACATGATTGCTTCTTGCTAATCCATGAAACCAACTTATTTCCAAGAAAGAAAGCTCCACTAGAAGTAATTTTTTGGTCATCAACATCACTAGCCCAATCAACATCTATATATGCACATAAAGTAAAGTCATCATCCTTAGGGTACGATAAACCATATTCATATGTACCTTACAAGTATCTAAAAATTCTTTTCACCGCACTCTCATGATTTTCTCTAGGATCACTCTGAAATCTAGATGCAATACAAACAACATTCATTATGTCAGGCCTAGTCTAAGTCAATTAATGCAGACCTCCAATCATAGATTTGTTTCTTATAGGATTTATCAGTGCTAAAACATCTTTCCTTTTCAATTTTTCACTTGTAACCATAGGAGTACTTACCGGTTTAGAATCTCCCATACCAAATTTCTTTAACAATTCCCTAGCATACTTAGTTTGACAGATGAAAATACCTTTATCAGTTTGAGTAATATGCAAACCTAAGAAAAATTCCATTTCCCCAATCATAGACATTTCAAATTCTTTCTCCATATTCTTAGAAAATTTCATGCACAACTTATCTTCACCTCCAAAAATGATGTCATCAACAAATACTTCAATAATCAGTATATCATCATCAGTGACCTTATAATATAAATTATTGTTAGCATTACCCTTAGTAATACCAAGCTTCAAAAGATATTTATCCAACCTTGCATATCAAGCTCCAGGAGTTCGTTTCAATCCATATAAAGCTTTCCTTAACCTGCAAACCATGTTTTTATCATATGAAAGTGAAAAACCATCAGTTTGCTCAATATAAACTTCCTCATCAAGATCCCCATTCAAAAATGCACACTTAACATCCATCTGATAAACCTTGTAGTTTTTATGGGCAGCATATGCAAGAAATAATCTTAGAGATTCAATCCTAGCTATAGGTGCAAAAGTCTCACCATAATCAATTCCTTCCTTCTGAGAATATCCTTTACAAATAAATCTAGCCTTATTTCTTACAACTTGACCATCCTCATTCAATTTATTCCTAAAAACCTATTTAGTTCCAATAACATTCTTTTTTTTAGGCCATGGAACTAAAGTCCATGTGTTATTCTTCTCAATCTGATCCAATTCTTCTTGCATAGCTTTCAACCAACATTCATCTTTACATGTTTCAATTACTAATATTGATTTAACTTGAGAAATTAAACATACCTCATTAGATGCCAATCTTCTTCTTGTCATCACTCCATTATTCTTATCCCCAATTGATGTAGAGTGGATTGTCTCTCACTGATTTGTGCTACCTTGTCTAGGTATCTCCTAAAAGTTACACAAGAACCATCCAACAATTATACTCCTCACACCCTCCAATGGTCTACAAGACTTACCCTCTCTAACCTTCCCAAGGTCCTTAGGCTAGGATAAGCTCTTGTTGTTTTGTGAGTTCCATTTTCTTGCTTTGGAGACCTTGTTTTCCCACTCCCTTTCAGACTCCACCTGAGAGTTCAACCGCTCTACCATAGGATCTTCATTACCTACACTACACACATTAGGATGGATGACTTTGGATGGATTCCCAACCCTATTCCTTACTCAGGAGCTTTTGACACTTACTGGTTTGGTGTTTAGAAACAAAGTGCACTTTTAGGCCTAACTAGTTCAAGTACCCTATCAGCAAGGTATTCTGCATTCACTGGTTAAACTTCCTGAACAACATCAACCAGCCTACATTAACCCAAAAACAACTTATCCTATTATGTTCTCTACCTGGCACCCATAAGAGCTCACAAGCCAACATTTGCAAAGCAAAGACTCTTAGGTCCCTTACAATCATTTGAGCACACTCTTAATGGTCTCTTGGCCTTATTACAAAACTAATAAAAGCATGATTCCAACATCCTAAAAACAAATGCAACAAAAAAATTTCTTAAGTGCCCTTGCACCATACTCTCGGGGTAGGAAAAAAAACTCAAGTCCCTTGAGTGGATAGGGCTTGAATAGTGGTTCCATGTTGTAGTATATCTCCTTCAAACATCATGTAGCATCAGATTCAGGGACACCTATCCATTTAACCAAGTAGTCTCTATAGACTCGTTTCCTAGTCCTCTTGACAATCTTGGAATCCAAAATGTAGTCCAATGTCACTAGTTGGCTTGGGGGCAGGTCTTGTATCCAATCTACTTCTTCAGGTAAAAGTATTCTCTTCTCAGTTTGCAACTGACTAAGTTCCTTTATACTAGAACAAATCATATACATTAAAATTGGTGGTATTCCTAAGTTTGGTGGTAGTTCCACCTCATAGGCATTATTGCCAAATGTATGCACAACCTTAAGAGGTCCAATCTTCTTCATACATAGTTTTCTAGGCTATCCATTAGGAATTCTTTCCTTTCTTAGATAGTCCATAACTAGATCACCTACCTTGTAGTATACATCTCTTCTTGTTTTGTTTGCTCATGTCTTGTATTTCTCACTGTTCTGCTGCAATGTTTTCTTGACTTGTTCATGGATCTCCTTCATATTCTCTACAAAGTTTTCACCTTGAGCACTCCTATGGTCCATAGAACTGAGGTCTTTGAGTTCTAAGATACCCCTTGGATGACATCCATATACAATCTCAAATGGACTCCAGTCTATACTTCTATTGACAGAGTCATTGTAGGCATACTCTGCTTGTCCCAATACTAGATCCCAAACTTGACCATGTTGTTTGGTGAGACATCTCAGTAAATTACCCAAGGACCTATTTACTACTTTAGTTTGACCATCTGATTGTGGATGGTATGTAGATGAGAAAGAAAGGTTAGTACCAAGTTTCTTCCACAAGTTTCACCAAATTGGCTCACAAATTTATATCTCTATCACTCACAATTGTAAGAGGTAGACCATGGATCCTTACAATCTCTTTGAAGAACAACCCTGCTATGTAGGAGGCATCACTATTTCATTTGCAAGGCATAAAGTGTGACATCTTTTTGAATCTATCTACTATGCCATAGACACTATCATATCCTCTTGGAGTTCTAGGTAAACCAAGAAAAAAGTCCATACTCACACACTCCCATGGCCTTGTTGGTATGACTAGAGGCTAATATAAACCTGCATTGCTGGAAGTACCCTTAGACCTTTGACAAATAGCACATTGCTCCACAAATCTAACATCTGACTGTAGTCTAAGCCAATGGTAGAACCTTCCAACCTTCTATAAGGTCTTGTCAAGACCAAAATGTCCACTTAGACTGCCTTGATGCTTCTCCTTGATGATATTGTCTCTCATAGAGCACTGTGGTATGCAAATTAGGTATCCTTTAAACAACAAGTCTTCCTGCAAGAGAAAATCAGAATAGGCAACATGACAAGAATTAGCAAACTTTGAGAAACCATCATATGCTTCACCAAAATCTTTGTCACCTTGATAAAGATATTTGAGGTCATTTAACCCCACACTTTGTAGTTGTACTTCTTGAATGGTTATAACCTTTCTACTTTGTTGTCCTCAACTTTAGCATGGCCAAATTCATGAGGCAACCCTACGAAACTAGTCTATTTTGTACCTTATGGTCTCCAGGAGAGCTTAATCGACTTGGTCAGTTAGTTCATTTTGTTCCTTGTTTTCTGTTTTTATTGTTTTCCTAGTTCCTTTAAGTTTGCAATTTTACCTGCAGTTCGGACTTTAATGTCCGAATTGTAGGGTTCTTTTTTTCTTTGTACACATCGGACTTTAAAGTCTGATGTGCGTTTGTAGGTTTTCTGGCCTGCAATTCGGACTTTAAAGTCCAAACTACATGTGGTTCTAAGCCTGCAGTTCAGACTTTAAAGTCCAAACTGCAGGTGATTTGTCCATAGGTTGCATGTCGGACTTTAAAGTCCGATGTGCAAGTGTTCCTATCTTGCATGTTGGACTTTAAAGCCTAACATGCAACTGCAAGTTGTATTAAATGCCGCATTTATTGATTAATTAGGGTTTGTTAAAAGTTTTTTAAGTTAATTTTTGCATTATTAGTTTTCATTTTGGTTTGTCCTGCGCGTGCCCTCCTCCTTTTTCTTTGCCACAACTCGGTTTTTGCTCGCCTCAACTCAGATTAGATTCCCTCCTTGTCATATTTTTCAACATCGCTTGTTGCTACAAGGTAGGGTTTTATTTTATGTCTTTTTCGAGTTTCTTTTTCAAGTTTGCGTCTTGTTTGTTTTATTTTTTCTTTTTATTTTTCTTTTTTGAGTTTCTCTTTCGGAAGGCAATCGGATTTTGTAGTCCGATTGTCTCCCTTGTTTTAGAGGATAATCAGATTTCAAAACCTGATTGCCCTCTGAAGCCCCCTTCTAAAGCTGCATACTAGACTTTAAAATCTAGTGTGCAGCTGGAGAAAAGTATCTCCCGCATATCGGATTTTAAAGTCTAATATGCGGGATCTTAACCTTCGCATATCGGACTTTAAAATCCGATATGCGGAGGGGAGTAGGTTGACATGTTGGGTTTCAAAACTCGACATGTCAACCAGTTGTATTCCCCCTTTGTAAGCACATCGGACTTTAAAGTCCGATGTGCCTTTAATCTTTTCTAGGTTGCACATCGGACTTTAAAGTCCAATGTGCTTGTTTTAAGTTTTTCCCCTACACACCGAACTTTAAAGTCCAATGTGTTACTATTTTTCCCTTGGTTGACACATTGAACTTTAAAGTCCAATGTGTTGATAACTCATTCCATATTGCACATCGGACTTTAAAGTCTGATGTGCTGATCAAGGTGTTTTTATTTGCACTTTCGGATTTTAAAGTCCAATGTGCAATTTTTGTTTTCAAAAGAGAAGGTCAGAATTTTTTCCCCGACCTGTTGTTTTTGACAGTTTTACTCCTAAGCCTATTTTGAGTCCTATTTTTCAATCCATTTGACAAAAAATGATTTTTCATAATGATGAATAGCTAATCATTAGTGTTGAATGCAATCATCATGAATGTCAAAGCTCCCTCACAACAAGCCTAAGTCTTCCTCAGGTCAGTTGGAACCTTTTGCAAGTAAAGCATCATCAAGAAAGATGAATTACAAGTACGACAGGTACTTGAATCTGTACCCAGAGAGTTCAGTAGACTCAAATATTAAAGAGATCAAAGACACTGAAATTGGGCATGTTGATATGCAAGAATTTGTTGACTAGGTTCAAAAGGCTCCTTCACGTCTATCCAGTTTAATCAAATCTGAGCTGCATAAGTATGCATCTTTCCTAGTTGCGGCTCATGATCTTGAATTTGTACTTGAAGTAGCTGATCATTTTGATCCAAGAACAAGGCAAGTAAAAGATGAAGATCAAAATGTCATCATGACCCTAGATAGTGTATTCTTCAATAGTGTCTTCAAAGGTTCATCAACTGAAGAAGTAACTGATATTTCTCAAGAGAGTACTCAAGAGTATTACGAGAAACATGAGGATAAATGCAAAAAGGTGATCAATACGATTTATCTCTCTGCTGCAAGAAGTTCCATCACCACACAATGGCCTAAGTCCTTCCATAGGAGTGATTTTAATGAGGAATATAATGACATGGTCACCATGTTATCCAGAGTGAGGGGGTTAAAAGACTCATTATTTTCAAAACTGGATGTCTTATTACATAAACATAATTAGAAAGGGAGCTACAAGAATTGATTGGGGAAAGCAAATCAGTGATGCGCTTTGTGCTCAATTGAAGGAGGTCAAGGTGACACTAAATTTTTACATGACCTCATACCTAGTTTATGCAGCTGCTTGAATGAGGCAATATCCAGGCTTGTCTACCAAGGGTGACAGAAGATTGGTGCCCGTTTGGGAGTACTATGATCAGCTAACTATCAAGAATCAAGGTAATCATTACAGGAGGGTTAATGATGCCTTCTTTGATGTATGGAAGTGTATTTTTTATAAAGGCCTGTAGAAGAGAAGAATATCAGAGGCCGCTTATAGTAGGGTGTCTCATTTTGGGTGTGTATTTCTACAATTTCCCACATTCACCTATATCTGAATTGAATGTTTCTCAGGTGAGCCCTTCATCCTTCCAAGGTTCCCTTTAGACAAAATCATCCTTATGGAGCTATGCAGACAACTGATTAGTGTGCATGAGAAACAATCACAAGCACATAAGACTGGGCTGAAATTCCCATAATCGATTGGCAGGTACTCAGTACTAACCAATCCCAAGGCCAAAAATATGGAGGAAGAATTGCACTGGAATACCATGAGAAGATTAAAGGCCCTAACCAATTTTGACTTTCATGGTATAAAGAACAAACTCAAAAGGACTTATACTCATGTTTATAGGTTTGAGGATGTGTGGAAAGATTGTCAAAATGAGGAGGGTATACGAAGGATGGATTTCAGCCACCTTACTCTAGAACAAATTGAAAATTTGGATCTAGCTAAGATCCCAATGACCATGGAAGACACATATGACATAGTGGACCCTGTTTATTATGAGAAGAAGATTGCTGACTCCCCACTTCCACTTGTGCAATGGTCAAAGAAAGAAAGCAAATCTATTACACAAAGAATATCTCCTATCTTAGCAAACACCAATGCTTGGTTGCTAAAAAAGAATCTTAGGATGAAACAGCTTCCCGCTAGTTCAGGATATGATGACAACAGTGATGGCCCATTGGGCAAGACAACTATAGTTGAAACAAGAACAAAGAGCAGGGTAGACTCACAAGTACTATCCTCAGCTCTTGTGGTACAATCGAAGGGTAAAGGACCCAAAATCAAATTTATAGTTAAAGGGTCGAAGAAGGGTGAATCATCATCCGCATCATAGGAAGCAATGGTGAAGGAGCCAGAATAACAGTCTACCAGTGAAGTTGGAAAAGGAACAGAGGTTGAAGAAGGTGAAATTTCTCAACAAGAGGAAGTATAGTTAGAAGAAGTATCACATCCAGCTGAAGTTGATGCCCTGATTACCTCATAGGTAATTGTCCATTCTATTGACTCTGACTTTGACTCTAACCAAGAAGATGAATATTTTTGAGAAGATGGAGATCTAAGTATGGGTATGAGGCAATCAGAGACTGTTGGTCAGTTTTTTACAATAACCAACTTCTCTAATTTAGATGATATCCCTTCATCTACTTTTGAATCCACCATGATGGATTTTAATGAGACCTTGCAAGATGCACTTACAAAACAGGTTTCGATAGATTTACCCATCACTACTACCACCACCATAGCAATTCCTCCATTGGTAAGTGCTAAAGTTACATTCATGGCACCCTCAACTCTCCCATCTATAACTAAAGAGGTAGAAGCAACAAATGTTCCACTAGATACCTCAATATCAACACCATCAGTAACACTCACAACTGCTCCAAGTTCTAGTCAACCTGCTTCTGAAGTTTCAACTCCAAGTCAACAAGGAGCTACTACTCCATCAGCCAATCCAGAACTACCCCCTTGGATGGAAGTAGAGGCCCCTAAGAGGAAGAAATAGGTGATATCCCCATATGAGTTTGACTTTGAACATTTAGCTCCTCCAAATCCTAAGGGAACAAAAAATCCAAAGACGATATCTTAGGTGGTAGTAGACCCAGCTTCCAAGAGAAAATATGTTGAAGTTATGGTGCCATCATCAGACAAGGACAAAGGCAACATACAATCTAGAGATTATACCATGCAGGTCATAGTGTTCGGGGTGGAAACACATGAGAGTGTGAAATTAGATTCTCAGACAACCCTTAATTCTTTATTGAGAAGATTGGATCAAGAGAGGGATGAGAAAAATATCTTGAAGCAGAAGTGTGAATAGCTGACCAACATTCTTCTAAAGTTCACACAATCTTCTCAAGAGATAGATCCTATAGGATCCTCAATAGATACCAAATCTCTCAAGTAGATTGAACAGGTGGGAGCTAAAGGTTGAGTGATGGATGAGTGGATTTCAAGGCTAAGGTCAGAAGACTCTCATCTTCTGAGCTCAATAGTGGAACTATTGTCTGATTATGAAGTAATCCAGAGTCGGATGCAAGGACTCAAAACCTCTTTACCATAGAAGATTGAGGATGTTGTGAAAAGTACTACCTTGTGGAGCAAAATGGAGGACTTCAGGATAGATGTCCTCGTTGAGAATAAGGTAATCCCCACAAGGGAGAAGTACATTCATATCTTTGTCTTTATTGTCACATAAGCAAGAGACAATGAAGTTAATGATTCCAGAGTTGGACTGGGAGAAGAAAGAAGGTGATGATGAGGTTGACCTTATTTTTGCTAAAGTTGGTGATCTCCATTGCTATTTATATGATGGCGATCAAAATCTTGTCACTACTGAAGTTGTCATGCAAGAATTCTTTTCTTTGATGGATCAATGCAAAGGACAAGATTTCTCTCTTGATACATTTGATAAACTATTAGAAATTCAGGCTAGCTTTGAAGTCCTCGCATCCATACTAAAGGATGTTAAAAAGAAATAGGTGAAGATTCGAGATGCAATATCCCACATCCAAATTATCACAAGTTCTACCTTGATGTCGAACGAAGCAGAGATGAAATCCATCCTTGCTAAATTCAAAGATTTCTAGAAATCCAATGAAGAGGAGAATCAAGAATGAAGTTCCCCCTCCTGGCATCCTTTCTTCATGCGGTTGCACCAATAAATGTTGTCAATTTTTATGCAGCTACAAGTTTTCTTTATGTAGTAGTTGTAGTAAAATGGGACTGTGCAGTTGAATAAGTCAACTGTGCCCACCTTTTTCTTAACTTCTTTTCCTATATAAAGAGGACCTTTTTGTAAATATTTTATCTTTTTCATGCTTAGCAAAAACTCTGCAGATTTTTTTATCCCAACTAAGACTTTGGGCTTTTTGTGGTGAAAATCCTATCAAACGAATAAAGAAACTAGTTTTGTTGATTACAAACTTTGTGTTGTATTGAGAAAATCATTTATATAATTTAAAGTTCCTATGTCCATTGAATCTATATTATCTTTACTTCTTTGATCTTTAAGATATTGCTACGTGGTTAGAGAACTCTCAAATCTCGCAAAGTAGACTTTGTGCTCTTAGCATACTTGAGAAATCTACTGATAAATTAATTAACTTGTGGTAAGCTTTGTATTGTTGTGGTTATTTGTAGTTTAATGGATTAGAAATCTATACTTTAAGACTTTGAACTCTAAGCTAAGTTTCTAATTGTTTAATTTGTAACGATCAATGTGAATTAGTGTTACCTTAAAGGAGACTTTGTGCTGCTTAATAGCAACTCTTGGTATAGTTTATTAGATTAATAGTTCTTTTCTTTAAGTATCTGAAGAGGTAGAGAAATTGTAACTAGGTGAAGGGAGAATACATAAACTCTGAAAAAAGAGAGTTATATGCCCAACACCAACCCACAAATTTAATTTCTTATTAATTAGAGTAGAAATTTCATAGGGAACCTCCCCTTGATGAGAGGAGAGATTAATTTCTCAACATAGCATTGTGTGAATTATATATTTCATCATTAGTACACTAGTGACAAAATATTCACCCAACATACTTAAGGCATCTGCTACCTTATTAGTGACTCCTTTCTTGTGTTTTATGGAAAAGATGTAGGCCTACAAATACTCAACCCACTTGAGGTGTCTTTGATTCAATTTCTCCTGCCCATTCAAAAAACTAAGTGCATGATTATCAGTGTAGACTATGAACTCTTTAGGTAACAAATAATGCCTCCACTTCTTGAATGCTTGCACCATGGTATGTAACTCTAGATCATAGGTAGAATACTTTTGTTTTTCCTCATTGAGCTTCTAAGAGAAAAATACAACCGGGTGACCTTGGCTCAAAACTGGCCCTATAGCCATCTTGTTGGCATCACACTCCACAGTAAAGAGATGATTAAAATTGGGGAGCCAAAGGTAAGGGATTTATTCTACCTTTTGTTTTAACAACTCAAATCCCTTGTCTGCTACAGTAGTCCACTTAAACTAACATTTTATTCCACCTTTAATGGTGTTTAAGATAGGTGCACACACATGGATAAAACCTCTAATGAATTTCCTATAAAAAGAAGCTAAACTATAGAAACTTCTTATATCTCCTATTGACTTATAATTAGGCCAATTCACTATTACTTCCACTTTTGATGGATCCATTTTTAAACAACCTTGAGAAACTACAAAACCAAGATACACCAGTTCATTTATGAAAAACTCACATTTATCCAAGTTGATCATCAACTTTTCTTGATGTAGCTTCCTCAAAACTTGATTCAGATGTTTGATATGCTCCTCCTTTGACCTTCTAAAAATTAGAATGTCATCAAGATAAACAATGACAACCTTACCAATAAACTCTACAAGAACCTCATTCATGAGTCTCATGAAGGTGCTAGGTGCATTTATGAGCCCAAAGGGTATCACCAACCATTCATATAACCCTTCATTTGTTTGAAGGCTTTCTTCCATTCATCACCAAGCCTAATCCTAATCTGATCATAACCTGATTTCAGATCCACCTTAGAAAAGTAGCAAGCTCCACCAAGGTAGTCCATTAGATCCTCAATCCTTGGCATTGTAAACTGGTATCTAATTGTGATTTAGTTTATGGCCCTTGAATCAATGCATATCCTCCACTTATCATCTTTCTTAGGTGCCAAAATAGTAGGCACTCCACATGGACTTAAACTATTCTTTATCAACCCCCTATCTAGCAGTTCCTGCACTTGCTTTGCTATTTCCTCATTTTAAGTAGGTGTCATTTTGTAAGTAGCTTTTTTTGGAAAATTTGAACTAGGTATGAGGTATATCTGATGGTTAACATCTCTCATAAGGGGTAAGGCATCCGGTATCTCATTGACAACTATGTCGTTGTACCAGTCTAGTAAGGTTTGCACCTCTTGCGATATCACCAGTTTGATTTCAATATTTGTCTCTTCTTTGGGTTTCACTACAAGAGAACATCCTTGGTTCCCTTGATGCTTCAGCAATTTCAAGAACTCTTTCCCACCAAGCCACATAGCACATAATCCACCATTTCATTCTTCTCCCTGATCAATCAAGGGATCCATTCAAAAGTTTCTACCCTCCTTGGTGATAACATGGGAATTCTTCTCCCCATCATGTATGGCTTTGGCATCATACTGCCAAGGGTATCCTAATAGTAAGTGACATGAATCCATGGGTAATATGTCACATAGCACACTATCCTTGTAATCTCCTATTTCAAAATCTACCCAATCTTTCTCATCTACAATCAGATGTTGACCTTTACTCAACCAAGATACCTTATAGGGGTGGTATGTGGCAATCTTTTCAATTTTAGCTTGTCTACCATCTCAATTGATAAAATGTTCTTAGTAGACCCTAGATCTACTATAACTTTACAAATCTTACGATGAGATCTGTAGGTGGTTTTGAAAATTGTCTTCCTTTGTGTAGGTTCTTTGGACTGTGGTACCTTCAACAAGGTCCTTCTTAGCATCAGGTTCTCTCCATCTAGGACTGGTCCTACCTTGTTGATTGGTGAGGTAACACTTTGGAACTCTTATTATTGTACCAACTGAGTTCTTTTGTCTCCCATGTGAGATCTTAAAGTCTTTTCAATACATTGACTCATGGTATGCCCCACTTGATGACAATGGTAGCATTTGTCAGTGAAGACTGTGGTTCCTCTTCTTGAATTGCCAAATCTACCTCTACAATTATTTCTTCCTCTAGAGTTGCCTCTAAATTGTCCTCCTTTGTTAGGATTATCACCACCATTCTCTGATTGATTCCATTCTTCATTCTTGATGGGATTACAGCCCCTTCCAAAGGTGCCTCTTCCTCCATAACCTTTTCCACCTCTGCCCCTCTGATTATGTTCACTTTTCCTTTTGATCTTATCTTCTGCTCTCAAAGCTAACTGAAAGCATTTATGGACTATGTCAAGTGTTATAAGGTTAGTTAAGTACCTTGCAACCTTCTCCACCTCTTCCTCTTCCTTCCTATCTCTTAGGGCAAGTTTGTTGAACTCCTCTATATAAGTAATCACACTCATTTCTCTTTGTTTCAAATTCTGCAACTTCTTGTGCATCCGCACCTCATAATCTACAGGTAAGAATTGAGTTGTAATCCTGATCTTGATTCTCTCACAAGAGTTGATCTTCTTTCTCCTGGTTTGTTCTCTTTCTTCTTGCATCATGTTCCACCACACTAGGGTTTATCCCTTCAATCTTGACTTGGCCAAATTTGCCCTCTTTTCTTCTGCAACTTCCTTGTATTCGAAATGATTGTTCAAGGATTCTATCCAATCCAATAACTCTTCTCCATTTAGGCTTCCATTGTAGATAGGCAAACCTTCTATGTTGTCTTTATTGAGTGACTTGAGGGCAACCAAGAAGATCTATTGATCTTTGTGCAACTCCTTCTTTTCTATTATGACCCCTATCACATTTGCATCTTCATCATCATTTTCATCACCCCATTCAGTGACTTTGCCCTTGCCTTTCTTGGTTTCTTGATCTTGAGCTTCACTAAGCATGTCTTGGACCAACTTCTTGATGGCCTCTTGGCTCTTTTCCTTTGGTGGCATGCTGCTGGATTCTGACTCTACCTCTAGGTCTGACATACACCACTTTGTTCAATCAATTGGCTTTGATACAAATCTGATGTAGAGGGGATTGTCTCTTGCCGGTTTGTGCTACCTTATCTAGGTATCTTCTCCAAGATACACAAGAAACTTCCAATGATTCTACTCCTAAAACCCTCCAAGGGTCTACAAGACTTACCCTCTCTAACCTTCCCAAGGTCCTTAAGCTAGGATAAGCTCTTGTTGTTTTGTGAGTTCCATTTTCTTGCTTTGGAGACCTTATTTTCCCACTCCCTTTCACACTCCACCTGAGAGTTCAACCCCTCTACCATGTGACCTTCATTCCCAACACCACACACATTAGGATGAATGACTTTAGATGGATTCCAAACCCTATTCTTTACTCAGGATATTTTGACACTTACTGGTTTGGTGTTTTACAAAGAAACTTCACTTTTAGGCCTAATCGGTTCTAGTAGCCCTGTTAGCAAGGTATTTTGCATTCACCAGTTAAACTTCCTAAACAACCCTATGAGCTCTTTGTCATTCCAGACACCCTTTGGGGGTTTACATACAATATCTCAAAATTGGAGGTTGTTTTTTTCACTAACATATATAATCCTTACTAGTTAACTAGGCCTAATTGCCCCTTTCTAGGCCTTAAAACTAGGGATGGTTCAAAACTCCTTCACGGGTCGAATTTCCTAAGTTAATTGATGATAGTTTTGGGTTTGTACTTCCATATGGAATTCCACTCTAATCATATTTCACTTCCACCCACTGGATTCACCCAATTAGGGCCTGTTATCCGTGATTCCTAATGCTTACCAACTCAACTTGCAAGCTTATGGTATGGTGGCAAATCTTTGTTTTGACTTCCCCTATCTCAAAACCAAAAATAAAACATAGAACACATTTCAACATAACATTCCACAAGGTTTCAGAGAGGAAATCTACCTTGGAACGTTAGGTTGGAGCCATTTTACTCTCAAAACCCTATTTTTTAGGGCTCTTAGACTTGCCTGCAACAAAAATGGTTCACAAACTACAACACTTCAAGACTCCAAATAAAAAACAAAATGAAAGTAAGACACCATTCTAGCAATCTATGACCCTGTTTTTGGATTCACAATCCGTACAGGTCATACAAACTTGCAAGAATAACAAAAACTTGGAAGAACACACCGAATAGGAAACCAAAACTTGTTTATTTTCCTTCAGATCAAAATATTTCAACAACTGATTATCATCGGTCTTTCCAAACCTTATACTAGCCTTAGAGTAGTTACAAATTCTCACAACCAACTAACTACTGGTCTATTAAAAATGTTGCTAAGTTGTTGTGAGCAACTTTTGCAAATTGTTGTATAGGTGAGAAACTGTGCTCAAACCCAAACTTGGTCACTCTCAAATGACTCATATGACCTTAACAATCTCAAAACAACATCAACCAACCTACATTAACCCAAAAACAACTTATCCTATTAAGTGCTCTACCTGGCATCCTTAAGAGCTCACAAGACAACATTGGCCAAACAAAGACTCTTAGGTCCCTTACAATCATTTGAGCACACTCTTAATGGTCTCTTGGCCTTATTAAAAAACAAAAAAAAACATGATTCCAACATCCTGGAAACAAACTCAACAAAAATATTGCTAAGTGCCCCCGTACCACCAATGATCTGATCTTCTAAATGACTCAATCTCACGTGCCTAGGAGTCTTCTGACTCTTTGTTCTAATAAAGGTGCTACCGATTCAGATATAATCATTTTCACCACTAGTTCTTGCTCATAAACTCCGATTTGACTTCTATTCAGCTCATCCACCTTGACATTGGCACTCTCCACAATTCTCTACAATCTCTTGTTATAACATCTATATGCCTTGCTTTCATTAGAATAACCAATAAATATTCCTTCATCACATCTAGGATCAAATTTTCCAATGATATAATCTCTCCTAATATAACATTTACTACTAAATATTCTAAAATACTTAACTGTAGGTGTATTGCCAAACCATAATTCATAAGGTGTCTTACCGGTTTCTCCTTTGATATGTACTATGTTGAATGTATAAACCATTGTTCTCACTGCTTCTCTCTAGTAGCTATGAGGTAAACTAGCTTCCATCATCATTGTTCTAGCAGCATCCAAGATAGTTTTGTTCTTCCTTTCCACAACTCATTCTATTGAGGTGTCTGGCGAGTAGAAAATTGTCTCCTAATACCATGCTTCTCAAAAAAATTATTAAACTTACCAGATGTGAATTCTCCACCATGATCTGACCTCAAACATTTAATCTTTAATCATGTCTCTGTCTCAACTTTATCTTTAAAGTTTTTAAACTTTTCAAAATCTTCAGATATCTCCCTTAGAAAAGTAACCATCATTCTAGAATAATCATCAATGATTAGCATCAAATATCTATCACCTTGAAAACTTTTAACTCTAGTAGGGCCACATAAATCAGTATGAATAAGATCAAGAACATCATTAGATTTATCATGTATACTCCTAAAAGAGGTCCTGACCTGTTTACCCATTTGACATTCTTTACATATCGGATTATAGGGCTTCACAATCTTAGGTATATCTCTAACTACCTTAGTTGATCTAATCTTCACAGTGAAATCAAAATTCACATGACATATCCTCTTATGTCATACCCAACTCTCATCAATTTGTGCAATCAAACATGTCTTCTCACCAAAATTTAAATGAAATATATTACCTTTTGTCTATGTACTGGTTGCAATCTCCAAACCAGATCTGTTAATGATTTTGCATATTTTATCCTTGAGCTGTAATTGAAATCCCTTATCCACCAATTTACCTACACTCAAAAGATTATGTCTTAAACCTTCAACATAATAAACATTATCAGTATTGTTCTTACCATCCAATGACATAGTTCCTTTTCCTTTGACCATACATGTTTTGTCATCTCCAAATCTAACTAGACCACCATCAAATTCTTGCAAGGATAGAAACTTCCTTTTATCTCTAGTCATATGATGTGAACATCCACTGCCAATTACCCATTCATCCTTGTCTTAAATTTTAGCAGCAAGTTCCTTTTCTTTAGGTATATTCTCTTCTAGTACCAAAACATCTTCCTTGATAGCCAGAAACACCCATTCCTTCCCATTGCCAAAAACACTAGCAGAGTCTTCTGACCATTCATCATTAGAATTAGTAACACCTTCATCATCCTCTATGTAGCATGATTTTTCTCTATTTTTCCTATACTTATACTTTTTTTCATATCCACGGTTAGGCTTAAATGATCTTCTAACTCTTTCTTCAAATCTTGAATTCCTTTCAGGATATCTAGATGCAAAATGACCAATCTTATTACATGCAAAATATTCAAAAGGTGTTTTTCCTTCATACTTACTTCCTACCAGTCCTTTAGGTACTCTTCTTGGAAATAGTGCTTCAAGTTTCTCAAACTCATCATCTTCTCTCTTCATATCATCCAATTCCTTTGCATATACAGCTTTCTAATGTTTCTTACCAGTTGATGATGCAGATGCTTGAAAAGGAGGTTCAGACTTCATAGCTCTAGAAGGTCCAAATTCTTCAAGCTCAAAAGAAGATAATTTCACAACCAAGGTATCTCTGTTGACAAAAGTATTAGCTATTATTCTCAATTAATTAATTGTCGTAGCCTTCATCTTGTAAGTCAGTGGTAGTTCTCTCAGAACTTTAGAAACTATTTCATCTTCACTCAGAGTTCCACCACAACAATCTCATTTACCCTTTCCATGAATGTAGTGATCCTTTCATCTTCATCCATCTTCAAGTTTTCATATATCACCTGGTAACCATCAAGTTTAGCAATCTTCACAGTAGCGTCACCTTCATTACAAATCTCCAACTCATCCCATATAGCCATTCCAGATGATTTGTTAGTTAATCCCATTATTTGTTGATCAGAAAGTGCACACAAGAGGGATTCTCTTGCTTTATAATCATTCTCAAGATCCTTATCCAAGTTTGTTGAAGGAGGGCTATTAGATGCCAGATTATAAGGTGTAACACCATTCTATGTGATCTCCCAAATATCCTTATCCAGACATCTTAGATGAGTCTCCATTTGAATCTTCCATACTGTGTAATTTGTTCCATCAAGCCTAGGAATATCTCTCTGAAAAATATCTCCAGATGAACTAGATGAACTTAAACTGTTAGATGCCAGAGGATCTTCCTCAAGCGGTTAAACTTTTTGCAGAGAGGACCAAAGCTCTAATACCAATTGTTAGACCGTTCAAATAACCGGAAGACAACTGAGAGGGGGGGTGAATCAGTTGTCATAGATTACCAGAACATTTAGCAATTAAAACTTTAATACTAGAATCCAAAACATTAATACCATGATGAATACTAAGAGGGGGGGGGTGAATTAGTATACCAAAAATCTCTGCACTTAAACACTTTGTAAGACTAATAGTAAACTGGTAAAATAGTTTAGTAGACAAACTGGTTAACACACATGCAAACCAAATAGCTAATAATGCATTCACCCACAAAAGCAAAAACACCATAACACAAGAGATTTTGATGTGGAAACCCAAATGGGAAAAACCACAGTGAGATGGAACTCACAAGTAACTATCTGCAAAATAAGAACTAGACCGGTTAAGGTCTTACAATGTTCTTTACCAGAACAAATCCTGTTAGGAATCTCAATCTCTGTTAGGAGATAAGTCCTATTAAAGACTACCTTGCTAGAGGATTTTAGATCCACAGATGTGAACCACCTTGTTAGAGGATTTACAAAAGACTTTTGGGCCTACCTGGTTAAGGGCTAGAGACTTGTCAAAGATGTGAGTAATCAACAAGTGTTTGATCTAGCTAGTAGCATAGACTGCTTGGTTAGATCCTTGATAGCTCATTCTTAATGCACTCTAGCATTACTTTAGTCTTCTACACATTCATATTCTCTCCAACTCCTCAATCACCTTAAACCCTAGCAACAACATAAACTTTCTCTATATCCACATCAACAACCTAAAACCCTAGACATGATGTCCTTATAAAGGAATTTGATTTCATATCGGTCCAATAGGATTACATAACAATTTCCTAGGTTCAATGAACCTGGACATACTTGGTACCATGACACAAAAAGCACCGTTTAGGTGTTGGCACCATCAAACAATGGGTGGATGGTAACTCATCACAAAGTATTACCAATTCATACAAAATGTTGGTTGTCGGTTTGACAAAAAATGAAGACTGGTAAAAATGTGTTATGCCGCTTTAATCCTCATACCACTTGGGGTCTACGAACCGCTTGAGGTCAACATGCCACTTCAGACCAGGAAACACATTATGCAAAACATCAATAGTCTAAAGACTATAATACAACATACCAGTTGTGATCTAGCTCATACATATAAAGGGGATCTCAATGCAAGTGTGTGTCCATCAATGACAATCACAACATAAACATCAAAAATGCCAACAATCTCCCCCTTTGGCATTAATGGCAACACTTAGGAAAATAAATTTTTGACATCTAAGTGTTTTACAACAAAATCATGCCATTAGAAAAATTGCTCCCCCTAAGCATATACACTATGCCTTTGGCAATATAATGTATAACAATTTTGCATAAAGAGCATAAACATTGAGATATTCAGAGCATATATCAAAATTTTGATTACCAGATACTTCTCCCAAATAGAATTCTTCTCCCCCTTTGCCAACAATGACAAAGTACAACCTTGTTTCCATTTGATATTAAAATAATAAAGGTTTATGACAATAAGGAATAATACTTGTCAAAAATAGATTTAAAGTCTTGCAAGAATTGTTTCATCGACAAAGACCAGGACTCAAGTAGGGAGGTGGCTACTTCTTTTTCTGTCTACATCTGGGAGACTTGTTCTTCCATGGCATCAATTGTGCTCATCTCCTGTGTAATAGTCAAGGCATCCAAGTTTAGATAGCACTTCTAAAGAATTTGCAATTGTGGGAGTAGAACCAGTTGTAGCTCCTACAAATCTCTAGACCGGGTGCTAATCTCTTGCTCCATTTTTGCTGACTGGATGTGAAACCAGTGAACGGTTTGCCCATAAGTTGTAAGGGAATCATAAGGTGACTTCAATGTGCTCATGTAGGACTACAAGTCCATTTGAAGCTTTTGCTTATGAGCTAGTACATCATCATAGAATAGGGGGTTCACAGATCTTATTGAGGAGTAGATTTCCCTCATCTAGAGCGTCCCTTATATCCTTTTGTTCTTTCTTCAGTTCAGACTGGAGCTCATTCAACTTCTTCACTAAAGCTACATTGAGATCTTTTTGATGCTCCTTCTTGACATTTGCCTCTGCTGCCTCTTCTAGGCTCTACACCTGATCATCCACTACTATGCATAGGAGCTTAAGTTTTGCTAGTGATGAATCGGTGTTGGGAAGATTTGTACTGGGTATCAAACCGGTAAGAGTTTCCACATCCGCTTGAATTACATCCTCCTCCTTCTTCCTTTGAATAATTTCAAGGCGCTCTTGAGCAACCTTGATGCTCTGCATTAGCTCCATTTCACTTGCAGACTAGAGATCGATAGGAGTGGTGACATCAGTTGGTTTGGCTTGACTCCCGGTTGCCTTCAGAGTCTCCATCTGGGTGTTCTTCTTCGCTTCTCCTGCCTTGTCCTCTTCCGCTTTCTTCTTCTCCGCTTCTCTCCTCTTCTCTGCTTCCTTATCCTCCTCTACTTTTTTCTTCTCTACTTGTTTCCTTTTCTCCTCTTCTTTGTCCTCCTCTTCCTTCTTCCTTTTCTCTGCTTCTCTCCTCTTCTCTTCTTTTTCTTCCTCTTCCTTCTTCTTCTTCTTTTCTTCCTTCCTCTTCTCCTCTTCCTTATCTTCCTCTTCTTTCTTTTTCTTTTCATCTTCTTGCTTCTTTTTCTCTTCTTCATCCTTCTTCTTCTTCTCCTCTTCACCTTTCTTCTTCTTCTCTTCTTCATCCTTTTTCCTCTTCAGTTCTTCATCCTTTTTCTTCTTCTCCTCTTCATCCTTCTTCTTCTTCTCTTCTTCATCCTTTTTCCTCTTCTCGGCCTCTTCCTTTGCCACTTCCTGTCTATACTTGGCTTGCTTATCAAGCTATTCAGCCTGTTGCTCCTGTCCTATTGTCTCAGATGGTGTTTCTTGAGTAACATCTTCTATGTCTAGGGTATCGACATCAATAGTGTCGACCAGTTCATCAACTGGGTTTCCTTCATCATCAAATTCTTCATCTAGTTTTATTATAGTTGGTTCTTTCTCAGCTTGCTGGTTGGCTTCAGCTACTCGATGCATCTTCAGAGCTTGTAGAGCACGAGTGGTGTATCCTTGAGAACTTCCTTATCCTTCCCTTCTAGTAACAGGAGTCTTCTTCTTCACATGAAGAAAAGACCTTTGTATTTGTTCAATACATCGAACAGTTCTGAATTTGATATATCAAGAAAATGTTCAGCAAAAACTTTTTCTCTCATTTCCTGTTCCTTCTCTATGGCAATGTGCCATTTATTGTCTAAGGACTTATACAAAGAAGTCGATGTTTTAAATCTAATTTTTGAAGGTGACCGGTCATTAACACATAAATACTGAATTATTTCCTTTTCGAACACTTTCTTTTCATCATCATTAAAGTCATCAAAATACTCAACTAAATCATGAAGCAATTTTCTCCTAATATTCTTTATTGTTCTTTGACATTGTGTCAAAGGTTTATAGGAGGAGATATCAATATTTATCGGTGTAGATGATGTCGGTTCATTCTTTGTCTTCTTTCTTGTCTGTCTCACCTTCTTGGGCTACTCCTTAGACATAGTTTCCTTTGAGTCTGGTGTAGTGCTCTTTGTCTTCCTTTTCCTCTCGAAGACTTTAGCCGGTGATGCTTCTGGTTTCTTCTTGGCCGGTGACCGTTTGGTCACTTTTGGACTTCTTGTTGTAACTGATGCTGATGCTGCAGGCATTGCCTTTGCCTTCTTCACTACAAGTTCTTTTCCTTTCTTTGTAGTGGGTTCCTCGACCGGTGTAACTCTTTCCAGATAGGTTCCGGTCCTCTTTGCCTTAGGATCAAGCCGTGAGGCAATAAGGGTAGAGGCATACCCTTCCAGCATATCATTCATCACCTCATAGCCCATTGGCTCCACTTCTTCCATTCTAGGCTCAACAGCCTCCATTATGCATTGATCCACCTTGATGGTGAAACAGATATCGTCCTCATATTTCTTGATGATGTCACCAAATATTCTCATTCTTTGGCTCATTTTCCATCTGAACTCATCAAAATACTTGTTCAGAACATCTGGGTAATCGGTTCCAATTGCTTGAATGCTTTCCTTAATTTGCTTAGTCACTGGTTGGTTAGCAGACCACTGGACATCTCCTACTCTTGGAAAGTAGCCTTGGAAATAGAAGAACAACCCAACCAGTAGTTGCCCAAACTTGAACCTTAGTGCATTATCCTGTTTGATCGACTTTAGATTCAACAGGAGTTGTCTCTGCATATCGGTGCATAGGTCAAATGATGCATCCTCCATTATCATCCGGTAAGCGGCATTTACTGCTGCAGCAGATACAGAGTTAATTCTATTGGCAGAGAATGTCTGGTAGCCTATCACCATGTAGGTATACTTAACCAGATCATCCTTGATAGAATTTACTGTCATGCCTCATGAGTCACTCACTGAACCGGTGAGCTTGGACATTTCAATTTTGCTTACCGTCCTTAGGGCTAGCACTTCCCCTGTGTTGTAGAATCTGGTGACTACATGAATTGCCTGTGGTGTGATATCATGTGTTCTCTCTAGGTACATCTTGTCACCATGGACTCTGCTCAAAATGATCCTTATATGATCCTCTATGAAATCCTCCAGGAAGTAAACAACATTGTGGAGCTTCTTCTTCTCTAAAATATCATACTCTGGTTTGATCTTCTTATCCTTTCCACAAAATAAACCTAACTAGGAGTGGATGGCTAGAGACCCTAGGTCTTCAATCTTGCAATCTATGTAGTCAAAAATTCCCTCTTCTACTATCACACCAGCCGAGACTTGTGATAGGGCATTATACTTAGACTTTCATTGAATAAAACTTGCAGACTTGACATATGCACTAGAACTGGTATGAGATGCAGAAGCCATGATAGAAATTTTAAGAACTCGAGAAATACCTTTTAAAACACATGAATTTAGGGCTTGCAGATTCTCCTTCATTTCACACTCCGTTGGTTGATGAATCACCACTTTGTATTCTCCACTTGACCGTTTGCAGTTTGAATTTGAATCTCCTTCGCGGTTTCTCAATTTCTCAAAGTCTCAGCTCAAATCACCTTTTCATTACTCTGCTCTTTGAAAAACTTTTCTTCGCTCAAAAATTGATAGTGAGAATTGATTTGAAAAATCCTTTTAAGGATATTTCTCACCTACCGTAATTAATGCTCCTCCATTAGGGCATAAACCCTAATTTGCCTTTTTACCATTTCTGGTCTTTTGCCAAATGATAGGTATCACATACTGGTTAAGGTCTTTTACCGGTGTAAACTGGGGGTTCGAAACATTTCACTGTTTGCTCCCCCTAAGCTTTTCTGAAGCTTAGTTTGTCGGTTCCGTGATTTTCACACTAGGTGCAGAAACTGGTTCCTCTTGTAACACCATTGGTTTCTTCTTCCAGGTTTTGTTCATGTCCACTTGAATAGTGTCAACATCAATGTTTCCTTCTAGAGTGACCGGTATATCATCAGATATGTTCTTTCCTGATCTATAGAATCTGGCAATGTGACCCGATTTGTTGCAGTGATAGCAGACCAATCCAGGTGCTCTCCAAGGTCCATTGTTCATGTTTCCATTCTTCCTTCTACATGTTGCAGTAGTGTGACCATGACCATGATAGACCATACAGTTTTCTCTCCATCTAGTTGCCACTTGATAGCCACCGCTTCTTTGCTGATGATAGAAGGCATTAAACCGGTTGTGATTCCAGTTCACAAAAGGTTCAAGACCAGTTCCTTGGGTCCTTTGAGGATATCTATCAATGTTGTTCATAACTGACCTACATTTAGATGCTCTATGCCCATACTTGTTGCATGCATAACAATTATCATTAAATCTATAGGATCTAAGCTTATCATTTAGGAAATAAGGAAAATTGTTGTAAGCCTTACTCCTACACACATTTGCAGTATGTCCTTCTTTAAGATAGTTAAAGAAAACATGTTTAAACTTTTTCTTACCTTTATCCTTTGATGCCAGTTGTTTCTTTGATGTTCCAGCATTTCTATTAGAGGTCTCACCTTCCTCATGACCGGAATAACCAAGTCCATTGGTATTCTTGACCGGTTTGGCAAATTCAAGCTTTTTCTCTAGCTTGACAGTACTCTTGTTGAACTTAGCAAGTATTTCCTTTGACTCAAAGAGTTCTTTGGAAATAGCAGCATTTGTTTCCAACAGGTTTTCATTCTCAGAGATGGCAATGTTCAGTTCTCCTTGCATGTCTTCCTTTTCCACTTTGCTTGCATGGAGTTGAGCAGTTAGGGCACTAACCTCTTGTTTCAGCTTGAAGATCTCATGATCTCTTTCTTTCACCAGATCTTCAGCTTTCCTCCGATTCTCAAGCTCTTGACACATCCGAATAGTCGGTCCTTCCAACTCCTTTCTCAGGTTGGAGTTTGATTCATTCAACTTATTTACTTCTGCAATTAGAGATTCCATGTCTGCTTTATCTAAAGAACTATTTTCAGATAGCTCCATCAGCTTTTCAGCATGTTCTCTCCTTTTTTCTTGAGATGCCTTGTATTTGACCATAAGATCATCATAGGCTTGTTCAGACTGAGTGAGCCGATGTATAAATTCCCTTATAGAGTATTCCCACAAATCTCTTTCCAAGTGATTAAACTTATAGAAAGGTAGGCTCTGATACCAATTGATGAATACTAAGAGGGGGGTGAATTAGTATACCAAAAATCTCTGCACTTAAACACTTTGTAAGACTAATAGTAAACCAATAAAACAATTTAGCAGACAAACCGGTTAACACACATGCAAACCAAATAGCTAATAATGCATTCACACACAGAAGCAAAAACACCATAACACACTAGATTTTGGCATGGAAACCTAAATGGGAAAAACCACGGTGAGATGGAACTCACAAGTAACTATCTACAGAATAGGAACCAGACCGGTTAAGGTCTTACAATGTTCTTTACCAGAACAGATCCTATTAGGAATCTCAATCTCTGTTAAGAGATAAGTCCTATTAAAGACTACCTTGCTAGAGGATTTTAGATCCATAGATGTGAACCACCTTGTTAGAGGATTTACAAAAGGGTTTTGGGCCTACCCGGTTAAGGGCTACAGACTTTTCAAAGATGTGAGTAATCAACAAGTGTTTGATCTAGCTAGTAGCACAGACTACTTGGTTAGATCCTTGATAGCTCATTCCTAATGCACTCTAGCATTACTTCAATCTTCTACACATTCATATTCTCTCTAATTCCTCAATCACCTTAAACCCTAGCAACAACATAAACTTTTACTATATCCACATCAACAACCTAAAACCCTAGACATGATGTCCTTATAAAGGAATCTGATTTCATGTCGGTCCAATAGGATTACATAACAATTTCCTGTTGGCAATATAGCATTATAACAGACAATGAAAGATTGTTGGCATTTCATAAGGATATTGAGAAGGTTGTTGATGATTATGGATATGCCTGATTAAGGATGTTTACTGTCTTGATATTATTATTTTGTCATTGATGTCAAGAAATTGATTTTCTAATTCAGTATGATGTTGCCATATCTTGAGAAGTGTGATTTAAAGATTATAAAGATGTCGGTAAAAGATACAGGAAAGAATATGATGAATAAGGGGATGAATAAGGTATTCAATGGGCAACTATTACCGAGTTAGACAATGATGAGATCATGATGTTTTAGATTGTTTTAACATCATACATATGTTGTAAAATGTAAAGGTTAATACTTTACTATGTTATCAAGCAAAGAACCTAGTCGGTAAACCCTAAGGTTATCGCTATCAGTTAATGAAAGCGGAATGTCTACCGAGTAAAGTTTAGTATTCACCGAGTTGTTACCGAGTTGTAACCGAGCTATAACAGAATGCATTAAATGTTTGCATGCATTATTTAATGAAGGAAGCTAATGAGCTGGAACTAATTAAATGATTGGTGAGCCATGGATGAAGTTTGTTAACGAATCTAAGGCAAAGGAAAGTCGGCATGAAGATCTATAGCTCAGATTGAACCACAATACCTTGGCACAAGTTCCAAGGTAGGGTAAAATGTTTTTAGATCGAAGATCTAATGGCTATGATTGATCATGGGAAATGTGATCAAGGATATTAAGCGGTTACCTAATTGTTTATAAATAGGAAACTATTGATAAACAATGTATGCGGGCAAGTGTATGCACAGGGATGCTACATAGTGATTACCGAGCACAAAAGCTTGAAGACCTGTTTGAATAACAGAGTATAGAAGCCCAACAAATAGACAAGATTAGTTCTATGTCTAGATTGTATTGAACAAATAGGAATCTGCTTTAGCATTTTAGATGTGAAGTTGTAGATAGATTTTATTACTATTATTTTGTGAAAGTGACAGAAAATCTCTTAATCGAGTGGACTTAATAGTCTTATTTGTAAAACCCTTTAGCAAGGTGACATTCTGATTGAGTGTTTGAAATCCTTTAACAAGGTCACTTCTAACAAGGTGAAGATCCTAACAGATCTGAGGGAAATCCCTTAACCAGGTCACATCTAGCAATGTGTTTGTAATCTTTAACAGGATTTGCTTTTAACCGAGCATGCTCTAGAAGAGTATATTTCTTAGTGGGTCCAAAATCCCATAGTGGTTTTTCCCTATTTGGGTTTCCATGTTAAATCTGGTGTTATGAGGTTTATGATGTTTATATGCTTTTGAGTTTGCATGTTTAACAATTTTGGTTATATTACTGAAATATATGTTACCAAGGTTGAATCTGATGTTTTTATGGATGATTAAGTTTGTATGATTCAGCCCCCCCCTCTCATCTTGTTGGCTATTGGATTTGTACTTATATTAAGTATCAGAACTATCAATTGGTATCAGAGCTTTGGACTCCGAAAGGAAATTTTAAATGCACTTGAGTTAAAGATCCAAAGATGTATAAGAGGGATGCACCAAAGCTGAACAAGTCAAGTTTCTCTACATGGTAGAAAAGGATGAAGCTACATCTATCAGGAGTTGGAGAATATGTTGTATACTATCTAGAGAATGATTTTTTTACATCGAGCACCTATCCATTGACTATGGAAGAGATGAAGGCAAAGCAAGAACATATTCAAGCAATGATTGAAATAACATCTGCATTGACCGATTCAGAGTTTAATGATCTAGAAGGCTGCAATGATGCAAAGGCAATGTGGGATAAGCTCATATCAATATATGGAGGAGATGAACATGTTCAAAGAGAAAAAGTAGATAGTCTAAGAGGACAACTTGAAACTATGAGGATGAATGAAGGTGAGAACATAACTCAGTACAATACAAGACTAAAGGATATTGTCAATCAAATCAAAGGAGCAGGTGGAACTATTGAAGAAAAGGATATAACAAGTAAGTTGTTAAGAACCCTTCTACCAGCTTATGCAATCTGAGTCTCTGCAATCAATGAATTGAGGTATGTACCTAATATGCCAGTTTCTTTAGATGCTACTATTGGTAAGCTACATGCATTTGAATTGAGTAACTTTGATAGCAGTGGATCTTCGGTAAATAAAGTTGAATCTGTATTTAGTTCTTTTCATCTTGATGAATCTAATGATTTCAATGAAAGAAAGTATAAGTACTCTGAAGGAGATCACAGTGGAGCAAGTGAAAGATTTCGTAAGAACATGGAGGCAGTACACAAATAGTGTGAGGAAATCAGAAAGCAAGAAGAGTTTGAAGCACTATTAGCCAAAAGGTTACCGAGAGGCAAAGGTAAGTATAAAGGAAAACTACCTTTGAAATGTTTCAATTGTGATAAGATAGGACATATGGCTTCTAACTATCTTGACAAAGATTCTACTGAAAAGAGAGATTACCGAGATGATAGATAGAAAGATAATCATTACAGAGGACATCGAGACTTCAAAAGAAGAGATAGAAAGACATGCCTAATAGCTGATGAGGAATCCAATGATGATAAATCAGATGAGGCTGATACAGAGGAAGTAGTTTATGTGGCTATCAAAGATGGATCAAATGAAGAAAGGTATGAAGAAAAAGCCCTAATATCTCACATAAACACTAATGATTCTTGGATTATAGATAGTGGATGCTCACATCATATGACAGGAGATAAACACAAGTTTGTTATATTAGAAGATTATGATGGAGGCTATGTTAGATTTGGTAATGATGCACCATGTCCGGTGAAATGTAAAGGATCTATAACACTTCTTGATAATGCAAGATGCAATGATGTTTATTGGGTTGAAGGTTTGAAATACAATTTGTTAACTGTAGCACAGCTAAACAACACAGGTTACCGAATAGAATTTCAAAAAGGAATTGTCAAAGTTCATGACAAGAATGGGAAGTTAGCTGCTACCGAGACACAAACAAAAGGTAACACATTTCACCTTGACTCAACTTGTAACAAGTGTTTGTATGCAAAGATTGATGATGCCTGGTTATGGCATAAAAGGTTTTGTCATGTAAATTTTGATAATCTGATCAAAATAAGTAAGAAGCATTGAGTAAGAGGTCTACCGAGTCTTGAAAAACCTAAGAATGCTATGTGTCGAGGATGCCAGATGGGTAAGATGACAAGATCAAGCTTTACAAGTAAGTCTTACACTTCTAAAGGAATTTTAGATCTAATGCACACTGATCTTTGTGGTCCTATGAAAGTTCAAAGTTATTATGGTGATAAATATTTCATATTATTTGTGGATGACTATTCAAGGATGATGTCAGTAATGTTTTTAAAAGAAAAATAAGAAGATTTTCAAATGTTTAAATGGTACAAGGCAAGAGTTGAAAATGAAACAAGAAGACAACTGAAATGTCTTAGATCAGATAGAGGAGGAGAGTTCACATTTGATGAGTTCAACTTATTCTGCAATGATCATGGTATTAAAAGACAAGTCTCTGCACCGAGAACTCCACAGCAGAATGGAATAGCCGAGAGAAGAAACAGATCTATTGTGGATTGTGCTAAAACATTAATGATTGAAAAGAAGGTGTCACAAACATTTTGGAGAGAAGCAATAAGCACAGAAGTTTACACCTTGAGCCGAGTTCAATTGAAGAAAGGTACTTTGAAGACACCATATGAAATTTGGTATGATAAGAAACCTAATGTAAGTTATTTTAAAATTTTTGGAAGTAGATGCTATGTTCATGAAGATGATAGAAATGGCAAGTTTGATCAAAAAAGTGAAGAAGGAACATTTCTAGGTTATTCTTCTAGAAGCAAAGCATTTAAATGTCTGATCAAATCATCTAAAAAAATAGTAGAAAGTGCAAATGTGAAAATTGATGAATTTGCAAAAAGATATGATGAAGGAAATTCCAAGGAACCAAAAGACTATGACGAATTTGTCTATGTTCAACTGAGAAGTCTTACCAAGAAGATTGTTGAAGAAAATGAAGAGAATATCCAGTTACCGAGTGATGAAGAAGATCATACAGAGCCTATCGAGCCTGTATTAGCCAAGTATGTTAGATGAAATCATGCACCAAGTCAGATTATAGTTGATAAGGATGATCCAATGATGACAAGGAACAAACTGAGATAGAATACATGTTTGATATCTGAATTTGAACTGAGAATAGTGAAAGAGGCATTTAACAGTGAAGATTGGATAAATGCTATGACAGAAGAGATTGATCAAATCAAGAAGAATGACACATGGACACTAATCCCAAGACCTAAGGACAAGAATGTAATCACTACAAAGTGGATTTTCAGAAACAAGCTAAATGAAAAAGGAGAGGTCATTCGAAACAAAGCAAGACTAGTTTGCAAAGGTTATGCTCAAGAAGAAGGAATTAATTATGGTGAAACTTTTGCACCTGTTGCTAGACTTGAAGGGGTAAGAACATTGTTGGCCTATGCTACTTTCAAAAATTTCAAGGTATATCAAATGGATGTCAAATCTGCATTTCTGAATGGAATATTAGAAGAAGAAGTTTTTATTGAACAACCTGAAGGATTTGTTGAAGACACTAATAAAGATTAGGTATGTAAATTGAACAAAGCTTTATATGGTTTGAAAAAAGAACCTAGAGCATGGTATGAAAGATTGCACTCTTATTTGATTAAGATTGGTTTTATAAGGACAAGTGAGAACAACAATATGTATATGAAGAATGATGATAATGGAATACTGATCTCAGCCATATTTGTTGATGATATTATATTTTGTGGAAATGACTCTTTATGCAAGAACTTTGGAAATGAAATGAGCAAAGAATTTGAGATGTCATTAATCGGTGAGATAAAGTATTTTATAGGTTTATAGATACTGCAAATGAAAAATGAGATTTTCATTACTCAATTCAAGTACATAAAGGAAATCTTGAAGAAATTTGGAATGGAGGATTCAAAACCAGTAAGTACTCCTATGACTACCAACTGTAAATTATCAAAGAATGATGAATCTGCATCTGTTGATGAGACACTTTACCAATCCATGATTGGAAAGCTACAATATGTTGTTCACAGTAGACCAAATATAGCACATGCAGTACGTATAGTTGCAAGATTCTCTGCAGATCCTAAGGAAACACACATGATAGAAATCAAAAGAATCTTTAGATACTTGAAAGGCATAGAGGATTATGGCTTAGTATATCAAAAAGGAAATGATTTTGATTTAAGAGTTTATACTGATGTTGATTGGGTAGGCAACATTGATGATAGAAAAAGCACAAGTGGAGGAGCTTTCTTTTTAGGAGAAAGACTAATGAGTTGGCTTAGCAAGAAACAAGGATGTGTTTCACAGTCAATAGCAGAAGCTGAATACGTTGTTGCAGCATTGAATTGTATCAACATTGCATGAATCAAACAACTATTGGAAGGTATAAATGAGAAAGTTACCGAGCCAGTAACTATATTCTGTGACAATACTAGTGCCATTAATATTTCAAAGAATCCTGTTATGCACTCTAAGACAAAGCACATCTCTATCAAATATCATTATCTTATAGAAGAAGCTCAAGAGAAGAAAGTGGTGTTGGAGTATGTTAGCACAAAGGAACAAATAGCAGATATCTTCACCAAGCCACTGCCAAGGGACACTTTTGAATATCTCAGAAGTAAGTTATGGGTCCTACCCCTATCTTCTACTCACTAACCGAGTTCAGTGAAAGCATCAATCCAATGACTCCATCGAATATATTTTGGGAGTTGATGTTGATTTATACACTTTAGGATGTTTTCTAAAGGTGTACAAGAAATATTACAGGAATTATTACAGGGAATGGGAATTCAAGACAAAATGCTCTGACCGAGATTGAATTGATACACAACAGCAGGAATTCACTTCATACAAGAAGAAATTATGTTTTAGTTCTTTACTTTTTGGCATTGTTGTCAAAGGGGGAGAAGACTAATATAAGGGGAGAAGACTAATGAGAAGACTACAAATTGGAAAGACTACTGAACAAAATAGGAGAAGTCTAATGTATGGGGGAGAGCATTTCAGCATTTCAGAATCACAGCAATTCCAAAGGGGGAGATTGTTGGAAATATAGCATTATAATAGACAATGAAAGATTGTTGGCATTTCATAAGGATATTGAGAAGGTTGTTGATGATTATGGATATAACTGATTAAGGATGTTTACTATCTTGATGTTATTATTTTTTCATTGATGTCAAGAAATTGATTTTCTAATTAAGTATTATGTTGCCATATCTTGAGAAGTATGATTTAAAGATTATAAAGATGTTGGTAAAAGTCATAGGAAAGAATATGATGAATAAGGGGATGAGTAAGGTATTAATGGGAAACTATTACCGAGTCAGAGAATGATGAGATCATGATGTTTTAGATTGTTTTAACATCATACATATGTTGTAAAATGTAAAGGTTAATACTTTACTATGTTATCAAGCAAAGAACCTAGTCGGTAAACCCTAAGGTTATTGATATCGGTTAATGAAGGCAGAATGTCTACCGAGTAAAGTTTAGTATTCACCGAGTTGTTACTGAGTTGTAACCGAGCTATAACAGAATGCATTAAATGTTTGCATGCGTTATCTAATGAAGGAAGCTGATGAGCTGGAACTGATTAAATGATTGGTGAGCCGTGGATGAAGTTTGTTAACGAATCTAAGGCAAAGGAAAGTTGGCATGAAGATCTATAGCTCAGATTGAACCGCAATACCCTGGCACAAGTTACAAGGCAGGGTAAAACATTTTCAAATCAAAAGATACATTGAACCTGGACAAGATCAAAGATCTGATGGCTATGATTGATCATGGAAAATGTGATCAAGGAGATTAAGCGGTTACCTAATTGTTTATATATAGGAAACTATTGATAAACAATGTATGCGGGCAAGTGTATGCATAGGGATGCTACATAGTGATTACCAAGCACAGAAGCTTGAAGACTTGTTTAAATAACAGAGTATAGAAGCTCAGCAGATAGACAAGATTAGTTCTATGTCTAGATTGTATTGAACAAATAGGAATCTGCTTTAGCATTTTAGATGTGAAGTTGCAGATAGATTTTATTACTGTTATTTTGTGAAAGTGACAGAAAATCTCTTAACCGAGTGGACTTAACAGTCTTATTTTTAAAACCCTCTAGCAAGGTGACATTCTGATTGAGTGTTTGAAATCCTTTAACAAGGTCACTTCTAACAAGGTGAAGATCCTAACAGATCTAAGGGAAATCCCTTAATCGGGTCACATCTAGCAATGTGTTTGTAATCTTTAACATGATTTGCTTTTAACCGAGCATACTCTAGAAGAGTATATTTCTTAGTGGGTCCGAAATCCCACATTGGTTTTTCCCTATTTGGGTTTCCATGTTAAATCTGGTGTTATGAGGTTTATGATGTTTATATGCTTTTGAGTTTGAATGTTTAACAGTTTTGGTTATATTACTGAAATATATGTTACCGAGGTTGAATCTGATGTTTTTATGGATGATTAAGTTTGTATGATTCAACCCCCCCTCTCATCTTGTTGGCTATTGGATCTGTACTTATATTAAGTATCAGAACTATCATTTCTTTGGTTCAATGAACCTGGACATACTTGGTACCATGACACAAAAAGCATCGTTTAGGTGTCAGCACTGTCAAACAATTGGTGGATGGTAACTCATCACAGAGTATTACCGGTTCATACAAAATGTCGGTTGTCGGTTTGACAAAAAATGAAGACTGGTAAAAATGTGTTATGCCGCTTTAATCCCTCGTACCGCTTGGGGTCTATGAACCACTTGAGGTCAACATGCCGCTTCAGACCAGGAAACACATTCTACAAAACATCAATAGCCTAAAGACTATAATACAACATACCATTTGTACTCTAACTCATACATATAAAGGGGATCTCAATGCAAGTGTGTGTCCATCAATGACAATCACAACATAAACATCAAAAATGCCAACATACCGGAATTCTTAAACCAAATACCAAAATAACAGATAAACCAATTAAGCATAAATAATAATCAGAGACTAAATACCATCCACATGACACCAGGATTTATATGTGGAAAACCTGGTAAAGGGAAAAACCAGAGTGGGAAGCCTACTCACAGTCAGATAATACTTTTGTACTAAGTATGTGAATTACAATTGAGTGGCCTACATTTGCAAGAAGGCCAACAACCTAGAGTGCATTGCTCATCACAAAAGGAGTCTCACCAACTACATACAAATCTAGACTAAAATCTGGAGAAGTGATTGAACTGCAAGGATAGCACTTCCTATGCCTGAGTATAGTTTCGGTTAAGCTCAATACCGAAGGACTAAATCCTCATACATAAACATAACTCGATCTCCAATCATTGACCAAATTCTTTGCCTTAATGATATTACATTATTTGCACATTACATATCCATATTCCATCCCATGGTGATCTACAATGAGATCTTACATCATATATATACAAACTTTCAACCATAAACAATCAGGTTGGCCACTAGACAATAAACCAATTACATAATTACAAAACATGTTGGCCTTAAACCAAACAAATATTATCCAACCCATAAGACAACCTGAAAACACATCCAGAGGTCCAAACACATGTTACATTAAGTCGATCCATAAACTAGATCAATCGGGACCCAATTTAGGTCCACACACTAAAGCAATGATCCCAATCCGCCAAGTCTAGAACATGATCACCATCAACATCCTGAATCCATACTGGAAGCTACACCAACACCACCTATGCATATAATCAAATATCTTCATCAAATCTCTTATGGTAAAAAAGCAAATAAGATAGTATCCGTTCACCAGATGGAAACTAACTGACTGAATATGAATATGAGTAGCATGACTAAGCCAATTCCATAAACTAAACATACCAGATCATACCGTATCATGTCAGATCCAATCCAACTAGAAACCACACAACCTACCTGGACCAGAACAGTGTCAGTAAGGCATCCAAAATAGCTCGTGTTGACATCATGACAAAACATCAATGCAAAACATAATCAATTCCTCCAAATGGCTAACAAGGGGTTCCAACTAGTTTAGAGTTTTCCATTCTAAAGGTTTTCAATACCTCCTTCACATATTTGGACTGACTGATAAAGATGCCTCCTTTCATCTATTGGACCTACAAACCAATGAAAAATTTGATCTCACCTATCAGAGACATTTCAAATTCTTTTTTCATTTCTTCTACAAAAGTTAAAACTCATGTCTGTTAGGAATCCCATAGATACTTAGAGGGGGGGGTGAATCAGTATCTAACCGGTGAATGGAATTTCTTAACTTAAAACATGCAGAACATAATATAACAGTGTACCGGTATGCAATAAATAATGCAACAAACAGAATCAAGAACATCCACATGAAAAGAACACCATAACACAAGATTTTAACGAGGAAACCCAATATGGGAAAAACCTTGGTGGGATTTTTGACCCACAATATTCACTCACTAGCCAATAAGAGAATATTACTTACAATAGGGGCCTGCACATGCAGGAAGGCCAACTACCTAGAGCTCACTGCTCAATGGGAAGTCTCACTGACTTACAATGAGGATTATACAAATCCAATAACTTGTACTGCTTTATAATAGCATCTTCAATGCCAGATTCAATACTGGATCCTACTCTATTCTTTACATATACCCCTTAACCTATATTTTGCATAATAGGTCTGCCTAATATTTTCCTTAATGCTTATGTCTCCTATATCAAATGTCTACAATGATCTCTTTTATATATAAGAGTCATTTTACAATTTGCCAAGTCGACTTACAAAGTTTTTCAATAATAAACAAAATATAATATAACAAAAATCCTGTCAGCCTCTGTGTCGGTATACTTCCTTTCTTCTATGCCAGTGTCGGTGTCCTGAGTGCCGGTGTAGAGTGTGATCTGCTAATGCCGATATAATGCCTTTGCCGGTGCCATAGGATTGCAAGGTTGCCATCAATGACAAAACCTTCAATCACATACAATGTCTCATTGGAGTGTGCATATGCCAACAATCTCCCCCTTTGGCATTGATGGCAACACTCATGAGAAATTTCAAAAATGATCCAAAAATGTGAAGTTCAAAAAAATGTTACCAAAAATGTGTGAGCTCCCCCTGAGCATATGATTCCTGTGATTTGAATTTTCTCATCATCCCACTACTCCCTCTTTGGCATCAATGACAAAGGTTGTCAAGATGTCAGTAGAGTTTGTAGTTTCAACCTTGTAACTGGGTGGTTACAATTTGAAAAAGATCTCCCAAAATCAAGTTTATTCTATTGTCCTTTATTGTTGTCTCTATTCTCTTCACTATACTGGTGAGATGCTGCAAATGCTTTGCCGGTGTTTTCTTTCCTTGTATTAGTGCCTCAGATACTTCCTTTCGTAGTGATGCTAGATAGTCCAATCTTGGACTTAGTTTTGATCTCAAATGTTTTTCCTTATTCAATATTCTTTCTTTCTCTCTTTGCAATTTAAGTAGTTCTTCCTCAAAATTTGTTATCTTCTCCTCAAAAATTGATAGTGTATCAAGTGAGTTGACAAAACTATCTGCAAGTTTATTGATCTCATCCTATACCTTGCTCATTTTCTTGTCTATATCTACAGTCAAAAAGTTTGTTTTACAGGTATCTTTGTATAGATTTTTGTACTCTTTCAATAAATTACATAATTCCGGTAGAAGTGTGTCAAAATCTCTATTACATTTCTTTATTTGATCATCAAAGAATTTCTGTTTTTCAACTTCTACTTTATCTTTTAATGACTCTCCTTTTATTTTCTCAATGTTTTCTGAGATATATTTACATAGTGTATCAAGTTGTCCTACAAAATCTTTGTTGTCTATATTACAGTTAGGAGCAATTACCTTCAAAATTGGTATGGTATCATCAATTTCTTTGTAAGATTGTGAGCTGCAGTCGGTTATTTTCTTGATTGAATCTAATAGTACCTCTGTCACATTAGTTGTCTTGTAGCTTGATGATGAATCAACAATCTAAGTACCGGTGGAAGTAACCAAGCTTGTATTGACCTCTGGTAGGTCTGTTTGTGTCTGCATTTCTTTAAGCAATGGTTTTTCTACTTCACTAGTTGCCGGTGGTACTATTTCCTTATGTACCTATTCCTATTGTTGTTGATCCTATTCCAGAGCCTTTTGCTCTATTTGTTCCTCTGTTTGTTGCATTGCCTCAGTCTGAGTCTGAGTCTCTACCTTTTTCTCTTGGTCTTCTGCCAGTTTCTCCTATGTGTTTTCAGTTTGCTCAGCTACCGAAGGCTCACTAGCCATGTCAGTCTTATCAACTGTATCTTTGTCTACCACTATGTTGATCTTTTGAGTATCAACATCCATAGTATATAAAACTTCAGGATTAGGATTATCATCCTCTACATCCATACTCTTAGCTTCCAGTTGATCTTCTGTAGTTGTTGTTTTTACCGGTGGAGTAATTAAAGGTGGGGGTAAGTTGTCTCTAACCTTGATACTAGGTGGTCCACCAACTTTTCCTTTCCCCTTGTCTCTATCTTTCTAATAAACTTTTATGGGTTTGGGGTTCCTATACTCTTCTTGTTTTTCTTTCTCAACTAGGAATATGTCCCATCCATTTTATGTCTCCTCAGTCGCCTCATTAATTCTTCCAACCATTAAAGCAATGTGTCGGTGTGCAGTAGAAAATACTGTCTGGTTGGCCTAAGCAATTAGTTCATCAATTTCTTTGGGTGAGTTTACCGGATATACATCAAGTAGCTTTTCAATCTTTATTTTCTTATCTAGTTCTATTACTGTCTGTCTTCTTGCTTCTAGTCTTTTAAATAGCTCATCTAGAATTTCATTGACTACTTCCATCAAAAACTTCTTATACATATCCATGTGCAATATAACACTATTTTCAACTTGCTCTTTTTCATCAACTGTTAAGGTGTCATATATTTTTTCTATGTTCTTCAATTTACCTTCCTCTATGATTTCATTCAATAGTATATCAAGAGGGGCCAAGTCTTTGTTTGTCCTCTTCTTCTTCTTGGGTGTCAGTTTCTTCTTTGGTGTAGCCTTTCTTACCGGAGATCTTACTGCTTGTTGCTTTTGTCTTGTCCTCCTGGGTGAGGGTGTGGTTGCCAGTGAGGGATCTCTTTTCCTTACTACTCTTTTGAAAGTTGCAGGCATGTCACTCCCTGAAGAAGTACCTACCAGTGATAGGTGAGTTTCAAGTTGTGGAGCTACTAACTCATCCTCTGTTATACTGATTTTCTTCAATACATCTTATTTGATGGCTTTTGCTTGTCTGGAACCTTTCCTTATAACTGCCTCAACCTTTTTCACTCTTTTCTTTGATTGTATTTGGCTTTCAATGGTTTTTGCACTACCAAATGCTTCTTCCTTAGGTTCTCTAGGGGCTTCCAAAAGTGCTTTAGCATATGTTTCAAATATGTGATCATCTATTTCATAGCCCATCTCGGTTACCCAAACTGTCCTAGGGATGACTGCTTCCATCTAGATTTCATCTTTCTTGATGACAAAGCATATTTCATCTTTGTATTTGTCGACAATCTTTTGTGATAACCTTATTCTTTTCTTCATTTTGGCCTTTAATGCTTGAAAGAAGTCATGAATATTGTTTTCCTTGTTTTCACCCATGTTATTGAATAGTTTTGTTAACTATTTGCCTACCGATATATCATATCCAATTTCTTTGTAGCCTATACCAGGAACCTATTTTGTTATATGTAGCATCAGACATACTAATAGATTTCCAAACCTGAAAGTTCCTTTCTTGTCCTTCTTGATCTTTCCAAGGTTGTCAATTAATTCATCTTTTAACCACTCACATACATCAATTTTTGCATTATCTGTGACCATATCATAAGCACTCTTAATGCATAAACTCAAAACTGAATTGAGTCTATTTGCATGAGTATCTTTATATCTTAATATCATGCTGATAAATCTCACATTAATGTCTGTTACATCATTAACTCTTAGGGACCTCTTGTCGAATGTTGCACCAGTTAGGTTTGTAACTAGGTCATTTGATACCTTCTTGGTTTTATCTAGTCTTTTACTAGTGGTCAGTAACCCTGTGACAACTTTCACAGCTTCCTTGGTGATTTTGTGGACTGCATCTAACCAGAAAAACTCACCACGTACCCTGCTTAAGACTATCCTAATCACATCCTTGGGAAATTCAGGAATGCTAAGGGTCTTTGTAAATCCTAGGGTCTCAATGATCTTGTGTTCATCTTTTACATTGTCGGTTTTATCACATATCACAGTTTTAAACATGGTTTTAATTTGTTCATCTCCTAGTTCCAAAATGTTGCAATGGATGTACATTATGGGGTCTTCAGCATAAACAACTCCCTTAGGAATTTGAGAAAAAGCACCTAAGGTATCATCTTTCTTAGCTACCTCTAGAACTAACTGAAATACGAGCGTAGGTCTTTTTATCACTTCAACAATAGTAGGGTTTTCTATATATTCAATTGCAGAGGTGGATGCCATGATTAAATACCTTTTACTGCCTTTAGGATGGATGATTGCTTTGAGTGTTCTTGCTTCTTGCTCGAAATGCCTTAGCTCAGAATCTTCACGCTCTTCGTAAATTTGAAATCTCAATGAAATGAAATGGAGCCAAAACCTTGATTTTATAGTGTATTTTCGCCATCTACCATATTAATTGCATGTCGGTTAAGTATTCACTTAACATTGTTTGTCGGTAATAAGTAATTTCCAATTTCTTATCTCTAACCAAGGGAATAATAGCACATGTGTCAATAGATTGCCAAACCCTCAAGGAAATTTTCTTCAATTTGATGAAGAACTTCCTGCCGGTGGAGCACTGCTTTGTCCTTCTAGTGGAGCATCACTCTATTCTGCCAGTGAAGTATTGGTTGGTTCTACTGGTGGAGGAGTATTCCCAATATTTAGATCAGCTTTTCTAATCCATTGTTTTGAGAATTCTTTCTTAACCTCTTCAACTTTTTCTTTACCTTTCAAGCTAGAATTTTTGTTGTCTACCAGTGTTCCTTTACTTCTATAGAATTTAGCAATATGCCCAATCTTGTTACATGCATAACAAGTTCCATTACTCTTCTGAATATCTTTTCCATAACCTATGTTGGTTTGTGTTCTATATTGATTAGATAAATGTCCAAACCTTCCACAAACATAACATCTCACATTCATTCTGCAGTTTTCAGAGTTGTGACCAACTTTGTTGCATTTAGAACATTGACCGATGGGTGTGTTGATATTCTGATAATTTCTAGATCTACATTCATTTTCTCTATGACCATACTTATTACAGTTAAAGAATTTTCCATTGAATTTATAAGCATTAGGTTGTCTTACCGGTTTGCTGTGATCCTGAGTATTTGCAGTACCGAAGCTTTCACCAACTTCAAAGCCAATTCTAGAAGTGTCACCTTTAGGTTTTTGATTCTTTAGCAAGGTTCCAAGTTCCTCTGAGCTTTTCTTGAATTTTTCTTTATGTTGATTTGCAGTTTCTAGTTCTCTTTCTAAGACTTCTTTTTGTCTCATCAGTTCATTTGAGTCATTCTGAGTATGCATCAAATCTATCTTCAACATGTAATTTTCATAGCTAAGTCTTGTGTTCTCATTTGCTGCATCACTTAGTCTTCTAGTCAATTCTTCTTCATTCTTCTTCCTATCCTCAATCTCTTTGCAAAATCTCATAGTCATATCCTGCATCTCATTCTTTGTTGTCATGATCTCTTGTTTCAACTTGCTTATCATATCATTAAGTGATTCCTTTTCATCATTCTCATTTTGCAATTTTTCACAAAGTTCTCTTCTCTTATTTCTTGCAACAGTAAAATTTTCTTGAAGTGCCTGAATGATATCCTGAGCTTCCCTTAAATCATCTTCTAGTTTGATATTTTTCAATTTCTCTGTGTCATAGTCTATAAGAGCTCCTTCAAGTTGCTTCATTAGTTTTTCCATCTTTATCGGTGTCAAGATCTTCCTCAAGTTGTTAGGCTTTTGAAAATAGAGGACCAAGCTCTGATACCAATTGTTAGGAATCCCACAAATGCTGAGAGGGGGGGGTGAATCAGTATCTAACTGGTGAATGGAATTTCTTAACTTAAAACATGCAGAACATAATATAGCAGTGTACCGGTATGCAAGAAATAATGCAATAAATAGAATCAAGAACATCCACATGAAAAGAACACCATAACACAATATTTTAACGAGGAAACCCGATGTGGGAGAAACCTTGGTGGGATTTGTGACCCACAATATTCACTCACTAGCCAATAAGAGAATATTACTTACAATAGGGGCCTACACATGCAGGAAGGCCAACTGCCTAGAGCTCACTACTCAATGGGAAGTCTCACTGATGACTTACAATGAGGATTATACAAATCCAATAACTTGTACTGCTTTACAATAGCATCTTCAATGCCATATTCAGTATCGGTTCCTGCTCTGTTATTTACATATACCCCTTAACCTATATTTCACATAATAGGTCTGCCTAATATTTTCCTTAATGCTTATGTCTCCTATATCAAATGTCTACAATGATCTCTTTTATATATAAGAGTCATTTTACAATTTTCCAAGTCGGCTTACAAATTTTTTCAATAATAAACAAAATATAATATAACAAAAATCCTATCGGCCTCTGTGCCGGTATACTTCCTTTCTTCTGTGCCGATGTCAGTGTCCTAAGTGTCAGTGTAGAGTATGATTTTTTGATGCCAGTATAATGCCTTTGTCAGTGCCATAGGATTGCAGGGTTGCCATCAATGACAAAACCTTCAATCACATACAATCTCTCAATGGAGTGTGCATATGCCAACAATGTCATCATCTCCTGCAAATATGATATCATCTACAAATACTTCTAAAATCAATAACTTGTCTCCTTCTGTCTTCAGGTAAATGTTGTTGTCCTCACTGGTTCTCTGAAATGTAATCTTTATCATATGTGAATGGATTCTTTCAAACCATACCCTCGGAGCTTGCTTTAATCCATATAAATCTTTATGTAGTTTGCACACCATATTTTTGTCTTCAGTCAATGCAAACCCATACGGTTGTTCAATGTAAACTTCTTCTTCTAGAATTCCATTCAAAAATGTAGACTAAACATCCATTTTGTAAAACTTGAATCCCTTAAATTTTGCAAATGCAAGTAACATTCTAACTCCTTCAAGTCTAGCAATCAGTGCAAAGGTTTCTCTATAGTCTTCACCTTCTTCTTTTGCATATCCTTTGCAAACTAGTATAGCCTTGTTCCTCACCACTTCACCATCTTCATTTAGTTTGTTTCTAAACACCCACTTAGTACCAATCACATTTTTATTAGTTGGTATGGGGAAAAGTGACCAATTGTTGTTCTTCTCTATTTGATCAAGCTCTTCATTCATAGCCTTTATCCAATCATCCTTGAGAGCTTCGCTCATTGTCTTAGGGTCAACTGTGGAAATTAGACAAGCACTTTCTCTTATTTTTCTTCTTATTTGTACTCCAGCATTCTTGTCTCCAATTACTTGATCTATTGAGTGATTCAACTTTACATATCTAGGTATAACTGGTTCTGGTATATAAGTTTATTATTGTTCATCCTCTTCATCTTCTTCATCTACCAGTTGAGTAGTATCATCCATATTGTTCTGCTCATCATCATTTTGAACTTTCGGTTCAATAATCACTAGCTTTTGTTCCTCAACTACATCAGACTTGTTGGTATCATCATATTTATCAAAGTACTCATCAACTTTCACATTAACACTTTCTACAATATTCTTGGTTCTTTTATTAAAGCACTTGAATGCTTTGCTCTTAGTTAAATAGCCAAGGAAAGTTCCTTCGTCACTCTTAGGATCAAACTTTCTAGTATAATCATCTCTCTTTATGTAACACCTGTTGCCAAAGACTTTGAAATAACTAACATTAGGAGTACAACCATACCATTATTCATAGGGAGTTTTGTCACTACCTTTCTTGAACAATACCCGGTTCATTATGTATAGTGCAGTGCTAACTGCTTCTCTCCAAAACATTTTAGGTACATCTCATTTTATCAGCATTGTTCTAGTTGCTTCAACTATGGTCTGGTTCCTCCTTTCTGCAATTTCATTTTGTTGTGGTGTCCTTGGTGCAGACAATTGTCTCTTGATTCCATTCTCATCACAACATTTCACAAATTTAGCTGATGTGAATTCTCCACCCCGGAGAGATCTCGGGCACTTTAGATTCTTACCGGTTTATTTCTCCACTAAGGCTTTGAATGCTTTAAACTTGTTGAAGGAATCAAACTTCTCCTTAAAAATGTAACCCACATCATTCTTGAATGATCATCAATAAATATCATGAGATATTATCACCATAAAAACTCCTAGTCCTCATAGGACCACTTAAGTCAATGTGCACCAAATCTAAAATATTTTCAGAAGAAAATGATTTGGTCTTGAAAGAGGAAGTAGTCATCTTACCCAACTGACGCTCTTTACAAATCACATTTCCTGGTTTGACTAGTTGTGGCATACCTCTAACCATATCCGACTTGCTGACCTTAACCACACTATCAAAATTTAGATGACAAAATATTCTATGCCATAACCAATTGTCCCAACTTTTACAACCAAACAACTATTAACATTAGTATTCAGATGGAATAAGTTACCTTTTGTCTATTTACTGATAGCAATTAGTTCTCCTTTGCATCCTAAAATCCTGCACACTCCATTCTTAAACTCAAGATGATAACCTTTATCATTCAGCTGACCAACACTCAACAAGTTATGCTTCAATCCTTCAACCCAATAAACATCATCAAAATTACTTTTTCCATTTAAACAAATAGAATATTTACCTTTTACCATACATGGTGAATTGTTGTTGAATCTCACTACTCCACCATCAAATATTTCAAGTGAGATGAACTTGTTCTTGTCACCAGTCATGTGATGTGAGTAACCACTATCAATGACCCACTCATCATTGTTGTCAATATGAGACACTAAAGCTTTCTTGTCAGAGAGATCTTCCTTAACTGCTACAAAAAAAAATTTCCTCATTCTCTTCATCCTCTGATTCCTCATCGGTAACATTTTCATCAACTGCAACATAACATTTTTTCTTACCTTTTCCTTTATACTTTCTAAATTTTTCCTTCTAAACACTGTTAGGACAATTTAAAAAAACATTTAAGAGGAATCTTTCCTTTGCACTTACCAGTGCCTCTAGGAAGTCTCTTAGCTAGTAAAGCTTCAAATTTCATCAGGTTGCTTTCATCATCCATTCCTTCATTGTCACCGCCATGATGACTTGACCTATACACATCCTTTCCTTTTCTTACTGGTGCATTAGATACTGATGATTTGAAAGTAGATTCTACTTTAGGTACAATATTTTCAAAGCTATTCAACTCAAAAGTGGTAAGCTTGCCTATCAAAGAATCAATTGTAACTTTATCTTTGCTGACTGACCTCAATTCTTGGATAGAAGATACTCTAATAACATAAGCAAGCAATAAGGTTCTTAGCATTTTACTTACCACTGTGTCTTCTGTTATGGTTCCACCAGTACTTTTGATTCCTCCAACTACTTTAATTCTTTGTCCATATTGGGTGATGTTCTCACCTTCCATCATCTTCGTGTCATCAAACTTTCCTTTTAGGCTTTCTTATTTAGCTTTTTGCACATGCTCATCTCCACCATAACTCAACTTCAACTTTTCCCAAACTTCATAAGTTGTTTCAAGACCATGGAGGTCAATATAATCAGAATCAGAAAGTGTACTAACAATGGCTTCCAATTTTTGAATATTCTCTTGTTGTTCCTTAAGTTGAACTACAGTCAAAATACCACTAGGAGGTGAATATTGATTTTCAACATGCAACCAGAACTGTGCCCCCATTCCTTTGATGTAGATCTTCATTTTGTCACTCCATATTCTGTAGTTGTCCATTGTGAACTTAGGACCCTCCTTTTTCATCATCTCGGATCTTTACCTCAAGCGATTAAGCTTATGCACAAAGAGGACCTAGTTCTCTTATACCAATTATTATTATGAGGATCCGGTAACTACTGAGAGGGGGGGTGAATCAATAGTTAAACAACTTAGATAATACTTCAAAAACTAGTATCGATAACTACTCAAACATACCAGTTAGCAGATTTAACAAAACATTCACTTAAGTGTTCATCAACATACAAATAAAGTAGTGATATCAAATCCACACATCAACAATGCATCACAACATGAACACACAGATTTTTCACATGGAAACCCAAATGGGAAAAACCATGGTGGGAATTAGCACCCACAAAATATTTGCACTCTTTTAGAATGCACTTGGTTAAAGGCCTAGCCCAGTTAAGAGCTTTACAATATGCTTGATTAAGAGCAGAGCCTGTTAGGAGTCACCCGGTTAATGGATTTCACCTTAGCCCTATTAGGAGTAACCTTGTTAGAGGATTTTAAAGTTAGTCTAATGAGCCACTCGGTGAAGGGATTTTATAAATAACACATGTTAGGATCTACCTAGTTAAGGGATTTCAATACTGTTGTAACTGTTAGGAAACAACAGGTAAATGATCTGGTCTCATTTTTGCTTCACAGATGCAAACTCTTCAATCTGGTTCGGCACACTCTTCTCTCAAATCATTGACACAAAATCTCTTCTCAAACTCGACCTAAATACATTTTTCAACTAGGTCAATTACATAACCCTATCAATGTTGAAAATACATTGAATTTACATCAAGCATGGCAAAACAGTCACCAAAATACATTACAGATCATTACAACAAATTTCAAGACAATTTCCACCGTTGAATGATCACTGCTCATCACCGCACATTGATTTGACAAGCAATCAAACCCTTGTCACATTCTGCTAATCACTTTATTATTTCCCAAGAAATTGGATCCTTGTATGCGCTTAAATGTAATCTTATCACCACACATGGTTTCTAACATGTCATCACTAAGTTATGAACATGATAAGATCCACCGCCAAACCATAAATCATTACCAGTTAAACATCTGTTACCAGTATACATTCTTCTTCACAAAGTTTATGATAGTAAATCAAAACTCACTCAATATAATGAATCTGCTGATGTGGTTGCAATCACAGACTCATGTCAATATCATAAACATATGTTCCACACCGCAACATCTAACTCTTCACAAATCATCTATACCAGTATCTTGATCATCACTCTGTTCCTGTTTACCTTGTTGTAAACTAGTTTAGCAATTTTATTGTCTAATACACTCCTCTATGGTTAGGCTTTACCAATAGGCCTAGATGACTTAGATGACCCAACAAACATGGTTTCCATCAATGAAAACACAAATAAAGTCATCAAACAACTAACAAATATATCATCATCATCTAGCCAACAAGATCCATCAAATAACTTTACCGTTCATCTTCTCATTTCATCATCATCTCCATATGCCAATAATCTCCTCATTGTTATCTTCAATAGATATGCTAGTAGAGTCACACCAGTCTGAGTGTTGGGAGAGAGAGGGTGTTGAACACAAGATGCCAATGAGAGGGGGGATGAATCAGTGGTTTCCAAACATAAGCCTTATCAAACCTTGACTATGTGTATCGATTAGCAGATCTAACACAAGGCGGATGTATAGGTTATTGGAATTTGATTAAAGATTTTTTATGATAACACGAGTGCAATAAATATTTTAAATAACCCGGTGTTGCATGCTAGAACCAAGCATATTGACGTGAAATATCATATCTTGAGGGAGAAAGTGCATAGTAAAGATGTGTTACTGGAGCATGTATCTACTAAGGAATAGCTAGTAGATATCTTTACTAAACCTCTTCCTAAGAGTACTTTTGATTATCTTAGAAGTCAACTAGGGGTTGTACCCCTACATGAGGTTAATTGAGCAGACATGGAAGACATCAGTCCTAGAGAAAATTGAAGAATCTTGAAGCAGGATTGGTGTAGAGTGGAGCTACTCCACAGGGGGAGCAACAAGCTGCAGATCATTGTTGTAGAATCGTGAAGTATGACACTAACTATATGTGTATCAGGGAGAATAATTGTATGATTGATAGAGAGAAGTACTGTGGCCAGTTACTAGTTGAAGACATGGTGACTTAGTTGAAGAAGAGTACATGGAAAAATGTAAACTAGGATTCGTATACCTGTGTATGTGCATTACTCTCAATCATCACAATCAAAAATATTGATATTCGTATTGCCATCAATGCCAAAGGGGGAGATTGTTGGCATTTGATTGAAGATTGTATTGATGAACTATTATGTTGTCATTGATGCCACTTGTAACTGGTAATGATGTTGTTTTGAAACCACTAGTTAAGCAAGTGAAGGAAACCGGTATTACTTTAGAAGCAGTGAGATCAACTAGTAACCCTACCTGTTGATGTGCCAAACCCTAACCGATGGAGCTTGGTGAATAGGTTGTGTTGATTTATGATCAAATGGTGATCAGTAATGTTTATGCCATGTATGCATGTTGTATGTGATGAGTTTCAAGTGGTTTTTGGCACAAAGAGATAACTGTTTTATCTTAGGAATGAGCGAGTACATTGCATGAAGAGGAAAGCACGTGATGAGTTATAGGAATCGATGAGTGGTGATCAAGAAGTAGTCGAGGTTGTCTTGAACAATGTGTTGATGATTTCTATGTAATCTAATAGTCATACTTGAACCTATTTGTTTGTAATCTCTATGAGATCTTAGGTTTGTGATGTGTTACCGACCTATTGTTTTGCTTATAAGGTTGATGAGTTGTTTTGTTGTAGTGTTGGAAATTTTGATTAAGTGTTAGTGTGATTGATTGTCAAACCAGAAGGAGTATCTACAGTATGTGTGAAGGAAGATAGGAGAATGAAAAGGATCCAATCATGCAGAGTAGTGCTATTTACTAGATCAATAAAACCCCTATCATTCTCTAACAATTAAAGTAGTTAAATCCCTTAACCAGGTAAGTTTTAATAGGCTTAGTGCTATCTAAATCCTCTAACTAAGTGATCCATTAGCTTGTATTTCAAATCCTCTATCGAGCTTACTCCTAATAGGGTATTTCTTCTAACAGGGCATTATAATCAGTCCCTTAACCGGGTGGTCCCTAACAAATACAAGGTGGATGTACAGGTTGTTGGTATTTGATTGAAGATTGCATTGATGAACTATTATGTTGTCATTGATGTCAATTGTAACTGGTAATGATTTTTTTATGATGTTGTTTTGAAACTGGTAGTTGACCAAGTGAAGGAAACTGGTATTACTTTAGATGCACTGAGATCAACTAGTAACCCTACTTGTTGATGTGCCAAACCCTAACCGATGGAGCTTGGTGAATCAGTTGTGTTTATTTATGATCAAATGGTGCTTGGTAATGTTTATGCCATGTATGCATGTTGTATGTGATGATTTTCAAGTGGTTTTTGGTGTATAGAGATAATAGTTTTATCTTGGGAATGAGCGAGTACATTGCATGAAGAGGAAACCGTGTGATGAGTTATAGGAATCGATGAGCAGTGATCAAGGAGTGGTCGAGGTTGTCGTGAACAATGTTTTGATGATTGCTATGTAATATAATGGTCATACTTGAACTGATTTATTTGTAATCTCTATGAGATATTAGGTTTGTGATGTGTTACCGACCTATTGTTTTGCTTATAAGATTGATGAGCTGTTTTGTTGTAGTGTTGGAAATTTTGGTTAAGTGGTAGTGTGATTGATTTCCAAACCGAAAGGAGTATATGCAGTATATGTGAAGGAAGATAGGAGCATGAAAAGGATATGATCAAGCAGAGTAGTGTTATTTACCAAATCAGAAAAACCCCTATTGTTCTCTAACAATTACAACAGTTAACTCCCTTAACCGGGTAAGCTTTAACATGCTTAGTACTATCTAAATCCACTAACCAAGTGATCCATTAGCTTGGATTTTAAATCCTCTATAGAGGTTACTCCTAACAAGGTGTTTCTTATAATAGGGAATTATAGTAAATCCCTTAACCAGGTGGTTCCTAATAGGACATTTTGTAAAGCTTTAACAGGCTTGGCTCCTAATAGGGCAAACTTTAGAAGAGTTCAGAATACTTGTGGGTATTCATCCCCACCATGGTTTTTACCATTTGGGTTTCCATGTCAAAAATCATTGTGTCAAAGTGGTGAATGGTTTTTGTGGTTATGTTTTGATATGGGTTTCCACTTAGATATGTTAAGATGACCGACAATAATCTGAAATGTTCTTTTACTATTGTTAGTAAAGAATTTTGATGTTTTGGTTAAATGGTTTGAGAGTTTCAAAGTTGTTACACTACTATTTTGATATTCCAGTCAATCGATTAACTTGACAGTGCTATTGCAGTTTATAATTCAGTATTTGAACCAGTTAGTCCAAAAAATAATTTTGAGTTTGGTGAAAGTTAAGTCAGTTTTCTATCTACAAATTCCCCCCCCCCCCCCCCACCTCTCAGTAGTTGTCTAGATCCTTATTGATTCATCATATCATCACAAGTGAGATAGAAAGATAACACAAATGCAACCACACACAAAAAGAACATCACATAATACCGAGCATATGAGGAAAACCCAACATGGGAAAAACCTTGATGAGAAATTTTATTGGAGTCTACTACTCCAATCCAGCTTCACAATGAGAAAAATGGTTACAACATTTAGGACACCAACCCAAGGAGCACCACCCCTACTTTAGGACACCAACCCAAGGAGAACCAACCCTTGATTTAGGATACCAACCTAAGGAGCACCAATCCTTTCACCAAGCTCCAACTTAGTGATTACAATATCATGCATCAATACAAAAGTGATAGCCTACCTACAATTGAGTTCTGTAACCTCTACAACTTCTCTTCTGGTTTTACTCTTCTCAACCAGTCTTCCTTTTCTCTACTCTTTATTGGTTCCGTGCTCACTAATTCTATGTTCTTCTTTCATCTCTATTGCAACCTTACCAATTTAGCCTTCTTCTCTGTCGATACTCTTCTCTTTGCCAGTTCTCAGCTTGCCAGTCAAGCCCTGCACTGTTCCTTGTCTTGTCGGATCTCCTAAACTGCTCACACTGCACTTCTTCCCTCTCTTCTACCTTCTTGCCGATTGGAACACTACCATATCACCCCACTATCAGGCTCAATGACAGTCTAATGGTTTCCTTAACCTTTCTAGTTGCACTCTTCTTACCAGTTCTCTCTCAAGCACTCAGTCACCTTGATCTTCAATGAACTCTCTGACTGGTTGGCTCTCTATTGCAAATTCACTCTTTGTTCTTCAATATCTGACCTGCAACATCAATTGCCTTCAGTCTTTAGTCAACATATTTATATTATCAATGTTCACCTACCGATTTACTAACCCTGCCATTTATAGCCTAACCAGTCAACCTTCAAGCCTGCACTTTTTTGTTCTATTGGTGGAACACCTTAACTGGTCACCAGACATGCCAATCCACAACATGCTCATATTCATCAGACAATAGCTCTTCACTTGTCACTTTGTCAACTTTACTGGTGGACATACTTATCGGTAACCACCTTGATGACACCATGCCATCAATCTTCAACTATCTCCATCTGCATTTCAGATGCACTCTCTGTCGGCAGCAGCTCAACTTTACCTTCATCTTCATTAGACCAGTTCACTTGTCAACTAGTTTGTCAAAGTTACAAATATATCCTTCTTTACTCTTCCTTCTATGTCCCAGTATCTCAACATGCCAACTCTTGTTGATCATATGCAAATCATTGGTATCGCACACTAGAGGCATCCTTGTGTTTTACAGGTTCATCTGGTGTGAGCCTTCAATCACTTGCCTTCTACTTTTATGTCTTATCTCAGAAGGTTATGATGCATTCCATGCATATTGGGAGATAAACTCAGAATTACCACTTATTGGTTGAAGTGAATCCTTGTCATCTTCTTCTAGCATTATACTAATACGACATTGTTGTCATTGAGTAGATATAGCTTCAATCTGGCACATAACTCGATAGACATCCCCTTTGTCTACCTTACTAACTTGCAGTAGTCCAAACTTTGTCGATCATATCATTATCCTATGGTGACCTCTCCATCTGATGGAGTCCTACTAATTGACATCCAACTACGTACCAGTTGTTTGTCCTTCTTCATTAGCTCAACCTGCATCTGGTCACCATGCATACCGATTGGAATTTCATACACTTCCAACACATCACTTACCAGTTGTCATTCCATATCGGTCTCCAATCCTTATGTCTTCAACATAAGATGACACTAACTTGTTTATTGGTGATTCCAATGATCTCATGCTGGATGGCATTCTCTTCCTTACCTGCTATACTAGTTGACATCAATGAAACCATTACTAGGTGACATAAATGACAACAATACACTTCAATCTCCCATTTTGGTTGCCATGCTATATCGGTTGACATCGATGACAACACAATTCCAACAAACTCCCCCTTTTGCATTGATGTCAACACATGTTGTATCCAACATAAAGTAGATTCTCTCTCCCCCTTTGACAATAATGGTAAAGGGTACTGACAAAGTTTCTCTCTTCATTTTCTATAACAGTTTCTTTTCCCTCTTTTAACCATTTACTTTGCATCCTCTCATCCAGTAACACTTCGAATGGAGGGCTCAGACACCAAACTCCCCCTTTTGCATTGATGTCAACACATGTAGTATCCAACATAAAGTAGATTCTCTCTCCCCCTTTGACAATAATGGTAAAGGGTACTGACAAAGTTTCTCTCTTCATTTTCTATACCAGTTTCTTTTCCCTCTTTTAACCATTTACTTTGCATCCTCTCATCCAGTAACACTTTGGATGGAGGGCTTAGACACCAACCGACACATATTTCTCAACAACCAAATATATATAGAAACTGGATACCAATTATATATACAAGTCTAATACCAATTGTAGGAAATAATGTGTCAGTGAATTCCACTTACCTGTCGGCCAGACTACATCATCTCCCCTTTTGATATGCAGAAGGTTATTCTGACCCCAATTAGCTAATACCAAGTGTTGTGGCTGACACTGATATCAATTTGATATCACTTGTCTATTCTTCTATACCAAATGTATGTTCTCTTCTTGTGTAGGTAACTCTCCTTCTTTGCACACAACCAGATTCTTGAGGACTTTTTCTCTTCCTTTGTAGATCTATCTCCCTGTGGCCAACACAATTGTTCCTTTCAATCGATGGCTAGTAGTGCAATATAAACACCTAAGCTCCCCTTGTGTCTAGCATGTCTGATACCAACTAGAAAATATCGTTGTGAACTCCCCCTGAGCCATAGATCTCAGGTTATCTTTACCTGTCAGGCTCTAAACTAGAGCCCCAATCTACACCTTATACCAGTTCAGTTGTGCATATGTGATCAACTGATGATCTTTCAGCTCCGGGATTTCCATCATAGCTTATGACATGATCTTATATGAACACAATGCCATACCACATCACTATTATGCCAAAAATCAAACCGGATAGCCCATAAAAATGTATGCACATAAGGATAGCTACCAGACCAACATAATATCAATCATATCTTCTCCAATATCACCTAAGACATGACTTCCTAAAACTATGCTATGGGAATTATTGCAATGATCATGGAAGTCATTGACTTACATAACCTGCAATACTAATCAATATCCATACCAGTTAACATACTGCACATATCGATTTCCTATACCGGACCAACATCTCCACTGGAGCACCTTCCTCTAACTCATGTCTTCTTGTGTCAAGTGCCTCTAATTCCCACGGCAATTTGAACCATCCACTAACACACGTGGCAGTAATCCATGTCTCATTTGTAGATGTGTAGCCAAAGAAGAAACTACACACACTGCCATCTCATCTTCTTCCTTTATACCAACAACAGCTTGTTCTTCGATTTGTCCTTTTCACTAAGGGGGTGAATAATGTGGTCAATAAGTAAATCTGCCTAAGGTCTTGCATCTCCTTTAAGCCTTAGGATATATCACCTATGAATTGAATGCACAGTGCCAGTCCATGGTCCTACTCTCTTCATTATTCCTCCATACATACTTGATCTCCCTTTTCTTCTCATTTGCAGTCTTGGGAGAAGGTCTTACATTCTTGTGTTGATTGGTCTTTCCTCTACCAGATTTTGTAGCATGATTGAAAGCATTGTTGTAGAAGCAGAACATGTTCATACCAAGCAACTATCTTGAGGACCTTCTATCAAACCAGTTTAACCATCTTCTCCTAGTAATGCTATTATAGCAGCAACCGGTATCGGTGGACCTCTTGATCCTGTAGGGGCATTTCTCCTTTGGTTCCATGCAGGTGTTTGATGCTCATATGCTCTAACCCATTTTCATGTTGACCATAGATTTCTTACTGGCTTTTATATGATAGCAAGTTCTTCTTTCTCCAATCATGACTTCTATGGCCAAAACTATTACATCTTTGACATGCAAGATTGTTATATGTAGGAAAAACACTTTGTCTATTCCTAGACCTCTTTTTGCATTCATCTGCCCTATGGCCATAATCTTTGGAAGTAGAAAAATAACCAAAGAAAGGGGGCTCATAACTTACAAATTTATTCTGCCAAACATGAGGGGAACTTACTGGTTTGGCATCTTCATTTCTTCTTCTTCAGGGATTGTTCTTGAACTGTCTGGTCACTACAGTCCTTTCATCTAATCCCATCATCTTCCACACTTGTCTTGACTTGTGGACATCAGCATCTCTTTCACTTCTACAGGTAGGAGGTCTTCTTGGTTGTCCTCTCAAGTTCTTTCCTCTGGTTAAGATACCTTCTCTCAACTTCCTTTTTCCTTCTTGCAGAAGCATCAGCCTTCATCCTCGTATCTTCACTAGTTGTGGTTAGATCAACCTTCTTCCTGGGAGTATTTCAAACTATGAAGGTCTTACCCTTGTTGTTTCCATTTGAGGAAACAAACTGAATGTCCTTGTGGGAGACATCCTTTCTGGTGGAGCATTCACTGACACTACATCCTAATCCTCTGGTATCCTTTGAATGTTTTTTCTTCTTCATCATCTTATCCAAGGCATCACTGCTTCCATCAAACTGGATCCTCACCTTGAGCTCATCTTGAAATTTCTCAAGGTCATTTCGGAGATTCTCAATTTCTCCTTCTAGATGTTGATAATCTTTGTCCTTGGCCTCTAGATCTTTACACCTGCACACCTTGATATGCAAATCTGGGTTTGAATCTACACTCACCCTTTTTGCATCATCCACATGTGTTGTCAGATTTGTAATGGTTGACTCAGACTCTTGAAGGGATTTGATCAACCGATCTTGTTCCACAATGGCAGCACTCTTGAACAACTTGTATTCCTTTCTTTCTCTGCTAAGCTCCTCAAGTGCACTTACAAGTTCTCCTTCAAGATCAACTCCTATTTCATCTTCTTCTTCATCTTCACTATCATTGCCAAACACATCTTGCCGATAGGATTTGCCTGCATGATCACTTTCAAATGTGTGCCTCTCGCCTCTTGTCTCTTGAGCCATGAAGAGATGGGTTTATTCTTCATCATTATTGTTGTTGCTCACAGATCTATCCTCATTTGCAGACCCATGTGACACTTTCCTCTTCTTTCTCTCACAAACTGGTTCTGTAGTGGTAGGCTCATTTCCAATAAAGCTTATTCAGTCCGTCCCATAAAATCTTTGCTGATTTGCATCTACCCACCTGTGAAGAAACATTACCGGATAGCCCACTAAGTAGAGAATTCATGGCTTCAACAGTGCATTCATTTCTTCTTTCTTCTTTAGGATTGGTGGGAGGAGTGACTGGTCTAGAGGGACCATTTACAACTGACATCCACACATCATACCCTAAGGAGGATAGGAATACTTCCATCCTACAACTCCATAAAGAATAGTTTGAACCATCAAACACCAAAGTAGGGGCTGACAAAAAGAAGACCATTATCTTCACACAAAAACTAGAATCTACCCAAGCTAGAGAAAGCTTAGCAACTGGGAACCTAGGCTTTGATACCAATTGTTGAACACAAGATGTGATGTAGAGGGTTTGGTGTTGAAGCACAACTTGATTGGTTTCTCTCTTCAAGGGTCTTCACTAGACATCATCCAATGGTCCAATGTCTCCAACCTTCCCAAGGCTTGGTATCCTTCCTAAGGATCTCTCCCAAGAGGACAACTCACAATTGACAAGGAGTCTTATACTCCTATTAATTCAACCCCTTCAACCAAGGACACCTAACAACCCCAAACCCCTACCAAATAGGATATTTTTCTCAAATGGTGAAGTATGAAATTTTTGGATGAAATATTATGTAAGACATGGAATTTGCACTAACTCGGACCTCTTGATCAGGTTCTACAAGACCTCCAATGTCATTTGTCCTTAAAGACCTAGTAAGGGCTACAAGCAATTAGGCCTCCTACTTGGGTTTTTACATAATAACTTCAAATATTCCTTAATAACCCCTAGCACAAAACATAATTTTACATACCCTTTTGGATTCCTTAGGAGAATTCACACTTTGGCATCTTGGTTTTGTGTATAAGTGGTCTATCCACACTGCACCTAATTGAGCCTCTCTAGCCGGTATTAGAGACTTGACTCTAAAATTATTCACTAGTCACATAGAAAGGAATATTGCATAGTTGTCAAAGGTCTTCACATGTTCAAGGGTTCCTCCCATACCAAGTTTTCTCACCCATCAATCCACCATCCAAGAGTTTCATCCACTTCTTCTACTACATAGGCTTGCCACATAGGAGATGTCAAGCCTGGGGTATCATCTCAAAAATACCAAATAACACTTCATTCCTTCCAAACCTCTTGGGAAAAATATTATACATACCAATTCAAAATTCCCCAAGGTTTTAGGTCATTCCCATAGTGGAATGTTGAATTATGACCCTTTTTGCATCGAAACCCTAGCTTTGAGGGTTTCTCAGGCCAGCAATAAAGAAAATTGTGTAACTCTTAAACTAGATGGTCTTGAGACCTCAAACCAAAGCCAAATGAGATATGATTAACTTCTTCAACTTTTCCTATACATTGATCATGCAAACCATCTATAAAGATCTATACAAAATGCAGAAAACATAGCAAAATTGAGTAAATTATAGTCACAGTTTTGTTTTGAAAGAAATAATTTCATTCAAAATTTATCCGAACCTGTTGACATTGTTCCTAGGATTATATCATGCCAAGGAACTCCTCCAACTATCCCCAATGTGTACACTCAACCAACTAACCATTGGGGTAGCTAAAAATTCAAAATATGATAAAGTTGCTTATGACAACATTGCAACTTTTGACCACTTATTACATTTTGGATCTTGCCTTCACATGAAAAGGGAAATAGTGAACACACAACATAACTAAGACCCCTAAACACCAAAAACACAAATAAAATTCCCATACAAGGCCTTGGACCAAGTTTACACATCTTGGATCCTTGTGGCTTATTACATTGTCTTAGGACCTAATCAATAGGCCTTCAATGCAAAACTCAATACAACCTATCTCAAAGCATAACCATGAATAAACACATATCCTAGGGATGCAAACATATTTCCTAGTGCCCCTACACCAATATGATGTAGAGCATTTGGTGTTGAAGAACAACTTGATTGGTTTCTCTCTTCAAGGGTCTTCACTAGACACAATCCAATGGTCCAATATCTCCAGCCTTCCCAAGTATCTCTCCCAAGAGCACAACTCACAATTGACAAGGAGTCTTCTACTCTTATTAATTCAACCCCTTCAACCAAGGACACCTAACAACCCCAAACCCCTACCAAATAGGATATTTTGCTCAAATAGTGAAGTATGACATTTGTGGATGAAATATTATGTAAGACGCAAAATTTTCACTGACTTGAACCTCTTGCTTAGGTTCTACAAGACATCCAATGTCATTTTTCCTTAGAGACCTAGTAAGGGCTACAAGCAATTAGGCCTCCTACTTGGGTTTGTACACAATCATTTCCAATATTATTTAATAACCCCTAGTAAAAACCATAGTTTTAGATACCCTTTTGGATGCCCTAAGAGACTTCACACTTTGGCATTTGGGTTTTGTGTATAAGTGGTCTGTCCACACTACACCTAATTGAGCCTCTCTAGCCAATATTGGAGAATTGACTCTAAACATCTTTGCCAGTCACATAGAAAGGAATATTGGGTACATTTCATAGGTCTATAAATGTTCAAGGATCCCTCCCATACCAAGTTTTCTCACCCATCAATCCACCGTCCAAGAGTTTCATCCACTTCTTCTGTTGCACAGGCTTGCCACATAGGAGATGTCAAACCTAGGGCATCATCTCAAAAATAAAAAATGAAACTTCCCACCTTCCAAACCTCTTGGGACACTTAGTATACTTTCCAATTCAATATTCCCCAAGGTTTCAAGCCATTCCCATGGTGGAATGTTGAATTGTGACCCTTTTTGCATCAAAACCCTAGTTTTAAGGGTTTCTCAGACCAACGATAAAGAAAATTGTGTAACTTCTAAACCAGAGGGTCTTGAGACCTCAAACCAATGCCAAATGAGAGATGATTCATTGCTTCCACTTTTCCTATGCATTTATCATGAAAACCATTTGTGCAGGTTCATACAAAATATAGAAAACATAGTAAAATGGAATAAATTGCAGTCACAGTTTTGTTTTGAAAGCAAGAATTTCATTCAAAGTTTCTCCTAACCTATTGGCATCACTCCTCAGGATTATATCATTCTAAGGAACTCCTCCAACCACCCCCAACATGTACACTCAACCAGCCAACCGTTGGGGTAACCAAAAATTCAAAATTTGACAAAGTTGCTTGTGAAAACATTGCAACTTTTGACCATTTACTACATTTTGGATCTTGTCTTGACATCAAAAGGGAAATACTGAACACACAATGTAACAAAGACCCCTAAACACCAAAAACACAAATAAAATTCCCATATAAGGCCTTGGACCAAGTTTACACATCTTGGAGCCTTGTGGCTTATTACATTGTCTTAGGACCTAATCAATAGGCCTTCAATGCAAAACTCAATACAACCTATCTCAAAGCATAACCATTAGTCAACACATATCCTAGGGATGCAAACATATATCCTAGTTCCCCCACCCCATACTCCCCAGGATAGGGAAACTCAAGTCCCTCGAGTTGCTAACCAGGTGACTGTGGTTCCATGTTTGATGATATCACCTTCTAGAATCCATGTAGCTTCGGATTCAGGAACTCCCTTCCATTTGACTAGGTAGTCCTTGTACACTCTTTTTCTAGTTTGTTTGATCACCTTAGAGTCAAGAATGCACTCCAATTCCAATGGCTTGCTAGGCAGTAGATCCTTCACCCAATCTACATCCACTTCCACAAGAGATAAATCCGATGTTGCATATGTCAAAGATCCTTTAAAGGCTATCAGATCACACACATTGAAGATGGGAGATATTCCCAGGTCTAGTGGAAGTTCAACTTCATATGTATTGTTGCCAAATTTATGAACCACTTGGAGAGGACCTATTTTCTTCATGAGCAGTTTGGAGGGTTGGTCCTTGGGTAGCCTCTCTTTCCTTAGGTAGGCCATCACCAAATCCCCTACTTTGAACTGAACATCTCTCCTCTTAACATCTTCTTTGAGTTTGTACTTTTCAATACTTTTTTGAAATTAAGCTTTGACTTGATCATGAATCTCCTTCATAGTGATGACAAAGTCTTCTCCTTGAGCACTCCTTTTGTCCATGCCTCCAAGATCTCCGAGTTCAAGTATCCCTCTAGGATGTAAGCCATACACAACCTCAAATTCACTCCTCTCTGTACTCCTATTGACTGAATCATTGTATGCATATTCAACTTCTCCAATCACCAAGTCCCAACTTTGTCGATGCGTCTTAGTAAGGCATCTAAGGAGATTTCCAAGAGATATATTAACCACCTCATTTTTTCTATTAGTTTGAGGGTGGTATGCTGAATAAAATGACAGGTTGGTACCTAATTTATTCCAGAGAGTCCTCCAAAAATTACCCACAAACTTAGAGTCTCTATCAGTGACAATATTGAGAGGCAAACCATGTATCCTTACAACTTCTTTGAAAAATAGACTTGGAATATGAGACGCATCATTTGTGCATTTACATGGCACAAAATGGGCCATCTTACTGAACCCATCAACAATTACAAAAGAAATTATCAAACCCCCTAGGAGTTTGGGGCAACGCAAGTAAAAAATCCATACTAAGGCTTTCCCAAGGCCTAGTAGGAATTGGTAAAGGTTGATATAACCCAACATTAGTTGAAACACCTTTTTCCCTTTGACAAATACAACAATGCTCAACAAACTTTCTTACCTATGCTTGCATCTTAGGCCAAAAGTAAACGCTTCATACCTGCTCCAAGGTCTTATCCAAACCAAAATGACCTCCAAGACTACCATTGTGCTTCTCTCTAATGATATTCTCTCTCATAGAGAATTGAGGATTGTATAGTTTATGCCCCTTGAAGAGAAATCCATCCTACAACATGAAATCAAGAAACTCAACATGAATAGAGTTAGAAAACTTAGTACATACATCATATGTATCTTTAAAATATTTATCTTCCTTGTACATGGCTTTAAGAGAATCAACACTAATTCTTTGCAACTGAATTCCTTGGATAGTGAGGTTTCTTCTACTTAAAGCATCTACAACCTTGTTAGACACACCCTTCTTATGCTTGATTGTGAAGATGTAAGGTTGGAGTTGTTAAACCCACTTGATGTGCCTTTGATTCAATTTCTCATGTCCATTAAGAAAACTCAATGCATGGTTATCAGTATAAACAATGAACTCCTTTGGAATAAGGTAATAGCACCACTTTTTGTTTGCTTGCACCATTGCATAGAGCAACAAATCATAGGTTGAATACCTTTGCTTAGCCTCATTCAACTTCTCTGAAAAGAAGGCTACCAAATGTCCTTCTTGGCTAAGGACGACACCTATTTCCTACTTGCTTGCATCACATTCAACTGTAAAGAGTTGATCGAAGTTAGAGAGACTCAAGGTAGGAAGTTTTGCAACCTTCCTCTTCAAAATATCAAAGCTTTGGGATTCCTTCTGTGTCCATTCAAACTTGCATTTGATTCCTCCTTTTATAGTGTCAAGAATAGTAGAACAAACATGACTAAAACCTTTGATGAACTTTCTATAAAAAGGAGCCAATCCATGAAAGCTCCTAACATCACCTACTATCCTAGGTGTAGGCCAATTGACAATAGCATCAACCTTTGAAGGATGTATTTTCAAAAATCCATTAGAAACCACATAACCTAGATACACCGATTCAGTTTTCATGAATTCACACTTCTCTAGATTGATTGCCAATTTCTCCTCATGAAGCTTCCTCAAAACTTGATCCAAATGCTTCAAATGTTCTTCCTTGGACCTACTAAACATCAGGATGTCTTCAAGATAAAATATAACACATTTGCCAATAAATTCAACCAATACCTCATTCATGAGACGCATAAAGGTACTTGGTACATTTGTGAGCCCAAATGGCATCACCATCCACTCATATAAGCCCTCATTTGTTTTAAAGGTTGTATTCCACTCAAAACCTAGTCTGATTCTAATCTGATGATGGCTTGATTTCAGATCAATCTTTGAAAAATAGCATGATCCTCCAAGATAATCCATTAGGTCTTCAATCCTAGGCATAGGAAACCGGTACCTAATTATGATCTTGTTGATGGCCCTAGAATCCATGCACATCCTCCATGTTCCATCTTTTTTTGGTGTCAACATAGTAGGTACAACACATGGGCTCAAACTCTTCCTAATCAACCCCTTATCTAGAAGTTCTTGCACTTGTCTTGCTATCTCCTCATTCTAACTAGGAGTCATCTTGTAGGCAGCTTTATTAGGCAAGGTTACACCAAGGATTAGATCAATTTGATGAGTGATATCTCTGATTGGAGGCAAGTTATCAGGCATGTCTTTGGCCACAACTCCCTTATATATATCCATCATGGCTTGTACTTCACTAGGAATCTTCTTCATTTTACCATTTCCTTGTTTAGACTCATCCTTTGGGTGCAAAACTAAAGAATAGCCTTGGGTTCACTCTTGCTTCAGGATCTCTGAAAACTCCTTACCACTAAGAAACATGACATTTGGACTAACAATCTTCTCTTCCCCTTGATCACGAAAAGGATCCATCTTGAATTGTCTACCATTCTTGGTAATGATGTACACATTCTTCTCCCCATCATGTTGTGCCTTGACATCATATTACCAAGGGCGACCTAACAATAAGTGACAAGCATCCATAGGAAGGATATCACACAAGATCCTTTCCTTATAATTCCATATTTCAAAATCCACCCAAGTTTGTTCATCTACTACTACATGCTTCCCCTTGTTAAGACAAGACACCCTATAAGGACTCACATGTGGTAACCTTTTCAATTTTAATTTCTCTACCATTTCCAAAGCAACAATATTCTCTGTGGATCCAAAATAAACAATTACCTTACAAACCTTATTATGAGACTTGCAAGTGGTCTTGAAGAGTGACTTCCTTTGTGGAGGCTCCTTGTGTTGGGATACCTACAATAATCTCCTCCTTAGCATGAGACTATCTCCACCCAAGGTAGGACCTACATTTCCCATGGGAGAATTGACACTTCAACCATCATCCTCTTGCACAAGTTGGTTCCTTCTTTTTGGTACATGTGAACTAGAAGCTTTCTCAGGGCATCTACTCATGGTATGGCCCACTTGGTTACAATTGTAGAACTTGCCAGTGAAAACACCAGGACCTCTACCTTGACTTCCTTGTCTACCCCTACCAAAGGGTCTCCTTCCTCCTCTAAAGCCTCCATTCTTATTATTGGATTCTCCATTGGGCTCTTGTTGACTAGAGTCGCCATTTTTGTTAGGAGTGTTCCATCCTCCATAGCCACCTCTACCTCTGAAATATATGCCTCCCCTTCCTTTATTGTTTTTCTCTCTTGTCCTCCTTATCTTATCTTCCACTCTCAATGCCAATTGAAAACACTTGTGTATAGTGTCCAAAGCCAAGATGCTTATCTCATCTTGAATGTTTTGCCTTAGGCTATTCAGGTATCTAGCTACCTTCTCCGCCTCCTCTTCATGCTTCCTTGATCTAAGACTTAGCTTGTGTAATTCTTCAGTATATGCACTCACATCTAACTCTCTCTGTCTAAGATTTTGCAACTTCTTGTACATATGCACCTCATAATATATTTGTAGGAATTGGCTCTTGATTTTTTTCCTCATCCTCTCCCAAGAGGATATCTTCTTCTTCCCTTCATTCACCCTTTCTTCTTACAATACCGCCCACCACAATAAGGCAGACCCCTTGAGTCTAGACTTTTCCAAACTCACTCTCTTCTCCTTAGGAATTTATTTGTACTTAAAGTGGTTGTTGAGTTCTTCTATCCATTCAAGCACCTCTTCTCCATCCATGCTACCACCATAGGTAGGAAAGCTCTCTACATTGTCTCTATTTACTAACTTCAAAGAATCCAAGAACATCTTTTGATTTGGTGTCATCTTCTGAACCTCTTTGGAAATAGCCTCCTTCTCCTCATTCTCTTTCTCTTTCTCTGATTCATCATCACATTCTTTGTCCTTTCGTTAGGACTATCCGGTCTCTTTGAGTTTATCAACAAGCAACTCCTCTACCATCTTCTTGATGGCCTCTGGGTTCATTGCCTTAGGAGGCATTGTGTCAGCCTCTTCTCAAAATTTTGTGTCTCACATACACTACTTCACCCCAAGTATCAGCTCTGATACCGAGATGCCACTGAGAGGGGGGGTGAATCAATGGTTTCCAAACTTAAGCCTTATCAAACCTTGACTTTGTGTACCGTTTAGCAGATCTAACACAAAATGGATGTATCGATGAGATAGGAATATAGCACAAACGCAACCACACACAAAAGGAACATCACATAACATTGGATGTACAAGGAAATACCAACATGAGAAAAACCTCAGTGAGAAATGTTGCTAGAGTCTACTGCTCCAATCCAGCCTCACAATGAAAACAACGGTTACAACATTTAGGGCACCAACCCAAGGAGCACAAAATCTTTCACCAAGCTCCAACTCAGTGATTACAATATCATGCATCACTACAAAAGTGATAACCTGATTACAAATAAGTTATGTAACCTCTACAACTGCTGGATTGTTGGCATTGTCAAAACTGGTCAATCCAAAGAACCGGTATATATGCTAAGGTTTTTCATTGATGTCCAACACTTACCAGTGAAGGCACTAACTGGTGAAGTCGTATAGGTAGAGTGGTGTTGTTTTCTTTCTCAGTAAGAAAAAGTTGGAAACAATATTGGCAATGTAAACTCAACGGTTCAATCAGCTCAAGGAAATGTTGACTAAGCCAACCGGTCTATCATTCAGGAAGATCGGTCACTTTGATGATGGTGAAGTTACAAAAGGTGACTCGGGAAAGAAGACTTGAATTTGTATGCACACCGGTAACTCATTGGTAAACAGGGGAAGAGAATTGGTGCTAACACAATAGACTGACATTCAAAGGATGAACTGGTAATATAGAAGTGCAGTAGCATACCAGTTCACCGGTATGATAGAAGGAAGACAGGTAATCACCTTAAATCTCAGAGCGGTGATCAGTTATTCAATTTCCGTAGCAAAGGATGAGTTGGTGGGCTTGTGTCTATGCCAAATCATATGTTGGTAAGATCAACTTTTAGTTATCATGTAGTCAAACATAATTACATGCGGATTTTCTGGTCCACATTTATCTGGCTGAACAAGACACAAAATTTTCTATCTTTGGGAGATGCAATGGTAGAATCGTTGTAAGGCATGCAGAGAAAGAGGGGATATTTTTGAATTTGAAATCTTCAAAAATCCATGATTGCTTTGATTGAGGAATCACCGAAAAGAGTCGGTAGACAATGTATAAAGTGTCCTTGAGCTCATTCAAAAAGTTTTGATCGTGAAATTTGCAACAAGGAGATCTTGTTAAAGGTGATCCAAAGAGAAGAGGAGAGAGAGAGGAAGTGCTAAGAGGTATTAGCACAACAGAGAATGTTTGAATTAGATCGGCTAAGTGCAGAGTTGAAATATAGTGGACCAGTAGAGTGCAGAGCCGAAGATTAGAGGATCGGCAGAGTACAGAGTCAAAGGTCAGGGGACCGATAGAGTACAGAGTTGAAGGTCTAAGGATTGGCAGAGTGCAGTGCTGAGGGATATGAAAATGGCTGAGTGAAGAGTCGAAGGTGTCAGAAGGAAACTGGTGATGTGCAGTGAAGACACAACCGATGTGTATTGAGTGTGATGCATGTTGAGATCTGATCAAGCTATTAGTAGCTATTTTAGCAGATCATCCATTTGTTTCTTTCTGACAACTGCAACATAAATCCCTTAACTAGGTGGACTTGAATAGGTCCCTATTCTAAAATCCCTTAACTGGGTGACATCTTAACTGATGTTCTAAGTCCTCTAACCAGGCTACCTTTAACAGGTTAAAAGCACTAACCGGCCTTGATCAAAATCCCTTAACTAGGTGGCACCTAACAATGTCATTGTAATCTCCTAATAGTGATGGTTCCTCACAGAGCGTACTTTAGAAGAGTACAAGTTTTGTGAGTTCCTACTCACACCATAGTTTTCTCCCTTTTTGGGTTTCCACGAGATAACATTTGGTGTCACTGTCAACTGTTCATGCTTGCATATTTTCCTTCTGTGATTAAATATATTGTTGGATCTAAGATGAATGCAGATTTAAGTTAAAGTTAAATTGTGAAAATTTGATTAAGTGTTGATTCACCCCTCCCCTCTTAGTATCGCTTGGGACTAACAATTGGTATCAGACACTAATACATTTGGACTAGATTTTTGACTGAGGTTTCCGATGGAGAAGGTATATTGTGGCCAAATTTGATTTTTTTTTGAAAAAATGCCTGCATTCATCGTAATTCCGACAGAAATTACCCATTTGGTTTCGACAAATAAGGCATTAGCAATGAGAATTTTCTTTTTTTCAAAAAAGTGCTCGAGTTCATCGTAATTCTGACAACAGTGCCCATTACAAAATAAAAAAAGAGGCGGGGAATTCATTTGTGAATTGTAAGCCCGCGTAGGGATCCATGGTGACTTCAACCCCCAAGAACATCAAACCCACGTCAAAGGCAAGCCCACGCAGGAGGTAGATTCAAATTGCCCTAGTTTTTAATTTCATGTTGCAAAAAATATACATGTGGTGGTTAATTGTCCTAGTTTAATCTCATAAAACCATAGAACTGTGATTGAGGAGTGAGCGTTCAATTTTGTATCAACAATCCCTTCCTCCCGTATATGCACGTGTTGATTGTTCACATGAGATCACATCTCTTTGTGGCATTGTATCAAACAATTCACGAGCCTTGTCCATGTTTCCACATTTTGTATTCATGTTAGCCAGGGCATTTGCAAGTACAACACCTAACAAAATTCCTCTATCCGTTATGCTTTGATGGATGTCCATACCCTATTCCAAAGCTCTTATTTTTGCACAGGCAGGGAGGATATTGGCAAAGGTTGTGGAAGTTGGCTTTATGCCTTCCAATTTCATTTGCTTGAAAGTGTCTAAAGCCTTTTCAACAAATCCATTTTGTGCATATCCAGCAATCATTGCAATCCACGAGACAACATTTCTTTTAGGCATTCTATCAAATAGTTCATGTGCCTTGTCTATGCTTCCACATTTTGCATACATGTCTACCAATGTAGTTACAACTACAACATCTGACAAAATTTCTCTATCCTTTATGCTTCGATGAATGTCCATACCCTGTTCCAAATCTCCCATTTTGGTATAGGCAGGGAGGATAGTAGCAATGGTTGTGGAATTTGGCTTTACACCTACCGATTGCATTTGCTTGAAAGTTTCTAAAGCCTTCTCAACAAATCCATTTTGTGCAGTTGCAACTACATCTAACAAAATTCCTCTATCTTTTATGCTTTGATGGATGTCCATACCCTGTTCCAAAGATCCCATTTTGGCACAGGCTGGGAGTAGGCCGGAAAACGTAACTAAAGAAATGCAATGATCAGCTCCAAAGACATCAAACCACTAATAACAAAACCGAGAGTCTAAAATATGATAGGGAATAGTGTGAGTTGTCCTGAAATAAAATATTTTATTTTCAATTTCTACTAAAACATAATTACTTGGCCATTTAATGTTATTAATAAATGTTTAATTTATGAAAGAGATAAATGGTTGGTCACAAGTACATGAGTTACTAAATGTACACAAATAAGTGAATTTGATATTCAAAACTATCTACAATGAATTCAATTCTTGTCCATTAGTCATTTATGTTTGCAATAAGCATCTTTCTTTGTTTTTCTTAATCTTTATTCATAGTTAGGTGCATATTTTGCATTCTATAATTAGGATATCAATTTCTATGGCTGAACACTAGCATGATGTTTGTGTTGTGGTATAGATGCGTGGAAACATAATTATTGGATTGTTATATTATAGAGATCATAAATCTAGATATCACATATTAGTTATAGCTCTTCTTGGATTGAGTCTAAAGTTGACATGCAGTCATAAAGCCATTATTAGCAGATCTATCCATTTCTAGTAAAGACAATTGAGAAATTCATTTTGATATTGAGAGTTTCTTATCTATTTACCTATTGATCATTATTAAGCCATAATATTTAGGTCTACTTATGTCTCTTACAAAACCTCTATAAGTGTCCTAGATTGTCCCTACTTCTCACTCTTCAATTCGGAAAAATGGAGTTCTAAAGATTTGTTGCACAAGATGGTGTTGAACATATCAACAAGGCTAGCATGGAAGACATGTTCAAGCTTCCACTTGTACAACTTACAACAAATGATTTGTTGATAGAAGAAATTCTTGAAATAGGGATACAATCAAAAGACAAGTAAGTACATACAAACCTCCTTAGTTGAAAGTAAAATCTATGTATAAAAAGAGTACATTGAATCCCAATCCATAAACACAATAGAGATACCGATGGAGACTTAATTGGATGTAGCATGTCACACCAAAGTTGTTAGAGTATGCTAAGCTAGTACATAATGTTTCATAAAGCCACATTACTATTTTACCCAGATCATTATCTACCAAAACTAACTATAGTAATCCTTTCAAGGATTAATTTCATGGTGCTAGATCTTCATTTAGTTCCACTTCTTGTTGGAGATAAGAACAGTTATTTCTTGAGGTAGATGAATATCCCATCAACAAAGGACAAGACCCTTTCTAGAATATAACAAATTCTACTCCAACAAAAGATCATGGGGGTTTCACTAGAGATATTGAATAAGAGATAGACTTCTACTGCTGCATTAAAAGAATTGGCATGTTCTTCATTTATTGATGTAAACTCTCTGTGACGCCACCACAACCAACAAAGGTGTAAAAAGTTGTTTGCAATGCATGGATTTTTAGGATTGTCCTTTGAGAAAATAGAATTAAAGTATGGAAGCAGGATCTGCCAGCTCCTGAGGGAAAGACCATGTCAGACAATAATTTCTATTTTCTTGCCTGTGAAGAAAGACCATGTCAGACAATATCAATGAACAACAAAATAAGGAGACAATTGCTAGATTGTGGTCTAACTTGAAAAGAAAAGGTGATGGAAAATGTTATTGTCCGTGCAAAATTTGTAAGGGGTTAAAGACTAGAAAACTTCTAATCAAAACAACGAAGAAACATTGTAGGCTACATGGTCACATTGAAGGTGGACATGATTATCATCCATTTGTAAGTTTTTCATTATATCGTTTTGACAATTTATATACATAATAAATCACATGATGATGAGATCATGATCATGGTTTATTTATGTATATCAATTTTATATAGGTCGAGCACCCCAGAGCACATGGTATGGATCAACATAACCCTGAGAATATGATTTTCAAAGTGGACGAACATGGAGGTGTGAATATCGAAGTTGAAGATAACGATCCCATGGAAGATGATGATCATGAGCCAGAAAACACAATTGAAGATGATGGTACAAATACATTGATCCATGACTCATTTAGTACTCGTGTAGTTGATCATGATTACGAAGATGACCTTGATGTTGTTCATGATGTCTCTCTACTTGAGAAGGCATCTAAGGCCCTTTATGAAGGCTCACATGCAACTCTTCTCTCCGTTGTATTGTTGTTGGTGAACTCAAAGGTTATGAATGGTTTATCCAACATAACAATGTCACGTATGTTAAGGCATGTCATATATGTCATAATAAACTGTGAATCATGCTATACCATTAATATTCTTTATTATAACAAATTATATTTTGTTGTTGTCGATTGATAGGTGAGTTTTTGTTACCACCATCAAATATTCTACCTCGCTCATACTAAGAATTATCTGCCGTTATGAAAGATATTGGAATGGAGTATCAAGCAATAGATGCTTGTCCCAATGATCATATTATATATCACAAACAACATGAACTTTGAACTGAATGCCCTGAATGTCATATCAGTAGATATCGAACAGATCAAATAACAAAAAGGGTTCCTCACAAGGTTCTTCACTATATTCCCATTATTCCACGTATGCAATGATTATTCAAGTGCACTACCTTGGCACAATTTATGGATTACCATGTACGCAATAGAAGTCAAGATGACATTATTTGAATGCCTGCAGATGGTTCAACATTTATGGACATAGAGGACAAGTGGCCACACTTTAAAGAAGAACCTCGTAATCTCAGGCTTTCATTGGCAGTAGACGGTGTCAATCCATTTGGAGAGATGAGATCTGTTTACTCAGTGTGGCCTGTTTTTGTTATCAATAATAACATTCCTCCATGAATGTCAATAAAGAGGGAGCACATAATGTTGGAAATGATTGTTCCAGGTATTTTATCATTTAAATATAGTCATCTCAATTTAATTATAAATATTGCAGTAAAATGGTCATAATAATTATGTAATATTTTTGTTCATTCGATTAGGTAAGTACCAAGTTAAAGATATGAATGTATATATCAAGCCTCTTATCGACAAGTTGTTGGAGTTATGGAATGGTGTCACTATGTATGACATCTCTAGACCAATAGGACAAAGACAATTTCAATTCCATGTGATGCTTCTATGGACAATACACGATGCCCCGAGGCTAACACATTTTTGTGGTATGTTATAGTGTTTAAGTTGTGCATGAACATTATAATTCAAAAAATTATCATATTTATTCCAATTATACATTATCTTGTAGGTCTTCAAATAAAGGGAAAATTTGCATGTCTTGTTTGTGGTCCAAAGATGAAATCTCATCATTCAAAAAGTTTAGGAAAGCAACTATTTGATGAGTATAGGCACTTTCTCCACAAAAATCATAAGTATCGAAATACTGAAAAACATCTTTTCAATGGGAAAGAAGAGAATACATCAAAGCCACAAAGAATGACACCTCACTTGTGGAAGTTGGAATATAATAGAATTAATCGTCAAGGTAATGCCATTCCATCTATTGGTTTATCATAAAACATCTTTTCTATTTTGTTTTGTTTACTGATGATGTGATTGATGATCATGATAGTCGTGAAGGCATAAATGACCACCTTCCTAAGGGAATAAAAAGTTATCCCCAACAATTTAGTAGGTTACCCTACTACGAGCAGTTACAAATTGTTCATTTGTTTGATAGTATGCATATTGGAAAGAATATAATAGAGACATTATGGAAAATATTGGATGGAAGACGTGACAAAGAAAAAATTGTCAAAATATGTAGTGATATTCAGGATTCCAATCATGCAATGATAAATGTCATTCAATCAAATAGCCATGGAGACCAGATTAATATAAGTGAGCTTCCTTGGTTATTAACGGACCAGCAAAGCAATGCTATAAAAGAAGTCATACGAAAAATTCAATTTCCCATAGGGTTTGCTTGCAATATAAACAATCTCATATCAAAGAAAAGTGAATTTGGGCCAGGGATGAAAACGCAAGATTGGCATACCTTCATTAAGGTAATTCATGTTCTTGTGTTTTTAGTATGTATTTAAGTACTAAGCATACGTGTACTTTTCATTATGTAACAAAAAAATGAAAAGATAATTTTATAATTGTTGCAGTACGTTCTACCTCTATCTCTCCCAGATGACTTTGACAATAATGTCAAGCAAGTCATATATGATCTTGGAAAATACATAAGGTAAGTAGTGATATTTGTTTAGTTTGTTGTATAGATATTATATTTATGATTTGTTTTAATTCTTATTTAATATATTTTTTTGTGTCTTGAATACCTTGTAGGTGGTTGTCATGTAAAGAAATCCATAAAGATGATATAAAATATTAGAAGAGAAAAATTCCTCATTTAATGTGTGAAATGCAAAAGTGTCTACCTCCAGCTTTTTTCAATGCACAAGAACACTACCTCATACACCAAGTTGAGGAGATTGAATTGTGTGGACCTGTACACACTAGCACACTAGGTCAATGTGGATGGTTGAGAGGCACTTGAAATTTTTGAAGGCTTTGGTTCGACAAAGAGCACATCCTAAGGGTTCTATGGTGGAGGGATATATGGTATACTAGACTATGGTGTACATTTCTAAATATCTTCCTAAGTTTGCAGCAAAGATCCACGTGGATCGCATTTGGGATCCCAACACCATTAACAAATTTGAAGGGGAGTACTTGACGGGGAAAGGTAGATTGAGGAAAGTGAGAGGTAATTATAAGATGTTATTGTAGTTAATTAATTCTTAATCTTCAAAATAAATCGATTGGAAGACGTCTATTTATTTTTTGTATAGTTGGTCGAGAGTGGGATGCACTACATTTTTATATTGCAAACAATCTTGATTGGATGATGGTATGGATTGAACATTGTCAACATTCTGGATGCACGTTAACATGGGAAGGTGTGGCTTCATTGGTTAAAGAAGCATATCGTAATGGAGATTCCAATGTTACACAAAGGGAAATTGATTTAGCATATGGTTTAAGAGATAAACAAGTACGTATAAATTTATTAATCACCCATATGTTTATCAACTCACAATGCAATAAATTTTACATGTTTGACATATCGCAGGTCAAACACCACAATGCTATGTGCTGCAATGGTCATAAATTTTGCATAAAAAAGTTAGATGACATGAAGAAAACTTGTGATTCTGGCATCACTGCAATCTTTGAGGTGACAAATATTTCATTGAGAAATGACATTCATCCTCAACAGTCTCAAAATCGATACTATGGCATTTTGGATGATATACTTGAGTGTGACTTTAATTCCTTCAGATTAGTTTTGTTCATCGTCAAATGGTATAGGCTACGATTGAATAAAAATGATCCTGATAGAACTGTTATTAAACATGATAATGGTTTTATAATGCTAAATACAAGGTCATTTGAACCAATTGGGGATGAGCCCTATGTTCTTCCAAGCCAATGTGAGCAAGTATTTTATTCTGAGGTTCCATATAAACCGGGTTGGTCATTTGTTGTTAGAAATGATCCAAGAGGAAGGTCGATAAAGTATAATGTAATGGAAGAAGAAGATACCAAAGAAGAAGATACCGAAGAAGTAGAAGATGAAGTGGATGATGATCACGTTCGACAGTTTCACAATGACGATGAAGAAGAACAAGAAGAAGATGATGATTATGATTATGATGATGATGATGTTGATGATAATGACGGTGATGGTGATGATGGTGATGATGATGGCGAAGACATTGATGATGATGATGATGATGATGATGATGATGATGACGACAACGATGACGATGATGATGATGACCTTGATGTTCATGATGATGAGGAATGAAATGTATGAGGAATGCGATTAGTATATTATCTATTGAATATTGACTTCTTGATAGAATTTTTTTTACATAATTAATTCATTCTGTTTTGAATTCTAATGCCATTACATAATTAATTCATGATGCACCTTTTAATATGGAGATGGAGATAGGGTGTGTGACTATTTATGTGACAATTTTTAAACTGTGTTTATTTATGGAAATTGGATTGTTTATTAGCTATGTGACTATTTATGTGACCATTTAGTTGAGGATCCTGCATAGTCTACATAAAGTAAAGGTAAGGAATTACAAAATTTACAATGATTTTGATGACAACATCTTTTTATTATTTAATGCTCTTTTTGTCTACAAAGTTCATGTTGTTCATGTTGTGTATGATGTAATTTCGCTAACGTTTTTTATATTTTTCTTTGTCACAGGCCGACATGGATCCATCATATATCGCAGATAGAGATGTACCTTGTGACACTTCTACCGAGAAGGTAAACCTCATTGTAATTGTACAAATTAGGTAGAAGCAAACTATTACATTATTATGTTCTTTTTTTTAGTGATTTATACTAATTTTGTAATTGTTAATGATATTCTTGACACAGATGGATGTTTGGGGAAAGGGAAAGGGAGTTGCAGTACCTGAGCACCTTTCTATGGATGTGGAATCATTAGGGTTAAGAAATGATGACCCTGAAGATCCCACAGACCTTATGAAATTCTTTAAAATGCCTCTTATAAAAATTAGAAAAGAGATTGTTGCTTTGGCAACCGTGCATCCTACCACTAATGAGATACGACAGAGGGTGGAATTATTGTATAAGATAGTAGAAAACTTGCAAGTAAGTAGTAATGAAAGCTTTAATTATAACAAAAGTTCAATAATGGTTTACATTTTATTCTCTTTTTATGTCATTAACTAAAATATGTACGTATTGTTTTTACAGCAATTTATCCGCCCTCATGAAAGTCGTTCCTACGATTAAGGTGTTGCAGGATCAGGTGATGACGATTTTCTTGTATTATCACTTGCTTGGCTTATCACTCTGAGTACCCAAAACACATCATACTTGATACTGTCAATTTTCAAAATAAAGGTTCATCATTGTTTACAATTCTTGCACTTTTCATATATTTAATGTTTGATATATTTAATGTATTTTTCTTTAGGTGTTGTCAATGTTACTGTGCAAATGCCAACACCGCCTCATTAGAGGTCACCCTCACCTGTATTGTCGACTGCAATGTTGGAAACACATAGCATGCAAACATCCTCTAGTGCACATCATATTGGCCCACCCACTGTTGGTAGATCTCTCTTTTTCTCTATCTTTTGTCATGTGTTTATTTCCCTTCAAGCATTCTTTCTTGAATTCTAATGCCATTTCATAGTGGATTCATTTTTTGCAGGAGGAGATGCACATGAGGATGTGCCATAGGTGACTACTACTGATAACATAGCATCGTTTCCTAGATCTTCTCATATTGCTAGTACGGGAACATTGCTGGCCACATTCATGGTGAGCGACGAAGAAATGCTTCCCTTAAAGATACAAAAGGTTCCAGGTACTTTAAAATTATTATTATATATACTCTAATTATAATTTACTTTATGATCACTCGTTTTGGACTAATATTGATCCCATGAATTTTTTGCAGGCAATGATATTTTCTATAAACATCTTAGTGACATTGCATTGCAGATATTTGGGCCCACCATACGTAAAAGGTGGTACATCATATGTGAACTAACCCTTATCCACTTTTGATTTCATATCATTGCTAGAATACCTTTCCTTTGATCCATTTCTTGAAGTGTAATAAATGTAGCTTCAGTTCATTTATGAATCTAACAGGTTTGTTTTTTCTTTAAAAGGTGGAATGACCAAGAAAAAAGGTTAAAAGATGAATTGACAAACCAAATGGTTGAGTGGTTTGGAAATGATACCTTTGACAAAACCAAGCTCCTTGAAAAAGTTGGCACATATCTAAAGTATGTGAAGACCAATACATGACCCATTTGGAGAGGAACCTAAAGTATGAGTGTCCCCCCATGATTCCAGAGAGGGAGTGGAAGGACCTGATTTTGGATGCCAAGGAGAGAATTGAAAGGAAAAAAGGAAATAAACCAGTAGATGCCAGAAGAAGGTACGGGATACTATTAAGAATGTAATTATGTACTAATTAATTACTCTTTATATTTATATAATCTAACATATTTCAAACTTTTTATAGACTGAGTGACATGTCAAAGGCAACCAAGGCAAGGCAAGAAAAGCACGGGCAACACAAACTCAGCTCTGGTGGTTACATGAAACTTGTTGCATGAATTGTAAGTATCTCATGTAAACTCCCGTATTGTCTCAAAATATTAATAAATTGCAAATGTTTTATTTTTATCAAACAATGCAAGAAAAATTCACAGTACCAAGCAAAAATGCAGGGCTCTGAATTCAATAGAGCGCCCATTGAAGATGACAAGAGAATTGCCTACCAGCAAGGCTATTTAGCCATGGCTGATCGGCTATGAGAATTGAGTGGGCATACACAACATTCGAGTGCATCCGTTATATAGGTAAATATGGTAAACGAAAGTTGTTTCAAATTGAATACTTTACCAATAATCTAATTGATGTTGAGTTCCAACATAAAGTGACTATATTTGTTTTAAATGAGCAAGCAATGATAACAATGTGCATGTCATTGGAATGCAACCTGCTAATTATGAAACACCACCTGCACATGAACGTCCAGATGTGCATCCTAGTAGTGGAGGCATTCATTTGCTATTCAAATTTATTTATTTAGCTATTAATACAATTAAACATCTTAATTTGTAATTAGAGTAGTAATTAATGTAAACTTTCTTGTTAATATTTTAGAGCATGTAGTCGGTGGTGAGCAAGTGGAGCATGATTTGGGTACACAACCTCAAGAATGTGATGTTCCCCACTCAGGTGAAGAGGACCGTGGTGTTCAGCATGTTGAGGTTGAGGCTACACAAAATGATGTGGCCCCATCAGGTAAAGAGCACAACAATTATGTTCTCTAAATTAACGAAATACTTGTAACAATAATTTTATTTTTTTTAATTTAACCCATTTCTTTGTTATTGTAGAGGACCCCCCTTCGCTTCAGTGTCCTCGTCCTCAGTATAGGACTAGGCATACATTGAGATCACGAGCAGTTGGCAGAACATCTGCAGAGGAGGGAAATGATGAAGACACCGATGTTCCACTTAGTCTTTTCATAGCTTCAAAGAAAAAATAAATAAAGAAATGATTGTAATCTAACTTATTTGATAATGACTGATTTTTATGTGTTAGTGAATGTATTTATGTGCTAATTAATGGTTATGGATGATATGTGTTAATTAATATTGATGAATGTTGCATGTTAATTAATGTTAATCAATGTTATGTGTTAATGAACGTTATGTGATATTAATGAATGAATGCTATATTTTATTAATGGTAGAAAGAATTAATGAATGAATGTTATAAGATGTTAATGGGGAATTTAGAGTGATGTTAAGGTGGGGGGGGGGAGGGGCCAAATGAGCTTCCACCTTCACGTGGTTGGCCCTGTTAAGTAGAGAATATTAAACTATTCTCAAAACCAAGTGAAGCTCAACAAGGTAACACACTTTTCAATATTTCATTATGTTGCATAGTTAATCTTATTGAATAATGTATATTGAATCTTAATTGCAGGGTCCAACAGAGCCAACACGAACAACAACACCATGAGTTGCTGGGTATAATGAACTCCCATATTGTCTTGTTTTTACACGAACAATATGAGTTGCTTCTAGTGTTGATATCCAAGGTGAGACTGCAAAAGTTATGAATATGCCTCATCCTTGTAAGTTTTTTATTACAACTCCTAATTCTTGAGACTAAACTTTTTGTTCTTGATGTTTTTCACTAGTTGTCATAACCTCTGACTTTGATGCTTGTGCCTTAATAGAACTAGATGTTTCTTGTATGCATACTTGGTCAAGGACTGCATTATGATGCTATAGGGCTACAAACTAAGATTATTTATTGTATTGAGTTGCACATTTGACATGAGTTGCCCTATGACTGCTATGCACATTTATGTATATACACTATTTCTAGTCTGTGTATTGATATTAATTTGGAGAAAATATTACAAAAACCAGAGTAGTCTCCATAAGACTAGAAAAAAGCTCAGATAAATTTCTGCAGCGTTTTCTTACAATTACTTGCGATCTTTTTTTTAGGAGTCCTGGTATCCATTTATAATAGTATGGATGCATACAAGCTTTGGACCCTTCAAAAGAAAGTTTGTTACAAACAACCACTCATTTTCAAGATGCAGTTATAAGTCCTTTTCAGCATCTATGGCTTCCTCTACTTATTGTTCTGTTGCAACCTCCTGTAACTGCTCCCAAGCATCTTCTTCTATCCCATATACTTATCTTTCCACTCCTGATACACATCATCACTAGGCCAAGTAAAACTGGCAATCTTTTGTTTCATATCTTCTAGCCGCTTCCAAGTGACTCGTACATGCCCAATCTTTGTTTCTATGAAACCATAATGAGATTTCACTTTTTCAATTTCCTCAATTGTTTGGACAAATAAGGATGTGTCATCAGTACTAATAATCTAATTGATCCTTAGAGACAAATTGTGGTCCACCTCCTTTAACCAAGTCTTCTCTTCCTTTAGCTGGACAGGACCAATGAAACCTCCTGGAAACATTTCAAATTTATGATTTACATATTCTTTCCTATAAAGTTGGGCTTTTCTTTTTATACCTGCTCCTTCCACTGAAAGAATGTTCATCTCTTTTATAAACTCACATGTGGACCTTAGATTGTCATTCTCTTCTACATCTGCATGGGAAGAACACATGAGCTCTAACTCTTTACCTCTAGGCACCCACTTATTTAGGATTTGTTCCAAAGTGGCTTCTTCTTCTCTCAATTTGATCAAAATCTCAAGAATCCTCTTCATATTTATGTATACATTGGAGGTTTTGACTGAGTCAGCAAACTTCAAGATGGTGGCTTTCACCTTCTCCTCATATTTGTTTGCATACAATGTCTGAGCTTGTTTCAATTTTTCCAACTCATGTTGGACATTTTCAGGTAATTAGGAACTAGAAGGCATAAGAGAAGGGGGATATTCAATGATGGGACTAGTAGGAGGGGGTCTTGTTGGAGAGGAGGCTATCATGAGTGTAGAAGATTCACTAGGATGATATTGACCTACCAGTTGACTCTGGAGTCTAGCAATTATGTTGTCTCTGTTGGCTATTCCTTCTTTAGCATCATTATAAGCTTTTAAAATAGTCTCCAACTTCAATTGGAGATTAGCCTTTTCTTGTGCCTCTTTCTCTACCACCACAACACTGAATTTTGTAGTCTCTAGGATTGTGCTTGCAGCTTCCACTACCCTTGTGTCTTGGACTCTTTTAACTATCATGCCTCCTAAGAGGCTAGAATCTGATGCATCCTTCCTTCTTTTGTTTTCATCCTTCTTTAAAGACCACATGACAAGAGCAGCATTATCTTTGTTGAATGTCACTCCTTCCATAGACTTTGTTTCTTTCCTCACTGCATCAAGCACTAAGGCATCAACTATACCCCATTTAGGGAGAATCAACACACAAGTCTTTGCTACCATTTCTCTTCCTTTCTCAGGGGTGATTGCTTTGAACTCCATCATTTCTTGCTTAACCTCTTCTTCTACCTAGGTTATAATTTTAAGAGGTTGTTCACTTTTCCTCTGTTCACATCTAGTCTTGAATTGATCAATATTTTGCTTCCATAGAAACTGTATAAAAGCTCCTGATGTGACAAAATTACTATCAGCTAGGAATTCTTCACTAGCTTGCTTAACAGTAAGGTCCATTTCTTGGCCCTTTAACTCACCATCAGTCAAATCCATTTCAGCATTAGGTGGCTCTTCGGGCATCCCCTCTTGGGTCTCCTCACAGGTATAGGCAATCTCACTGAGACTCCCTAACTGCAATAATTGTTCAGCCACAGCTTGTTCATCTCCAATGTGGATAGGAGACTGAGATAGAGAATATTGAGGCTCATCAATTTCAATTTCCTTTCCCACTCTCTGCTTCTTAGGGGAATCCTAGATGTCAATGACATCTTCAATTTTCCTCTTCCCTTTTGAACTGGAAGGCTCACCTATCACTGGCATTATCACAGTGTACTTTGACCTTTTGTGCATTACATAGTTATCACGTGGGATATATCTAGCAAAGGTAGGCTTAGCCAATACCATCTTAGCCTTATCAGGCTCATTTTATATTATGGCCTCCCTCTTTTCTTTTAAGGTCTACATGAGATCTTCAAAATAAAGAATCAGGAATTCTATTTTCTCCTCAAATGGATTGAAGCTAGAAAGGGGGTCATAGCCAATGTCGAATTGATGGATAAAATCAAGGGCTTTCTTATATGCCACCCACTTCTCCTTCCTCAATTCTTTCTCATCTAAGTTGAATTCATTTCTAATCAGATCTTCTGGGAACTGAAATTGATGTGGCCTACCTCTACACACTGCTCTTTTTCTGAACATGCCATTGAAAAAATCCTCGGGGTTTGCACATATTGACACTACAATAGACATCCTATATGGCTTAAAGAATTCTTCAAAAAATCTCCATACACCCTTAGTGATCACAAAATGGTGAGCCATGGTAATAGTTGGGAAAATAGTCCCTTTACCTCTATTGGTTACCTCTGCTTCTTGTACTCCCCCAATTTGTCTCAGGACTTCTGTAATCCCTATCTTCAATGGGACCTGATAGGGTAGTAAAAAGGGGGTGCCTCTAAATCCAAACACTCTAAAAATAGTAGATACATGGTACAAATATATGTCTCCCTAATTGTGAACAATCTTGATATCCTCTACAAACTCCTTTGGTCTGAGAAACTCCAAAAGAGCCTTAGGAATTATAGGGTTTTATTTGCATAGAAGAATCCTAATTTTAGATGCAAAGCATCTATCAAACTTTAAATAAATTGCATCTTTTCTATCCCAAGATAGAACAATACTCCACAATTGCACTGGCATCTCCTCTTTATCCTTGACCTTAATCAGGTCCATCTCCTTTCCAAAATAATCAGCCCCTTTGAACAGAAACATATGCATTAACATGGAGTACCATCCAAATGGCCTATCCACCTTACCATTTTTTATTCCTACTAGCCCTTTATGAATTGCATCAGCAAGGTATGAGGCATAATCAAATATTATTGCTAGGGAGGGGTTTATAATTTGTGCAATCATTAACATATAATGGGTTGGCATATTCTTTTCAGCATCCTCTCCAAAAATCTGGCATAATGCCCAATACATACCCTTAGCTCTCAGAGTGAATAGGTTGAGAGAGAATGGTTCCATTGTGTTGGGGCCTACAACTGTTAACCCCCCTATATTTACAAAGAATTATTTCAATGGGCCACTTCTAAGATGATCCCTTTGTGTGTTGTAAACTTGGGCTAATGACTCAAAGTCAATAGGTTCTAACAAATTAGAGGACTCACTGAGTTTAAACACTTTCTTGAATTCATCTTCATTTATCTCAATCATGACTGATCCCTTTATGTTCCTGATGCATCTTGCCATAGAGTCATAATTCTATGCAATCAGGGCTAATAGATCTACATCCATAAAAACACCTGGAACCACAAGCTTTCCTACATCCTGCTCCCATATGCCATTCAAAGGAGCTGGGGAATTCCTCTGCCCAAAACCGAATTTGAAGAGTCCTAAGCCTGACAATCCTATTTCAAGGTCCCTCAACCAATTACCCTTATCATAAAGGCCATCTCCAATTTTTAGATGAGGGTTCTTAGGTACTAGCTCTTTGGCCTTAGCCCCAGCATTGGTGGACATGGTTAATTGCTCTAAAAAATCATCACAGATATTTCGGTCCTGGTAATTCACTTTCCCTATAAATTCTCTTCTGGGTGCCATTATGATCAAACAATTATACCACTAGAAGCTAGCAGAAACCTCTAATGAAGTAATTCACATAGTAGTATTTGAGAACAAACCAAGAGTTATCAAGAAAAGCACAAGAAACCTGACTATTCGCCTAAAGAAAATCGCTCTGCAACAATTCACTCTACAAAAAACTTCGATGAAACAATACTTAGCAATCAAGTTGATGTGAACTGAAAAGGGCAAGTTGGCATTTAAGTTTTTAGAAATTAACTCCACATGCTTCAGCTTTCTTTTCAGAATTAAATTCACCAAATCGAATTTAAAACTGGCTCCAATGGGTCATAATTTCTCTAAGTCTTTCCTCTGTTTTACTCTTTAGCTACTTCGCAGAACATAAAACCCGAGCTCTTTTCTTTCGCGAAAAACCACTGGCCATTGGATCTCGAGAACTTACATCACCTTTATCTCCATTTAATCTCTTTGCTTAAGTGTCAGGCCCTACCTCCTTTTCGCCACTTTGCGGAGTTTAACAGTCATGCACTTTTCCTTCGCGAGGATGCACCAAGTGTTAGATCAAACTCAAATCACCCGGCCTTTAACTCCAACTGGGACCATCAATCCTTTAAACTAACCGTCCCTCATCTTGACGGCTAACAGTCTTCGCCATTTCACTGAGGTTAAGTTGCGGGCATCTTCGGGTCACGAAACAATGAGAAGCATTGGATCAATCTTGAGATGAATGCCTTTTAAGCGGGCCCTTTATCCAAGAATTACTTACCCCACTTGTTATCCGGTTAATAAACACCACATGGCAGTCGGCCATTAGCCCTGGAAACTCCTTTTGGTTCCACCCTTAATCCGCCACGTGTTCCCTTTTACTATTCCCACATAACTACTGGTTACACCTAGGCAGGCCCTCAACCACTTTTTTAAACCACGTCTCATGTCACTCCTCCGTGTGATTTCCACCTATCTTTCACGGCTTCACGAACATTATTCTTTGTTTGGCTTGTAGCCACAAAACCACAAGAACCGTTAGATCAAAACAGACTTGATCTACTTTTAACTTCATAGCATGCCTGTCCCTTGGGCCCATCGACCTTTTCGCTACTTCGCAATGACTAACTTGCTAGCATCTTATCTTCATGAATTCACACGAGCTGTTAGATCTCAGGAACTTGCTCATTGTTTACTCTTTTTATGACAACCTTGCCCGGACCCACTGCATACTACCAACTCAGTGCCTTGTCACCACCATGTCATTGCAAACTGGGGTTACCACATTTACTACCACTCTTAGTGGGACCCTCCACTTTTTCGCTATTTTGTTGAAGGTATAGCTCATGCATCTCCCGGCCACAAAACAATGAGAAGCCATTGATCTTTTTCCAAGCTCTACAAAAAGCTCTACAAAAAACGGCAGTTGTTATGCCATGTCACTCCTCTATGTGATTTCCACCTATCTTTTATGACTTCACGAACATTATTCTTCATTTGGCTTGCAGCCACGAAACCATGAGAACCATTAGATCAAAACAGACTTGATCTGCTTTTAACTTCATGCCATGCCTATCCCTTGGGCCCATCAGCCTTTTCACTACTTCGCAATGACTAACTTGCTAGCATCTTATCTTCGTGAATTCACGTGAGCCATTAGATCTCAAGAACTTGCTTGTTGTTTACTCTTTTTATGACAACCTTGCTCGGACCCACTGCATACCGCCAACTCAGTGCCTTGTCACCGCCATGTCATCACCAACTAGGGTTACCACATTTACTACCACTCTTAGCGGGACCCTCCACCTTTTCGCTATTTTGCTGAAGGTATAGCTTGTGCATCTCTTGGCCACGAAACAACGAGAAGCCATTGATCTTTTTCCAACCCGATCATTCTTTAACCAAAGAAGACCACTTATCTCTGGGACCCGCCAAACCCTTTCGCCACTTCGTGAAGGTTAAAACACGTTCACCTTGATCTCACGAAACCACACTGTCCATCTGATCAAATGAAACTTTATTGATGTTTAGCTTTGGTCCAAACCTATATGTCGGGCTCACCTTCACCTTTCTCTACTTCACGGAAACTAAGTTTTGAGCACTTTTTGGTCGCGAATCAACACGGGCCGTCAGATCAATAGAAAATCACATGATACTTATAAGGCCTGACGGACATTAGAAAAGGCAGATTAAAAGAGAACAAGAATAAAATATTTAAAGGGACCACCTAGGTAAATGACAAGGGGAGAACACTTTTATGATAAATGGACCCATCGCTTAAGTGAATAGTATAATAACACCAAATTAGAAACCAAAAGGGCTTTTCTCAGGTATTATTTTTTTTTATATCGATGATAATTATTACTTTTTTTTATAAAAATGGTCATCGTTAGAATTACGACGAATACCAAGCTTTCGATCGAAGACTTCTTTGACTGTCGACAAAGTCCATTGGATTGTCGAATTTCTGACGGGCATGGCATCGTCAACCAATCCGACATCAAGTTTTTGATGATGGATTTTGTCGACACTCCGACGAAAATTCGTCGAAAATCCGACAAACGGCCATCGGAAATCAGCTCCGATTGTACTAGTGAGGGCTCCAGGTCCCTAGAATCAGAAGTAGCTTAACTAACTTAGGGAGAGATCCAAGATGATGTGTAAGGAGGGTACTAAGTTCTCCAAAGAAAATTATACCTTATGGTGTGGAAGAATGAAACTCTATCTAAGATCCCTAGGTGAACACTATTAGAATCATGTGATCACTGAGTACAATGAACCTTCAAGGATTCTTAATCCGAGCCGGATCAAGGAGAGGCAAGATAATATTGTTGCTATGGATCTGATTGTCAGCACTCTTTCAGATAATGAATTTGCTGAGGTACAAGATTTGAAATCAGATTTTCAGATATGTAATAAATTGAAGACAGTCTATGGGGGAGATCCCCATGTTCAAAAGGTCAAAGTAGATAGCCTGAGACAAAAATATGATGAGATGAGAATGCAAGAAAATGAAAACATAGAGCAGTATAGTAAGAGGATAAAGGATGTAGTAAACTCCATTAAAAGTGCAGGAGGAAAGCTCTAAGAGGATGATGTGGTTAGAAAAATCTTGAGAATTCTGCTACCACAATATGCTATAAGGGTCTCTACTATCTAGGAACTCAGATCCTTGGGAACAATGAATGTAACTCTTGACTCACTGATCGGTAATTTGACTGCCTTTGAATTGAGAAATTATGACAATAGTGTACCAAATATTGATGCTTATTTCAAAGAATCCATGATGCATGCACCAACAAGGAGAAGGAAAGAAACCAGTAGTAGTTCTACTACCAAAACTGGTCATTCCCATGAGAGTGACAATCTTCTCTCTGAGGAACAGAAGCAAGATGAAATTGAAGCTATGTTGGTAAGAAGATTGCCAAGAGGTAAAGAAAAATACAAAGGTAAACTACCCTTAAAGTGCTTCTCCTATAATAAGATAGGTCATATTGCTTCCAGATGCCCTGACAATGATAGAGACATGAAGGATAATTTCAGAAGTTACAGGGACAAGAGAAAGAAGGAATGCTATCTTGCAGAAGGAGTCACTGATGAAGAATCAGAGGGATCTGATAGAGATGGCATTGCATTTGTGGTAGTCAAAGAGGACAACACAGAGGAAGGAGAAATGGCATTGATTTCTAGCACAAACCGGTGTGGAGAATGGGTGATCGACAGTGGCTGCACTCACCACATGACCATAGACAAAAACAAATTCCTCAGCATGGAAGATTGCAATGGTGGAACAGTGAGGTTCAGAAATGATGCCCCATGTGTAGTAAAAAGGTAAGGGTTCTATAGCCTTGAAAGAAAAGACAAATTGTGATGATGTCTATTAGGTAGAAGGATTAAAATATAGTTTGTTAAGTGTTAAACCCACTTAAATACTTATGCATTAGAATTTGAGCCCAAATCTAGTCCTCATTGGTGCACCAATGCCAATATAATTTGGCTACTAGGACTTTCCTTGATGCAGAGGTATTCAACAGTAGTGTGGTAGACCGCACACACTCTCTCACCTTTCACTCTCACAATTCCAAGCCTATGAAGGCCTCAACTCACACCAAAACCAAAACTTGAACTTTATCCCTCACAAGGGTTGGCAAACACCTTCACTATGCCCTTAGGATCTCAAAAGACCTTCCACAACCTTCTTATCATTGATGGAAACAAGGTTCCACAGGATCCACCAGCCATAGACTTCACCTACCAGCACCAACAGATACAAAAAGGCTCATTCACACCGGCAAAAGATTATACCAGCATTTCAGGCCGACTTGACAATAAATATTGTTTATGTGAAATAAATTATAATGTAAATTATAGTTGTAGTTTCAAATACCCTTATGGAACTTCTCTCAAACTCCAAAGAACCAGACCTCCAACTTGCTCCAGCACACCTAGACACTTATTTGGGTCACAGACCTAGTTGATCAGATTAGGCTTGGGTTAAAAAGGAAGTGTATGGGAATGGGACCATAAGGAAAATACAATGCTTCAAAGGGATTGTCTAATGTCTAAATGTATGAATTCAACCATCTAACTCCTCCTTCTAATGTTTGACATCATGCAATCCACCAATTCTTGACTGTTCTAATCTAAACCCTCACAAAGTTTAGACTAGGGCTTGGTGGAAAAATGCCAAACCAACTCCTCCAATCTCGCCTCTTTGGAATCTCATAATACACCCTCCTAACTTGCATCCTACCAAAGGCCCTTGAGAGCCAATAACTAGATTGCAAGTTAGGGCCTCATGTTTGCAACACCCTAGGGAAATTAAGGGTTTTCCGACCTACAGAAGAAAATTGTCTATATCTCCTCCCAAACACCACTTCAAGGGGTCAGACTAGATTCATATGAAGGATTATTCTGTGTTCTACTGTACCAAGCCAAAGTTTTACAAAATCATTCAATTTTCTGTATGGATAGTACAGAAAAGTAACAGAATTCGAGCGAAATCAGATTTGTTTCATTTCATACTCTCCACCAAACTTCTCCAAATTATTTTGTGCCTTCAACCAGACTTTCTCATTGGTTGTACAACCACAAATAGGCTCCTCTCAATGACCACAAACAACTTTGAAATGGTTGTTACCATTGTAAAGAGGTTACATTCCAACTAGAAACTTTTCAAAAGTTGCTTTGACAACAATAACAACTTTTGCAAATTTTAATTTCTAAGCACCTAAACCTTACCAAACATATCTAAGGACATCATTAACCTTTAAAACACCTAAGACGATATTCTAGGATCATAAACACAAAATATCATGATTGAAGCCCACATGGCCTAATATACCTCTAGGCTAATATGTGCACCTGAGACATTATTGACCACACAAAGGCATTTTATTACATCTAAGGTGATCCTTGAGATCCAACCCATTATGGCAACATAAGTAAGCACAAAACAAACACTACACACCCCTAATGGCATGAAAACACCATGAAAAGAAGAGGATCCCTACACCGTACTCCCCGAGCTAAAGAAACTCAAGTCCCTTGAGTGGGTATGTCTGCAATTTTTGTTCCTATTCTCTCAATGGCTTCTGAGGTCATCCATGTAGCATCTTCGAAAGGTTGATTCCTCCATTTGACCAAGTATTCCAAATAAGTCTTCCTCCTTGTTTTCTTCCTGACCCTTTGATCCAAAATACACTCAATTTCTAGTTTGGGTTGTGTGGGAAGTCCTTCTAGCATGTTTGCAATAGAGGAATCAGATTGACCTGCATCACAATCATCATCAACAACACCCTTATATGCATATATATCAGAAACATTAAATATAGGTGACAGTCCCACATCTGAGGGTAGATCTATTTTGTCTGCATTGTTCCCACATCTTTTGAGGACCTTGAAAGGACCTATCTTCTTCATGAGTAGCTTGGTGTATTTCTCCTTAGGGAGTCTTGCTTTGGTGAGATTAATCATCACCATATCTCCCACCTTAAATTGAAAATCTCTCCTTTTGAGGTCTGTTGCTTGCTTGTATTTCTCAGAGGTATGAATCAATTTATCTATGACTTGTTGGTGTATATTCTTCATGTCTTCAACAAATTCATCTGCTTGAGCACTTCTTCTATCACTTCTTCTATCAATATTCTTCACATCTCTATGTTCAAGAATACCCCTAGGATGTGTACCATACACAATTCGAAAAGGACTTAACCCTGTACTTTTGTTCACAGAGTCATTATAGGAAAATTATGCCTGTGGTAGAATGGTATCCCAAGTAATTCCATGCTCCTTGGTCAAGCACCTTAAAAAGTTTCCAAGGGACCTATTTATTACCTCAGTCTGCCCATTAGATTGAGGGTGATAAGCAGAAGATAAACACAAGTTAGTCCCCAACTTATGCCACAAAGTTCACCAAAAGTGTCCTAAAAACTTAGGATCCCTGTCCGAGATAATGCTCAAGGGTAACCCATGAAGTTTGACAATTTCCTTGAAGAATAAACCTACAATATTAGAATCATCATGTGTAACCTTGCATGGTAAAAAGTGTTCCATCTTTGAAAATCGGTCTACCACAACATAGACACTGTCATAACCTGATTTAGTCCTAGGAAGGTCTAAGACAAAATCCATATTGACTGAATCCCAAGGTTTGGTAGGGATTGGTAAAGGAGTATAGGGACCTGCATTTGAACTTGTACCTTTAGCTCTTTGACACACCACACACTCTGAAACAAATTTCCTCACATCTGATTGCATTCTTTGCCAAAAATAAAACCTTCTAACCAACTCAAGTGTCTTATCAAGTCCAAAATTTTCTGATAAACTCCCACAATGCTTTTCCTTGACAATATTCTCCCTCATTGACCAATTAGGAATACAAAGCTGACTACCCTTGAAAAGTAAACCTTCTTGAAGCATATAATCAGAAAATTCAATATGATACCTTTCATTCGTAGCTTGACAAACCTCATTAGCCTCCTTGAAATCTGCATCTTCTTGGTACATGTCCTTCATAGCAGTGGTTCACATGCTTTCTAATTGAATCTCTTGGATTACCAAGTTCCTCCTGCTAAGGGCATCTGCAACTTTGTTGGCCACTCCCTTCTTATGCTTGATAGTGAATGTGAAAGCTTGAAGGTACTCCATCCATTTCATGTTCCTTTGATTGAGTTTCTCCTACCTATTCAAAAAGCTTAAAGTATGGTTGTCAGTATAAACAACAAATTCCATAGGTAATAGATAGTGCCTCCATTTCCTGAGAGATTGTACCAAAGCATACATCTCTAGATCATAGGTTGAATATTTTTGTTTTGCTTTATTTAACTTCTCATAAAAAAGGTCACAGGCCTACCCTCCTGACTCAAGACTCCTTCTATAGCTTTCTTAGATGCATCACATTCAATAGTGAACACCTTATGAAAATCAGGAAGGACTAAGATGAGCTGCTCTGCAATCTTTGTTTTCAAATACTCAAAAGACTTGTTATCTTCATCATTCCAAGAAAATTGACACTTTCTTCCACCCTTGATGGTATCTATCATAGGAACACTAACCCCACTAAAATTTCTTATAAATTTCCTATAAAATCTTGTTAAGCCATGGAAAATTTTTACCTCACTTGTAGATCTAGGTGTGGCCCATTTGAGGATTGCCTCCACCTTAGATGGATCCATTCTCAGATTACCTTTGGAAACAACAAATGCAACACCAATTCCTCCTGCAAGAAAACACACTTGTCCAAGTTGACCTTCAACTGCTCCTCATGCAACCTTTTCAATACCAAATCCAAGTGCATCAGATGTTCATTTTTATCCTTATTGAAAATTAGTATATCATCCTATAAAGCGGAAAAATCAAACCCTAGTCGTTCTCCCCTCCCCAACTCCAAGGAGAGAGAAGGGAGAGTCACTAGGGTTGATGGTTTTCACTTAGGAGAGACTTTACATTCAAAAGATGGGTTGAAACCCACAAGATCCAATCCCACACAATGCAAGATTGGATTCTATATGAGTTTCAAGGGTTGTGACATCAAGGATACCCTCTTTTGTAAAGAATGTAGATAGAAAGATTGAACTAGGAATGCATGTAAAGTAGGAAAGATTCGCTTATAAACAGAGATAGGGATGTGGGATGAAGCTGCGGACCTGGAATTAGTAGTAAAATGTCGAGACGGTGTTGTTCTGCGAATTTGAGCAAAAGTTGATGGGATGATGGCACCCGGCGTGCACACGGTCCTCCGAAAAATCCACGAAACGAAGGGGGATCTGTTCGTCTCTGCACAAGGATTCTAGATCTTCAATTACAGCCGCGTACCTGCAACCTACACACAGAAAAGAGAGGATGATTGGGGGGTTAGGGATGAGGGGTTTGCCTTTAGGTCAAACCCCGGTTTTGGAATTAACCAAGAAATGAGAATGTTGTAAATGTAAATGTTTGTAATGTAAACAAGTACTGATACCTTGTTGTAAGAATGTTTGTATTCTTACATGCGAAGGTGTAATGTATGTAGTATGTTGTATGTTGTATGTGATCTCCTCTTCAATGGTTGAATCCTTGTCTTGAATGCAACACTTAGCCTTGAATGGAGACTTAGAATGCTCAATTGCTTGAAGGAATGCTTGAATGCTTGAATGCTTGAATGTTTGAATATCGTTTCCGCCTTTTGTACACATATGTCCTTCCTCCCCCAAATGGGAGAGGAAATGTAGTTTATATATTTGTCAATTAGGGCTGATAGACTAATTTTCCCGACCTTAGGCCGACCAGGAAACATTATTTTCCAATTTGCAAACTTAAAGACCCAAAGCCCCATAAGAGACCGGGCCCAAAATAGGGCCAGGTCCTAGGGCGCTGGGCGCCATGGTCCTGGGGGACCAGGGCGCTGGGCGCCCTAGTCCTGAAGCACTAGGGCACTGGGTGCCATGGTCCCACCTCCCGGGACAGCAGGGTGCAAGGAGGATCAGGCCAGGGTGCAGAAAAATGCGGTTTTTGATGTCATGAACAAGTTTCGGGGTCTCCATTCAGGTTCAATGTTGCGCTGCCATCGTGAAGACCCAAATGCAGTCGAAATTGCAAGTGTCGCAATTTTAGGATGCTACATTTAGCCCCCACTTTAGCGGGAGTATAAGTGTACGCTCATACTTCTGGTAAAGTACAAGGAAACAACATTGAAAAACTTTCACCACGTCAAGGAGGCAAGATACACCAAGCCCCCAGTGGACTAAGGATCTTACGACTTCGATTGACAAAGTAAAAGGGAAGATCACAAGGGAGAACCATGAATATTAGTAGTAAGGTTCCCTCACTATGAGTCATGCAAGAAAGATATCAAAAATTTTCAAGGCAAAGCTAAATTTGTCAAGAAATTTTCAAGTATCTTGAAAAGATATGAACGGGATGTATGCCCCCCTACGTTAAAGCGATCGCACACGCCTCACCGGGGGTGATTGCTTTAAGGTAGTGATACATATAAGAAATGAGAAAGGAAAGGAGCACGTTATCACAAGGATTTAGCCCCCAACTGTGAGATAAGCCCAAGGATAATAGACACAAAACACAAAGCACAAGGTGACTTCGCTTTCCTCAGGGTCAGTATGCTGTATGATAATTCATGTATATCATATGTATGTATGCATAATTGTTCTTCATTCCCCAATCAAGGAACGTCACCTAGAAGAAGGGAACACATGTGTCTTTTGAGTCAACATGAGAGAGACCAAAAGAGATCTCAATGTTTTGCATCGTCCTCAAGTAGACAACACTAAGGACAACAAATAGAAGAATGAGAATAACACATAGAAGAAGTAACAAAAGAGAGGAGGAGAGAGTCTGCTATGCTAATGAACTAGTCTAGCACGTCATCTACCCCCCGATCTTGCTGATCAATATTTCGGGAAGGTAGGAAACACGCTAGAGGAGGAACATCCAACACAGCAGATGGAGCTATCACAAGATCCAAACAAGGGCTATGTTCATGTCCCAAGCCACGTTGTTCTTGTCTAGGAGCTAAGATAAGTGCTTTAGAAAATTCGTTAGATAAATGGTTATCAACATCAACATATTCATATTCACTATCAGGATGAGTAGGAGTAACATTTTCATCATGAATAACATTTTTTATCTATATCATCATCAAGATTTATAAAAATAGAATCTTTAACTCACACAGGATCAAGACCATCATGCATCTTATGTTTAGGAGATTTCGACTCAATCGTCGGCTGAGGAGAAAATGGAATAATATTGGCTGAAGGTGTTTTTGGGGATTGCAAAGTTTCAGAAGCAGCTGCCTGAGCTCTAAGACGACGCTTTCATCGGCGTTCACATGCAAAACGATTCCGTCTAGTCTTAGTAGGAAGTTGTGAAGATTGAGGAGGAGGAATGTTCTCATCCTTATCACTTGGGTGTTTAGGTTGTGGTCTCTTAGGTTGAACAATAGGAGAAGAGGAAGGTCTCTTCTCTCCATAAGAGGAAGGAGGAGGAATTGCTCCATATAAGGGAGGAATATTCGGTTTAGGAAGGAGACCAAGTCCATCATGACGAGGAGGTATAGGTCTACTTTTAGAAGGTTTATTAGGCATAGACATAGTCACATCCATAGGGATGGGTTGGGAATCTTCTTGAGGAAAGATATTAGTTTTATCTTTCAAAGGAAGAACTTCCTTCTCAAGAACGATAGGAATATCAAGTTTGGGTGTTCTAGGTTCACTTAGAGATAGGATCATATCTTTTTTCCACTTTTGATAAGATTTGAAAAGATGATCACTTCGCGGAGGAAGAGATTGGAATTGTTTAGGCCAAAAGTAATCAATAGGAACGCTAGAAGTTCTTTCAGCTAGTTTAAAGAGACTATGATTGATAGTAACAACTTCACCATTATGGGGAAATTTCAAACACTTGTGAATAGGAGAAGCAATAGCTTTCATGGAAGATAGCCAAGGATAGCCTAGCTTCACACAAAATTGTTTGGATGATGGAATAATAGCAAAGTCCACATCAAGGGATTTGTTATGGACCTCAATAGGTAATGTAATAGAACCAACTGCAGGAGAAGAAAATGCATCAAATAGTTTCACAACCACATTTGTTTCATCATAGATCACTTGATTCAATTGCAAAGTAAAAAGAAATTCTTCAGTAATGATATTAACCATACAAGAAGGATCAATAAGCACTCCACGGCAAGGTGTATTCTTGACTTTTGCAACTATATATAAAGGACCATCAGGTGCCCTGATAGTTTCACTAGAATCAAAGGTGATGGAAGGTTCTTTAGGGTTTTCTTGCTGCTCTACAAAGTTAATCACATTCGGAGTCATAGACACAAGATCATCAGGTGAGACAGAGGAATCATTAGTATCAATCGCATTAGAGGTATGAGAAGGTAATGGATCAGTAAAAATCTAAAGATTTTGGTTAGGAGGAGCTACAGATGTGTTGCCTTTATCATTCACACCAGAAACAGAGATAGTATTATTATCAATCAAATCTTGAATTTTACCCTTTAAAGCAAAACATTTTTCAGTATCATGCCCAGGATGACGATGAAATTGACAAAAAGATTTGTTATCAAAATAGGGTGAATTAATCTTTGCAGGATCTATTTGCCTTATAGGAGGAAGAGTAAGCACATTTTGTTCCAATAACTTGTTCATAATACTATGCAATGATTCATTCAAAGGAGTAAACTTTCTTTCTTTCTTGAAAAACTTAGAAATAGGGGGCACACCTGATGCCGCATTCACATTGTTGTTGATGATGTGTTCATTGAATTTAATGGACTCCCTGTTTGGTTTAAACTTCCCAAATGGTTGTTGACTACTATCACCCTTATCACCCGGAGCCATAGGATTTGCTTGTTCCATTTGACTCACAGTCAGTTGATAATTGTGAAGAGTTACACACAACTATTGGAAAGAAGTAAACTCAGAAAACAGGAGTTTTTCTCTAATATCTTTTTGTAAATTAGAAATAAAGATTCGTTGAATGTCATTGTCAGGCACTGGAAAAGAAATTTGAGCATACAAATGCTTATATCTACCAATGAAATCAGTCACTTTTTCTTTAACACCTTGTTTACAATGCATTAAATCAATCAAAGTAACTTTAGGACTTATGCTGTTTTGAAATTGTTGAATAAAAGCATTTGCAAGTTGTTCGAAAGAAGTGATAGAATAAGAAGGCAATGAGCAATACCATTGTAGGGCTTTATCTCTTAATGTTCTAGTAAACAGTTTTGCAAGCAACCTTTGGTCATAAGCAAAATCAGTACATATTGTTTGAAAGGTCTTAACATGTGTTAAAGGATCACCCTTACCATTATAAAGCTCCAAATGCGGAATTTCAACATGTTTAGGGGGGATAGCTCGAACAATGTCAAGAGAAAGTGGGCTCGCAACATCAAATGTGGGCACACTAAACTTAGATTGATTCATAGAGGCAATTTGTTGCTGTAAAGAAGAGACAGTTTGTGCAAGATTGTTAATGGTTGCTTCAGTCGAAGAGTTCATATTAGACGTGTTAGATTGTGATGGAGGTGTTATGTTATTGAAAGAAGGTAGAGAGTAAGGTGGTGGGACACTATGATAGTTAGTCATAGGAGATGATTGGAAAGGAGGAACACTACAAGGAGGAATGGAATGGTTAAATGAATTGCCCCCTTGTGTCATGTTCATTTGTGGAGATATAATAGGAACACTCATTGAAGGAATGAATGAAGAAGTTGGATTGAATGAAGGAAGAGGGTTGATTGAAGAAGAAGGATTGCCCCCATGACTAGTGATCATAGGAGGAATGTCTTGTATTGAAGTAGTCATTATGTTTGATGTAAAAGTAGGTATACTAGCAATAGGAGTTGTCAAAGGAATAAAATGATTAACTTGAGTAGGAGGTTGTGTATAACCTAAGGTTTCGGCACAACTTTTCATAGGCATCACATTCGAATCCACAATGTGTGCAATACCACGCAAAATATCAATTCCATTCTTATCACTTTGAACCATACGTTTTAGACCCTCAATTAATGAAAGAGCCTCACTATCAGGGTATTCTTGAGACATCCATTGTCGAAAATCATCAAATTGGTTATCCAATTTTGAAAGTTGTTCTATAGAAACCTCATGGAGAGCTTCTTCATCATTAAGAGGATTAGAGGAATTACCCATGTCCTCATTAAAAAGGCCATTCAAATTAGGTTCCATCTCCTCGATAATCACACCTTGGAAAGACTTAATTCTAAGGCTTCGTCTAACGGGAATAGTATAAGTAGGGCTTATTGTTGTAAAACTCATGCACTAGAGAGAGAGAGAGAGATTTTGAATTTTAGAGGTAGCAAATTTCAATAAAATCAGCCAATTTCCTAGATTTAAGCTGTTAAATGCAATCAGGACAATCTCCCGAAATTTTGGAAAAAATGTCCGGGACCGTGGCGAACGGAGTGCACACGGTCCTCGCAACTTTTTTAAAAATTTTCAGGGATGAAAGTTATGATGATTTTAAAGCTAATCTAAAAAAATTGAGTGATTTTGTGACCTGTAGATAAGCCAAATTAAAGTTGCAATCTCAAAATTGAACCCTACCAAGATTGTTGAAAAATGCAAAATTTGAATTTTGAAAAAGAGGGGGAAACTGAAATTTTGAATTTTATGATTTTAGAGGGAATGCTGAAAGCAATGCAAGTTTCGAAATTTAAAAGTTGACTCGATTTCATGCAAAATTCAAATTTGAAAGTGGAAATCAAAGTTGTTGCAATTAAACACTTAATTTCAAAAGTCACAAATTGTAAAAATTTGAATAAAGCACTGAAATTTCGAATGAATGCTAACACACTTTTCAGATTTAGGACTGTAAGAAACACAATTTTGATATGAATTTCAATTTCAACAATTTTTGAATGATTAGAAGCCTCAATCCAAGCAATCGCTAGACCAGCTTTGACTTTAATTTTGAAGGTGTTAAAATTGATAAAATCAGCCAAAATTCTAGATTTTAGCAGAAAAATACAGTAAGATCTAGCTCCCGAAATTTCGGAAAAAATGCCGGGGACGATGGCGCTCGGGGTGCACACAGTCCTTGCAACTTTTTTCCAAATTTTCAGGGATGAAAGATATTGTGATTTTATTGCGGAATCCAAAGTTACAGCCGATTTGGAGGTGTTTTGATTAGTGAAATTATCAGTCAAAGGTTGAATCAAGAAGGTTTTAAAAATTAGGGTTTTGACATTTAACCACTTAATTTTCAGAATTTAAAGCACAAATATGAATTGACAATTTTCAATAGAAGGGTAGATCTGAAACAAGCATTAACAATTAAACATTTCACAAGCTTAATTACTAAAAAGAAAATTTTAGGGTTTTTATGCAATTAACCTCTAAAATTTGCAAAAGATCAAATATGGAAATGTAATTAGGAAAGCAAAATTTTCAGATCTAACCATGAATAATCAGAATGAGGATGTTCACATTGGGTTCACCAAAATGTAAAGCGGAAAAATCGAACCCTAGTCGTTCTCCCCTCCCCAACTCCAAGGAGAGAGAAGGGAGAGTCACTAGGGTTGATGGTTTTCACTTAGGGGAGACTTTACATTCAAAAGAGGGGTTGAAACCCACAAGATCCAATCCCACGCAATGCAAGATTGGATTCTATATGAGTTTCAAGGGTTGTGACATCAAGGATACCCTCTTTTGTAAAGAATGTAGATAGAAAGATTGAACTAGGAATGCATGTAAAGTAGGAAAGATTCGCTTATAAACAGAGATAGGGATATGGGATGAAGCTGCGGACCTGGAATTAGTAGTAAAATGTCGAGATGGTGCTGTTCTGCGAATTTGAGCAAAATTTGATGGGATGATGGCGCCCGGCGTGCACACGGTCCTCCGAAAAATCCGCGAAATGAAGGGGGATCTGTTCGTCTCTGCACAAGGATTCTAGATCTTCAATTACAGCCATGTACCTGCAACCTACACACAGAAAAGAGAGGATGATTGGGGGGTTAGGGATGAGGGGTTTGCCTTTAGGTCAAACCCCGGTTTTGGAATTAACCAAGAAATGAGAATGCTGTAAATGTAAATGTTTGTAATGTAAACAAGTACTGATACCTTGTTGTAAGAATGTTTGTATTCTTACATGCGAAGGTGTAATGTATGTAGTATGTTGTATGTTGTATGTGATCTCCTCTTCAATGGTTGAATCCTTGTCTTGAATGCAACACTTAGCCTTGAATGGAGACTTAGAATGCTCAATTGCTTGAAGGAATGCTTGAATGCTTGAATGCTTGAATGTTTGAATATCGTTTCCGCCTTTTGTACACATATGTCCTTCCTCCCCCAAATGGGAGAGGAAATGTAGTTTATATATTTGTCAATTAGGGCTGATAGACTGATTTTCCCGACCTTAGGCCAACCAGGAAACATTATTTTCCAATTTGCAAACTTAAAGACCCAAAGCCCCATAAGAGACCGGGCCCAAAATAGGGCTAGGGACCAGGGCACTGGGCGCCATGGTCCTGGGGGACCAGGGCGCTGGGCACCATGGTCCCACCTCCCGGGACAGCAGGGTGCAAGGAGGATCAGGCCAGGGTGCAGAAAAATGCAGTTTTTGATGTCATGAACAAGTTTCGGGGTCTCCATTCAGGTTCAACGTTGCGTCGCCATCGTGAAGACCCAAATGCAGTCAAAATTGCAAGTGTCACAATTTTAGGACGCTACACATCCAAGTATACTACCACAAAATGATTGATAAAGGGCTTAAGAACCTCATTCATTAACCTCATAAATGTACTAGGGGCATTGGAAAGCCCAAATGGCATTAGCATCCATTCAAACAATCCTTCATTGGTCTTAAATGTTGTCTTCCATTGGTCTCCATCTCTGATCCTAATTTGGTGATAACCACTTTTCAAGTCTATTTTGGACTAGTACTTGGCCCCTCCTAGACAATCCATCAAATCCTCTATTCTCAGCATTGGGAACCTATATCTTATTATTATCATGTTGATAGCCCTAGAGTCTGTATACAACCTCCATGTCCCTTCTTTCTTAGAAGCTAGCACTCTCGGGACTACACATGGGCTTATACTCTTTCTAATGAACCCTTTCTCAAGTAACTCTTGGATCTGTCTCACAACTTCTGCATTTTGTTCAGGGATCAGTTTATAGGCTGCCTTATTAGGTAGGGTAGCACCTTGTATAAGGTCTATGCAATGACTAATTTCTCTTTGAGGAGGTAAGGTATATGTGGTATTGTCTACAACTATTCCCTTGTACTTATCTAGCAGATCTTGAACCCCCTTAGGCCCTACTTTCCCTTTTGCCTCATGGCTCTTAGGCTGCTTCTTAGGTTCATCCCTAGGCTTGAAAACTATGGAAAAGAAAGGAGTATGCTTCTCCTTCAAATCCCTCATGAATTCTTTCTCATCTACTAGAATGACACTAGTCACAATGTGTTTATCCTTACTGTCATCCGGGAGAGGGGTCATGGTAAAGTTCTCTACATTTTTGGTGATAGTTTAGACATTCTTTCTACCCTCGTGCCTAGCATCCACATCATATTGCCAAGGCATACCAAGTAACAAATGGAAAGCATCCATTTCTACCACATCACACAACACTCTATTCTTATATTCACCAATTGAAAAGTCTACCCAAACTTGTTCACTAATCAACACTTGTTGTCCCTCATTCAACCAAGATAACTTACGGGGATAGGGATGAGGAACTCTTTGCAAGTTAGGCTTGGTGACCATCTCAACAAAAGCTATGTTTTCTGTGGACCTATAATCTACAATGACCCTACAAACTTTACCTTGTACCTTGTAGGTGGTTCTGAAAAGAGACTTCCTCTGAGGTGGCTCTTTGTTGATTGGTTCCTTCAAGAGAGTCCTTTTTATCATCAAGAGCTCTCCTTGCTCCGGGTCTATAGGTCTTGAAGTTGATGTGTGGTAGGAGGTCATGCGCTGACTATCTTCCTCTTGAATTAAATGTGCTCTTCTTTCACCCCCTTGACCACCATTCCCTTGCTTCTCTGGACACCTAAAGGATTGATGTCCCACCTGGTTACAAGAGAAACACCTACCGGTGAAAACACTAGGTCCTCTTCCCCCAAATCTTCCTCTTCCATTTTCTCTTCTCCCTCTAAAACTACCTTTGTTCCCTAATTCTCCCTCATGTTCCTGACTGCTTGTTTCTCCTTGGGGTTTAGGGTATGATCCTCTACCATTGAATATGCCCTTACCTCTGAAATTTGTACCCCTTCCTCTATTATGGTGTTCTCCTCGCCTCTTTAAACTTAGTTCATCTTGAATGTTGAACTTAAGGTCATTCATGTACCTTGCTAGCTTTTGTGTCTCACTCTCTAGTATCTTTGCTTTGAGTGTCATTCTATGGAACTCCTCAGTGTAAGCACTAACATCCAAATCCTTTTGCCTCAAATTTTGTAGTTTCTTATGTACGATTATCTCATAATCCTCAGGGAGAAATTTCTTCTTAACTTCTGACACCATCCTCTTCCATGAAGTGATGGGGTTCTTACCTTCCACCATTCTTTCCCTTTGTAGGACATTCCACCAACTAAGGGCAAGACCCTTCAATTTTGACTTAGCCACCTTTACTCTTTGGTTATCCTTCACTTCCTCATATTCAAAATAGTTTTCTAAGGCCTCAATCCAATCCATGCACTCCTCTGGATTCATCTTCCCTTGAAACATAGGTAATTCTGCCTTAGTGTCTCTTCCACCTACTCTCTTAAGGGCTTCAATGAATTGCCTTTGATCTATAGGTACAATTGGGTTCTCTCCTTCTTCTTCTCCTTCTTCTTCTTCCTCAGATTTTGAGCCAACTTCCTTCCCAGCCTGATCCTTCTTGAATTGTGCTAGTTATGCTTCCATCCTTTTGTTCTTAGCTATTTGCTCCCTCACTATCCTAGCCAATTCTACATTGGTGACTCTAGAGGGTATCTCCTCTTCACTTTGTCCCTCTGTCCGATCTCCCATGGTTCAAACTCTTCCCAAGGTTCTTCTAGAGCTCTGATACCACCTGATGCAGAGGTCTTTAGCAGTAGTGTGGCAGACCCCACACACTCTCTCACCTTTCACTCTCACAATCTCAAGCCTATGAAGGCCTCAACTCACATTAAAACCAAAACTTGAACTTTATCCCTCACAAGGGTTGGAAAACACCTTCACTATGCCCTTAAGGTCTCACAAGACCTTCCACAACCTTCTTATCATTGATGGCAACAAGGTTCTGTAGGATCAACCGGCCATAGACTTCACGAATCGACACTGGCAGATACAACAAGGCTCATTCACACCGGCAACCAATTTACACCGGCAAAAGATTATATCGACATTCTAGGCCGACTTGACAATAAATATTGTTTATGCGAAATCAATTGTAATGTAGATTATAGTTGTAGTTTCAAATAACCTTTTGGATCTTCTCTCAGACTGCAAAGAACCAGACCTCCAACTTGCTCCAGCACACCTAGACACTTATTTGGGTCACAGACCTAGTCGATCAAATTAGGCCTAGGTTACAAAGGAAGTGTATGGGAATGGGACCACAAGGAAGATCCAATTCTTTAGAGGGATTGTCTAATGTATAAATTTACCAATTCAACCATCTAATTCCTTCTTCTAATGTTTGGCATCATGCAATCCATCAATTCTTGACTGTTCTAATCTAAACCCTCACAAAGTTTAGACTAGGGCTTGGTGGCAACATGCCAAACCAACTCCTCTGATCTTGCCCCTTTGGAATCTCATAATAAACCCTCCTAACTTGCATCCTACCAAAGGTCGTTGAGAGCCAATGACTAGATTGCAAGTTAGGGCCTCATCTTTGCAACACCCTAGGGAAATTAAGGGTTTTCGGACCTACAGAAGCAAATTGTAGATATCTCCTCCCAAACACCACTTCAAGGGGTCAGACCAGATTCATATGAAAGATTATTCTGTGTTCTACTATACCAAGCCAAAGTTTTATAAAATCATTCAATGTTCTGTACGGACAGTACGAAAAAGTAACAAAATTCAAGCGAAATCAGATTTGTTTCATTTCATACTCTCCACCAAACTTCTCCAAATCATTTCATGCCTTCAACCAACCTTTCTCATCGGTTGTACAAGAATAAATAGGCTCCTATCAATGACCACAACCAACTTTGAAATGGTTGTGACCATTGGAAAGAGGTTACATTCCAACCGACAAACTTTTCAAAAGTTGCTTTGACAACAATGTTAACTTTTGCAAGTTTGAATTTCTAAGCACCTAAACCTTATCAAACATATCTAAGGATATCATTAACCTTTAAAACACCTAAGACGATATTCTAGGATCATAAACACAAAATTTCATGATTCAAGCCCACATGGCCTAATAGACGTATAGGCTTATATGTGCACCTGAGAGATTATTGACCACACAAAGGCATTTTATTACATCTAGGGAGATCCTTGAGATCCAACCCATTATGGCAACATAAGTAAGCACAAAGCAAATACTAGACACCCCTAATGGCATGAAAACACCATGAAAAGAAGAGGCACCCTACACCATTCCCCTTCAAAATCATTGATTGAAGACCAAGGCCTTCCTCTTTCTTTGGCCGACACATAGACTCCCACTTAACTAACTCCACTTAGAAGCAAGAAAATTACCACTCCAAAGGAATTGGCACGAAAGAGTATCAAACTCCTTGAAGAAATATGAAGGAGCCACCTGAACAAAGCACCTATAAATAGGAAGAGCTTGGATCACAGATTGAAGAAGAGTCACCCTAGCAATAGTGGAGAGCCATCGATGAGTCCAATGATTAACCTTTCAACATAACTTATACAACAATCTTGCTAGTATCCCCTAAGTTGCCCACTAACAACTAGAGGAATATATAGATAAATTAAAAGAAGAGAACCAATTTGAAACCTCAAAATATTGGCATTACTTCTCTAAATAGGCTTAGGAGCATTAAAAAAATAGATAGAAGATTTGTGCTCATTGACTTTCTCTCTTGAAGTGACTATATAAATATCCAAAATTTGTTTGAAGGATTTGACTTCAAGAAGACATACAACCCTAATTAAAGTAGTATCATTCCCAAACTGCAATTGGGAATGCTTTGCTAGTCCATTACCCCAATTCCAACCCTAAATCAAGCTTTGGGAAACTCAAGGCTTAATGAATCTGCCTAGGCCCTCAACCATAATAATAAATAAATAAGGAGATAAAGGGTCCCCTTGGCGAAAGCCCCTAGAAGCCCCAAATAACTCAGAAGGCTCACTATTTATAATGACTGAGATGGAAAAAGAAGTAACATAACTCATCGTCCAATTGTCCCACTTATTACTAAGTCCAAAGGCTAAGATTTTGTTTTACAAGAATTGTAACCACTTAACCCTATCATAGGCTTTGGCCATATCAAGTTTGATGAACATGGATTTTTCCTTAAAAACTCTATGGAATGAAAAGCTTTAGTAGCAACTACCACCCCATCCAAAATTTGCATCCTTTCCCCTGCTCATCTAAGATCAAATACAAAAGCCAAATTTTGAGCCACCCTACATTCAATTTAGTAATGATTTTATACACCACATTACATAGAGCAATGGGCCTAAAGAAATCAAAATGATTAGCTCCTTATTTTTCTGGAATAATAACAAGAAAAGTACAATTTAAGGCCTAAAACATTTGTTTGCTACATTGCGACTTTTAGACGACCTCCAACAAATCCAGTTTATTAATATCCCCAAAATCATGAAAAAACTCTGTGGGGAAACAATCTAGACCAACAACTTTGTCTTTATTCATCCAAAACCCACCTCTTCCAATTTTGATAAAGAGATTAGGTGAATGAGAGTTGCATTCATCTCATTGGTGACTAAAGAGAGAATATAGGCCAAAATCAAATTCTCCCCATCTTTAGCAAGAGGTGAATCTTCAGTAAATAGAGCAGAGTAGAATTGTGGAGCCTCACAAGAGATCTCCTACAGAGATGCCAATTGAATTCCTATTGAGTTAATTAGAGACGAAATATAACTCCCATTCCTATGAGCTTTTATAAAATTGTGGAAAAAAGTCATGTTCATATCCCCTTCCCTAAGCTAATCAATTTGTGCCTTTTACTTCCAAAAAATCTCCTCATGGAGCTCCCTCTCCTATAACTCCCTCACAATCTGAGACTTAGCTCTACCTAAATCATCTGTGAAACTATAATCCCAAGTTTGGCAAGTGATATAATCTAGATGTGCTTGAATAATCCTCTTCGTAGCATAAAGGTTACCAAAGCACTACCTATTACACCTTTTGAGTTGATATTTTACAAACTACAATTTCTTAGCAAAGGAAAACATAGTTGTACCATAGGCAGAACCACCATGTCTCCACAATTGGCCCATCAAATTCTAAAGTGAAGAGTCTCAGAGCCACATGAGTTGAAACTTAAAAGGGGGATTCTTAGAAATTTTAAAAGAAGATGCTAAGAATTGAGCTGGCCAATGATCAGAACCTCCCCAATCAAGGATCTTAGAACTAGTAATCAAACTATCTCCCAAAAGTAGGAGACCAAAAATTTATTCAACTGCTTAGAAATAACTTCATCTCCACATTGTCTATTATTCTAAGTATAGACCCCATTAGACGATTTTAGATCAATTAAATTGAGAAGGTCCATATTCTCCTGAAGAAGGTCAAAAGAGTGATCCAACCTAGCCAACCCCCCCTTTTCTCCTCCAAACGTAGCACAAAAAATTAAAGTCACTAGCTAAAATCCAAGGAAGAAAAGGAGCACAAGACCAAGCATACCCTATATTAGACCAAAGTAGATTTTTCCCATGGAGATCAATCAAAACATAAACATTAGTAATCAAAATAATTTCTCCAGATTCCAGGCTAGAGGCTACCATGGAAATAGCGGAATAACTAGATATCCACCAAAGTGGGACAATCTTCCTTAGGTCCCAAACAAGAGCTAGGCCTCCAAAACAACTAAGGGCTCCAATGCACTAACACTGACCAAGTTGCCAAATACTAGGAGCACATTGAAACATTCCATCCACAAAAAGCTTAATTTCTTGGATACAAAAAATATCTGGAGAATGAACTGCAACCAAATCATGAGTAGCCATTTGTTGAGGGATGCTATTCAACCTCCTTACATTCCAAGAAAGAATAATCATTGAAGAGATTGGAAGAAATGAGCATCAATGGGTTTCACTAACCGCGATTCCACCATCACCTATCCATTTAATTTGATCTTCTCTTGACCCTTTTTTTGAGCAATTGGGGATCCTGCATGTCAGAAAATAGATTATCTAGAACACTCCCCTGCTCCTGCATAACATACATTCCCATGACAGTAGCTCTAGAAGCCAAGTCAACTGGAATCCCCTCTTTCAACACCAGAGTCTATAACACCTCAAAATAGTTGAAGCTCTCATCATTCTACCTCTCCCTACAAGTCCTCTTCTAATCCCTCCCCTTTTTATAAGGCTTAATAGGCATAAAACCATCCTTATTTGAACCACCATCATCCATAGGGGCTTTTCCTTTGTCCCCTTTGTCCACCCTCAGAGCTGGGGCTGAAGAATTGTTAACACCAATAACTTTATTTACCCTAGGGCATTGTCATTGAAGGTGCCCATGCTCATGACAAATCCAACACCAAAAAGGACGAGTTTCATAATCTAACTATTGAACTAGAGACAGAGAGCCTAAACAAATTTCAAGCAAATCTGACAAGGAGTTATTCAAATCAATCTCCACATAGATACGCACAAAAGTAATTACCTTTCCATCCAAGGTTTGTTGAGCAGTTCCAACAGGCTTTCCAAGTAGAGCAACAACCCTTTGTAGAATATCATGTCTTCAAAACTCTAGTAGAAGGCAAGGAAGATGTACCCAAACAGGTACCCTTGAGGGGAGCTCTTAATGAATGATCCTACTTGATTGTAAAATTAGGGTCCACCATCAAAAAATCGATACTGATCAGCCATGCTGAAGAAAACAACCATAAAAGAACTGTTTGCAGCCAGCATAATTTTCAAGTGTCCAATATTGTGAAAGAAATACGAATTCCCATAAATTCACAATGATGGTTGCTCAAATAAGAAATATCCTCTATGATTGCTTCCAATGAAATGATCAAAACTGAACGATCGTGGCTCCTCGCCAAACAAACATCCACTTTCTTGAGTTTTGGAACATCACCCACATTAAAAAAAAAACCTGTTTGAAGATGGACCACCTACTTCAAAGCACCAACCACCCCCAACTTGAAGAAACACGATGACCCTCCATTGCAAACAAAAGCCACACCAACCCCAAGCAAAACCCTTACAAACCCCTTGAGACAAGGCTCCTTACGCTGACTGAAAACACCTCCCAAATCAATCACACCACAACCGTGAAGAAGGCCCGAAACAGAAAGAGAACCGGCCAAAAAAGCTTTGCAAAGACCCCACACACAGCACCCACACCTGCAGCCAAACCCCTAGCCCGCACTACACCCAGACGCCCCACAAAAAACAAAATTTAATTCTATACAAACTCTAAATTCTTTTTAATATTCTTATAATATTGTTAAAATCTATCAGTGCAAGCTGTCCATCTCTCCATCTGCTAGTCTAAATAAACTATACAGCTCTGCAAAAATTGAAAATAAAACCCAAGTTGCATGCTAGTAAAACACTCGCACCAAAATGTGGTGATTAACTTATCACTGCAGTCTACACATTTCGTCGTCACTGTTTTACATATTTATATTCTTGCTTCAGAGAGCTTTTTGACAAGTGGCAATACTAATAAACTATTCTTATCACTAGTTTAGATCTGTTATTTTCATATCAAATGGTAACAATGGATTAAATCATACATTTGCAAGGAAAAAGAATTATTATTAATCATATATTTGCAAAAAGTTTATAATTTTTGGCATCTAGAAATATCTGACGAATAGCTGCAACAGATCCCAAAACGGTCATGATAGAAAATGCCACAGCAATAATGGCATTGATCCAGAATATTATGCCTCTTTTAGAAGGTCTGAAAGTGAGGTTGTAGCAGACCATAGGTAAAACAAAATCCAATGGCAAAAACCCAAAAGCACCAATCACTGCATTAACATCTCCAAAGAAAGGAAGCATTGCAGCCAAAAGTATGGCAATTGCTACTGCTAAGGTCCTTAAAATCAACCTGGGTATCAGATTTCGCAAAGAAAATCTACCCTGTCTCACATCTGCAGATTTTCGTTCTAGAACTTCAAATGCTGGTTGCAAGTACACCTGCCAAGTTCAGTGTTAAAAGCAATCAATTCGATTTCCTGATGATGGGTTGCCGATTTACAATTCCAAACATTTTACTTCTTCAAACTCCCTTTTAATTATTCTGTAGGAAAAGTCTGTATAAGTTAGGGTAGAGGATCTAGTAGTTGAATGCATCATACTTGTTGATTTAATATCTAATATTTTTGACAATATTGTATCAATAATTGTGACTTTAATGTTGTTATTGTTGATGATGACAGTCAATAATTGAATAAAAAGTATTCTATAGATCTTAAAGTAACAAATCATGTGATGTCACATCAATGCACCAATAAATCATAATTTAATGTACAGGTATGCTCTCACTTTTTTTTGGGTCTCTTTGGATAAATTGACAAAAAAGCAGGTTAGTGTGGCATGATATTTGATGATATGGTCCTGAAATTATACTTATAAGCAGCCAACTTATCAAGTAAGCTAGTGTAAAAATTGAGAGATTTGAAATTTCTACATTTTGAAAAGTGCAAATTAGGATGCTCAATTACTAGATCCTCTCCCCTAGTAAAATTTAAATAGATCTAATCTTTTAACTCTTGACTTTTTCACCTGACTTTTATGTTCTTTCAAGTAATTCTTTTCATTTAAACCATATTTTTTCTTTGAACCCTTTCAAATCTGTCCTGAATTGATATCTGAACAACTGCGAGAAGTTTTTCAATTGTCTAACCATTCCAACTGCAGATCCTTGGAGAAGCACAAACATGTTAGCCATGAGTAGAAACCATTTGGGAAGAAACAGAGGCCCTTCAGATGGGACAAAATTGTTAAAGATAGTTCCGTCTGCCTTGTTGCCAAATGCCCAGTAGCCTGAAATCGCCACAGAGCTGAATGTGGACACCACCACTGCATAACATATAGACAATGCTTTGAACATCTTTCCTGATACAGGAGGCGCCAGAGTTGCCTGAAAACACTACGCTCAATAAGGCCTATAATGCTCAAGAATACATTAATTGATTTTTTTTTTCAAATGATATAAAATATACAGATGCCCATCTATTCAGGAGTGGTTACCAATGTACAAAACGTTTGAACCTAAAAGCAAAATGGAAATAACACCTATTTGGTTTCTTTATTCAGGCGTTGTTTTCTCTATATAGCTGTTGTAATGGTTGCCCCTTTCCACTATTAGCTATCTGAATTAGTGAGCAATTTAGTGGGTACCACTAAAAGCTTTGTAGGGTAGACTACAATCCCTAATTTGAATGCAAAATCACTGGAAGTTACCTGAATTTCTGGAATAATTCCATTACCAAAAGTGGTAGCAATGATTGAGAAAGAATTCAAAGCTGCAAATAGCTTGCTTTTTGTACTACCAACCAAAGAATAATCTTTCTCAGAATCTTCTTCTGAATAACCTGTTGGATATGAAACAAAAATTTATTAACTTCTAGAAATTATCCTCCATAGAGACATTTAGATATTCTAGATGCACATAAACTTTAGGAAAGGTTAAATTATGTGGGCATAAAAGGCATGGTCCAAAAGGTTATGATGTAATGGAGAGGGTGCCATTTTTATGAGTTTGGTTAGATTTTAAAAACAAAACAAGAAATACAGAGCAAGTTCTTGTTGAAGTTACCGTTATAGCAATGGGTGTCCCTCAACTACAAGTTTTGTACGAGAGTTGTGGATAGTTCTACCCAAATTATAGAAACTTAAGAAATTTGCTTAAGTTTACCTCAACTCACAGTGAAATGAATTAATCTAGACACAAACCTGTTTCAATGCATCCGATCACTGCACAAGTACTGTAAGCAAGGCAGAGAACAAAGGACACGAGATTAATGTGTCTCAGAGAATGAAAGGAAGGCATCTGGGCCAGGATCAACATCAACCCTCCAAAGCAAACGATAAATTCATATAGCTTCATTTCTCCATCTGGATGATAGATAATGTATATAAACTGCAAAACAGAACCAAGCATCAATGCAAAACATTCCCATACACTCTTCCAAAATCAATAAGATTTCAGGATGAATATTTATAGACCTTAAGAGTCTGCCCACCGAGCAGGGTGCACCCTATAACAGATCCATAGCATACTATAAACTGTATAGGTCCTACAAGGAACTTAGCCCACATGGGTCCTGTTACAATCAACAAATTACACAACCAAACCATTACAAATACTCGTCCCTATTGAAACCTCATACAAATGGTATGAATACATCTCTGACACTTCCTGATCCATCATAACCAAAGAAAAATGATGATAAATTAGGATTATAAGTTAGAGGTTCTTAAATGGAAAACACTAATACAAGCACAGGAAACCCAAAACAGTGAAAAGGTGAGAATATCCTGATTCCTACCCATTACATGATAGCTGACATCTCGGAACCTCATTTGTCTGTTACCCTGCAATTCCAAATGCTCAAGCACCAGAGAAAGGAGATTATATGAGTAGAAAGTGACAACTGCCCCAATAGTAAGGCATATTACTCCTGCAACCCATCCAAGAGAGGCAAAAGAAAATGGCAAGCTGAGAAGTGCAGGGGCCACTATGGAGGTTGTTAAATGAAAGCCAGCATGAATCCATGTTCCTGCATATCATCAAAATCCCACTTTAACTCCATCTATTTATATTTTTCTATCTATATAGAAATTGAATATACCTTTGGATTCTAAGACAAAGAGGGCGCCTGCATCTAAAAGTCGGTCCTTTATGCCATTCGAATCTCCTTCCGTATTAGCAGAACCCATCTCACAGACTTTTTATATATTCGAACCTAATATTTTTCTGCGGCAAGTATTTTCAAACTTCCCATAACTGGGGTTGAGCTTCGATGAAAAATGAGTGGTAGCACATGGTGGGATATATTCTTGCTATTATCCCTTAGATGAGTAAAAATTAATTACTAATGTTAATTAATTTGGTGTTTCAATTGATAGAAATATTTTTAAAATAATTAATTAAAAGTCAAAAATATTAATTTTAAATTATTAATTCCTATCAAGGTAGGTAGGTATTCATATAATTTAATTTTTTAATTAATTTGATCAATTACTAGATAGAATTAAAAATTTGAACAACTTTTATAGTTTGTAATTAAATATCATATCAAATATCTCCAATGAAGTGGTACATGGGTTTTATGCTAGCAGCTTTGCGTATTTGGTACAATATTTAATTTTATTAACAGCTACACACTTATGTAGGTAGTACTGCACACTAACGTTCTTGTTTAAACTAGCTTATATACCTTAAATTATAATTTAATCTATATAAAGTACGTTAGAGATATCCTTCTCGAGGTGCCTATTTGACTTTAGGGTGTAAAATTGATAAAAAAAAAATAGGCTCGGCGTACTTTATATAGTATATAGATTAAATTATAATTTAAGGTACATAAGCTAGTAGCAACCGCGACCGATATGGAAAACATAAAATAAATCAATATATAATTATATAGTATCTTTTTATTAAAATAAATCATATTATTATATTATTATATTATTATATTATTACACGGAGATATATTAAATTTTTTTTAATGGCAAGTATTATGGTTATGGTTAGCATTAGGGTTAAGGTTAGTGTTACGGTTGGGGATAAGGTTTACATCATGATTCAGGTTAGGGTTAGGGTTATGATAATGGTTAATATTTATATCATGGTGAGGGTTAGCATCAATGTTAGGGTTTGGTTTTGGTTTAGGATTATGGTTATGGTTAGGGTTAGGGTTTAGTGTCAGGGTTACAATTGTGTTTAGGGTTTACATCAAAAGCAGGGCTAGGGTAAGAATAATTACAACTAGGGTTAGGGTTAGAATTATAATTGGTGGTATCGTTAGGATTTGGTTTATGGTTATGTTTTGGATTAGAGTTAAGGTTAGTATTATGGTCATGGTTAAGGTTTACATCATGGTTAGGGTTATGATTAGGGTTAGGGTTTAAGGTTAAGTTTATGGCTAGGGTATAGTGTCAAGGTTACAATTATGTTAGGGTTTACATCAAAGTTAGGGTTAGAATAAGGGTTATGGTTCAATTACATTAAGGTTAGGGTTAAATTAGTATTAAAGTTAAATTAAGATTAGGGTTTGGGCTAGATTAAGGTTAGGAATAGATTATGATTAAAGTTTAATTTGGGTTAGGGTTAAGTTTAGGGTACAATTAATGTTAGGGTTAGGGTTTAGGATTATGGTTAGGTTAGCGTTATGATTAGGGTTAGGGTTTAGGATTATGGTTAGGTTAGCATTATTATTAGGGTTAGGGTTTCGGGTTATGGTTAGGTTTAAATTGTTTACATCATTGTTGGGGTTAAGGTTAGGTTTACGATTATGGTTAGGGTCATAGTTAGGATTATGGCTAGGGTTGGGATTTACATCCAATCTAGAGTTAGAGTTAAGGTTAGGTTTAGGGTTAGGGTCATGATTAACATCATGGTTAGGGTTAGGTTTAGGCTTAGGGTTAGGATTTACATCATGCTTAGTGTTGGGATGAGGATTATGTTTGGGGTTAGGGTTTAAGATTAAGCCTAGGGTTAAGGTTATGGTTTGGGTTAGGGTTTAAGGTTAGGATTAGGATTATGGATAGGATTTACTATTAGGATTAGGGATAGGTTTTGAGTTATGATTAGGATTATGGTTAGGATTAGGTTTTAGGGTTAGGGCTAAGGATTATTGTTAGGGTTAGGGTTTATGGCTATGGTTAGGTTAGGGTTAAATTTTAGATTTATGGTTAGGATTATGGTTAGGGTTATGGTTTACATCATGGCTGGGGTTGGAGTTAGGGTTAGGTTTATAGTTAGGCTTAGGGTTACAGTTATGGTTAGGATTATGGCTAGGGTTAGGGTTTACATCATGGTTAGGGTTAGCATTAAGGGTTAGTGTTAGGATGAATGTTCGTGTTTATATCATGGTTATGGTTAGGTTAGGATTTGCATCATGGTTAGGGTTGGGGTTGGGGTTAGGGTTATAGTTAGGTTTAGGGTTATAATTATGGTTAGGGTTAGGGTTCAGATTTATGTATCATGGCTAGGATTAGGGTTTACATCATGGTTAGAATTATGGATAGGGTTAGGGTGCACATCATTGTAAGGGTTAGGTTTAGGTTTATTTTTAGGGAAATAACTATCCAACCCTTAGGATGCACCAAGATATCAATACCCTTCATATATTATTAATAAGATATCAATACCCTTCATATACTATTAATACATTGTAATAGATGATTAGTGCATCCTAAGGGTTGTAGAGATGTGTTCCCTATTCTTAGGGCTACGGTTTAGGGTTATGATTAGGTTAGGTTAGGGTTAGGGTTAGGGTTAGGGTTATGATTAGGGTTAGGGTTTGGGTTACGATTAAGGTTAGGGTTAGAATAAGCTTAGGATTAGAATAGGGTTCAATTATGCTCAAATTAGGGTTCAAGTTGTAGTTAGGGTTAAAATTTACGATTAGAGTTGAGTTTAGGGTTAATATTCAATTAGAGGGATTAGGGTTAAGGGTTAAGTTATAGTTAATTAGAGTCAGGGGTTGATTTGGAAAGGGTTTAATTATATTTAGGGCTAGGATTAGAGCTCAATTAGGGCTATGATTCAATTACATTAGGGCTAGGTTTAAATTAGGATTAGGGATGGTGCTTATTTATGGTAAAATTAGGGTTCAAGTTGTAGTTAGGGATTAATTCTAGGGTTATAATTAAGCTTAGGGTTACGTTATGGTTAGGTCTCAATTATGATAAGATTAGGTTATTGGTAGGGTTCACTTAGGTATAGATTAGGGATATGATCAAGGTTAGCGTTTGTTTGTGATATGGGTTTAATTATAGTTAGGGTTAGTATAATATTTTAATTTGGGCTAGCATTAGGGTTATTATTCAATTACATTAGGGTTAGGGTTAAATTATGATTAGAGTTCAATTAGGTTATGGTTTTGGGGTAAAATTCAATTAGAATTAGGTTTCAAATCAATATATGGATATTATCTAGTTTACTAATGGAGTTCCAATTTAGGTTTTTGATTAGAGATATAGTTAGATTTAGGGTTATTGTTAGGTTAGGCTTAAGGTTAGGGTTAGGGTTAGGGTTAAGATTGCAATTAGAGATATTATTAGAGATAGTATAGCAATTATGATGTTTTTGTTGAAGATTGAGGTTAGGGTTACTATTACGGTCAGGTTTAGGGTTTAGCGTTATGGTTAGAATTATTAGTAGGGTTAGGGTTTACATCATGGTTAGGGTTAGGTTTAGGGATAGGGTATGGTTTAATATTATGGTGAGGGTTAAGGTTAGCATTATGGTTAGGGTTAAGTGTTAAGGTTAGCATTATGGTTAGGGTTTATATCAAGGTTAGTGTTAGGGGTGGATTATGATTAGGGTTAGGGTAAGGATTTTAGTATAAATATTATTTTAGGTGATGACCTAGAGAGGGGAGGGAGAGAGAAAAGGAGAGAGGTGAGAGGGTTGAATTAGGATTAGTGTTTAATTAGAATTAGGGTTTGCGCTAGAAATCAATTAAATTAATTTTTAATTAGCGTTAGGGATAAATTTAGGCTAGGGTTCACTTATGGTTAGATTATGGTTCAAGTTGTATTTAGGGTTTCATTCTAGGGTTCAATTTTATTTTAGGGTTAGGTTATAATGGTTAGGTTTGAATTATAGTAAGATTAGGTTTAGGGTTAAGGTTTCACTACATTTAGGGTTACAATTTTAGGATATCCTTGGGGCAAGGGTTTGTGTTAAATTGGGGTTAGGATTAATGTAATGTTATGATTAAGGTTACTATTACATGATAAATTTAGGGGTTATGATTAGGGTTCAAATATGATTTGAGTTATAGTTTAATTAGCTTATGATTCAAGAACAATTATGGCTTTTAAATTTAAGGTTACAATTTAATTTAATGTAAAATTAGGTTTAGGTTTAGGATTTAACATGTCTTAGGGTTTTATAAGAACTTAAGAGTGAAGTAAGGTTTGGGTTAGTGTTAAGGTTCAATTTTGTTTAAGATTAATGATGGATTAGATTCTATTAGTTTAGGGTTACAATTTAATTTAATTTACAATTAGGTTTAGGTTTAGGGTTTAACTTGTCTTAAGGTTTTATAAGAACTTAAGAGTGCAAGTAAGGTTTGGGTTAGTGTTAGGGTTCAATTTTGTTTAAGATTTATGATGGACTAGATTCTATTAGTTTTAACATAATTAATGAGGGCATATTGATTAGAAATGAGGTCACCTAGTAAGACACTAATTAGGGTTTTATAATTTAAAAATCATTAAAATAGGATTAGTAAAAGGCAAGGTTTAGGTTTAAGGTTAAATGTTGTTGAGTGTTAAGGTTAGGGTTCATTCTAGTAAAGTGTTTAATTTGGTTTTCAAGGTCAATTATTTCTATTTCTTCGATTTTCCATGACTGCAAGATTTGGATTTGATTTGATTTATGGCTTTGGGTCTATTTGGTATAGACCAAGTTTGATTTTGATTTAAGGTAGAATTTGGCCTAGGATTAGGGTTTCAAATAATTTTTTTAAAGGTTAGGGTTCAATTTGGTTTATTGTTAAAGTTAAGTATCAATTTAGTTGGGTTCAATTTGGTTTAGGGTAATATTTAAAGGACCTCTTACTCTATTTTTCTTTCTTTTTATAGATTATAGTGTGATATGAAACATCAACTCAAATATATTTATTAGATAATTAAACTTGAAAGAATTTATAATAGTCACATGTCGAGCCTTAGTATTGAATTATTTATCTAAAACTTATTATTCATAGAAAGATATAGATTTGTTGTCACACTTTATTTGTTAGCCATATTTGTTCACTTTCAAAGAACCCATTAAAGATTATATATGATAGAAAGTAAAGAATTATAGACTTTTCAAAATATTTATTTTCTTGCTGTATTTATATTTTTAAATATGGAGAAAAATTGATATAATATTATTTTATTTAAGTAATTATTTTATGGAAACATCATGGATTTGGGAATTGAATTTAAAGGCAAGTAATAGAAATTTAAAACAAGAAACAATTTTGTTACTATATTTTGACACTTATAAATATGAAAAAAGTGCTTTTACATAATCTTAATATTTTTAAGTACTTAAATTTTAGAAACATCATGAAATTGAAATTATAGAAACATCATTATAATTTGTTTATAAAAGAAAGAAATGTTTTATAGATTTGTTTAAAATAATAATTTTATTTCTTTCCTATTTATAAATATGAAAAGATAATTTGATGTAACCTTAATTTATTTATTAAAAGATTATATTATAAAAACATGCTAAAATTGCAAATTGAACTTACAAATAGATATTTTAATAATAACATTTTTTTACTATGTTCATATTTATAAAAATGAAAAAATAGAACTTTAAAATTTAAAACTGAAAACTCTTTAATTATTTTTGGGCATTGACATGAGCATAATATTTCAAAATGGTAAAAATCTTGAAATGCATAAATCAATGGTGTATTTCTGGTCTCGGGGAAGGAACAACTTGTCTTTCTCTATCCTCACAAAAAATCTCTGCACACTTCCATACTTTTGGGGATTCAAGTGAAAGACCTCCTCTAGCACTAAATATGGCATTGCCGTCACGAGTAAACTGTAAACAGGGTATGTGCAAGATCATGTGGGGGCAAAAAGTGGCAATGAAAAGAAAAAGTGTGTTAAACCTTTCCAAACATGCCAAAATCCACTTTGACTTTTTGTTTGGGTCGGCCAAAATTTAAATTTGTTTTGGTAATACCAAACCAAATTTGATATCCGATTTGTGATGTCACCGTTGTGATGTCACTATTGTAATGTCATACTTTTTCAAATCGGATATCTGATTTCCGTTTTTCTCAACATAAAAAATATAGTTTAGTAAAATGGGCATAATGTTTGCATTTCTTATCAAAATTTTGATTTTTTACAGGCGTTGGAAAGGTAATTCAGAGACCTATCAAATGAATGAGGTAGTTTGATGATATTATAGAACAAAAATTAATTATAAATCATTTCAAGTTAGTCCTTCAACTTTTAAACTTTAAATACTCACAAATTTTGCATACAAAGTCTCATTTTTTTCCTATCACCTCCTTTATCTATCACTTGTCTATCTATACTTATATAATATATTTTATCTATCTCTTTCTTTTCAACTTATGTCACTTATTTTCTCATCCCATCTAGATAAATAAATTCCCAAGTTACATGCATCTCTGCATATATCTCCATCTTTCTATTCCTATCTCTCCCTCTCTCACTCCATCATTGTCACTCCTTATCTCTATATTTCTCTCTAATAATCTCTCTTCTCTCTATTTATCTCCCTCCTCTACCTTATCCTACCTATACTTATATATTACTTTTCTCTATCACCTCCTTTCTCTCCCTATCTTGTCCCCTCTATCTCTATGTCCCTATAGATCTATCTTCATGTATATTTATATCTCATTATCTCTAAATCTCACTTATTCACTCCATCTCTCCCTCCATTTGTCTTACTCTCTCTATCACTTTCTATCCATATCTATCTCTATCTCCATCTTCACATCTCCATCTCTTTCCTTATCAATCTCTCTTTTTATATGTTCCTCTATCTTTATATATCTTCCTCTATACATGATTAATCTACTTCTCTGTCTCTTCCTCTATTGCCCTCTTGAAGTATCTTTCCCTTTCTCTACCTTTATCTCTTTATTTGCTCCATCTTTATATATATCTAGCTCTCTCCCCACATCCTTCTCTATAGTGCCTTTATATATCTCTATATCTTCCTCTTTCTCTCTCTCTCCCTCTATATCTATCCCTATCTATAATCTCTATCTCTCTTTCTCACTCTCTTGCACTATCTATATCTCTCTATCTATCAATAGTTCTCTTCCTTTATAGCTCTCTATCTCTTCCTTTTTTTATCTCTCTCTTTATCCCTCTCTATCCATTTTTCTCCATCTCTTCATATATTTATCTTTGTCTTTACCTCTCTCTTTCTCTATATCTATGCATCTCCCTCTCCCTTTATCTTCATTTTTTATCTCTACCATACTCTCTCCTTTTTAATATCTAGATATGTCTACCTCTTTCTATCCATCCTTGTCCTTTAGTTTTTCTCCCTCTCACTTCATATCCCTTAATATCTATATCTCTATTTATGTCCTTGTCCTTTAGTTCTTTTCCCTCTCTTTAGTTCTTCATCTCTCTTCACCCTTATATCTCTCCTTCTTTGAAACTTAGTATATTGATAGTTCTAATACTTAATATGAGTACAGATCCAATAGCCAACAAGATGAGAGAGTGGGGGGGGTGAATCATACAAACTTAATCATCCATAAAAACATCAGATTCAACCTCGGTAACACATATATCAGTCATATAACCAAAAACTATCAAACATGCAAACTCAAAAGCATATGAACAATATAAACCTCATAACACCAAATTTAATGTGGAAACCCAAATAGGGAAAAACCACTATGGGATTTTGGACCCACTAAGAAATATACTCTTCTATAGTATGCTCGGTTAAAAGTAAATCCTGTTAAAGATTACAAACACATTGCTAGATGTGACCCAGTTAAGGGATTTCCCTCAAATCTGTTAGGATCTTCACTTTCTTAGAAGTGACCTTGTCAAAGGATTTCAAACACTCAATCAGAATGTCACCTTGTTAGAGGATTTACATATAAGACTGTTAAGTCCACTCTGTTAAGAGATTTCCTATCACTTTCACAAAATAATAGTAATGAAAATCTATCTGCAACTTTACATCTAAAATACTAAAGCAGATTCCTATTTGTTCAATACAATCTAGACATAGAACTAATCGTGTCTATCTGCTAGGCATCAATACTCTGTTATTCTAATAGGTCTTCAATCTTATGTGCTCAGTAATCACTATGTAGCATCCCCGTGCATACACTTTCTCGCATTCATTGTTTATCAACAATTTCCTATTTATAAACAATCTTCTAACCGCTTAATCTCATTGATCACATTTCCCATGATCAATCATAGCCATCAGATCTTCAATCTTGTCCAGGTTCAATGTATCTTTCAATCTGAAAATATTTTACCCTGCCTTGGAACTTGCATAATCACCTTGGAACTTGTGTTAGGGTAATGTGGTTCAATTTGAGCTGTAGATCTTCTTGCCAACTTTCCATTGCCTTAGATTCGTTAACAAACTACTTCCATGGCTTACCAATCATTGATCCGCTCCAGCTCATTAGCATCATTCATTAAATATCACATGTAAACATTTAATGCATTTTGTTATAGCTCGGTTACAACTTGGTAAATACTAAACTTCACTCGGTAGACATTCTGCCTTCATTAACCGATAGCGATAACCTTAGGGTTTACTGACTAGGTTCTTTGCTTGATAACATAGTATAGTATTAACCTTTACATTTTACAACATATGTATGATGTTAAAACAATCTAAAACATCAAGATCTCATCATTATCTAACTCGGTAGAGTTGCCCATTGAATAACTTATCCCCTTATTCATCATATTCTTTCCTGTGTCTTTACCAACTTCTTTATAATCTTCATATCATACTTCTCAAGATATGGCAACATCATACTGAATTAGAAAATCAATTTCTTGACATCAATGACAAAATAATAATATCAAGATAGTAAAACATCTTTAATCAGTTATGTCGATAATCATCAACAACCTTCTCAATATCCTTATTGAAATGTCAACAATCTTTCATTGTCTGTTATAATGCAATATTGCCAACAATCTCCCCCTTTGGCATTGATGGCAAAACCAATTGATTTGACCTTTAAAAGATTCAGATTGTTGTGATTTTGAAATGCTGAAATGCTCTCCCCCATACATTAGACTTCTCTTCTATTTTCAGTCTTTATTTCAATCTGTAGTCTTCTCTCAATCTTCTCAGGTCTTCTACCCCTTTGGTAGATCTTCTCCCCCATAATAGTCTTCTCCTCCTTTGACAACAATGCCAAAAATAATAGAACTAAAACATAATTTCTTTCTATAAGAAGTTATTTCCTACTATTGTGTATCAATTGAGTCTCGGTCAGAGTATTTGTCTTCAATTCCTGTTCCCTATATCATTCTCTGTATTATTCCAGTATTAATTCCAGTACACTTTCAGAAAAACATTCTAAAGTGTATCACTCCAGCATCAACTCCCCAAAAGATATTCAATAGAGTCATCGAATTGATGCTTTCACCGAACTCAGTCAGTGAGTAGAAGATAGGGGTAGGACCCCTAACTTACTTCTGAGATATTCAAAAGTGTCCTTTGGTAGTGGCTTGGTGAAGATATTTACTATTTGCTCCTTTGTGTTAACATATTCCAACACCACTTTCTTCTCTTGAGCTTCTTCTCTAAGATAATGATATTTGATAGATATGTGCTTTGTCTTAGAGTGCATAACTGGATTCTTTGAAATATTAATGACACTAGTATTATCACAGAATATAGTTACTAGTTTGGTAACTTTCTCATTTATACCTTCCAATAGTTGTTTGATCCATGCAATGTTGGTACAATTCAGTGCTGCAGCAACGTATTCAGCTTCTGCTGTTGACTGAGAAACACATCCTTGTTTCTTGCTAAGTCAACTCACTAGTCTTTCTCCTAAGAAGAAAGCTCCTCCACTTGTGCTTTTCCTATCATCAATGTTGCCTGCCCAATCAGCATCAGTATAAACTTTTAAATCAAAATCATTTCCTTTCTGATATACTAAGCCATACTCTTCAGTGCCTTTTAAGTATCTGAAAATTCTTTTGATTGTTTTCATGTGTATTTCCTTAGGATCTGCAGAGAATCTTGCAACAATACCTACTGCATGTGCTATATCTGGCCTACTATGAACAACATATTGCAACTTTCCAATCATGGATCGGTAGAGTGTCTCATCAATAGATGCAGATTCATCATTCTTTGATAGTTTATAGTTGGTAGTCATAGGAGTACTTACTGGTTTTGAATCCTCCATTCCAAATTTCTTCAAGATTTCCTTTATGTACTTGGATTGGGTAATGAAAATCTCATTTTTCATTTGTAGTATCTGTAAACCTATAAAATACTTTATCTCACTGATTAATGACATCTCAAATTCTTTGCTCATTTCATTTCCAAAATTCTTGCATAAAGAGTCATTTCCACAAAATATAATATCATCAACAAATATGGCTAAGATTAGTATTCCATTTTCATCATTCTTCATGTACATGTTGATGTTCTCACTTGTCCTTATAAAACCAATCTTAATCAAATAAGAGTACAATCTTTCATACCATGCTCTTGGTGCTTGTTTCAGACCATATAAAGCTTTGTTCAATTTGCATACCTGATTTTTATTATTGTCTTCAACAAATCCTTCAGGTTGTTCAATGAAAACTTCTTCTTCTAATATTCCATTCAGAAATGCAGATTTGACATCCATTTGATATACCTTGAAGTTCTTTAAAGCAGCATATGCCAACAACGTTCTTACTCCTTCAAGTCTAGCAACAGGTGCAAAAGTCTCACCATAATCAATTCCTTCTTCTTGGGCATAACCTTTGCAAACTAGTCTTTCTTTGTTCCGAATGACCTCACCTTTTTCATTTAACTTGTTTTTGAAGATCCACTTTGTACCGATTACATTTTTGTCTTTCAGTCATGGGACCAGTGTCCATGTGTCATTCTTCTTGATTTGATCAATCTCTTCTATCATAGCATTTATCCAATCTTCACTGTTAAATGCCTCTTTCACTATTCTTAGTTCAAATTCAGATATCAAACATGTGTTCTGTCTTAGTTTGTTCCTTGTCATCACTGGATCATCCTTATCTCCTATAATTTGACTTGGTGCATGGTGTCTTCTGACATACTTGGCTAATACAGGCTCGGTAGGCTCTGTATGATCTTCTTCATCACTCGGTAACTGGATATTTTCTTCATTTTCTTCAATAGTTATCTCGGTAGAACTTCTCGGTTGCACATAGACAAATTCATCACAGTCTTCTGGTTCTTTGGAATTTCCTTCATCATTTCTTTTTGCAAATTCATCAATTTTCACATTTCCACTTTCTACTATTTTGTTAGATGATTTGATCAGATATTTAAATGCTTTTCTTCTGGAAGAATATCCTAGAAATGTTCCTTCTTCACTTTTCTGATCAAACTTGTCATTTCTATCATCTTTATGAACATAGCATTTACTTCCAAAGATTTTAAAATAGCTTACATTGGGTTTCTTGCCATACCAGATTTCATAAGGTGTCTTCAAAGTACCTTTCTTCAATTGAACTCGGTTTAAGGTGTAAACAACTATGCTTATTGCTTCTCTCCAAAATGTTTGTGGAACCTTCTTCTCAATCATCAGTGTTCTAGCACAATCCACAATAGATCTATTTCTTCTTTCAGCTATTCCATTCTGTTGTGGAGTTCTCGGTGTAGAGACTTGTCTTTTAATACCATGATCATTGCAAAATAGGTTGAACTCATTAGATGTGAACTCTCCTCCTCTATCTGATCTAAGACATTTCAGTTGTCTTCCTATTTCATTTTCAACTCTAGCCTTGTACCATTTAAACATTTGAAAGGCTTCTGATTTTTCTTTTAAAAACATTATTGACATCATCCTTGAATAATCATCCACAAATAATATGAAATACTTATCACCATAATAACTTTGAACTTTCATAGGACCACAAAGATCAGTGTGCACAATATCTAAAATTCCCTTAGAAGTGTAGGACTTACTTGTAAAGCTTGATCTTGTCATCTTACCCATTTGACATCCTCGGCACATAGAATTCTCAGGTTTTTCAAGACTCGGTAGACCTCTTACTTGGTGCTTCTTACTTATTTTGATCAAATTATCAAAATTAACATGACAAAACCTTTTATGCCATAACCAGGTATCATCAATCTTTGCATGTAAACACTTATTGTGAGTTGAGTCAAGGTGAAATGTATTACCTTTTGTTTGTGTCCCGATAGCAGCTAACTTTCCATTCTTGTCATGAACTTTGACAATTCCTTTCTGAAATTCTATTCGGTAACCTGTGTTGTTTAGCTGTGCTACACTCAACAAATTGTATTTCAAACCTTCAACACAATAAACATCATTGCATCTTGCATTATCAAGAAGTGTTATGGATCCTTTACCTCTTACCGGACATGGTGCATCATTACCAAATCTAACATAGGCTCCATCATAATCTTCTAACATAACAAACTTGTGTTTATCACTTCTCATATGATGTGAGCATCCACTATCTATAATCCAAGAATCATTAGTGTTTATGTGAGATATTAGGGCTTTTTCTTCATACCTTTCTTCATCTGATCCATCCTTAATAGCCACATACACAACTTCCTCTGTATCAGTCTCATCTGATTTATCATCGTCAGATTCCTCATCAACAATTAGGCATGTCTTTCTATCTCTTCTTCTGAAGTCTCGGTGTCCTCTGTAATGATTATCTTTCTGTCTATCATCTCGGTAGTCTCACTTTTCAGTGAAATCTTTGTCAGGACAGTTAGAAGCCATATGTCCAATCTTATCACAATTGAAACATTTCAAAGGTAGTTTTCCTTTATACTTACCTTTGTCTCTCGGTAACCTTTTGGCCAATAGTGCTTCAAACTCTTCTTGCTTTCTGATTTCTTCATACATTTTGTGTACCTTCTCCATGTTCTTCCAAAATCTTTCACTTGCTCCGCTATGTTCTCCTTCAGAGTACTTATACTTTCTTTCATTGTAATCATTAGATTCATTCAGATGAAAAGAACTAAATGCAGATTCAACTTTATTTACCGATGACCCACTGTTATCAAAATTACTTAACTCAAATGCATGTAGCTTACCAATAGTAGCATCCAAGGAAACTGGCATATTAGGTACAGACCTCAATTCATTGATTGCAGAGACTTAGATTGTATAGGCAGGTAGAAGGGTTCTTAACAACTTACTTGTCACATCCTTTTCTTCAATAGTTCCTCCTGCTCCTTTGATTTGATTTACAATCTCCTTTAGTCTTGTACTGTACTGGGTTATCTTCTCACCTTCATTCATCCTCATAGATTCAAGTTGTCCTCTTAAACTATCTACATTTACTCTTTGAACATGTTCATCTCCTCCATATACAGATATGAGCTTAGTCCACATTGCCTTTGCATCAGTACATCCTTCTAGATCATTAAACTCAGAATCGGTCAATGCAGATGTTATTTCAATCATTGCTTGAATATGTTCTTGCTTTGCCTTTATCTCTTCCATAGTCAATGGATAGGTGCCCGGTGCAACAAAATCATTCTCCAAATAGTATAAAGCATATTCTCCAGCTCCTGATAGATGTAGCTTCATCCTTTTCTACCATGTAGAGAAACTTGACTTATTCAGCTTAGGTGCATCCCTCTTATACATCTTTGGATCTTTAACTCAAGTGCCTTTAAACTTTCCTTTCGAAGTCCAAAGCTCTAATACCAATTGATAGTTCTGATACTTAATATAAGTACAGATCCAATAGCCAACAAGATGAGAGAGGGAGGGGGGTGAATCATACAAACTTAATCATCTATAAAAACATCAGATTCAACCTCGATAACACATATATTAGTCATATAACCAAAAATTGTCAAACATGCAAACTCAAAAGCATATGAACAATATAAACCTCATAACACCAGATTTGATGTGGAAACCCAAATAGGGAAAAACCACTCTGGGATTTTGGACCCACTAAGAAATATACTCTTCTAGAGTATGATTGGTTAAAAGCAAATCCTATTAAAGATTACAAACACATTGCTAAATGTGACCCGGTTAAGGGATTTCCCTCAAATCTGTTAGGATTTTCACTTTGTTAGAAGTGACCTTGTCAAAGGATTTCAAACACTCAATTAGAATGTCACCTTGTTAGAGGATTTACATATAAGACTGTTAAGTCCACTTGGTTAAGAGATTTCCTGTCACTTTCACAAAATAACAGTAATAAAAATCTATTTGCAACTTCACATCTAAAATGCTAAAGCAGATTCCTATTTGTTCAATACAATCTAGACATAGAACTAATCTTGTCTATTTGTTGGGCATCAATACTCTGTTATTCTAACAGATCTTCAAGCTTATGTGCTCGGTAATCACTATGTAGCATCCTTGTGCATACACTTGCCCACATTTATTGTTTATCAATAGTTTTCTATTTATAAACAATCTTCTAACCGCTTAATCTCATTGATCACATTTCCCATGATCAATCATATCCATCAGATCTTCAATCTTGTCCAGGTTCAATGTATCTTTCGATCTGAAAATGTTTTACCCCGCCTTGGAACTTGCATATTCACCTTGGAACTTGTGTTAGGGTAATGCGATTCAATCTGAGTTGTAGATCTTCTTGCCGACTTTCCATTGCCTTAGATTTGTTAACAAAATACTTCCATGGCTTACCAATCATTGATCCGCTCCAGCTCATCAGCATCATTCATTAAATATTACATGTAAACATTTAATGCATTCTATTATAGCTCAATTACAACTCGGTAAATACTAAACTTCACTCGGTAGACATTCTGCCTTCATTAACCGATAGCGATAACCTTAGGGTTTACCGACTAGGTTCCTTAGGGTTTACCAACTAGGTTCTTTGCTTGATAACATAGTATAGTATTAACCTTTACATTTTACAACATATGTATGATTTTAAAACAATCTAAAACATCAAGATCTCATCATTGTCTGACTCGGTAGAGTTGCCCATTGAATAACTTATCCCCTTATTCATCATATTCTTTCCTGTGTCTTTACCGACTTCTTTATAATCTTCATTTCATACTTCTCAAGATATGGCAACATCATACTGAATTAGAAAATCAATTTCTTGACATCAATGACAAAATAATAATATCAAGATAGTAAAACATCTTTAATCAGTTATGTCCATAATCATCAACAACCTTCTCAATATCCTTATTGAAATGTCAACAATCTTTCATTGTCTATTATAATGCAATATTGCCAACAATATGGTCTCCTAATGAGTTATATCATGTCCTAAGGGGTCATAGAACATCATATGAGCCCTTAGGATACAATATGACCCCTAACAACATCATATGGTCTCTTAAGCGGTCATATGGTGTCTTAAGGGGTCATAAAACACCATATGACCCCTTAAGACACAATAAGACCCCTAATGACACCATGTGGTGTCCTAAGGGTTCCTAAGACACCAAGTGACCCCTTAGGACACCATACAACCCCTAATGACACAATGTGATGTCTTAAAGGGTCATATGGTATCCTAAGGGGTCATAGGACACCATATGATCGCTTAGGACACCATATGACCCATAGCACCATATAGTGTTCCAAGGGGTCATATGGTGTCCTAAGGGGTCATAGAACACCATATGACCCATTAGGACACAATATGACCCATGATGACACCTAAGGGGTCATATAGTGTCCTAAGGGGTTATAGGACACCATATGACCCCTTAGAACACCATAGGGCCCCTTAAGACACCATATGGTGTCCTAAGGGGTCATATGGTATCCTAAGGTGTCATATAACACAAGAAGACCCATAACAACATGATATGGTGTCCTAAGGGGTCATATGGTGTCAGGAGATACCATATGACCCCTTAGAACACAATATGACCCCTAATAATACCTAAGGGGTCATATGGTATCCTAAGGGGTCATAAGACACCATATGACCCCTAACGACACTACATGGTGTCTTAAGGGGTCATATTATGTCTTAAGGGGTCATAGGACACCATATGACCCCTAACGACACAAAATGACACCTAACGATACCTAACGGGTCATATGGTGTTCTAAGGGGTCATAGGACAGCATATGACCCCTTAGCACACCATATGGTGTTCTAAGGGGTCATAGGGTGTCCTAAGGGGTCATAGAACACCATATGACCCCTTAGGACACCATACGATGCATAATGACACTATATGGTGTCCTAAGGGGTCATAGAACACCATATGACCCCTTAGAGGACCATATGACCCATAAAAACATAATATGGTGTCTTAGAGGGTCATACAACACCATATGACCCCTTAGAGCACCATACGACCCATAACGACACCACGTGGTGTCTTAAGGGCTCATAAGACACAATATTACCCCTTAGCACATAATATGACCCCTAACAACGTCATATAGTGTCCTAAGGGGTCATAGGACACCATATGACCCCTTAGGACACCATATGACCCCTTACAACACTATACCATCCTTTACGACACTATATGGTTTCCTAAGGGGTCATATGGTATCCTAAGGGGTCATATAACACCATATGATCCCTTAGAACACAAGAAGACCCATAACGACATGATATGGTGCCCTAAGGGGTCATATGGTGTCATGAGACACCATATGACTCCTTAGGACACAATATGACCCCTAGCGGTACCTAAGGGGTCATATGGTGTCCTAAGGGGTTATATGATGTCCTAGGACCCTTTAGACCACAATATGACCACTTATCACACCATACAACCCCTAACGACACCATATGGTGTCCTAAGGGGTCGTAGGACACCATATAACTCGTTAGGATACAATATGACCCCTAACAACACCTAAGGGGTCATATTATGTCCTAAGGGGCCATAAGACACCATATGACCCCTAAGGACACTGTATGGTGTACTAAGGGGTCATTTTGTGTCCTAAGGGATCATAGGACACCATATGACCCCTTAGCACACCATAGGACCCATAACGACACCATATGCTGTCTTAAGGGATCATATGGTGTCCTGAGGGGTCATATAGCACCATATGACCCCTTAGGAGACCATATGACCCATAACAACATAATATGGTGTCCTAGAGGGTCATAGAACACCATATGACACTATGCTATCCTAAGGGGTCATAAGACACAATCTGACCCTGTAGGACATAACATGACCCCTAACAACATCAATAGTGTCCTAAGGGGTCATACAAACCATATGACCTCATAGAACACCATATGACCCCTTAGAACACCATACAACCCTTTACGACACCATATGGTGTCCTAAGGGGTCATATGGTATCCTAAGGGGTCATATCAAACCATATGACCCCTTAGACCACCATATGACCCTTTAGAACACAAGAAGACCCATAACGACATGATATGGTGTCCTAAGGGGTCATATGGTGTCACGAGACACCATTTGACCCCTTAGGACACAATATGACCCCTAACGACATCTAAGGGGTCATATGGTGTCCTGAGAGGTTATATGATGTCCTAGGAATCTTTAGGACACAATATGACTCCTTAACACACCATACAACCCCGAACGACACCATATGGTGTCCTAAGGGGTTGTAGGACACTATATGACCTATTAGGACACAATATGACCCCTAACAATTCCTAAGGGGTCATATTGTGTCCTAAGGGGTCATAATACACCATATGACACCTAACAACACTGTATGGTGTCCTAAAGGTCATATTATGTTCTAAGGGGTCATATGGTAATGACACAAAATGATGCCTAATGATACCTAAGGGGTCATATGGTGTTCTAAGGGTTCATAGGACACCATATGACCCCTTAGTACACCATACGACTCTTAATGACACCATATGGTGTCCTAAGGGGTCATATGGTGTTCTAAGGGGTCATAGAACAACATATGACCCCTTAAGACACCACATGATGCATAATGACACCATATGGTGTCCTAAGGGGTCATAAGACACCATATGACCCCTCAGGAGACCATATGACCAATAACAACATAAAAATGGTGTCCTAAGGGGTCATAGAACACCATATGACCCCTTAGAACACCATACAACCAATAACAACACCATGTGGTGTCCTAAGGGGTCATAAGACACAATATGACCCCTAACAATGTCATATAGTGTCCTAAGGGGTCATAGGACACCATATGACCCCTTAGGACAATACGACCCCTTAGGACACCAAATTAACCCTAACAAAACCTAAGGGGCAATATAGTATCCTAAGGGGTCATAGGACACCATATTACTCCTTAGCACACTATACAACCCCTAACAACACCATATGGTGTCCTAAGGGGTCATAGAACACCATATGACCCCTTCGGACACCATACAATGTATACCAACACCAAATTGTGTCCTAAGAGGTCATATGGTGTCCTAAGGGGTCATAGGACACCATTTGACCCCTTAGGATATAATACAACCCCTTAGGATGCAAAATAAACCCTAACGACACCTAAGGGGTCATATAGTTTTCTAAGGGGCCATAGGACACCATATGACTTCTTAACACACCATACGACCCCTAATGACACCATATGGTGTCCTAAGGGGTCATAGAACACCATATGACCCCTTAGGACACCATATGACACATAAAAACACCAAATGGTGTCCTAAGGGGTCATAGGACACCATATGACCCCTAAGAGACCATATGACCCATAAGAACACCATATGGTGTCCTAAGGGATCATAGAACACCATGTGACCTGTTAGGACACCATATGACCCATAACGATACCATATGGTGTTCTAAAGGATCATAAGACACCATATGACCCCTTAGAACATAATATAACCCCTAACGATATCATATAGTGTCCTAAGGGGTCATAGGACACCATATGACCCCTCATGACACAATATGACCCATAAGAACATCATATAGTGTCCTAAGGGGTTATATGATGTCCTAAGGGGTTATAGAACTCCATATGACCCCTTAGAACACCATAAAACCCATAAAAACACCATATGATGTCCTAAGGGGTTATATGGTGTTCTAAAGGGTCACAGGACACCATATGACCTCTTAGGACATAGTATGACCCCTAAGAAAACCTAATGGATCATATGGTATCTAAGGGGTCATACGATGTCTTGTGACCCCTTAGGACACAATATGACCCCTTAGCACAACATACAACCCCCAATGACACCATATGGTGTCCTAACGGATCATAGGGCACCATATGACCCGTTCGAACACAATATGATCCCTAACAATACCTAAGGGGTCATATGGTGTCCTAAGGGGTCAGAGGATACCATATAACCCCTTAACACACCATACGACCCCTAACAACACCATATGGTGTCCTAAAGGCTCATAGAACACCATATGACCCCTTAGGACACCATAAGACATAACAACATAATATGGTGTCCTATGGTGTCATATGGTGTCCTAAAGGTTCATGAGACACCATATGACCCTTTAGGACACAATATGACCCCTAATGACATTTGAGGGGTCATATGGTTTCCTAATGAGTCATATGATGTCCTATGACCCTTTAAGATACAATATGACCCCTTAGCACACCATATAACCCCTAACGATGCCATATGGTATCCTAAAGGGTTGTAAGATGCTATATGGTATCCAAAGATGTTATAGGATACCATATGACCCGTTAGGACACAATATGACCCCTAAAAACACCTAAGGGGTCATAGGACACCATATGAACCCTTAGGACATAATATAACCCCTAATAACACCTAATGGGTCATATGGTATCCTAAGTGGTCATATGATATCCTAAGTGGTCATATGACATCCTATGACCCCTTAAGACACAATATGACCCCTTAGCACACCATACAACCCCTAACGACACCATATGGTGTCCTAAGGAGTCATAGGACACCACATGATCCATTAGGATATAATATGACCCCAAACGACACCTAAAGGATCATATATTGTCTTGAAGGGTCATATGGTGTCCTAAGGGGTCATAGGACACCATATGACCCCTTAGGACACCATACAATCCATGATGACACCATATGGTGTCCTAAGGGGTCATATGACACCATACGTGACCCCTTAGGACATAATATGACCCCTAAAGACACCTTAGGGGTCATAAGGTGTCCTTAGTGGTCATATGATATCTTATGACCCTTTAGCACACCATACGAACCCTAAGGACACCATTTGGTGTCCTAAGGGGCCATATGACCCCTTAGGACACCATACAACCCATAACAACACCATATAGTGTTTTAAGGAGTCATATGGTGTCCTAAGAGGTCATAGGACACCATATGACCCTTTAAGACACAATATGAACCCTTAGTACACCATATGACCCTTAACAACATCATATGGTGTCCTAAGGGTTCATAGGACACCATATGACTCATTAGGACACAATATGACCCCTAACGACACCTAAGGGGTCATATGGTAAAGTTAGAGGTAAGGATAGGTATGATAGAGAGATGACATTTGGGGAAGAGAGAATTAGAGAGAGTTGGGGGTAATTAGGTGTTGGGAGGAGAGGGGAGATGGGAAAGTATCAACAAAGGGATAGAGGGAGAGATGAGGAGAGAGGTTCAAAGAGAGAGGTCTAGAGAGAAGTTAATTAGGGGAAGGGGAGGGGGAGAGAGAGGGAGGGAGCATCAACAAAGGAAGAGGGGAGAGAGATGGGGAGAGAGCCCCTTGATTACCCTCTCTCTAGTCTATCTCTTTGTTAATACTTTCCTCTTACCCTCTACTCCTGATAATTATCCTCTCTCTATCACTCTCTTCACCTCTCTCCAAATCTTTCCCTCTCTCCTTTTGTTGATACTTACTCTTCTCCCTCTCTTCTTATCCGATAATTACACCCAACTCTCTCTCACATTATTTCTTTCCCTCAATTACCCTCAATCACCTCTCTCCTCCTATGGATTTATAGATACTTCCCTCTCCCCCCCTCCCCACCCCCTAATTACTCTCTATGTCTCTCTTCACCTTTGTCCCCATCTTTTTTCTCTCTTTGTTGATACTTTCCCCTCTCCCCCTCTCCTCCTACCCCCTAATAATCTCAAACTCTCCCTCTCATTCTCTCTTCACCCCAATCACCCACTCCCTCTCTCTCTTCACTTTCCACCTAATTACCTATAGCTCTCTCTCTCACACCCTCTCTTCCTCCCAATTAATCTCTCCTTCTCACCTCTCTCCCCCTCTACTTTTTTTGATACTTCCCTACACCTCTCCTTGTCCCCTCTGAATTTTGTTGCTAGAGATGAGAAGGAAATGCAGAGAGACTAGTCTAGATCTTAGGGAAGAGAGAGTGACATAGAGGAGGAAATTATGAAGGAGTAGAAATATAAGCACCTTGTAGAGCTTGAGAGATTGAATGAGGTATTCATTGACAATTAGAGATATAGGTCTAGAGAGAAATGTATAAATATGGACAAAAGAGAGGGAGGAAGAAACAAATAGGTGATAGGTTTAGGAGAGAGAGGTGGAGAAAGGAACAAACATAGATAAAATGGTTTATCAAAATTTATCGAACTCAATAAAATTCATAAATTTTCTATTATTAATTAATTACTTGTTTAGTTTATTTTGAGATGATTGTTAAAAAAATTCATGCAATGGGAAATCATATGAAAAAGTCATGAGTTTTTTATGTTTTAAAAATGAAGGATGAATTTAAATGAATTATAATTATTTTTTAAAATAAATAATTTAAAATCTACCTATTCCATATCATAGAGCTCTTAATTACCTTTCCAACGCCTGTAAAAAATCAAAATTTTGATATAAAATGCAAAAGTTATGCCCAATTTACTAAAATTTATTTTTTTATTTTTTCAAAAAACGGATATCCAATTTTAAAACATAAAATTTTCCCTCCATCTTTTGGTTCGGGTTTGCTTTGGGATTTGTCTTGGAAGTGACACGCCTAGAAAATCAACTGAAAAAATGTGCTTTTTCAGTATTCCTTGATTTTCCAGACTTTACACTAGTGGCTAACAACTTTTTTTATAGCCAAAATTGATAAAATGAAAAGGGTTTTTTAAGGACGTTCTCAGCTTTCCAACAATATCAGGCTTGTCTTATTTCAACTTTAATAAATAATTATTATTTATTTTCTAATTGAATTCTGACAAAAGTCCTGATTGATAGAGTGATTGAAAAATACTCATAACTTTCAAATCACATAACTTTTTTTGAATCTAAAACATGCGTCACATCCAATGCTTCATCTACTATACGGAAAAATTAAAAAAAATTGAATTTCATAAGGTGGTCAGACATAGGAGTTTCTAAATTTCTAAAAAGTTGTAGTAAAAAAATCATAAATAATTATTTACTTTATAAAAATTTATAATAAAATATGTGTCACATCCGGACATGAGTCTAATACTTATATTATAAATCTTATAAAAAATATTATGATTTGATTGTGATTAGGGTGGTTAGACATACACCTATTTCTTATATTTTTCCTGAAATTTTTGTACCACTGCATTGAAATTTGAAATTTTCGTCAAATAGGATTTTTTTTTTCAAAAACAACTAGTAGCTTAGAAACTACATTCAATTTTCTATAGATTCTCTTCTTACATATTTTAAAAATAATGTTCATAACTTATTCAACTTTTCATGTCAAGTTGCATAACTTTGATTTTTTGAAATTTCATTGCCACTTAAGGGCCTATTTTGGCACACCATGATCCTGCACATACCCAGCAATTAGGAAAAAGAAATAGACAGAACAAAAATATTAGTCAAATCAATATGAGCAGATGAGGTAAGATGTTGAAATTAGAAAGCATGGTGTGGATATTTATAGAAGAGTGAGATGAACACCTTGAATGTTAAATTGTGTATCCTTTGCATGTATCAACATTCGTAAAAACAAATTGACAAATATATTTAGTTCCAAGATTTGATATAGACAAAGAGTATGCTGCAATCGTTTCACTGCAAAACAATAATATAAGAGTTCTAATCAATAGACACTGAAAAATGAATTATTATTAAACGAAAAAGAAGGATGATTAACATACCCAAAAACTGGGTTTCCTTCTAGGCATATCTTTGCACACAATTCCTCAATTGAAGTTGGATTTGTTGGGTCTAGAAGGCGAAAGCCCTGAAAGCATTAAGAAAAAAAATTGTTTTAAGAAATAATGGTCAAATTCTTCAATTTATGAGATTTCTATATTTCTTCGGAAGATATTCTTATCTTTCGCCCGTGAAAAACTCGTTATCATACCTTCAAGTATTTCAGTTGACTAAAATCCAAACTAACCCAAAATCTTGCATGCATTAATATAACTAAAATCATAAAAGAAAAATAAAAATAGATAACGATTATAATTCCTTGAAATAAGACACAGAGAAACATTTCATTCATGAAATGGAGATAAAACACACTATAAAGGAAAACCATGCACAATATATGCATCCGATTTCTGAAAGTTTAACACAATATGCAAAGCTATGAAAATTACAGAAATAACAACTATATATCTTTCTAAGTGTTCTACTATCAAAAGTGATGAATACCTAATACAAAGCAATTCCTGTTCAAATAGAAAATCTTCCTCATCTAGAAAAGATGATCGAAACAAAAAAGATTCCCACCCTATGCTTCTTGTGAAATTGAGTCCCCTCACACATGCAATAGGTAGTGTACACTATTACAGTTGCAGACTGGGAGGATGGGGAAATTCTTAGAATGCAATGATTGTATAGAAACATTTCTTTACTCTATAGATTGTGCATAGTGGCTCACCCCGATGATCCGGTCGATAAACCAATGGGAGTTGCAGGGGAAGCAATGGAAGAGCTAGTCTATGGAGCAGGTGATTCAACCAATCTTATTGCTCACATAGATCTAGATCAAGAACCGGTTACAGATTCATAGAATTTTTCCTTGAGTGGTGTCTTGGTGAACTGACTGGCCATTTTCTGTAGGCCCTCTTAATGTATGAGCAGAGGCAACCACTTCAATGCGATAGGATTTGTTTCTTTTTAAAGCTACTAGGAGTGGAGAAATTGAAATGCTTGCCCAAATGCATCCAGCGATGGAGAATATAAATTAAATCAGAATGCATCTGCCCCACGCCTTTGTAATCGACTCTTTGCACTTCCATAAGTTTCATATTTTCCATTTCTGTTGGATTTGTAATTGTCTCCAAATCATCAGTTTTCTTTAGTGTTTACATGGAATATTCTATTTTTATTCTATCCTTCACTCCCCTGATGTGACTGTAGAGGAACGCCTCTTGGCGTAATTAAAGTATTTTGGAGTTTCATACAAGTGTTTTTATAGAAGTTTAATTTTTTGTTAATGTAATATTTTTTTAATACGATTCAATTATTTTTTTAATTTTATTTTATATTTATATTATTAACTTTTTTTAATTATAATTATAGCTTTAATTTTAATCTAACATTTAATCTAACACTGATTGAATTCTATTGTTAACCTTATTTAAACCCCAATCTTACATTAATCCCGACTTTAATTAATGCCTAACCTTAACCTTATTTAAACCATAACCATATCTTAATCCTAACCATTTCCTAGGTAAGTCAAATATTTTTCTTAAAACCCTAATGTTAACAACACCACAATTGAACCCTAACCATAACTTTAATTCAAAGATTTCTCTTATAGCTCAAGTTGTAGCCTAATCTTAATTTAATTGTAACCCTAACCATAACTCTAACTATAATTCAACTTGATTTGGTTTATATTTTATGTGTGAGTATTTCTAGTTCAAAGAAGATAGTCCACTCTCAAAGCTTGTGGTACATATGGAATTATGTGATATGATTATTTTTGTATGGTTATTATTGTTTATGGTAAAAATGGAACAACAAGATTGAACAACTGCATAGATTCAACCACAAAACCCTAGCCTAACAACAACAAAGATCCATCATAACATATGAAGATTACCTAAGACAATGTAAATTAACAAAATCACAAAGATGATACCATCACATATCCAATAGGGTTTGAATCTCCATTCTTCCTATCTCCATTGATCTTGCTTGATATATTTGCTCTCAGATTTATGTGTGCAAAATAGCTCAACAAAGAATAGAAATGTGGCTGATAGCTTGATCACATATGAAAGTTTGAATGCTAGAATGCTCATGAGGATTGATAATGAAGGAAGCATCATCTTATATAGAAGACATTATAAGAAATTGAGGGAAAAGATTAAGAGGTGTAAAAGATAAATGGTCGGCTAGGATTAGAGGGTAGGTAGAGAAAATAAGAAAATAATAAGAGGGTAGGTAGTGTAGGAATTAAGAGATGAATGACATGTGTCATGGGTCGAAAAGGTTAATTAATTATTTAAATAAATAAAGATTTATTTAATTAATAGAAGAAGTGAGATCAATTAAATAAACAAAAGTATTTATTTAAATGAGAAATAAGGCTAGAAGAGGATAAATGAATTAATTAAATAAATAAAGATTTATTTAATTAATAGAAGAATTAGGCTAAAATAATTAAATAAATTAAAATATTTATTTAATTAGATAGTACAATTTTAGGTGTCTACATTTTGCCCCTCTTTGAGACAATGTAGCTTGTCGCGTTGTTTCCAAGAAGATAAGATGAACTGGTACACAGCTGCCCCAAGATGGGAATGATATGCCCCCTTGAGAGATTGGATGAAAATGTCTAAAAAGATCACAAACAATCTCTTGAGAAGAAAGAAAGGCTAGAAAGGACTGACAATATAGGATAGAGTGATAGAGTCACGGGATAAAGAAGAATGACATGGGAGACTAGGGCTAGGGTAGTCTACAAGATAGACTATGAGGGAAAACATCCTCATTGTCATCCACAAACCTATGAGATCAGAGTGCAGAGAGAGCAGAGAGAATTCAATAGTCAACAACGATGGCATCAGTGCACAGATTCGAACACGTTCGCCAATATCAGAGGCCAGCAGTTGCAGGAGAGCCGATTGATAAGTCGATGTATTGACATGTTTTTTATCAGGACTCTTAGGTTTTTGGTATCTTTTGGGTTGCATTGTGAGAGTAAGGTATTGTTAATTGACTATATGTAATCCATGTTTTAAAACTGAACTCAACAAGTCATGTTTGAACTTTGTCAGTTAATTCAGCCATGCCAGTTTATTCCTGCAGCCAAATGATTTGTCCCTGTGATATGCGGATTATTTCAGATGATTTCATATGTGAGTTAATGAATGTATTAGTTAAGTAAGATACATATGCATGTCCTTGTATGTTGTTTCTATTTTAGTGTAGATAATAATTGATGTTGCGGTGGAGGATTTTCTTTCACGCCTAAGGACTGGAGAATCACGTTCAGATAGCTGGAGGTCAAACTGAAGGAGATTCAAACAAGCGCAATGTATGGCATAATCGGAGTAGTTGTACTTCACCATGGGAGTTTAACTCAGGTGCATATTTAATTTGCAAAATATCGCTTTGGTGTGCAAAGACTATGGTTCAGTTTTAGATCCACAGTTCCTGCAGCCAAGCTCTCTGTTATCCCCTTCATCTACAACTATCCGCCTCTTCTTTTGGGTGTAACTGGAGCTATCCATTGTAGTTTATCTTTTATTTATAATAATCTCTTCCTTCTTTCTGAGAGTTAGATAGAATGGAAAGGAATTGAGTAGAGTTTTGTCAAGCGTTCTGAATTTTCTCTTTTTGAAAAATATGTAATCATTTTTTCAGGAAGAAATGAATAAGAATATGTTGTTCTAATCTATTAATAGTTCTTTGCTGAGAGTTTGATATCACTCATCCAAGGGGGCCCACTTGGTGAGTGATCCTGTGTTTATGATTAGTGAAGTTAATTTTTACTTAGTTGCAGTAGAAGTTCATGACTAGATTGTTCCTGCAGCCACTGAAAATAGATCCTTTGACTGTTCCTGTAGCCAAGGCAGAACGACATGATTCCTGTTATTTTCATTAGATCATTTCAGTAGAGTTTTGTAAAGCTTTCATTTAGCCTTTTATGATTTCCATTCCTACCTTTCCTGCAGTAATACAAAATAATCATTTAAGGAGCTTAGTGCATATATATTGCAGACCCATTTCAAGTTTTACGTTCCTGGATTGACAACTAAATGAACACCAACCATGAGAATAGTAAACTCTACCATATGAATGTCCAAACTTCGGATTGAGATTTCAATTAGAGGTATTATTATTGTCATTATAGATAGGGTAGACATTTTTGGCGCCGCTGCTGGGGATGGTGTCAAGCTAAGAGCCTTTTTTGATTATTTTAGTTTCTAGTTAATTGTTTGAAATTTCATGAATCTGCATGCATAATAGAAGAAGAGATGCTAGAGGTAGATTTTTGCCCACTCATACTACTCATGCAGAAGATAGTTTTCTAGATATAAACCCTTTTTTTGAGTTGTATCAAGTCCCACAAAATTTGAATCACCCTGAGTCTGAATTTCCAGAAGGTAGTCTTCAGTTCCTTTTTGGTCCACAAGAAGAAGAATTGCCTATTGTAATAACCCCCACAAGTCCAATGCAAGGGAACCCACCTGATATTGGAAATAGTCCACCACCACCACTTGGTCCAACATTTGAGTTTCCCATCTCTGACCAGCATAATAATGCTAACCTCAAGAACATTCCAGCATCTTCACTTCCTAAATTCTATGGGTTGGTGACAGAGGATCCAGATACATTTCTGTTTGAGTTTGATGTTCTCTGTAGGAGTTTTGATTATACTACAGATGCCTATAGACTCAAAAAATTTCCAGCCACTTTTAAGGAGTCATCCTTGAGATGGTTTATGAGCTTGGGTAGTAGCACAATCAATAGATGGGATGAGATGAAATGGTTGTTTCTTGCAAAATACAAAGATTATTGTAGAGGCATTGATCGTCATGGGGATGATATCTTTAGAATGACACAAACTGAAGATGAGAGCCTTGAGGATTATCTAGAAAGGTTTTTGTTTAGTGTCAAGAAGTCCAAGTATAATACTCTAAATGAAGATTCCCTCAAATTGATATTCTTGAGGGGTATCAGTGATGAATGCACTAATTCCTTAGATCTCATGGGGGGAGGTAACATTACAGAAGCTACTTGGGCTGAAATAGGAAAAATTTGCAAGAAGTATTCTAGATCTACTTCTAAGAAGAATAGGAGATTTAAGCTAGGGGCATCATCATCATCTAGAACTGGAGTTTCTAGATTGGAACTTAGCCATTTGTTAAAAGATTTCAAGGAGGACATTATAAACAATATGGCTACTCAGTTGGATACATTGGTAGCTAAGAAGAAGCATGAGGAAGCTGGCACATTTCTTGCAAAATTTTGTCCTCATTGTAAGCAGTGGAAGAAAGACTGCAGATGTAAGATGGTTGCAAATGTTGAAGTACCTGATTTCAAACCAATTCAAGGTGAGGATGAACAAGTCTTCTATGTTTCTCAAAGATGACCAAATTTTCAAAGACAAGGTATGCCACCTGATCCACTTTCCTTTTCTAGTTATAGTGGTGATTCTTATACCCCAAATAACCAATGGCAACCACAATATTCTCAAAATTTTGGTAATTATCCACATTGGTATAGATCACAAGGCCAAGGACAACAATTTAATCAAATCCCCTAGTGGCAGCAGCCACAGGGAAACTGGTATCCACCTCAGGATGCATGGAACCAGTTTCAAGGGAATTGGCAACCTACCTCTCAATGTAGGGGAAACCCATCACGGTCATCCCAATCTTCTAGATATTAGCCCCCTGCTCAGTAGCCACAACCTCCTGCTTTAATGACACCTCCTGTAGCCATAGAACCACCTCCCAAGTCAACATAGCCACCTACTCAACCACTGCCTAACTCAAATATCAAATCTCAGCAACAACAACAAGCTTATTCAGCTGATGCTAATCAATACCCAGCCTATTCTTTATCACTAGATGATATTCACCTTCGATCTGGCACAACTCTACCTAATCCCTCTCAACCAGTTATTACTGAGGTACAAGAAGAGTAGCCAATCTCTAATCCTAAAGATGTAATACCTCAGAATCAAATATTACCACCATTTCCCCATAGACTGAAAGACAAAGAAGTTTCCACTAAACAACATCAAAGCTTTGATATTCTTGATCAACTGAAGCATATTTGTGTTAAAATTCCATTGTTGCAAGCAATAAAGGATGTCCCAATATATGGTAAGGCATTGAGAGAAGTATGTCTAAAGAAACCTGGCAGGAAGAAAAAGGATCCACAAACAGTTCATATTATGGGTCAATTGGCTAATATTATGTTAGGAAAAATTGCTATTCCAAAGTATTTTGATCCAGGTAGTCCTGTTGTGAGTATAGTCATTAAATGTTTTAGTTAACATAGGGGCAGCCATTAATGTAATGACAAGGAAAGTAATGAAACATCTAGAGATAGATAGTTTAAGGGCTACACCCACAGTTATCCAGCTTGTTGATGGCTCTGCTATAAGACCTGATGGTATCAAAAAGGATATAGTAGTTATTCTCGATTCCTGGGAATATCCTGTAGACTTTATGATTTTATCTTCAAAAGCAACATTGGGGGGATATCCAGACATTTTGTGAAGACCATGGCTTGCCACATCTGATGCATATATTGGGTGTAGATCAGGAGACATGACTATTTCAGATGGCAGTTCCACAAAAACATTAGCCTTGTATTCCCCTGCACAACCTCAACTTGAGCAGCAGCGGGCTGTTTGGCCTATTTTGGGAGAGGAATCTGAAGAAATTGACTCAATTAATCACCTTATGATGATTAATTGAGTGCCACTCATGCAATTATATGATGAAGAATCAATCCTTTATAAGGTCTTGATCAATGAACTAATAGAAGACCAAGAATTGCAGGAATTGGTTCCGAATATTGCAGGGTTGGACTTTCCTATAGCCACTGATATCTTGCATACCTTGTTGCCGTAGGAATTGTCATATTCTCATATTTTTGATATAAATCAGATTGATCTTACTATCAAGATAGAGGTTGAATTGAATAAATATTTGAACATCAATAAGAATATAGCAGATACTCAGAAGGATAGCCTAGTGGACTTGCTAAAACTCCATAGAAATGCCTTTGCATGGGATTACAAGGATATGAATGAAATTGATCCAATAGTTTGTACTCATTGCATTTACATAAAGGATGAGTGTTTCCCCATCAGACAACCTCAAAGAAGAGTCAATCCTGCCTTGAAGGAGATAGTTAAAGAAGAATTGTAGAAATTGTTGAAAGCTGGGTTTATCTATCCTATCTCTGCCAGTCAATGGGTATCACCTTTGGTGATAGTTCCTAAAAAGGGAGGAAAATGGAGAGTATGTGTTGATTATAGAGCCTTGAACTTAGCCACAAGGAAGGATCATTTTCCACTGCCATTTGTGGATCAGGTATTAAATTCTCTTGCTGGTAAGAGATATTTTTCATTCCTGGATGGATTTAGTGGCTATAATCAGTTACAAATAGCTCCTGAGGATTAGGAGAAAACAACATTTACTTGCCCATGGGGCACTTATGCATATTTTGTTCTTCCTTTTTGGTTGTGTAATGCTCCAGCCACTTTTCAAAGGGCAGTGATCAATATTTTTTCTGATATTTCTCAAGACATTATGGAAATTTACATGGATGATTTCAAAACTTATGGTTTTGAATTTGATCAAGCATAAGGTAATTTGAAGAAAGTTTTGCAGTAGTGTGAAGACTACAACTTGTCTCTAAATAGTGAAAAGTGTTTCATTATGATGGAAGAAGGAATAGTCCTTGGTCATCATATATTTGTACAAGGTATAGAAGTGGATCCATCAAAGATTGAGGTTATTCAACATATTAATGACCCTATGATGCAGAAAGATGTGAGAAGTTTTCGTGGTCATGCTAGATACTATAGAAGGTTTATTAAAGATTTCAGCAAAATTGCAAGTCCCTTATATACACTGCTTACTAAAGATGCAGAATTTAAATGGACCTCAGCATGCAATGAAGATTTTTTAAAGCTTAAGCATGCTTTGAATCAAGCACCAGTTCTAAAAGGACCTAATTGGTCTCTACCATTCCAAATCCATACTGATGCATCTGATTATGCTTTCAGAGTAGTGCTGGGACAAAAATTTGACAAGTTGGAAAATGCAATATATTATATCAGCAAGAATTTGCAAGGACCTGAATTGAATTAGATAGTTACTGAAAAGGAAATGCTAGCTGTCATATATGCCCTTAACAAGTTTAGACACTATATTACAGGGTATCCCATATTTGTGCATACAGATCATACTGCAATTAGATATCTCATGAATAAGCCATCAATCATCGGTAGACTGGCTCGCTGGTTATTGTTGATGCAGGAATTTGATATCATAGTTGTTGATAAGCCAGGGAAGTCTAATGTTCTTGCAGATTATCTTTCACGTCTTCAATTGCAGGAAGACTCTACAAAGATAGATGACACTTTTCTAGATGAGCATTTGTTTCTCATACAGGCTCATACTCCTTGGTATGCTGATATTGCCAACTATTTAGCTGTAGCTAAGATGCCAATTTCTTTTTCTCCTAAGGAAAGAAGGTTGCTAGTCAAAAAAAGTTTTCACTTTTCATGGATTGCTGATTGTTTATTTTATATTGGACTTGATCAAGTCATGCGAAGATGTGTCAGAGAGGATGAAACATATGACATCTTGCATGCATGTCATGATGAGCCATGTGGAGGTCATTTTGTTGCCAAAAGGACATCACTGAAAATACTCAATACTGGTTATTATTGGCCTACACTACACAAGGATGTAGCTCAGTACACAAGGAAGTGTGACAGATGTTAGCAAATGGGTAGACCTACAAAATATGATGAGATGCCACTATATCCTCAAATATCTATTACACCATTTGACAAGTGGGGATTAGATTTTGTTGGCCCCATTGATCCACCTTCTAATGGCAAATCTTATATCTTGGTATGTACAAACTATGTGACAAAATGGGTAGAAGCTAGAGCTATGCAACATGCAAGAGATAATAAGGTAGCTGAGTTTCTCTATGAAGAAATATTTACAAGGTATGGAGTACCTAGGAAAATTGTCTCAAATCAGGGACCTCAATTTACATCAACATTGATAAAAGCTTTGGTCAATGAGTACAATATAAGACACAGGAAATCTACTCCATATCATCTACAGTCTAATGGCCAAGTAGAAGTTACCAATAGAGAGCTTGAGGCTATTCTTACCAAAATAGTGTCTATCCACAAGAAAGATTGGTCTCATCGGCTTTCAGAGGCAATTTGGGCATATAGAACAACATGGAAAACACCAATTAGATTCACACCTTTTGAGATGGTTTATGAAAAAACAACAATGATGCCTATTGAATTTGAGCATAAAACCTTGAGAACAACTCTACAATTGAATATGACATTGTCTGAAGCCTAGAAGGAACACATTCAACAATTAAATGCTCGTGATGAATAGAGAAAGATAGTTGTTCAACAGACATAATTGATTCAAAACCAAAGAGCCAGATGGCATGATAAATATATCCGAGAAAAGAAATTCAAAGTTGGTGACTAGGCGCTCCTGTATGATTCTAGATATAAAGATGCTATGGGAAAACTCCAAACAAGGTGGTTGGGTCCTTATGAGGTAGAAGAAGTTTTATAGAATGGAGCAGTCCGGTTGTCCATAATAGATCCCGTTCAATTTAAACTCTTAGTGAATGGACACCAACTATGACTTTATCACAAGCCAACTACTAAAGAAGAGTTCCTATAGGAGTTTGCTCCCCACAATGAAATACAAGTTCCTACAGCAAATGGCAAGGTTCCTACAACAACTGCCAATGATTCGGTATCAATTCATGAGCTTCCTGTTGCATTTGAGCATGTTGATAAAGTTGATGTTCTTGCAGCCTCTGCAGTGAACTTATTTACTGTATCATGATAAAATATTTCCATGGGGAATATTGTTCTCTGTACATAAAGTTCAATCCACTACATTCCATCCCACTTTCTTACCTGTCACTTCATTTCATTTCGCCATCATTTTCACCCAATTGCAGGTATGTGTATATTGTACTTTATTTTAATTATGCATTTATTAAGTCATTATGATTTTAATCTTGTTTTAATCTGCTCCAAACCCGAAATATCGTCACCCTATGTGGACACGTGCTAGGTTAAGTTGTGGGGAGGTACTTTATGGTCCTTTTTCCCAATAAGATTTATTATTCCGAATTCATTTCCTAACTGACATTACTTATGATGATTATTATTTCATGCAAGTGAATAATAAGTTCTACTGCCAAAATTAAGATATGTAGATTTTAGTTTTTGTGAATCTGTCAACCATTTTGGTGAAGCTGCAGAAGTATCAGAGTCAAAGAGATCTAATTCACCATGAACCAATGGTCCATGAAGGGTTGCTGCAGGATGTTGTCTGTGTGCATTATTTCCAAAACCACGGCTGGCTAGATTATTTCTTGAAAATCAAGGATTTCAATGATGAAATAGCTATGGAATTTTGATGAAGGAGAAGCTACAGTTAAAGGGTTGAGGGTAATTGCTAGAGAGAAATGAATTGTAGAGGTTATAGGGTTGTTGCAAGAAGGAGAAATCTTTCCGAAATCAAAGGTTGCAAGGAGTGCCAGGGCAAAGTTCACAATTTCTACTGATAGACCCTTAATGGTGGATAGGCAAGGGACTAGAAGGGTTTCTTTACCAACACATTGGCCTTAGGTAGCTCTGTATATTATGAAATATATTACATGTGAAGGATAGTATTCAAATCTCCATTCACCTCACTTCAAGTTACTTAGTCATCTGCGTCATGACCAACGAGTTAATGTCCCAAATTTCTTGTATCATCTCATTTCTATAAGTGCTAAGGAGACTCAAAAATATGGAAATCACTCTATTAGCCATCATGGATTGGTGAAGTTGCTAGTACAACGGTCCCTAAGAGATGTTTCACAAATGGAATGGGGTGTGTTTGAGGATATTCTGCAATTTAGGGTTGATGAGGCCCCTATTGAAAATAATCTGCCGGTTAAAGAAGAGATTGTAGCAGAAGATCTTTCTAGTGAAGATGAGGGTTTGCTAGTTGCTGAAGGAGCCGCAATTATTATAGAAGAAAATATTGAAGCAGAGTCAATCAAAGGACGACCCTCTACCTCTCTTCAAAGAGATTCACCTATTTTGCAAAGGGAAGGAAAAGAACTGGAAAAGGATGAATCAGATGAAGAATTTGTTATCCAGCTGTAGGAAGCACATAGTCCTCCTACAGCCAAGAGGCATCGATCAAAAATAAAAACTCTTGCATCTATTTCAAAAGTATATGTAAGGAGAACAAGAAGGAGGACACTAAAGGCTCAATCTGTTAGTAATCCAGCAAAGGTTATTGTAGTAGAAACTTCGGAAGAAGAAGATGCCGCAGAGAAGGAAATGCAAGAAAACCCTGTGGAAGAGGAATGCAAGAAAACCTTGTGGAAGGAATTTCAAGAAAACCTTGTGGAAGAAGAAATCCAAGAAGAAATTCAGGAAGAAGTTGTAATGGATAAGCTAGCAAATCTTGCTTCAGTGGCATTGCAATGTGAGGAGATTGTTGATAATGTTCTACAACAACCTGAAGAAAATGTGGGAGGTATGTCAACTTAGAATGAGGAGTTTGTTGAAGAAATCCCATGGTCTAAGGTAGGACCTATTAGAACTCCTTCATCCCTAACTAGTTTATCAATTGCTTTAGCATTTTTTAGGCAATGGGAAATAGAGAAGGATAGGTTGCAAGGGATAATTAATAAGCAGCAGAAAGATATTGAAAAGAAAGATAATAGAATTAAGGAATTGGAAGCTAAGGTAGAAGAGATTCATGGTATGGTTCCTAAGATAATGCAGTGTATGGCTCCCCCAATAATTTATGCAGTGCATTTGAAAGAACGGTATCTAAATTTCAGTCTAAACCACATTGTAAGGGACCTTAATCCATCCTTGGAAACACCTAAGAAATTCTATCATGCTTATCAAACCTCCCCACATGTTGTAAGGAATTTGTTATGTGAATTATACTTACATAACTATGTTGTACCCCAAGACAAAGAATGGAATCCTTTTTTGTACATTGGGGATATCCATCTTAGAGCTCTAATGTCTTGGATCCAAAATGAGATGATTATAGGACCACAAGCCAGGGAGTTTGAAAAATTGGAACTTGACTGTCCATTGCCATTGAGGAGGGAATCAGAAGCACCCAGGGTTCTATATTATGATTGGAAAATTTTTCTAATAAGAGATGATGTTAGTAAGATAGTACTTCCAATGAGAGAGGAAGTCTATCAAGTGTATGAGCAATTGGTTCAGACCCACAGGACAACTACACTAGAGGGGCTAACTCAATGCTGGAATCATCTACTAGATCATTTAAAACTAGGAGAACCCTACTCATTATAGAATTTTCATGCATCTATACAGAGAGCCTCCAGGTACATACAACTAGGCAAGGAAAAATCCAATAACTAGTTGCCATTAATCTTTTAGCCTCCGATCCTTATGTGGCCACTTTTGGCATGCCAACCAACAGAAAAAAATTATGATGCAGTTGTGGAAGAAACAACTAGATGGTCCAGGTTGGAGAAAATGAAAGGATTTTATTGGAATTTGCCTTCTAAGGGAAAAGGACAGGACACTGTTGGTGATTTCAGAGTTTCAGCAAAAATCAGAAATTTTCCTTTTGCTGCAGGAGCAGCAAACCCTTAAAGTTGCGGGGCATGATAAGTCAATGTATTGACATGTTTTTTATCAGAACTCTTAGGTTTCTGGTATCTTTTGGGTTGCATTGTGATAGTAAGGTATTGTGAATTGACTATATGTAATCCATGTTTTAAAACTGAACTCAACAAGTCATGTTTGAACTTTGTCGGTTAATTCCTATAGCCATGCCAATTTATTCCTACAGCCAAATGATTTGTCCCTGTGATATGTGGATTGTTTTGGATGATTTCATATGTGAGTTAATGAATGTATTAGTTAAGTAAGATATATATGCATGTCCTTGTATGTTGTTTCTATTTTAGTGCAGATAATAATTGATGTTGCGGTGGAAGGTTTTCTTTCATGCCTAAGGACTGGAGAATCACGTTCAGATAGATGGAGGTCAAACTGAAGGAGATTCAAGTGAGCGCAATGTATGACATAATCAAAGCAGTTGTACTTCACCATGGGAGTTTAACTCTGGTGCATATTTAATTCACAAAATATCGCTTTGGCGTGCAAAGACTGTGGTTCGGTTTTAGATCCACAATTCCTGCAGTCAAGCTCTCTATTATCCCCTTCATCTACAGCTATCTGCCTCTTCTTCTGGGTGTAACTTGAGTTGTCCATTGTAGTTTATCTTTTCTTTATAATAAGCTCTTCCTTCTTTTTGAGAGTTAGACAAAATGGAGAGGAATTGAGCAGAGTTTTGTCAAGCATTCTGAATTTTCTCTTTTTGAAAAATATGTAATCATTTTTTCAAGAAGAAATGAATAAGAATATGTTGTTCTAATCATTAATAGTTCTTTGTTGAGAGTTTGATATCACTCATCCAAGGGGGCCCACTTGGTGAGTGACCCTGTGTTTATGATTAGTGAAGTTAATTTTTACTTAGTTGCAGTAGAAGTTCATGACTAGATTGTTCCTGCAGCCACTGGAAATAGATCCTTTGACTGTTCCTGCAGCCAAGGCAGAACGGTGTGGATCTTGTTATTTTCATTAGATCATTTCAGTAGAGTTTTGTAAAGATTTCATTTAGCCTTTTATGATTTCTATTCCTACCTTTCCTGCAGTAATATAGAATAATCATTTAAGGAGCTTAGTGCATATATATTGCAGGCCCATTTCAAGTTTTACGTTCCTAGATTGACAACTAAATGAACACTAGCCATGAGAATAATAAACTCTACCATATGAATGTCCAAACTTCGGATTGAGATTTCAATTAGAGGTATTATTATTGTCATTATAGTTGGGGTAGACACCGATGAGTACAAAAAAAACCTCATTGTCCCTTGTTGCATTAATTGTTGTCATAAATGAATGCTAAGTAGGTCAATAAATGCATATTAGGTATGTCACAAAAATGTCATGTGGGTCAAAAGATGGGAAGGCGTGTCTGTGTTTGTGCTAGGTAAGTCTGGGTAGGATAGGCGCGTCTGCGTTGAGTGTAACCGCATCTATGTCAAATGTGAGCGCGTTTACGAAGTGCAGGTGCGTTTGTGCAGGGCAAGCGCGTTTGTACAGAACAGAGGCACGTCTGTGTGTTTCAGGTGCATCTGTGAAATGCAAAAATGTCTGTGAAGTATGTAAGCATGTTTGTGTCATGAATGCAAGTTTATGTCTTCAAGGTCGAATCGACAGTTCTATGATAAATATACACCATTGATTAAATAAGCTATTGAGAGGATTCACTCAAACATGTCCTCTAGGGAAGACTAGGACATCAGATAGGGCTGGGATTGGCAACTCTGTGATAGAACATACGTTGCCAATCAAGAAACTACCAAGAGGATACACTCAAGCAGAGGCCCTAGGATAGGATAGAGTGAGGCACTTTGTGATGAACAGGGATTACCATAGAAATTGACAATTCTGTGATAGAACATACGTTGTCAACTGGATTAGGCTGAAATTGACAATTCTATAATAGAACATACATTGTCAATTGGATAAGCTAGTCAAGAGGATACACTCAAGTAGGTTCCCTAAAAGATAGGTTAAAAGTAGTACTTTGTGATGAAGGAGTACTACTAGGATAGAGTGCCATATGATAGATATAATCACTAGGATAAAAAAGTAGTACTTTGTGTTGAATGGGGAGTACTACTAGGATAGAGTGCCATATGATAGATAAAAGCAATTAGGATTAAAGAGCAACACTTTGTGATGAACAGGGAGTACTACTAGGATTGACATAGTTGATTTCCCTGACTGTAGGAGGACTTACCTATGTTAGAGTCACAAGAGAGATACCCTACGACTAAGGGGTTACGAGTATAGCTGACATTTAAGGATAGAGTAGTAGTTGATTGAAAGGGTATGCAAGAAGTTTGACAAGATATAACGGATGCCACGGGGGTCAGGGATGTATGCACAGACAGTGAGGGATCAGGTTCATTTGGGTCCATTATTGTCATATGATCAAGTTGTGACACAGATTATGGAGATGGTTCCCATGCCTTGGGATATTTGAGAAGATGTGGAGGTTGTAGGGATGGATGTAGAGTACAACTCATATTGGGTAGAGAATCCATTTCCATGGCTGACGGATCCAGGGGAGCTGGTAGAGGGTGACGGTGGAGATGGTGGAGATGATAGTGGAGATGGTGGAGGTAGAGGTCGATGATAGAGGTGGGGGATAGTAGCAAAGAGGAGAGTGGTTCAGAGGAGAGATGGAGGAGAGGAGAGACAAGTGCATGTAGTGAGAGGTAGAGGTGGATTGCCATTACAGGTGCCAGCAGCACAGGTTCCAAGACATGGACAGGGACATGGGCCAAAATATTTAGGGTAAAAATGGAACAACGAGATTGAAAGACTGAATAGGTTCAACCACGAAACCCCAACCTATTAACAAAAAAGATCCACCATAACATATGAAGATTACCTAAGATAATGTAAATCAACAAAATAAAAAATATGATACCATCACATGTCCAATAGGGTTTGAATCTCCATTCTTCCCATCTCCATTGATCTTACTTGATATATTTGCTCTCAGATTTTATGTGTGCACAAGAGCTCAACAAAGAATGGAAATGTGGTTGATAGCTTGATCGCATATGAGAGTTTGAATGCTAGAATGCTCAAGAAGATTGATAATGAAAGAAGCATCCTCTTATATAGAAGACACTGTAAGAAATGGAGGGATAAGGTTAAGAGGTGTAAAAGATAAATGGTCGGCTAGGATTAGAAGGTAGGTAGAGAACATAAGAAAATAATAAGAGGGTAGGTAGTGTAAGAATTAATAGATGAATGACATGTGTCATGGGTCGAAAAGGTTAATGAATTAATTAAATAAATAAAGATTTATTTAATTAATAGAAGAAGTGGGATCAATTAAATAAATAAAAGTATCTATTTAATTTAGGGAAGGATAATTTAAATAAATAAAAGTATTTATTGAAATGAAAAATAAGGCTAGAAGAGGATAAATGAATTAATTAAATAAATAAAGATTTATTTTATTAATAAAATAATTAGGCTAAAATAATTAAATAAATTAAAATATTTATTTAATTAGACAGGACAATTTTAGGTGTCTACATTTTGCCCCTCTTTGAGACAATGTAGCTTGTCATGTTGTTTCAAAGAAGATAAGATGAACTGATACAAATTTTCCCCAAGATGGTAATCATATGCCCCCTCAAGAGATTGGATGAAAATGTCTGTAAAGATCACAAACAATCTCTCAAGAAGAAAGAAAGGCTAGAAAGGACTGACAAGATAGGATAGAGTGATAGAGTCACGAGATAAAGAAGACCGACATGGGAGACTAGGGCTAGGGTAGTCTATAAGATAGACTACGAGGGAAAACATCCTCATTGTCATCCACACACCTAAGAGATTAGAGTGCATAGAGAGCAGAGAGCATTCAACAGTCAACAACAATGGCATTGGGGCATAGATTCAATCGTGTTCACCAATATCAGAGGCCAGCAGATGCAGGAGAGTTAGTGAGTACCAAAAAACCTCCTTGTAACTTATTGCATTAATTATTGTCATAAATGCAAGCTAGGTAGGTTGATAAATGCATATTAGGTATGTTGGAAAAATGTCAAGTGGGTGAAAAGATGGGAAGGTGCATCTACGTTGGTCCAAGGTGCGTCTGGGTAGGATAGGTGCATTTGCATCGAGTGTAACCGTGTCTATGGTTCCAAAGGCATCTATATCAAATGCGAGCACATTTGCGAAGTGCAGGCGCGTTTGTGCAGGGTAGGTGCATTTGTGTAGAACAGAGACACGTTTGTGCATTTTAGGCGCGTCTATGAAATGCAGAAACGTCTATGAAGTATGTAAGCATGTTTGTGTCATGAATGCACATTTATGTCTTCAAGGTCGAATTGGCAATTCTGTGATAAACATACGCCATCGATTCAATAAGCTCCTGAGAGGATTCACTCAAACAGGTCCTCTAGGGAAGACTAGGATAGCAGATAGGGCTAGGATTGACAATTCTGTGATAGAACATACGTTGTCAATCAGGAAACTACCAAGAGGATACACTCAAGTAGAGGCCCTAGGATGGGATAGAGTGAGGCACTTTGTGATGAATAGGGAGTATCATAGAAATTGACAATTCTGTGATAGAACATACGTTGTCAATTGGATTAGGCTGAAATTGACAATTATGTGATAGAACATACGTTGTCAATTGGATAAGCTACTCACGAGGATACACTCAAGTAGGTTCCCTAAAATATAGGATAAAAGTAGCACTTTGGGATGAACAAGGAGTACTACTAGGATAGAGTGTCATATGATAGATATAAGCACTAGGATTAAAAAAACAACACTTTGTGATGAACAGGGAGTACTACTAGGATAGAGTGCCATATGATAGATATAAGCACTTAGGATAAAAGAGACACACTTTGTGATGAACATGGAGTAATACTAGGATTGACGCAGTTGATTTGCATGAATGTAGGAGGACTTACCTATGCTGGAGTCATAGGAGAGATACCCTATGACTCAAGGGTTATGAGTAGAGTTGACATTTAAGGATAGAGAAGAAGTTGATTGACATGGTATGTAGGAAGTTTGATAGGATACAATAGATGCCATGGGGGTCAGGGATGTATGCACGGATAATGAGGGATCAAGTTCATTTGGGTCTGTTATTATCGTATGATCAGGCTGTGACATAGATGCTGGAGATGGTTCTCATGCCTAAGGAAATTTAGGTAGATGTGTAGGTTGTAGGGATGGTGCAGAGTACAACGCATATTGGGCAGAGCTTCCATTTCCACGGTTGACGTATCCAAGGGAGCCTATAGAGGGTTATTGTGGAGATGGTGGAGGCAGAGGTGGGGGTAGCAGCAAAGAGGAGAGTGGTTCAAAGGAGAGATAGACGAGAGGAGAGACAGGTGAATGTAGTGAGAGGTAGAGGTGGATTGCCATTACAGGTGCTAACAGCACAAGTTCCAGGACAGGGACAGGGACAGGTGCCCAAAAGTTTATGGTAAAAATGGAACAACAAGATTGAAAGACTGAATAGATTCAACTATGAAAGCCTAACCTAACAACAACAAAGATCCACCGTAACATATGAAGATTACCTAACATAATGTAAATCAACAAAATCACAAAGATGATACCATCACATGTCCAATAGGGTTTGAATCTCCATTCTTCCTATCTCCATTGATCTTGATTGATATATGTGCTTTTAGATTTTATGTGTGCACAAGAGCTTAACAAAGAACATAAATGTGGTTGATAGCTTGATTGCATATGAAAGTTTGCATGCTAGAATGCTCATGAGGATTGATAATGAAGGAAGCATCCTCTTATATAGAAGACACTATAAGAAATGGAGGGATAAGATTAAGAGGTGTAAAAGATAATTGGTCGGCTAGGATTAGAGGGTAGGTAGAAAAAATAAGAAAATAATAAGAGGGTTGGTAGTGTAGGAATTAAGAGATGAATGACATGTGTCATGGGTCAAAAAGGTTAATGAATTAATTAAATAATTTTTATTTTTTTTAATAATAGAAGAAGTGGGATCAATTAAATAAATAAAAGTATTTATTTAATTTAAGAGAATGATAATTTAAATAAATAAAAGTATTTATTTAAATGAGAAATAAGGCTAGAAGAGGATAAATGAATTAATTAAATAAATAAAGATTTATTTAATTAATAGAAGAATTAGGCTAAAATAATTAAATAAATAAAAATATTTATTTAATTAGACAGGAAAATTTTATGTGTCTACAATTATACTATTTTTTGGTAACCAATGAGAAATATTTATTTTTGGATCTTTTCTTCATGCTACTAAGATTTTTTCATTATAGATGTCAAATCAAAATGTTAACTTATAATTTTGTTGCAATCAAGTAAGAAACCTCTCAGCTTAATGAAACTAATTTATAATTTTATGCCACGGGGGTCAGGGATGTATGCACCGACAATGAGGGATCAAGTTCATTTGGGTCCGTTATTGTCATATGATCAGGCTAAGACACAGATGCTGGAGATGGTTCTCATGCCTTGGGATATTTGGGAAGATGTCTAGGTTGCAGGGATGGATGCAAAGTACAACACATATTTGGGTAGAGCATCCATTTCCATGTTTGACATATCCAGGGGAGCCGATAGAGGGTGATGGTGGAGATGATATTGGAGATGGTGGAGGAAGAGGTCAATGGTAGAGGTGGGGGTTAGAAGCAAAGAGGAGAGTGGTTTAGAGGAGAGATGGAGGAGATGAGAGACATGTGCATGTAGTGAGAGGTAGAGGTGGATTGTCATTACAGGTGCCAGTAGCACAGGTTCCAAGACAGGGACAGGGATAGGTGCCAAAATGTTTATGGTAAAAATGGAACAACAAGATTGAAAGACTGAATAAATTCAACCACGAAACCCTAGCCTAACAACAACAAAGATCCACCATAACATATGAATATTACCTAAGATAATGTAAATCAACAAAATCACAAAAATGATACCATCACATGTCCAATAGGGTTTGAATATCCATTCTTCCTATCTCCATTGATCTTGCTTGATATATTTGATTTCAGATTTTATGTGTGCACAAGAGCTCAACAAAGAACAAAAATGTGGTTGATAGCTTGATCGTATATGAAAGTTTGAATGCTAGAATTCTCATGAGGATTGATAATGAAGGAAGCATCCTCTTATATAGAAGACACTGTAAGAAATGGAGGGATAAGATTAAGAGGTGTAAAAGATAATTGGTCGGATAGGATTAGAGGGTAGGTAGAGAAAATAAGAAAATAATAAGAGGGTAGGTAGTATAGGAGTAAAGAGATGAATGACATGTGTCATGGGTCGAAAAGGTTAATGAATGAATTAAATAAATATAGATTAATTTAATTAATAGAAGAAGTGGGGTCAATTAAATAAATAAAAGTATTTATTTAATCTAAGAGAAGGATAATTTAAATGAGAAATAAGGCTAGAAGAGGATAAATGAATTAATTAAATAAATAAAGATTTATTTAGTTAATAGAAGAATTAGGCTAAAATAATTAAATAAATAAAAATATTTATTTAATTAGATAAGACAATTTTAGGTGTCTACAATTATACTATTTTTTGTAACCAATGAGATAGATTATTTTTGGATCTTTTCTTTATGCTACTAAGATTTTTTCATAATAGATGTCAAATCAAAATGTTAACTTATAATTTTGTTGCAATTGTAAGAAACCTCTCAGCTTAAAGAAACTAATTTATAATTTTCTTTTTTTTAATGAATAGTTTTCAAGAAACTTATTTATAAATATCAAATTTAATAATAATAATAATAATAAATTATATAATTAACATCAAAAGGTGTCTATAATAGCTTTATAATAACATTCCCATTGAAGTTTAATGATATAAATGTGTTGACAAAAAATCTTGTCTTTTATTTTAAATTTGACAATCATTTACATGTCAAAAATTTAATTATTTAATAATAAACATAATATTTCTAAAATAAGACATAAAAAAATTATGTTTCGAAATGTGTAATTAAAATGAATAGAAAACAAAAAATAATTTTTAAAAAATATTTATACTAAAGTATAATATCATTATTAAAATTAAAATTAAAAATATTAAATATATAATATTAATTTTAAATTTAAAAATAATATTTAATATTTTTTAAGCATAATTTTTTTATTAAGAACAAATAAAATATATATAATATCATCAACTAAACACTATATTATTATATTTTTTTAATTATCAAAAACATTAAGGATTAAAGTTTAATGACATAAATGTGTTGGTCTTTTTATTTTAAATTTAACAATCATTTCAATGTCAAAAATTTAATATTTTAATGTTTGAAAGTGTGTAATTAAAATAAATAGAAAATAAAACAATATAACTTTAAAGTAAATAAAATAGCTTCAAATTGATATGTATATATATTTTAAAATATCTATACTAATATATAATATGATTATTAAAATTGAATTTTAAAAATATTGAAATATACATTAATTTTAAAATTAAAAATAATATTTAATATTTTTTTGAAAAAAACATAAGCTTTTATTAAGAAACAAATAAAATATATATAATACAATCAACTAAACATTTTATTATTAAAATTTTTAATCATAAAAAATATTAAGGGTTGAAGTTTAATGACATAAATGTGTTGACAAATTTTTTTGTCTTCTATTTTAAATTTGTAATTATTTACATGTTAGAATTTTAATATTTAATAATAAAAATAATATTTTTAAAATAAGACATATAAAATTTACGTTTTAAACTTGTTTAATTAAAATAAATATAAAACAAAACAAAAAAAAATTTAACTAAATAAAATAGCTCCAAATTGATATCTCTATATATTTTTAAATATCTAGACCAATATCATTATTAAAATTAAATTTTAAAAATATTAAATATAAAAATTTAATTTTGAATTTAAAAATAATATTTAATATTTAAAAAAAAACATAATTTTTTATTAAGAAACAAATAAAGTATATATAATACAATTAGCTAAACAAGCCCATACAGGTAGGTGAGTCGGCTAGGGCGATGGTTTTGCTTCCCATCGGTCTTAGATTTTGTTAGGATAATTCAATAACTAAAATAGTAGATATATATTTGATAAATAAGATTAAAAAAAGCAATATTTCTTTAGATTTAAGTAGAAATAAAATACTATTTAAAGTTATAGATATTGCAAGTATACATAGATTTTCTATATTTCATAAATATTTTTTTAAATATTATTCAAATTATTTTTACTATATAACATGGATTTATGTTTTAGTTATAAAAACATTCATAATAACACCAAGCTAAAGTATATTTATAGTATCCATTACAATTTAAATTGAATTGTAAAATTTATTAAAGGGTAACTATTTTGTTTCCTTGATAATTTTGATGATGTTAGATGTTAATCTATTGTATAGTTACATCTCTCACTAGTCAACATAGATCAAATGAAAGAAATAAATGAGATTTCTATTATGTGGTTTGTCATCTAAAAACCTTTTCTAATGTGTTTACTTGCATTTTTTATACAAATACAATTTGAAGATGAAATGAAATGATCTGGTTTTTTAAAATGCATAAATATGATTAAGAAATAAAAATTTCAATATAAATTTAATGTAGCAATCCAAAAAAATTAAACTAGTATATATATCATAAATACATAGAAACATGGAGCAGGAGTAGAGGCGAGTAGGAGCAGTTGTGAGCGAGAGTAGTTGCAAGCAAGAGCAGGGCAAGATTCAAATTTGAAAATCTATAGGGTACGAAGGATGAGGGGGTTACAAGCAGGAAATGAGGAGACAAAATGGAAGCATAATTGCAGTTGAATGGCCGAATATTGGATGGTAAGATGGAGGATAGGAAACATGTTCCACAATGAGTGTTTGAGAATGATCGTTGGGTGGACAAATGTGCCCCTAAATAGTATGAGAAGAACCACTGTAAAAAAGATAGCAAGAAAGGTTGTCGCAGGGTGCAAAGGAGAAATGATCAGAAGAATTTTTGAATTGTATATATTTTTTTAGTTTAGTTTATCTATATCTTAGTATTTTGCAATTTTGAAGGTCTTAAGGGCATTTTTAGCCCCTGCCACCATTTTTTCTCAGCTATGCTCTTTCAAATGTGGGTCTACATCTCTTGGAGACCTTTCCAACGAGATCAACAGATCATAGTTTTGAGTACTGAGTAGAAAGTTATGTCTAGTTGAAGTTAGGATAAATTTTCATATAGTTTTTTGAAAATTTCATAGTTTTTAGATTTTATTATGTAATAAACAAATGTGACTGTTGGGCTTCGATTCTCAAGAGGTCTCTATGACCCTTGGAATCTCATGAACTTCTATATGTTGGATTTTTGAATGAAATAGATTACTTTTTGGCTTGCTTCAATTCGATGATTTCTAGTTCTTGTAAACAGAATTTACAATACTACAAGTTCTCACTCAGGTGTTGTCATCCGAATCCATAATTCGGATCAGTGGTATCAGAGAAAGTTCGCTCCTATATGTCATATCACACATGATCAACATATCAAAGATTAGGCTTGGAAACAAGGAATCCTTCAGACTACCTTCCTTTGAGATGCACACGATCACAGATGGCTAAGTTGCAGAGAGATGATGACATTAAAACATTAGTTGAAGATGCACTAGCAAAACAATGTGAAGAAATGATGGAGCAGTTCAAGCAAATGTTGGAAAGTCGTGGGTCACAAGCAAACCCACCATTCACAGGGCATACACCATTCAAGGTGCAAGTGAATTTCGATATACCCACATTCCAAGGAAAGATCGATGCAGATGCTGTTGATGATTGGGTTTCAAAACTAGAAAGATATTTCTCTGTCAATCAATTTTCAGATGAAGAGAAGATAACTTTTGCCCTCTTGAAAGCTGGAAACCATGTGAAAGATTCGTGGGAAGCAAAGTTAGCATCCAAGGCAACAGAAAATGGCAACATTTTTATTTTTAACCAAAAACCCACATGGGGAGAATTCATGGAGCACATAAAGGAAGAATATTTTCCTATTGACACATATGAATAGAAATATATGCAGTGGCAATTGCTTCGACAGAAGAAGGACCAAATTGTTCAGGAATATACTAATATGTTTCATGCCTTAACAGCAAAGCTTGGCATCAGAGATTCTGAGAAACATCGAGTTTTAAAATATCCGAGTGGACTCCACAGGTACATCCAAACCGAAATGGAATTCCTGAACATAGAGACTTTACCTAGTGCATATAAATTTGCTACCAAAATTGAGGAGAAATTAAAATAGAAAGGAAGGAGAGATAATTTCACAAACAATAGATGGAAGAGTGAAGGTGGCAAAACTACATGGAAACAAACCTCTAAGGAACCCTCTCCCAATTCACCCACAAAAAAAACATGGAGTATGAAGAAGACACAAGAAAATGGTATGTGGTGTGAATTTCATAAGAGTCCCTCGCATAATACAAAAGATTGCAGAACCATCAAAAGCTTAATGATGGAGATGCATGAAGACAAGGCAGAATCTAAGGTGGCAGAAACATGCATAGAAGGAAATCACAAACAGGTCATTGAGGCTGATCCATATGCCACGGTAGCTACTACAAGGATATTGCCCTGGGAGGATGAGGAGAGATTGTTCTGTTCACAAATGTGGGTCAGAGGAAAAGCTCTGCACTTTATTATTGATAGCAGAAGTCAAAAGAACCTAATATCAGCAGAGATTGTGAAGAGACTGAATCTGAAAACAACAACCCACTCGCAACCTTATTCAATGGGATGGGTTAGTCAAGGAAGAGATATCCAGGTGCACTAGCAGTGTCGCCTTTCATACTCCATAAAGCCTTTCAAAGATGAGGTAATTTGTGATGTGGCTCCCTTAGATGTTTGTGATGTTCTATTGGGAAAACCATATATGTACCAGTGACATGGTGTTTATGAGTCCAGGCCTCACAACATGACCATCAAATTACATGAGTAGAAATACCAAATACCAGACGGAAGCCCTGCATACACTACCTCTTTGATTAGTGCCAAGCAATGTAAGAGGTTAGTTGCCAAAACGGGAACATTCATTTTATTGATGATTCATTCTAAAGAAGAAAGGAAATATTTTAATAATTCCCACACCATCACAAACACCACAACACTGCAGAAAAAATCTATGGATCAAATTTTGATGAAATATGACAATCTGTTTAAGTTACCAACTGGGGTACCTACACACTGCCAAGTGAGACATACTATTGATTTGATACTAGGAACTCCATTACCTAATGAACCAGTCTATCATAGGTCAATATTAGAGAATAATGAGATTAAGAGGCAAATACAAGAATTGATTGAGAAGGGACATATTCTTCCAAATGCATCACCCTGTGGCAACCCCATTGTTCTAGCAAAGAAAAAGGATGGAACCTGGAGACTTTGTATTGACTATAGGGTCTTGAATAAAATTTCAATAAAAAATAGGTATCCACTTCCCTGGATAGATGACCTCTTGGACCAGCTTAGAGGGGCCCGATTCTTTACCAAAATTGATTTGAAATCAGGGTACCATCAAGTACCAATTGAATTAGCAGATGTGTGGAAGATAGCATTTAAATCTAAAGAGGGATTGTTTGAATGGCTAGTGATTCCTTTTGGTCTAACAAATGCTCCAGCGACATTCATGAGAATGATGAATGATATACTTAGACCATTCACTGATTCCTTTGTGGTGGTATATCTAGATGACATACTCATCTTCAGTAGAACTTGGAAGGAACGTTTGCAACATGTGGAAAAAATTCTCTCAACCTTACAAGAACATGGGCTTTATGCAAACAAAGAAAAGTGCTCCTTTGGTATGCAAAGTATTAGATACTTAGGATATGTTATTGATAGTGAAGGTGTCCATGTTGATCCAGAGAAGATACAGGTGATTAAGGACTGGCCGTCTCCTAGAAATCTCACAAAGTTACGAAGTTTCCTCAGGTTAGCAAACTTTTATCACAAGTTTGTGTTGGGATTTTCCCATCTGTCTTGGCCTATAAATCAATCATTGAGGGGGGGGACACAAGCAAAGTTTAAATGGACAAGTTCTTAACAAGAAGCATTCGAGGGGCTAAAATGAAGGTTATGTTCTGCACCAGTTTTATCTCTTCCTGACCTACAAAAGCCATTTGAAATACAAACAGATGCATGAGAATATGCTCTAGGGGAAGTCCTCATGCAACATGGTCATCCAATTGCATATCATAGTCAGACCTTTTCTGATACAGTGCGTCGATATGCTACTTATGACAAAGAACTGTATGCTACTGTTCAAGCCTATAAGCAATGGAAACATTACATTCTGGGTAAGGAGACTGTCATCCACACAGATCACAAACCCCTTCAATTTTTGCAAACACAAGGGAAGTTGCAGAATGATCAACATCAATGATGGTCAACATATCTTCAACAATTTCACCTCAATATTTGCCACAAGAAGGGAAGCACTAATAAAGTAGCAGACTGTTTGAGCAGGCCTCCAATTGTAGCCATACGTATGGTTTTGAACTCGTGTGGTCATCAAACTAAAGCCTAGGCTTGTTTGTATGAGAATGATGTTGAATTTGCAGATGTTTATAATCAATTACTGAAGGGACAACAAGTGAATGATTTCTATTTGTAGGATGGAATGCTTTGTCACCTTGGCCAAATCTGTGTTCCCAATGTAGAACGCAAAAAGTTGATATGGGAAGCTCACTATAGTAAGGTTGTTGGTCACTTTGGTATAGGTAAGACTACTGCTATACTTCAGAAGTATTTCTATTGGCCAAAATTATGGAATGATGTTATTTCATATATTCAAGCCTGTACTGCATGTGCTATTGCTAAGCCTGCCAATCGTAAACTTGGGCTGTACTCACCACTTCCTGTTCCTGAAAAACCTTGGCACTCAGTTTCTATGGAATTTATGTCTAGTCTTCCTACCACCAAAAGAGGCCATGATTGTGTGTATGTTGTGGTAGATAGGTTCTCGAAAATGGCAGTAATAGTGGCATGTAAAAAAACCATTTCTGCAGAGGACACTGCAAAGCTATTCTTTGAATACATTTGGATTCATTTTGGTCTGCCGAATACCATTATCTCAGATAGAGACAACAGATTTCTTAGTATGTTCTGGTCTACACTATGAGAAACGATGGACACAAAATTGATAAAGTCTACTGCTTTCCACCCTCAAACAGATGGCCAAACAGAGGTAGTGAACCAGATGATCATACACATCCTACGAATGTATCACTCAAAACATCCCCGCACATGGGATGAAAGTCTTTCATATGTTCAGCATAGCTATAACAGGGAAATTCACAGTTCAACTGGCCACAACCCATTTGAGGTTTGTCTTGGTTATCAGCCACTTGCACCCATGGACATTGCCATACCAATTATTCAACCTAATTTGGTTCCACATGTTGGTAAGGAGGAAGATAAGGCAACCCAGTTCATCGATAGAATTCATCATTTACAACAAGAAGTTCATGAAATTTTGGAACACACCAATAAGAAGTATAAGGCAAGACATGATGAGCATCGTACTCCTCATAATTTTCAAGTTGGGGACAAGGTGTGGTTGCATATCTAGAAGGAATGATTGTAGGGTGCCAATAGGAAGCTTCATCCTTTGCGTTATGGGCCATACACCATCATCAAGCAAGTTGGTGATAATGCTTTTGAGCTTAATTTACCTCCATTTTTGGGTCTTCATCCAGTCTTCAATGTGGAACTCTTGAAGCCATATTTTCCTCCACTATTAAATGTTGTAGATGTGGCAAAACCAATCTCCACTACAAAATTGAATCCAAATGCAACTGCCCCATTCCAATGCGATCAGATTGTAGACACCATGGTGAAAACACTCAAACAACAACAGATTTACTTGTACAAAGTAGTTCGAGCAGGGTAGATTGCTCAACAAGGAAAGTGGTTTACCAGAGAGCAACTTCAAGAATGTTTTCCTCATCTCATTCAAAGTGTTGATGCAATGGGGCCCATTGCTTTCCAAGGGGGAAGTAATGATCAGAAGAATTTTTAAATTGTATATATATTTTTAGTTTAGTTTATCTATATCTTAGTATTTTGCAATTTTGAAGGTCTTAAGGGCATTTTTAACCCCTGCCACCATTTTTTTCTCAGCTATGCTCTTTCAAATGTGGGTCTACATCTCTTGGAGACCTTTCCAATGAGATCAACGAGTCATAGTTTTGAGTACCGAGTAGAAAGTTATGTCTAGTTGAAGTTAGGATAAATTTTCATATAGTTTTTTAAAAATTTCATAGTTTTTAGATTTTATTATGTAATAAACAAATGTGACTATTGGGCTTCGATTCTCAAGAGGTCTCTATGACCCTTGGAATCTCATGAACTTCTATATGTTGGATTTTCAAATGAAATAGATTACTTTTTGGCTTGCTTCAATTTGATGATTTTTGGTTCTTGTAAACAGAATTTATAATACCGCAAGTTCTCACTCAGGTGTTGTCATCCGAATCCATAATTCGGATCAAGAAAACCATAAATATTACTTATAACTAACTTGGGAATTAATCTTTTCAAAATAATTTTGGCTGGCAAAAACAAGGTAGACTCAGGAAGAATACATATAGATGGAATCCTCCCAACTACAAATGAATGTGGTATGGGAAGTTCTGGCAATAGAATAATCATACCGTTGATTCCTCCAATAATTGGTGATCAAATAACCCCACAAATCGCAAATGGAGTAATTGGAATCAAACAAGAAAACATTGGAGAATTAGAAAACAAAAAAAACAAGAGATTCTTAAGCCTAAAGGGCCTGAGGATCTAACCTCAAACCCTAATTCACCAATTAATAAACACTCTACTTGCATTCAAAACCCTCAAAGTAAACATTCGATAGGAAGAATTAAAGAAGTAGGTATGATGATCCTTAAATGGGGCAATGAATGGCTAACCATTAGCAAAGTCAAGAAATGGGGTATAAAAAATTTGGGAGAAGAGGCAAAGGTCATGAATTTGGCAAATGGTTTATTTATTATTGAATTTTCTACCAGTAAAGGAAAATGGAAACTCATTTCCATATTCCCATACCTAGCAAATGGAAGCAAGGTCTACATCAGGGACTGGTGCCCTAATTTTGATCCTTGGAAATAAAAGGTTAGTGAAAATATTGTCTAGATACACCTATATGTTACAAATATATGCTTTGGTGTCATTGATGTCAAATAGTCTGGTCTAAATGTGTTTTGGTCCAAATATCAGTAGAGTTAGCTACAGTGATGAAGTGTTTACTAGTTATGCTTTTGGACTAGAGGTCAGTACATGGATTAATATTGTTGTTTGGACAAGGACAATTTGCACTGGCGGTTGATCCCATTAATGTTAGTATGTTTGAATGTTGAGTTGGCTACTTATTGGTGATGTGGATAGTTGGAAGTTTATTTTTAGTGGTATGGGTGTTGCTTGTTTTGGTTCGGAGTTTCACAATTGTGAAATAAAATGATTGGTAGGTGTGTTCGAGTTATGCTATAGTGTTAGATGTAACATATATTTTTTTGTTCGATGATGGTGTGTGAAGTATTCTTTTGGTTTGGTGTTGCATGTTTGGTGTTGGTTTTGGTCTAGATTACGTTCGTGTAAATTGTTCATACTTAAGTGTCTATAGTAGAATGATATAGTTTGATTTCTTGAATTACAATAAATAAATTTTTCATAAATTTCTATCATAATTGTCTCCATAGTATTGTACTTGAAACTTTTTGAAATATAATGAACACGTTTCATGTGTTTTAAGTCTATGATGTTTAGTTTGTGGCATCTTTTCAATTAAAAAGACTAAATTTCTTTGAATCAAGCATAAGTGTTTTGGGTGTGATTTGCTAAGCATTTGAAGTCAAATTGTGATAGAATCCATTGTAGGGGAAATTGGTGTGATGCATTAATTTCATGAACCCACTATTTTTTAATTTTTTTTTAAATTATTAAAAAGTTGTAAGTTTCTCATTATCATATGACCGTATAGCCCTAATATGGCAGTGATCTTAAAAGAAGTTTAAGTCTTTCATTTCAAAGACAAATTCAAATTAAAAAAAATCACCACTTTGTTTTCGTGTATCTGTTAGTTTAAGCTTTAGGTTTTATATTCTCAAAGTAAGAAAAGAATACAATCCAAGAATTTAGCCAGACACAAAGAACTATTTTACATTTTCCTTGTTTAATGAATGAAAATATTTTTATTTTATAATACCATACTAAATGTCTAAAATATATAAATAGGTATTCTTAAGTGCTAACCTCCTTGGTCCGATAGAATCAAAAGTGTCGAAGGATTTATCTTTTTAGGTTTAATCCTTGTTCGATGACAAGTAGTCTAAGGTCTTTGAACATGCAAGAAGTGGCTAACCTTTAGAAGGTCTTAAAGGAATTAGTTAAAAAACTAATAGAACTGATAGATAAAGGAAGACACTAATACCACAAATGATATCATTTCTTATGCTTTAATTTAATAGTATAATTTTAGAGTTTATATATTATCCTAGTTGTATTTTTACAAGGACATATAAACCCTAATTTTGGTTTTCTTTGTGATAGGATATGTAATTGAAAAATTATCCTTATTCTACTTCTATTTGTATACAAAGGGAGCTACCCAAGTTTATAATTTAGTTGAAAAAAATCTATAAAAATTAAAATATGATTGATATATATATTAAAAAAATTAAAATAATAAGATAAATCGTAAACAAATTAGAATAATGTGAATAACATAGTTTTTTGAATAATTTGATAGATATGTGTGTGTGTGTGTGTGTGTGTGTGTGTGTGTGCTTACTTAATAGCTGATATAGGCCAATTCCCTTTTATATTATCAAAAAACCAACATTACATCATTGTTCGGCTCCATATTCATATCTCAAGCCCAATGTAGTAGGGCACAACCATACATTCTATTGCATATACTATAACCACCCATCCACCTTCTAGACATCTACTACTAACATCATCTACTCTATAGCCAAAATGTGGATTGAACTAAGTATAACAAAAATGATTAAACATACATATAGGAGGAACCATTACTCATCATCTTCTTTCACCGTATCCATGGCAACCACTTGAGCCCATGCAATCATAAGACATTCTGAGCCACAAGCCTGAACGACAAAACTCCTATAAATTTCTTCAACATCTCTAAAATCATTATCCACCCACTACTCTCCATCAGTCAGTAAGGATACCTCCTCCTCCTTAACCACATTTACCTCATCCTCTATAATCAACCCATCATTCTTCATGTAAAACCACAACCAATTTTCTTTTGGACATTCCACCACGTGAGTCAGTTGTTGTAGAAAAAGGGCACTACATGCCATGTGCCCCCATCAAGCTTCCGAAAGCTCCAACTCCAGTGACCTCATAATTGGGAATTTTTGTACACCCAGACACTATGACTGTTTGTCAGATAATAGTGTAGTGGCAGAGCAATCAACAAATCTTGGTTTACATTGTCAAGAAATGTATCAATTTTACCAAAGAATGCATTCTTGAACAAAATTTGACATAACTTCTTTGTGTTTTCCTTTGACACCCCTAAATATAGACCCACCACCAAGAACATAGCACATGTATTAGAGCTAACCCAATGATGGTGATAAGCCATAAGATATTCTTGACTCAAAACAAATTTCATTGTATGCAAAACCAGTGGGTGACCAAATTTTAGCACAACCATCAACCTTTTATGAGAAACTGCTCCAAGGAATGGTATTTGATGCTTAGTGGACTCTAAAAGCATAGGTGTATCCATGCCTAAATGAGCACTATACTTTGAACTAAGACAAAGATATGGGTTACAATCCACCATTGTGGCTATAAATAGCTAGTCTCTAGCTACTTATTGCAAGTTTTGATAGAATGAGTTGATTGTTGTGTTGTCATTGATGTCAACATACTTTGGTTGTCACTAGTGACTAGTCGGTATAGTTTACGTTGAGTTTCCTATGCATAACTAAGCTGAGAGATTTGCTCCACATTTCTTCTATATTGTACATCTCTTCATGCAGTTTGGATATGTTGTTAAGATGCATTTAGAGATGTTGTATTTTGGATTTGATGGCCTGGCTTGTAATGCCAAGGAAGTTACATTCACTAGAGTGTGATGACGTCTGACAATGTTTCCATGTGAAATACATGTTTTACATTTCTCCGCCTTATGGTTTTTGGTGATGTGGTTTTGGAGTTATATTGATAATGTCATTATCTTCATTCTGTTTAGTTGTCACATATTCTTGGGCTTCTAAATTATGCTTTCAATATTCAACTGTGTTTTACTCTAGGTTTGGTTGACCTCAAGTATTTAGACTTCACATTATTGCATTGATGTTTATGGATCGTTGTATAACATGTTTGATGTTCTTTTTGGTCTCAGTTAAGTTGTGTTGTGGTCAACTTTACATTGTTTTCCATTGAATGAATGTTTAGTGTTGACCTAATTTGAATTATATTCAATTAAGATGCTTGTCCAAACTTGGGAGATTTTGCATATGAGAGGTTGATATAAATAAACGATAATTTTTTGAGAATAAAAAAACATGTATGTGTGTGTAAAGAAAGAATGATATTTTTAAATGTTATGAAGATGTGTGAAAGAGGATCCATCTCCATGATTGTTTGATGAGTGTTGTTTGAGTTGGTGAAAAGTGTTATGCAATGTGGAATTTCATGTGTTAACTATCAGATGCAATGAGAAGAAGGTATCTACAAATATTATGGTTGCAGAAGTGCATCAGTGGTGTATTCTTTCTCTTTTATTCTTCTTCATTTAGGTAGTGAGCCCTTGTTTCTTTCTCTTTTCCAGTGAGCCCTTTGGCAATGAGCCTTTCGTAGTGATCCTTTCTTTGTAAAAATCACCTTAACTGGTGTCACCATAACAAATGTTCATATATTGAGAATAACATTCTCCATGGTCTTTCTCCTAATAAGTTTTTCCACATAAAATCTGGTGTTCCATTATGTATGGTGTGTTCTTCCTTTCATGTTCTTTCATGCTCATATCTTTTGGTTGATTGAGTGTTAAGGTTAAGTTGTTATGGATATGATTTAAAGAGAAAAAAATAGAATTGTTTGTACAATTGATTCACGCCCCCTCTCAGTTGTCTTGTGTGTAAGAACATTCAACAGTTAGTAGAGCTTTGATTCCTTGGAGTAGAGCCTAACCGCTTAAGGTGATCCTGATGGCGCACAAACTGACAATCCCTATATTTGATGGATACGACTATTCTTTCTAGAATGTGAAGATGCAAGGTTGTCTTATTTCTCTTGGCTATGAATTATGGAAGTTCATTACACAAAAGTACACTAAATCGCAGAATGGGGTGAACACTCCAGATGAGATCAAGGAATTTGAAGACAATGAAAAGGAAAGGTTTGATATCTTTAGTGCTCTTTCTAAGACTGAATTAATGAAAGTTATATCTTTTGGATTTTCTCATTATGTTTGGAATAAATTATAAAAAACTTATGAAGGAGATGATACGATCAAACAAAGCTAAGTTGTAGAATGCTAATACTAAGTATGAATACTTGCAGATGGATGAAGAAGACAATATAACTAGCTACCTATAGAAGATAGATAATGTTGTAAATAAGATCACAGGTCTTAGTGGTAATTTGTTGGAAGAAAAAGTAAATAATTTAATCATGACTCTTACTAAGCCCTATAGCTCTAAGGTTTCAGCAATAGAAGAAACATAGAATAAGAATAAGTATACTAGAGAATACTTTTATGACTGTTTACTTACTTTTGAGATGAGAGAATTTGGTACTACTAGTGCAAGAACATAAACTACATTTAAGGCCACCAAATGAATGAAAAATGAGGAATCTGATGAATTGAACTTTTATGAGATTGAAGCAAATTTTGTGAGAAGAATGAAGAAAGGAACTGAAAATTACAAAGGTAAATTGTCCTTTAAATGTTTCAGCTATGGAAATATATGTCATTATGCTTCTAGATGTTCTGACATAATTGCAAATAAAAAGAATAAGGAATTCAAATGAAAGTTTAATAGAAAGGCATATTATGTTATAGAAGATGCAAATATTTCTAATGATGAATTTGATTATGAAGAAGACAATGAATTTTTGTTCTTGGTGGTAAATAAAGAATATTTTTCTACTAACCTTGACAAAATTGTGAAGGAAAAAGTTCTAGAAGATGTTAAAATAGAAGATACTTTTTTTTCATGCTAGAAGAGATAAAGATGAATGGATTATTGATAGTGAATGTTCAAATCATATGATTGGTGACAAAAGTAAGTTTGTAAAAATTGAAACATTTGATGGAGGAGTTGTTAGATTTGGAGATTATCAAACAACTAGGATACTTGGAATTAGTTCTATTATTTTGATGAAAATAATAATATTGACAATGAACTTTCTATGTTAAAGGCTTAAATCATAATCTTTTGAGTGTTGGTCAAATGTGTGGAAATGAATATAATCTTTCTTTTTAGGATGATGGGTGTGAGATTAGAAAAGGGTTTGGAACTTTGATTGTAGTAGGAAAGAGCATAGATGGAAATGTTTATCAGTTGAGGATAGCTGGTGGATATTGCTTGATGCCACATAAAAATGAGAGTTGGTTATGACATCATAGGATGTGTCACATTAATTTTGTTAATCTAGTGAGGATTAGTTCAACTCAAGTTGTGAGATATTTTCCAAAGATTACATAGCTTGCTAATGTTATATGCAAAGAATGTCAAGTTGGAAAACAAAAAAGGAGAACTTTAAAAGTTAAGGAACAATATTTTATTGGACTATTGGAATTAGTGCACACTGATCTTTTTGGTCTGACTAGAACAAGAAGTAAACAAGGTGATAGGTATTTCATGCTCTTAATTGATGATTACTCTAGAATGACTTAGGTAACTTTCTTCAAAGAAAAAAATTGAAGTTCTAAAAAAGTTCAAGAAATTCAAGGCTATGGCTGAAAATGAGATAGATAGAAGAATCAAATTTTTGAGTTTTGATAAAGGTAGAGAGTTTGCTTCTGATGAGTTCAATACCTTTTGTGAGAATCATGAGACAAGAAGACATTTGTATACTCCTAGGATGCCACAACAAAATGGTGTAGTTGAAAGGATGAATAGAACAATTCAAGAGGCTGCTAGAATGATAATGAATAAAGAAAGCCTACTAGAAAATCTATTGAAAAGAAGAAACACATGTTGAAGTATACACACTTAATAGAGTGTAGATTGGAAGAAATTATGGGAAGACACCTTATGAACTATGGTATGGAAGGCCTCCATCTATAAAATATTTCATAGTATTTGAAATTAAATGCTATATCAAAAGAGATGAAGAAAATTTTGGAAAATTTGACACAAGAGTTGATGAAGGTATATTCCCTGGCTATTCTACTAAAATCAAAGCTTATATATGTTACAACAAAAGACTGAGAAGAATTGATCTAAAAACACAAATGTGAAAGTTGATGGAGACACTTTTAAAAATACATTTGTAGAGATTGAATATGAATCTAATGAGTCTACCAATAACCCAAAAGAAGAAAGCTTGAAGAGACAAAAGTGCGAAATGATAAGGAAGATGATCTAGAAATTTCTCCTAAGACTTTGAGCTACGTGTAAAAGAATCATTAAGAGAAACATATTATTGGAGACAAAAAAAAAAGTGTTATCACAAGAAGTAAAGTTATTGAAGAACAGGTGAGCTTATGCTTAATTTCAAAGATAGAATTGAAAATAGAAAAAGAAGCTTGTAGTAATCAACATTGGATGAAAGCTATGAAAGAAGAATTGGAACAAATTGAGAAAAAATAGAATTGGGAACTTGTCTCAAAACTAGTTGACAATAATGTGATAGGAACTAAATTGGTATTTCTATACAAACTCGATGAACATGGACACATAGTAATGAATAAGGAAAGAAGGTTGGCAATTGACACTCATTTGATTGGTTTCATATGTTGTCATTGATGGCAACATATTTTGGCTTCATTCTTTGGTTTGGTACTTCACCGACACCGATAGGTATCTTCACCGGTAGGAAGGATTGTATGGATAATTGGCTCTTAGAGTCGACATAATTTGGAGGCTAGGTACATGTATTTCAAGATAACATCACTAATGGGTACCAACATTGAAGGCCGACATGATTTGTAGATGAGGCAAAGATAATAACCGACAAACATGGAACTGGTATAGGAGGCCGACATGATTGGAGATCCGGTAATCAAAAATTCACTTTGTTATTTATGTATATATGTAATGAGCCAGCATTAAAAATCATTTTTGTATTATCTATTTAAGATGACATGAGTCATGAAGGACTGTAAGGGTATATAGGTTAGTTATTAGATAATTTTGATATAGATGATGTTGTGAGATTAGATCAGTAATGCGAAGGTCATGTATATGAGATCATTTGTGTAAGAGATCAATATTTTGTAATGATTTGTAGATGATTTTGGAGGCACTCACAGAGCGAAGGTTATTCTGGTAAGGGTTTAGGGTTTTAGAATTGGAACAGTCAAAGCTTGAACAAGAACTCAATCAGGAATAATAGATGCATTAAATGAGTTCAGTTTTATGTTTTATTATTCAAAGTGATTGTAGTCAATGAGGCTTCATTGTGTTAGGCAATATTCTCTAGGCGGTAAGCCTTCCTGCATGTGCAAGCCCCCATATTATGAAATATCTCTTCATATGGCCAATGATTTGATATTGTGGGTCACAAATCCCACCGTGGTTTTTCCTTTTTGAGGTTTTCCACATATAAACTCTCTATGTTATGGTGTTCATTAGTGTGATTGGTTCATTGATTGCATTACTTCTTTCAATTATATGTGTACCAGTTTACTCGTTGGTGAATGCATGTTATAATAAGGTTAAAAATGAACATTATGACAAAACATTGATTCACCTGCCCACCCCTCTCAATGTTCTTGGATTCCAAAAAAAACTTGTATGTAAAGACTACTCATAGGTAGAAGGAATATATTTTGAGGAAACTTATTCTCCTTTAGCAAGAATGGAAGCTAATAGAATGTTTCTAGCTTATGTGGAACACAAGGATTTCAAGGTCTATCAAATGGATGTGAAGTATCCATTCTTGAATGGGGAACTAAAAGAGGAAGTGCATATAGAACAATCAGAAGGATTCAAGATATCAGACACTTCAAATAAGGTTTGCAATTTTAAAAAGGCATTGTATGGATTGAAGAAATCTCCTAAAACTTGGTATGCAAGGCTTGAAAGGAATCTTGATTGTAGTTGTTTATGTGGATGATATAATCTTTGGAAGAAATGATAACATGTGCAAGAAGTATTATGATGAGATGTAAGAAGATTTTGAAATGTCTATGGATGAAACAAACTTTGAAGGACATTAGAATATGGTTTGATGAACCTATTTCTATCTTTTGTGAAAATGCTAGTGCAATAGATATTTCTAAGAATCTAGTATTGCATTCAAGATAGAAACACATTTTAATTTGGTATAAATTCTTGAGGGAGAAATTTTTGGAGAATGAGGTGAAGCTTGATTATATACCTACAAAGGAACAAATTGCCAATATCTTTACTAAAGCACTCACAAAAGATACTTTTGAATATCTCTGGGAGAAATTGGGAGTTATAGCCCCTCCTTTTTTGGACTAAAATGCATATAGAGGTGCATTAGTCTAGTGAAATTCATGAATATTAGTAGTTTGGACTAATGGTTGGGGCTTCCTCTTAGGGGTAGCTAAGTGTAGTTGTGAGTCTTTGAGTGATTCAACATAATGAGCTAATAGTTTTTTTTGTTTTTGGTCCTTTATCATTGATGGAAAAGGAGGAGAGAATGAGAAGATGGGAGAAAATGAATAGATTGGAAAAAGAGAAGAGATTGAGCACATGTGAGTAACTAAGTAATTGGCTAAGGGGGAGAGTAGTGTATTGGAAACTATTAAAAAAAATGGTATGAGAGTTGTTGATATTGTTGTTGTCATTGATGTGTTGCCATCAATGACAAAGGGGGATATTTTTGCAAGATTGGATAGAATGAGCTGATTGTTGTGTTGTCATTGATGTCAACATACTTTCGTTGTCAGTAGTGACTAGTTGGTATAGTTTATGTTGAGTTTCCTATACAGTTGAGCTAAGAGATTTGCTCCACATTTCTTCTATATTGTACATCTATTCATGTTGTTTGGATATGTTGTTAAGTAGTGTTTAGAGATTCTATATTCTATATTTGGTGCTCCGGTTTAAAATGCTAAGGAAGTTATGAACTCACTAGAGTGTGATGATGTTTGATAGTGTTTCCCTGTGAAATGCATGCTCCACATTTCTCTGCCTTATGGTTTGGAGTTACGTTGATAAAGTCTTTAGCTTCATTATATTTAGTTGGCATGTGTTCTTGGGCTTTAAAAGTATGGTTTCAATGTTCGATGGTGTTTTATTCTAGGTTTGGATGACCTCGGGTGTTTACACTTCACATTATTGCTCAGATGTTTATGGATAATTGTATAACATGTTTGATGTTCTTTTTGGTCTTAGTTAAGATGTGTTGTGGTACACTCTACATTCTTTTCCATTGCAGGAATGTTTAGTGCCAACCTAATTTGAAATATGTTTAGTTAATATGCTTAGTTGACCTTGGGAGATTTCACATATGGGAGGTTGATATAAATTAAAGATAATTTGTTGAGGATAAAAAAAAGTATGTGTTTGTGTAAAAAAAGAATGATATTGTGAAATGTGACAAAGATGTGTGAAAGAGGATCTAACTCCCTAATTATTTGATGAGTATTGTTTGAGTTGGTGAAAAGTGTTGTGCAATGTGGAATTTCATGTGTTAGCTACCAAAAGTAGTGAGTAGAAGGTATCTACAAATTTTATAATTGCAGAAGTGCATCAGTGGTGGATTATTTTTCTTGTATTCTTCTCCATCTAGGTAGTGAGCTCTTTGATAGTGAGTCATTTTGCAATGAGCCTTTATTTGTAAAAATCACCTTGACCGGTGAAAAATTAGGGTTTCCACTACAAGAAGGAAGAAAATCGCTATTTTTTATTAAGGGACCACCACATTAGGGAAAGATGAGAATTAGATAGATCTAAACCTAAGAGGTCTGAATGCTGATATAATTCTAGGGGTTTTAGAATGTACCCCCCTTTTTCCTTTGAGTTGAATTGATTTATTGAATTTGTTGAAATTAGGGTGAATGTGTTGCATCAATGTAAAAATGCATAAACAATAAGCTATAGTTGTCGAATTGAGCCACAAACCTAGATCTGAGGTTCAGACCTATTCCTAGAAGGAGCTTTTGATTTGTTGGGATTGGTGTGACGGTACTCTAGTCCAGTGAACTTTTCATACTCCAATTAGGGATCAATTTGTCTTTGCAAATAAAGCTTATCTTGAAGATCACAGCTTCGATCCCGTTCCTAGACAGACTAGAGAAGGGAAATAGGTTGATAATAGGGGTTTGCCTTAGGTCAAACCTTGGTTTTGAAACTAACCATGAAATAGAAATGAAATTTGATTGAATTGCAGTAATGAAAATGTTCTCATTTTCAAGGAGATGTTGAATGATGAATGAAACATAAATGATATACGTCCTTATGAAGTTTTGTTTGTCTCCACATAAAATTATAGTTTCATGAAGTCTTCAATAACATAGAACATGAATGTCAACTCTAATGCTTGAAACTTGACTCTATCAATGCTCTAATGCTTGAATGAAGACTGATTGCTCACTTACTTGAACTTGAATACTTTATTTCTTGATGTCAAATTGAATTTCACATGTGTGTATGCTCAAATGAGAGGGGTAGACCTCTTTTTATACTTTTCTATTGAAAAACAAATTGATTTTCTGACATGAGCCGACACAAAGCTGGAATTCCTGCTCAAAATTTTATAACCATTGAGAGTACCAAATTTGGGCCTTAATTGGGAGGACCATGGTAGACCAAGGCATGGCAGCCTAGTCCTGAGAGGGGACTAGGGTGTGCCACCTTGGTCTTGCCCAATCAAGCACCAAAATATAGGGGTGGGATGATTTGTTCAATGAAAATGGTGATAAATATGCAAAGAAAGAGCATAATCAAGTCCTATTCAAGCCTCTGAGTGTGAACGCCAAGGTGAGGGCTCAAATGTCATCAAGTAAAAGCACAATGAGGTGTCACCCTTTTATAAAGGAAGTGACCAAGCCAACCAAAACTGTTTAACTTCGACTGCATAAAAGTGATATTTCTAAATTGAATTTCAAAAATATATAAACTGATCAAATGTAGAAATATTAAAAAAAATTATGTTTGTTATATTTTAAAATTACAAAAAAAAATTGATATATTTTTTGGTAAAAGCACAATGCTATGTCACCCCTTTAAAAAGGAAGTGGCCAACACAACCAAAACTGTTTAACTTCGACCACATAAAAGTGACATTTCTAAATTGAATTTCAAAATGATGTAAACAGATCAAATGTATAAATATTAATAAAATTTATGTCAGTTATTTTTTTTTTTAAATTGATATTTTTTTTAATATATTTAAAGACAGATTTTTTATTTCTGAAAAATGTTGAAAATTAGGATTTCTAGTTGATGTCACCAAACAAAATGAAAATGAACTTTTTTTTTATTATTTTAATTTTCCAAATAGAGGACATATATATATATATATATATATATGCAATGTTAATTTATTTTAATTTTTTAAATTGATGTATATTTTTCTCATAATAATATTTTAAAGTCCAACATAGTTGAATTTGGTAGTTTTCATTCAACATTACCTTTTATCTACTAAATTTAACATTATCAAAAAAAATTATACCCTTTTGCAGAAAATTCTCTCATCTAGTGAAAAATATTTTTTCAAATTTTTTTTTTTAATATTGTTTAGTATTTTTTTAAATTTCAAATTAGCTTCTTTTTTAACTTTAAAAACCTAATTGCAGTGTTTAAAAATTAAAAAATATTAGAATTAACCAAAAAAAAAAAAAAAAAATTATATGTGGGTAAGTGCACAAAGATGGTGGTCAAAAAGGGGTATAAGTGGACACTTTTTTTCCGAAATCAGGTGATCCTGAACTTGGAGGAAAAATTTGAAAGTCATCCACTCAAGATATGAAGATAATCAAAAAACAAATATTGTAGTACTCTAAATCTAGTTTCCAAACTACTAAACATTTTCAAAATTGGATAAGATTAAGGGGGTAAAATCCTTCACGCACGAAAAATAGACCGTGATTTTTTCTAAAAAACATAACATAGTGTCTATTGTGTGCATAAAAAAAGTCATAGTTAGATTTAGTATTTTGACAAATCCTTTGGCAGAAAGATAGTTAAGAGTGAGCGCTAAAATATGTATATTTGTTTGTAATTTTTTGTTGGGTATTTTTTTTTATGATTTTTTCAATCAAGCACATCCAAAAAATAAGGTACCTGTTTGTGCATGAAGCATAAGTTGCACTAAACAAATCAAAAATATAATTATTATTTTTTAAATTGTAAAGAATCAAGTGTACTACAATAATATATAAAGTTTTTTAAACTTGGATAAGTATATCAAAAGTTATTAAAAAAATGGTGAATCTATGTCTGTGAGAACTATGGAGACACTAGTAAAAGAAATTCAATAATAATATGTTATTGTTTTTCAAATTTAAAAAAATTATATGGTTAGAAAGCTCAGAAGATGGGTGAAAATATGGTGGCAATTTTAGAAATACCCACTTGATGAAGTGTAAACATGATGATGACAAAGTCACGCAACCGAGTTGATAAAATAAAACACTTAAAAAAGGAGGGAAATGGAGGGAAATCAAACTTCCAAACCATAGCTTTGTCATCCAGGCCTATTTCCAAGCCTAAATAGTCAAAAGCGCATACGGGGTACCTATGGTATAAAAAGCGCGTACGAGGTACTTATGGTGTAAGAAGTGTGTATGCTCTATCTTAACTATAAACAACGTGTATGCGCTACATTTATTTAAATTTTGGGAGTGTGTATAATATGATATTGTATATATAATATGTGTATATACATATAATATATAATTTTCATATATAATATATATTATTTATATATATAATAATATATAATATATTAAGTATATATATACACACATATGTGTGTATGTAAGTGTATTGTCTCCCCCTCTCAAGCATGTATAAGGTGCCTCTCTCTCTCTCTATCCCTCTCCCTCTCTCTCTCCCTCCCTCTCCATCTATCTAATTCTCCCTTCCTCCACACCCCATCCCTCTCTCTCTTCTTCTCTTCCTCCCTCCCTCCATACCCCACTGCAACTATGTCTGCACTTATATAGAAGTAAGTGAAATTATTTATTGTCTGCAACTTCCTCTTTGATTTTTATCATGTATGCTCTCCTAAGAAAATTGACTGATGGATTTGTGTGTGCATATTGAATAGGAGGAAGAAGGGTCTGAAATTGAACCACGGGTTCATTACCATGGCAAACAAGGAAACTTGCAACAATATTCTTCTCGAATGTGTTTTAAATGAGTAGAGAAGATGTGGAAAATAGTGTCAACAAAGAAAAATGATGAGTCGGACTACCTGCAATATGTTTTTCAGAAGAAAACAACTGGTAGGAAGAGAAATAGAGAGAGTAACACAAATGATGTCATAGAGAATGATAGTGGTGGGTATGTGAGAGTTCCCATGCTGTTACACAATGCCTATCATCTAAAGAAATTGAAGTTTGTTGTAAGCATGGCAGTGGTAGTATATGATGATCATCACTTGTCAAAAGTCCTAGAAGGGTACATACCCATGAAATAAATCAAGTGTGTAATTCCTATAGTCAAAATTGATATCAATCCTATAGCCTTGCAGATTTAAGAGCATCGTATGTTTTAGAAAGGCACTACTCTTAGGGTTAGGTCAAGCTCTTACACTTGATTTTTAGTGAAGCCTCATTGTTTGTTCGCCTGGAGTCTCTCTTATGATGACAATGGTCTAACTTAGCTATATCAAAAATAAACTATCGATGTTCTATTATATGATGTTCTTTTTATAACTTTAAATAATATATCATTTTATTAGCTACCATTTATTAATCCAGAAAATTATATGACAATTTATAAATTGTTGGGATCCAAGAAAATTAAGAGGGGGGGTGAATCAGTATTCTGTCAGTATGAACAATTTTTATCCTTTTATACCATACACATATAAACCGGTAAACAAATAAACATATAACAAGAAGAAAATAAACCATACCCATAAATGAACACCATAACACACAGAGTTTATATGTGGAAAACCTCAAAGAGGAAAAACCAAGGTGGGATTTGTGACCCACAATATCAGTTCACTGGCCATATGAAAATATATTACATATAATAGGGGCCTGCACATGCAGGAAGGTACACTGCCTAGAGAATACTGCTCATCACTAAAATGCCTCACTGACTACAAGCTTTCTGCTAAATTAAATTACTGAAAATGAACTCAAGAATGCATCTACTATGCTAAATAGAGTTTCATTTCTAGCTCTGCTCTGTATTGGTTCATAAACCCTGAACTACTATCGGTATCTCTTCTCCTCCAAGAATGCTTTCCAAGCTATCTATAGATCATTACATGATATAATATTCGCATACAAAATGATCTTCATACATATATTTCACATTATACATTTTTTCTATATTCTCCTATATCCACACATTTCATATATCTCAAAATAACCTAGCAAACTGACCTATATACCCATTACAAATAATATGTCTTATGTTGACTTACAATATATTTACAAAAGATATTCAATGTTGAACTTGACAATAATTACAAAATTATTTATTAAGTAAATCCTCCTTGATCTCGGCTTCCAATGAAGTATTGATGTCGGTGTCAATGCTGGTGTAGCCCTGAATGCCCCAAAGATGGTATCTGCCAGTATATGCCTTCCATCTGATCTTGTTGCCATTAATGACAACAAAATGAATTTGATGAGTGTCAATTGACAACAATCTTCCCCTTTGGCTTTGATGGCAACACTCATGTGAAAAATGGATTCCCTATCGGTATGCTCTCCCTGAGCAATGCATTCCATCTGATATCCTGATACCCTTCCCATATGTTTTTATCTAGTATTCTTTGATATTTTTTAAATATATGCATACTCCCCCTTTGACATTAATGCCAAAGACCGATGAAAGAATTGAAAGAATTTTAGAACAAAAGAATAAATGAATATTGTTAGTTTCACTGGAGCTTAATCATCTTCAAGAATTATGGGTATGCCTTTTGCAATAACTGAAGATATGTATCCCAGCTAGTTTTGAAAGTATCAAAAATGGATGCTAGTCCATTTAGTAAGTGGGCATGTGTTTCCTTCTCTTGGACATTTGCCGGTGTGGTTTTAGCTATCATGTCCATGCACTCTCTCTTATGAACACCCAATGAATCTAATCTAGGACTTACCAATCCTCTTAGACTTCTTTCTCTTTGCATGATTTTATCTCTCTCCTTCTCAAAAGAAAAAAATTGGTTCTCCAAGGATAAAATTTGTCAATCCATCAAAAGAATTAGCAATTTTAGCTATCTTATCATATAACTCCTATAATCTGCTATCTACATTAGCCGTAAGAATTTCTATGTTACAACACACTTTGTAGATATTTGCACATTATTTTAAACAAATCTCAATAGGAATAAGTTTGTCCTCAATTTTCTTCTTCTCTGCTTCTATAATCTTATCAAAAGCTATTCTTTTAGATGCTGTGAATTTATCCAAAGCTTGTCGGTCTACAATCTACCTCAGAGATTGAAAATTGTTAGAGATATGCTCTGTTAGAGTCTTGAGCTTGCTGGAATGGCTTTCTCCATCTTCAATCTGATAGCCATGTATTAATCTGTGCAACACTGTGACCAATTGATCAATTATTCCTTTATCTGTAGTACCTTCCTTCAGTAATTTCTGAGTAGCCATCATCATCAATTCAGTTGGACTCAATTCAAAGACTAATTTCTTCTCAACCTAAGAAGTGTCAATTGCCAAAACCTTTGCTGGGGAATCAATTTTAATTGCTAGTATGGACTCAATTGCTTTTACCTTGTCCATCTCAACCTCTTTTGCATTGGTGGCTTCACCACTTGGTGTAGTGTCAGTTATTGTCAGTGGAGTATTATCCACAATATTTATAGTGTCATGTACATTGCCTTGCTCAAAAATGGTTTGTGCCGGTATAGACTATACACTATCCTTAACTTCTGATTGTGTCCGAATATCTATAGTTACTGCCAGTTGTGTCAAAATTGGAGTCAAACTGCCCAAAATACCTTTCCCCTTTGATTTTTCAGGAATGGTGGAAGTTGTTGCCCTTGCAAATTCTGTTTGAGATGTGAGAAAATCTGGGTTTTTCTAAAAGAATTTGGTCCATCCCTTACTAGTCTCATTTATCACCTCATTTACTCTCCCCATCATAAGGCTTATCTATTGGGGTTTACTACTGAAAACTGTCCTATTTGTAGTATCTATGCATCTTTTCATTTCTTCATTATTTAGAGCACCACACATTTTCAAAAGTGCTACTTCCTTAATCTCCCCATCTCTCTTGATAGAGTCAAGTCTTCTAGCCTCAAGTTTATTATACAAGAATAAAGGTATCTCCTTCAAAATTTCAACTAAGACTTTCTTATAAATGTCTATATACAACAAAATAGCCTCTTCTAATCCATTTTTCTCATTCTCTTCTAAATCTTCATAATACTTTGATACATTTTTTAATATTCCATCTTTTGTAATTTCATTAATAATCTTAGCACAGGTCATTGTGGTCTTATCAGTTTCAATATCATCACCTTTCTTCTTTTTGCTTGTGGTTGCTGGTGTGACTGGTTTCCACTTTTGCATAGGCTTCCTTGCTGGTGGTGGAGGTGCAATAGGCTTAGTTGCCTTTCTAACAAGTCTCCTCCTAGGCTCTACCTTCTTTTGCTCTACCAGTGGTTGTACCACATTCTTCCTTTGTACCCTTCTGAAAGCCAGAGGTTCACTATGCTCAGAATCAAAATCAGAAGTGATAGGGGAAATGTGAACTTCTGGCTTCTTCACTTCTATAGTACCAACCTATGTTGGTTTAGCTGCTTGTTTGGATCTTGAACCCAGTTGAGTGTCTATCTTATAAATTACATCTTGTACATATGCAAACAACTTTTCTATTTTCTTCTCTCTTCTCTTCCTATTAAAACTGGTTTTCACTTCAAGAGCCTTCTCTCCTATTGTACCAAAATGCTCTCTTTTATCATCTAATGGAGCATATAACAACATATTTGCATAGAGTTAAAAAATGCTATCATCCACCTCATATCCAAGCTCTGTCACCCATATTGTCCTTAGTTCAACAGCTTCCATAAGAGTTTCATCAGTTTTTACCATAAAATAGATATCAGTGGAATACTTCTCCACAATGTTCTTTGATATTCTCTCCCTTTGCCTCAAGTGTTTCTTGAAATATCTTGAAATACCCCCAAAGTTTCTCATCTTTGTCGGTACCAATACCGGTAATTGCTTCCTTGATCTACATACCTACCAGTATGTCATGAACCTAATGCTTCTTCCCTAGACTCGGTAGCTAATTTAGGAAGTAAAGCATTAAACAAACAATCAAATTTCCATATCTAAAAGTGCCTTTCTTGATTCCTTTGATCTCACCAAGGTTCAACATCAATTCACTCCTCATCCATTCACATAAATCATACTTTACATTATTTCTTAGAACCTAGTATGTAGCATGAATGCATGAACTAGCAACAGAATTGAATCGGTTGGATTCAGTTACCTTGTAACCTATTATCATTCTTGTAAATTTTACATCAGTGTTGGTGATTGTTCTTATCCTCAGTGATCTGCTATCAGACGTTGCACTAGTGAGTTTTTCGACCTCATTGTTGGAAACTTTCTTGTCGGGTTCTTGTCCAACTTTGGGTAAGTCGATGACTGCTTGAATAGCCTCCTTCATGATCATGTAAGGCCTATCTAGCCAAATAAATTCATTGTAAACCCTACCTAGAACATATCTGATAACCTCATCTTTGAATTCTAGTATGTACAGAACACCGGTTAACCCTAGATCCTTAATTTCTTTGTATTCCAGTTTGATGGTTCTGGAGTCTCCCAGTATCATGGATTGATACATGCTTTTGATGTCCTCTATGCTCAAATCCTCCAGGGTGCAGTGAATGTATTCCCTCACATCTTCAACATACATTACGTCATCATGAACCCTCGAAAACGCTCCCGCAGAGTCTTCCTTTTTAGCAATTTTGGGAACCTCCTTAAATACTGGTCTTAACATATCCTTGACTTTGAAAATGGTGGGATTTGCAATGAAAGTAGGAGCTAAAGATCCAGATGCCATTGCCAAAAATACCTGAAAGTGAATGCCGGTGGAAGATTGAGAGCTTCAAATAACTTCTTGAAATCCTTTCACAATGCTTTTGCTCGCTCTTAACTCTCCTTTTCTTTTCTCTGAATGCTTGAATACTTGGTGAGTGAAAATTATTTCACTTACCCCCTTTTATCAACAAATAAAACCCTAGCTCTCTATAATAAATGCTTTGCCAACAACCCTACAGATGTTGGTTTCACAGTCATGTGCTGGGTGAACCTTCATCAATGATGAACACAACTCTCCATATCTCTTCTAGATCTACTTAGATCTCTTCCAAGGTAATATGCAAAATTTATCAATGACTTTGCCAACCCCTAAGGCTTATGCCTCAGTTACCGGTGGAATTTCCTACTTGTGGAGGAAAACCCTGTTCTACTGGTGGAGTTACCAGTGTAGATCCATCTCCACTTGGTTCTTCAGATTTTCTAACCCATCTCTTGGTGTGATCTTGTTGTATTTCATCTACCTTCTTCTTTCCTTTCTCATTATCTTGATCATTATTAACCGATTGAGTCTTGCTTCTGCAATACTTAGAAATATGACCTATTTTGTTGCATGCATAACATGTAACATTGTTCTTCTAAATTTCTTTGACATATCTGGTATCATTTCTTGACCTACAATGATTAGCAAAATGTCCAAACTTTCCACATGAATGACATTTAACATTCATTCTGTAATCTTCTGATCTATGACCATATTTCTTGCAATTTGTGCATTGAACAGGAACAAAATTGTAGTTTTGATTTGATTTATTTCTACATTGTTTAGACATATGCCCAAATTTGTTGCAAACAAAACATCTACCATTTAATTTATATGCATTAGATTTCCTTACTGGTTTCCTCTGTTCTGATGAGTTCTACATACCGGTTGTCTGATCTTCATTTACAGTACAAGAGCTTTCACCTTGTACAAATCCAAGTCCTCTAGAATCATCAATTTGTCTTTGTCTTTTCAATAAGTCATCCAACTATGCAGCATTGATCCTAACATTTTCTTTATACTCACTTGCAGTAGTCAGATCATCTATCAGAGTAGTTATTTGTCTTTCAAGTTATTGTTCATTGTTCCGGGAGTGTGCCAAATTAGTTCTCAAAAAATTATTCTCATGAGTCAATCTTCCATATTCATCAAATTTGATCTTCAAAGATATAACAAGATTATCTTCCTTCTTCTTTCTATCCTCAATATCTTTTGATAACCTCATAGTCAGATCTTGCATTTCATTCTTGATGAGCATGTTTGTTTGACTTAGTTTCTGACATTGTTGCTTAAGAGCATTCTTCTCCTCATCATCCAGTTTTTGCAAAAGTTCTTTTCTCTTGGCTTGAGCAGATGATAACCTTTCTTGCAGGATAAGAATGAATTCATTTATAGAATTCAATTCTTCTTGCAATTTCAAGCTCTTCATCCTTTCAGCATCATAATTCTCAAGAGCCATCTCAAGTTGCTTCTCCATAGCCATCTTCAAAGATTCTGGTTTTAGGATCTTCCTCAAGTTGTTAAACTTCTTCCGAGGTACCAAGCTCTGATACCAATTGTTGGGATCCAAGAACACTGAGAGGGTGGGGGGTGATTCAATATTCTGCTGGTATGAATAGTTTTAATCCTTTTATACCATACACATATAAATCAGTAAACAAATAAACATATAACAAGAAGAAAATAAACCATCCCCATAAATGAAAACCATAACACACAGTTTATATGTAGAAAACCTCAAGGAGGAAAAACCATGGTGGGATTTGTGACCCACAATATAAGTTCCCTAGCCATATGAAAAGATATTACATATAACAGGGGCCTGCACATGTAGGAAGGCACACTGCCTAGAGCATACTGCTCATCACTAAAGAGCCTCACTAACTACAAGCTTTATGCTAAAGTAAATTACTAAAAATGAACTCAAGAATGCATATGCTATGCCAAACAAAGTTCCGGTTTTGGCTCTACTCTGTACTGATTCATAAACCCTGAACTAATACCGATATCTCTTATCCTCCAAGAATTATTTCCAAGCTATCTACAGATCATTTCATGATATAATATTCGCATACAAAATGATCTTCATACATATATTTCACATTATACAATTTTTCTATATTCTCCTATATCCACACATTTCATATATCTCAAAATAACCTAGCAGACTGACCTATATACCCATTACAAATAATATGCCTTATGTCAGCTTATAGTACATTTACAAAATATATTCAATGTCAACCTTGACAATAATTACAAAATGATTTATTAAGTAAATCCTCCTTGATGTCGGCTTCCAATGAAGTATTGATGTCGGTCTCGGTGCCAATGTAGACTTGAATGCTCCAAAGTCAATATCTGTTGGTATATGCCTTCCATCTGATCTTGTTGCCATCAATGACAACATAATGAATCCGATGAGTGTCAATTTCCAACATAAACAGTTATGGGAAGTCTCCTCCAATATATCTTATTTTTGTTTGCATATAGATGAGGTGATAAGAAGATTGACAAGGTGGTCAGTATTATTTTTTCTTATAAACAAGATAAGATATAAAGTAGAATGTTTGAAGAAGATGAACTTATTGGTTTCATTAGATCATGTGGATGTATTGGTTGGATAATCTTTATGAGTCATATGGTGTCCTAAGGGGTCATATGGCATTCTATGATCCCTTAAGACATCATATGACCCATTAGGACTCCATATGGTGTCATTATAGGTTGTATGGTGTTGTTATGGATCGTATGGTGTTCTATGACCCCTTAGGTGTCATTAGAGGTCATATTGTTTTCTAAGAGGTCATATGGTGTCCTATGACCCCTTAGGACACCATATAACCCCTTAAAATGCCATACGGCCCATAATGCCACCATATGGTGTCCTAAGGGTCCATTGGATACCATATGACCCCTTAGGACACCATACGACCCATAACAACACCATATGGTGTCCTAAAGGGTCATATGGTGTTCTATGACCCCTTAGGATAATATTTGGTATCGTTATAAGTCCTATGTGTCTGCACTTCTATCACTGTGTTATACATAGAAGTAAGCAAATTTTTTGTTTTTGCATGATTTCAAATGATTGAATTGTTGTTCTTATTTATTTTGTCAAGATTCTTATTGTAGACACCCAAAAATGGTCAAACGCTTGTGAGGTCATACTTTAACATTTGCGCATTGCCTCATTTTAGGTTTTTGCGTTGCATTAACATTTCTCCTATGTCACGCATTTGGTCTTTATCATTTGCGAGCATCGAGTCATTCTTCTACATTCTTCAATCATTTCATCCTCGAATTTGGTCTTGTCGACAACATTATCCAGTCATGATTTTGATCGATTTTACTCTGTCGCATCAATGTGCGTATTCATTTGTCATCAATCATTGTTCTCTTATCAATCTTATCATCAATCTTATAATTTTGGACATCATCAATCCTAATTAGGGTTTTGTCCTCTTTTCAATCTTGTCGATTTATCATCAATCCTTCAATCTTGTCATTTTAACGATCGATTTGTCATCGATCGTTGTCATGTTCAATCTTGTCATCTTGCGATCAATTTGTCATTGATCGTGGTCATTATCAATCTTGTCATTTTGGCGATCGATTTTTCATCGATCGTGGTCATTATCTTGTCATCTTGCAATCTATTTTGTTGTCGATCCTTGTCCACTTGTCAATTTTGTCATTTTGCGACCGATTTGTCATCGATCGTTGTCTGTCTCAATTATGTCAATTTGGATCAATTTGTCATTGTTCCTCGTCAATTGGCGCATTTTCTCAAATCAAATCATTTTGTCGCATTGGTCATTTATCAATTCAAAATCATGACATTAATTATCTTCAATCAAGACCTAATTGTCATTTTCGCATTTCTAATTTGTCTTCTAGGGTTTCATGATTTATTCATTTAACCTAATGTGTCATTTCTTCCTTTAGGATTAAATAAATTACTTATTTATCCTAAGTCTTCTCATTACAATTAAATCTTTATTTAATTGGCTAATTATTCTTCCTCTTGTAAATTAATTAATAAATGACAAATTGTTAATTAATTTACCTAATTTCTTCTAGTTCCTAATTTCCTATTTTTCTATCAATTTCTAATTCCTAATTTTCATCAATTTCAATTTTCTAATTTCTCAAATTTCTAATTTCTTTTCCCTCCTATTTCATCTCCTATTTCCATGGGAATGGCATGTCAATTTGTCATAAATTGTCATAATTGACAATCAATCAATTTTGACATAGAATGTGTCATAATTTGTCATCAAATTGTCAATCAATCAAATTGTGCATGGAAAGTGCATAATTTGTCATAATTTGTCATATTGATTTGCAATTTCCATTTGAGTTGCATCATGCCAATCTTGTCATTTATCCAATTTCTCTATAAATTGGATGATTTTCAATCAAACCTAGTCCGAATTTCTAAAAAACTACTGAACTTTCGTTTCTAGTACTCTTGAGCTTTTTGCTTTCAATTGTGTGAGCACTTGTAGGTGAGATCCACAAACCCATTGAAGAGGAAAGAACAAAAATGGAGCCACATGGAAGAAGCATATGGTTTGCATGACATTTTCTTTTAAATGCTTTGTTTTCATACCTTCATTGAATGTGCTTTGGAATTAGGTTCATTTCAATGACTGTTCTTTTGATTGAATTATCATATCTTGTGTTTTGATTGATTCTACTTATCTTTTGATGAATCCTAATTTATACGCTACATTAATTGGTGAACCCGACGTGAATACTAACCTTCTAACCATCTTACTGTGTTTTGGAGTGCTTCTAAGTTGATTTGCAAGTCAAAAACTCAAAAACAGAGCCGTGCAGTGCATTCTGGACACATCCTGCGCCTGTGTGAAGCATTTTGCACCTGTGTTGAAGCATCTTGCGCTTGTGTTGAAAACTTCTGCGCTTGTGTTTGACATCCTGCGCTTGTGTCCTAGCTTCTGTGCCTGTGTCAAGTCTAGAACAGAGGTGAAAAATGCAGTTTTTACTTGAAAAATTTTATATGTTTTAGTAAATTGCAATTTTGAGGGTCTTCGGTGCATTTGTGGACAAATATGGTGCCCGGAAAAATGATGAGATATCATTGATGTTTCTGAAATTTGGTTCTAGATTATTTGAATACCTTTCCAATGCATCAAACGGTTTGTAATTCGGAGCTAGGATGAGAAAGTTATGCCTTCTCAAAGTGGACTGAAATTTTATATTTAGTTTTCATAAATCAGATCATCTGTGCTTTGGATTTTGGTACTGATTATTTGTGCAGGATCTTGGCATACGCATGGCAAAGACTAAAAATCAAACTACTAACATGTGTTATGCAGATTCGATGGTCAAAGACAACAAATCAAACTTCCGACATGTGTTTTGCAGGTTGCCTTGGAGAAACAACCAAATTGTGTGTTTGAGATTTTTAATTAGGCACTTAGTGATTTATAAATAGGTGGAAATGAACCTTTGTTTGCTTTGTTTGTTAAGTATGACATTGGAGTAGGAGAGTATGCTCTCATCCTTCAAAGGGTGATCAGAAATCCAGATCTTCGATACCATGCTTGTGTTGTTGATTGTTTGTCTCCATTAGAGGGCCTGCCTTCCCGACCACTTTGCTTTAGCAAGCGAGTGATAATCGTGAGAAGGGGACGACCCAAAGTGAGTATGGCTAGAATTCCTTGGCATTATAACTCACTATAAACAAATACCTGATGAGCGAAAGCTTTGAAGGAAGTGTTATGTGGGAATTGTAGTTACTTGGGAAGTGATGACCCTTGAACTCTTTCTCATATCAACATCTAAGTAGGGCCTCTTGGTCTAAATCGTGCTTGCGCGACTACATTTGTTTGGTATCTTGATGGGCTTAATGTCTCAATCATGCTTGCATGACATCAAGGAGTAATGCTTAACAGAAATCCTTACTACATACCTTGTTTTTAGAAGCCAAAAACCCTTCTAGTTGCTTGAGAAGGACAAATTCGGATACTTGGAAGAGATACTAAGTTCACCATGGGGAGATTCCATGGGAACTGATGCTTGGCTGCCCTGAGAAGTGAGTGCCGTGGAGGGGAGCCCGTGGGGTCAAGCATCTATGTATTCTCCTTGAATCCCATAATGAGTCTACCTCTCAAGTACCTAATGTCTTTGCCTACCCTAAGGAATGTGGAAATGAGCATGATTGCCTTGAGTCTAAGTTGCAATATCTTGTATTCTTTGATTGTCAAAAGTTGAATACCATTTCAAGAGCGAACACATTGATATAACATAAGATTAAACACCAAAGATATTCATCCAACAAAAGTTCAACAAGATTCAAAGATCATATTCCTAAAGCATGGTTATCCAACATTGTTCAAAAACTTGTCTCAACATTTATGTCACTTACATTTAGGTTCATCCTAGTTTGCATTTAGCAAAGTCATTATCAAGTATCAAGGTTAGGTTTCATCTAAGTTATACTCTTTTGCATATCAATAAAAGTCATCCATTTGCATATGTCCTCTTGCATTAAAGTCATACCATTGTCATACATTTGCATTTGCATATCCCAAGTCTTTTCATTAAGCCTAAGTCATTGTCATATCATATTAAGATCATTTGCATATTAATTGTCCTTTTGCATATAGTGTCAAAACTAGGTTTTGTCATACTTGAGTAATCCAAATCTTTGATAAACCCTAAGTCATTGTTAAGAAGTCTAGACCTTATCAAATCTTTTGTCCTTTTGTCATCAATATCATTTCATCAAACCTAGCTTAGTATCCAAGCATATAGGGGAGACATTGTCATCTTGTCCTTTGTCAATTAAGTCCTTTTGTCCTTTGAGGTCTAGACGTCATTTCAATCTCCTAAGGGTCTCTTTTTAGATTTGCATTCAAAAGTTTGTCAAAATCTTCAAAAACACCAAAAACACAGATTGCATTTTCATTTATTTAGTTTGCATTTAGTTGCATATCATATATTATCCTTGAAAAAATTCCAAAAATATTGCATTTGCATAGTGACATGTCTATTGAAACAAAGTTCCAAGCACCAATGATGCAACAAAGTTTGACATATCAACCAACAATGCAATCACAATTCTATCCAACCCAACAACAAAGCAACATTGGTCAAACTTATCATGATGATATAAATGTCCAAATACAAAAACTAGAGGAGAAACTAGCTCAAGAACAAGAGATTTTCGAACAAAAAGTGATAAACAGTGAGAAGATAAGATCTCAAATGTCCAAAATGTTTCAAAAATTTCCAGGTCAAAATCCAAATTTTGAGCCAATTAATGTAAGATCTCTTCTTGAACGATCAGACATACCAGCTCTCCTCTCCCAAATAGAGATGATGAAACAATTACAAGAGAGGAGACAACATCAATTTCAACATTATGTGCCTCCACAACAAGAACAAGAAGGTGTTTACTATCAATCATATTTTCAACCATCACAACCAATGACACAACCAATTGTTCAACATATGCAACCAACACAATCAATGGTTCAATTTCAACAATATGTCCAACCAACTATACAATGTCAACAAATGGTTCAACCAATGGTGGAATATCAATGTCAACAACCACAATCACCAATTCAAAAACAAAACTTGCAACATGCACCAAGCCGAATTTTGAACATGTCAAACCAAAATGATCAACATCTAGTTCAATATCAGAAAATGACATCAAATCAAAAACAGGTTCAAGTTCAATCAACATATCAATGTCAACAACTGCCACAAAACATTCAAAAACAAAGGTTGCAACACACACCAACCCAAGTTTCAAACATGTCAAACCAATCTGATCAACATCAAGTCCAATATCAAAACATGACATCAAATCAAAAACAAGTTCAAATTCCAAGTCCAATCATGTCAAAACCTAAAAAGAAGGGTGGCCTTATTGCAATGCTCTTAAGGAAAAAACTAAGTGAGTCTTTTGAGGAAGATAAAGATAATACACTTATGTCTAGCAATGCCTCATCCCCCCGCAAGAAAATTGACTCTCCAGTGGCATCTATCCCTACACCTTTAAAAGTTTCACAAGAACCTTCCATATTGTCCTCATTAAACAATACACCCAAGGCTGCAATTATCCAAGAGCTATCCATAATTGATTGCCAAGATAATCCAATTCATGATGCACATCCTTGTCATGTTTCAGAAATACAAGACCCAATGCCACCATGCACTTTATTTCCATTACCTGTTTTAGAGGACCCCATCCGAAGTCCCTCTTCCTCATGTTCAAGCATTGATTCCTTGCCAGAATCCATCGCAAATGTTCAAAGTGCATCCCCTTCATGCCAGCATTGATTCCTTGTCAGAATCCTCCATGCATATCCAAAGTCCAACCTCATGTCAAGAGGATAATTTAGAGCATGAAGAAATGAGTCCTAAAGCAAATCAAGATCAAGATCCTAAAACCTTATCACCCCATCCAATTGTTGACCAAGATCCCATTTCCCCAGACACTCATAATGATTCCCCTATTCTTGTACATCCTATCCAAAGTCCTATTGGCACTCCATTCCTCAAGCAAGATCAAGATATCTTAGTTCATCCAATCCCAAATGATCCCCTTCCATTTCATGAACACAATGTCCTTTCAAATCCCATTGACATTCCACTTCCTAAGAAAGATCAAGATATCCCTTCCATTCTTTCCGATGATCCCATTGAAAGTCAAGAGCAAAGCACCTTTAAAGAGGATTCCAATGATCTTCCTCCTTGTCAAGATCAAATTATTCCTTCAGATCCTCCACAAGATCCTTTTGTTCCTCCATCTCCATGTCCTAATCCCGCATATCCACTCCAAGATTGCATTTCTTTTGACGATCCCATTATTTCTTCCATTCCATCTCTTGAAGATCCTATCATTGAACCATGTCCACTACACAACCCTAGTCCCCCTCATGATCCTAATCCCCCTCATGATTCTAACGTGTCAGTGCAAGATGTTCATGAACCCTCGACATGCATAATGGGTTCTTCCACTTTGGTCCAATCCGATCCACTTCAAGATCTCCTTATTTCTCTCATATCACATCCACCTCATAATGGACTCTCATCTTCTTCCCAAAGAAAAGAGTATCCTATTAGTCAAAATATTGATAAAGGCAAAGGGGTAGATCTCCATAAGCAAGAATCCCTTCATGTGAAAGAATATACTAATGGTCATGGCTACAAAGCTCACACTCAAGGCATTGGTATCCCTTCAAAGTCAAAATCCAAATGTCCACCTTCCCCATCATCACTTCCATCCATTCTAGGTCCCTATATCCCTCCATCTCCTATGCAACGTCAACAAAGGCACACATCCTTGAGTAAATTTCATCCATCCCACATGTCTCCATATCATTCCTATCCACACCGACATTCATTCCCTCTTCTAAGCAATTTGGATGCCAAGTATAAGCATCATAAGTCTAGCAATCCACACGTATTCAAGGATCAACATGTCCAATATAATTGACATGTCAAAGCTAAGAACAATATGATCTATAAAGAAAAAGAAAAATACAAAAGGCCACAAAGGCCCACTGAGCAAAATAAAGCAAATTCAAAATCTATATGGGTTCCTAAATCCCTTGTGCAGGCAATGCACTCCAAGGAACCACAAAAGCATGAAAAATAAAAAACCATGTGGATCCCCAAGAAGCTCCTTGAAGCACAAAGAGAAACATCAAACTTGGCATCCAAAATTGCTATTCCTCCATCCAGACCTTCCAAGTCTATTCCTCCATCACATTCTTCATCCGTTTTGGGCCCTTATGTCCCAAAATCCATAGCCTTTCCTCCACCCAAATCTCAATATCCAAAATCCATTTTTCCTCTATCAATCCATCACCCATCAAGGTGTGTGCCAATGTTGATCTTGCCTTCATTTTCATCCAATAAAGCCCAATTCTTCCAATACCCTATCCATTATCCAATGCATATTTTCCATCCTTCCATCCCTCTGGTCCAATCCTTTGCATAAATCCTTGCCTTAGTTTCATCTCATTTTCCATGTCCTTATCCTATCAACGTCTTTGAGCATACTTTTAAAGGTCATGGTCCATTCTTTTCAAGGCTACTATCCAAATAAAAAGACGCTTGAGTCCTTCTTCCATCCCCTATCATGTGTCCATCTTCTTCTGAAAAAGACAAAATACAAAAAAAGAAAAAAAGTGACAAAAAAAAAAAAAAGACAAAAAAAAAAAGAAAGAAAAAAGCAAAAAAATAATTCGTTCACTGGTGAAAACCTGGCAAACAGGCGCCTTGGGCAAGTACCATGATGAAAACCTGGCAAACAGGCGTCATGCGTAATTTATGAACTTCTTGCACACTACACTTGGGGGCAGGTTTCCTCCTTCATATCCTATTGCCCTTCATTATCCTATCATATCATGTCGTACCCTTCCATTATCCTATTGTCCCTCATGTCCATTTTCCCTTTCCCCATTTGATCTTGACAAGGCTGACGGTCTTCATGAGCATCATGTATCTTGTTTGCAGCTTTCGGTCCATCATAGCTTTTGGTCATTTATCCATTTGCTTATTTCAACCTTTCATCCATATTCCCTATCTTATTGCGATTTTCTGCCACTATCCCTTAGCCAATCCCGACCTTCAGTCCATGTCCCTTATCCATTTTTGGTCTTGCTTATCCTATCCATATCTTATCACTATCCATACACTCTGTTTCATTCCTTGATCTTGATCTGACATAAGGACATAAAATTTAAACATGGTTTCACAAACCTCTTGACATGTCCCTCATGCCATGTTCCTGCTTTACATTGTCATATCCAGTCTCTTGTACCATCACACAATAGCTCTTGGAAATTGCATCTGCATTGTCTCCATAATAAAAGGCCTTTGTCTTCCTTCTATCCGCCAACATTTCAGCAAGCCTATTTATTCACCTGTCATATTCCTTACCTTGCTAGACACTGGGGGCAAAATTTGAAGAAAGTCTTAAAAATTGAAAAATGTCATGAAAAAGTCTTAAAAAAAATTGAAAAAAGTCCTGAAGAAAGTCTTAAAAATTGAAAAATGTCATGAAAAAATCTCATAAAAATTGAAAAATGTCATAAAAAAAAGTCATAAAAATCCAAAAAAGTCCTGAAAAAAATTCAAAAAAATTGAAAATTGTCCTGAAAAAATCCATAAAAATCGAATAATGTCCTGAAAAAATCCATAAAAATCGAATAAAGTCCTGAAAAAATCTCTAAAAAAAAAAAAATCATATAAAGTCCTGAAAAAAAAAGAACAAAAAAAATTGTAAAAACTCGAAAAGCAAAACAAAAACAAAAACACGCATTTTTGCAATAAAGTATTCCCTTTGTGCATCCACAGATCATTGAGCATTCATCCAACGACACTCGCAATCAAACATTGTGCTTTAATGAAATCACGCATTACCAGATGAACTTTTTCAACTCAAACCAAGCATTCAAACTGATCCAAATTGTCTTATCAATCGAATATCCGCATTAAAAAATCATTTGTCCTTGTCACATTATCATGGGTCTTATACAGGGTGTGGTATACTCGAAACCAGACTGTGTCTTGTCTTAGACGGGGTACCACATTTCCTGAAACCAGATAGCATGATCGTCCTATCAGCACATTCAACTTTTGACAATGAAGATCAAGATGTTTGTTTGTTTGTTTGAATTTGCGCATCTTATCTTTTTATTGATTTATCTTCGATCATGTTCCTATGTTGCTCGATGATGTCACTGAGTGATTTAGAGTGACCGGGATGGCTCATGATCCTTTTCTTTTTTGATTGTGATTGTCGTTTGTTTATGCTGTGTCTGTCTTATGCAAATCGGGTTGCATTTCAGCTCTGGCCTTCAATGCCATGATGCTATGCATCCATTTTGCTAAATAAAAATAAAGGTTCTCACCTACAAAGTGCATTACTGAAAGCAAGTTTTCATCATCTCTAACTGTCTTCTATCTCATTTCTTACTAACACTTCTTCCGTCCGGTCGGATAGTCAGTTCGGTCTAGTGCTCCGATATCCACGAACATATGCTACATCCTGCATTCATTTCGTTAGTACATTTGCATTCCATCACGTATATTACATCAAGCATTTTTATCCATTTCATTTCATAAATGCATCAAAAAAAAAAAACAAAAAAAAAAAACATAAAAATCCATCCATACATGTTCATAAACAAGTGCATAAGTCATCCATACATGCAAATAAACCTCAGTCATAACATATAGCATCCAATCATATCGATGCATTTCATATCACATATCATAATAATATCGGAGTACAAAATCGGACTGTCTGTCCTCAGTATGGCCTGCAGGCTGACTACAACATATCAAACTACATATGTCCACTGTCTGTCATACGGAGCACGTGCCTCTGTCACTGGGTGTTCCCTCTATCCTCCTCATCCCCGCAATGTCCCGCAAATGAATCAAAATTCATGAAATTCAAAACATGGGTTTTCGAGATACATACCACTGCTCCTGCATCCTCCAGTCGTCTGAATGTGCGTACACGTTCCCCAAGGTGATCCGCTATTGGAAGGTTCGCCATCTGTCTGCAAGTGTCTTTGTCCAGAGCAACAAATCCTCTTCTTTAGCTAGTGCAAATGAGTCATTTTCACCCTCTTGGTCCCATTTATAGCTCTTTGTCATTGCATAGATGGACGTGCATCTTCTCCATCTTATGTTGGTCGCAGTCTTGTGCACCTTAAATTGCTTGTCTGTCACGCATCCGATCTCCGATTGTCAATCCGTTCGATCCTATCATTTTTATCGATCAATTGGCCTCTTTTCCGCATGTTTCTGGCCAATTCCTCGAGGGGGCATGCATATGTCATTATCATTGTCTGGGGCATTTTAGTTATTGTTCTTTGAAACAACGCTTAAAATCGCATTGTCTCAAAGAGGGGCAAAATGTAGACACCCAAAAATGGTCAAACGCTTGCGAGGTCATACTTTAACATTTGCGCATTGCCTCATTTTAGGTTTTTGCATTGCATTAACATTTCTCCTATGTCATGCACTTGGTCTTTATCATTTGCGAGCATCGAGTCATTCTTCTACATTCTTCAATCATTTCATCCTCGAATTTGGTCTTGTCGACAACATTATCCAGTCATGATTTTGATCAATTTTACTCTATCGCATCAATGTGCGTATTCATTTGTCATCAATCATTGTTCTCTTATCAATCTTATCATCAATCTTATCATTTTGGACATCGTCAATCCTAATTAGGGTTTTGTCCTCTTTTCAATCTTGTCGATTTATCATCAATCCTTCAATCTTGTCATTTTAACGATCGATTTGTCATCGATCGTTGTCATGTTCAATCTTGTCATCTTGCGATCAATTTGTCATTGATCGTGGTCATTATCAATCTTGTCATTTTGGCGATCGATTTGTCATCGATCGTGGTCATTATCTTGTCATCTTGCAATCTATTTTGTTGTCGATCCTTGTCCACTTGTCAATTTTGTCATTTTGCGACCGATTTGTCATCGATCGTTGTCTGTCTCAATTATGTCAATTTGGATCAATTTGTCATTGTTCCTCGTCAATTGGCGCATTTTCTCAAATCAAATCATTTTGTCGCATTGTTCATTTATCAATTCAAAATCATGACATTAATTATCTTCAATCAAGACCTAATTGTCATTTTCGCATTTCTAATTTGTCTTCTAGGGTTTCATGATTTATTCATTTAACCTAATGTGTCATTTCTTCCTTTAGGATTAAATAAATTACTTATTTATCCTAAGTCTTCTCATTACAATTAAATATTTATTTAATTGGCTAATTATTCTTCCTCTTGTAAATTAATTAATAAATGACAAATTGTTAATTAATTTACCTAATTTCTTCTAGTTCCTAATTTCCTATTTTTCTATCAATTTCTAATTCCTAATTTTCATCAATTTCAATTTTCTAATTTCTCAAATTTCTAATTTCTTTTCCCTCCTATTTCATCTCCTATTTCCATGGGAATGGCATGTCAATTTGTCATAAATTGTCATAATTGACAATCAATCAATTTTGACATAGAATGTGTCATAATTTGTCATCAAATTGTCAATCAATCAAATTGTGCATAGAAAGTGCATAATTTGTCATAATTTGTCATATTGATTTGCAATTTCCATTTGAGTTGCATCATGCCAATCTTGTCATTTATCCAATTTCTCTATAAATTGGATGATTTTCAATCAAACCTAGTCCGAATTTCTAAAAAACTACTTGATGCTCTGCAAAAAGGATTAGAAAATCTGTTTGATGGCAACACACACAAGAGCACAAGAAACAAATGTTAGTGTTAGCAACAAAAGATTATCCTAAACAGGCATATCAAGAGAGATATTAAGCATGAAATAGAAAGCATATAAACATAGAATGAAATAGCTAATCAAGATGCTCATAGTTGCTCCTCCCTTGTTTTTCTCCTCTCCAAGTCCCAAATGAGTGTAGCTCTCAGCTTTTAGCACTAGCCATGGATGCCATATGGAGATTCAAGATGGTTGAATATGATAAGCAAATACTATGCAAGAGTAGATAGTGATGCTATGAAAAAGCTCTATGCTAATGCCAGTATAACAACAATACTCTAAAATGCTTCCTCCTTTTGCTTGAGGAGAAGGGTTCTATTTATAGAAGAAATAGGGAAATGAAGGGTTAAGATTGAGTGGTTTAATCAAGGGCCAAGTTTGAAAGTTGGGGATCCATGTGCACAATTGGCACCAATAAAATGGTGACAAGTTTCAACATAGGATTGGGTTGAGAGAAGAGGTTGGAGGCATTAAAGGCCTGAGAAGACTTCATGGTTATCTAGAAGGTAAGGGTCAAGTCTAAATTAAGATTACCCATTGGATTAAGAGTTAATCCAAGGATAAACCTTTGTGCAAATGTTTAAGAGATAATCATGGTCAAAGCATTAATGGCCTGATGAGACCTTTGGGTTGGGTAGAGGTTGAGTCAAAACAAATGTTTTAACCATGTGGGAGGGTTTGAGGTAACCATTAATGGTTATTGGAGACTTTGGGGATTAAGTGGTTGAAGGTTGAAAGCCTTCAATGGTTATCAAAGACTTTGAGCCATTTAGTGGTTGAAGGTTGGAAGCTTTCAAAGGTTATCCAAGACTTTGAGGGTTAATTTGTTGAACACACAAAGCATTAATTGCTTTTCAAAGACTTTGGAGTCTTTGAGAAGTGACTCCAATTTGCTTAGGAATGTGACAATATTTAGGGGATGGATTAGGCTAATTAGGAAGGGTTTAGAAGAATCTAGAAGGGGTTTAGGCATACAAGTGGATTTTGTAGGAAAATGCAAGTGGGAGAAATTTTGGTATTTTCAATTAAAATAAAATCATTTATTTCAATTAAATGGTGTAAGTTGAATTTGGATAAATATTTAAATAAATATTAATTTATTTAAATGAGAAAAAGAAGATAAAGCATTTAAAATGCTTGAAGACTTTGAGGGAAACCATTAAAGGCTTGAAGACTTTAAGGAAAACCATTAAAGTCTTAAGAAGACTATAGAAGGAAGCCATCAAGTTTGAAGACTTTAAAGCCATCAAGTTTGAATACTTTAAGGGAAACCATTAAAGGTTTCAAGTGGGTGAGGATAAATAGGATTTTAAATAAATAATTTATTTAAAATAGTTGTGCAACTTGCTTTTGTAGGAAAATACAAGTGGGTGGAGGATAAAGGTGATTTAAATAAATTATTTATTTAAAATAATTGTGCAACTTGCTTTTGTAGGAAAATACAAGTGGGTGGAGGATAAAGGTGATTTTAAATAAATGATTTATTTATTTAAATGTGAGAGGTGGGATTTTGGGGGTTTTAAATAAATATTAATTTATTTAAATGTGAGAGAATATTTAATTAAATAAATATGATTTATTTATTTAATTAATGGTCTGAATTTGGTTAAGTGAATTAAATCAAATAAATTGAATAATTTATTTAATTAATAGGAGAATGGGGTTAAGATGAATTAATTAAATATTAATTTAATTAATTATTAATTGATGGTTAAATAATCAAATAAATACTAAGTATTCATTTAATTAAGTGGACAGATTTATGTGACTACACTACTGAACTTTCATTTCTAGTACTCTTGAACTTTTTGCTTTCAATTGTGTGAGCACTTGTAGGTGAGATCCACAAACCCATTGAAGAGGAAAGAACAACAATGGAGCCGCATGGAAGAAGCATATGGTTTGCATGACATTTTCTTTTAAATGCTTTTTTTTCATACCTTCATTGAATGTGCTTTGGAATTAGGTTCATTTCAATGACTGTTCTTTTGATTGAATTATCATATCTTGTGTTTTGATTGATTCTACTTATCTTTTGATGAATCCTAATTTCTACGCTACACTTATGATTATTTAATAGTTTTGATTCAAAAAAAAAATGATAAGATGCATATTTATGGTTATTTGTTTGCTTATGAACTTTTGTTTACATATATATGTAATATGACTCTATTTAGGACAACCGATATCAACCATGGGAAAGAACAAGCAAGGAATGATGGAACAATGAGAGGTTGAAAAGGAAAGACAAAAGCAACATATGAAGAAATTATGTGACATAAGAACAATGGGAGAAGAAGGTATGTCATCCCCAACATCTCAATTTGATTTACCAAATGAACATAATGCACCTAATGCAATTGAAGAAGAGACATTTGATTTATCATATGAACCTAATGCAATTGAAGAAGAGACATTTGATTTACCATATGAACCTAATGCAATTGAAGAAGATACCACATTGAATAATCAATTAAATGATGAACATACACCTTCTCTATTTGATGAATTGAATGTACACAATGCACTGATGTTAAAACCACCTAGAATTATTTGTAGGAAACCAAAGTATCTAATTGACGTTGATGAGAATATATTGAAGCCAATGCCTGATAAAATGAATGAACGAACTTGTAGGAGAATGGTTAAAAGAATATGGCAAAACTATTTTGAAAACTTAAATAAAACCTCAAGATGTCAATTAATTGTTCAAATGATTAAAAATTTGAGTTTTAGAGAGACAATGAAAATTCTAGGCCTAAGATCATCTAAAAGTAATAGTGAAATAACTATTGTGAGAAATATATTTGATGCAGATCAAGCTATTGGTTCAAAATCATGTACTAAAGATTCTAATGCTATTCGATGTGTCATTACATCAACCATAATGAACAAGAAAATTAAAAAAGATTGTTTGATAAGCAAAACAAGTCATTAAACATTAGTAGAACAACATTAAGTAAATCATTACACAGGCGAGAAAAAATAGAGGAACCTAACAATAATTCTCTTTGGGCATTCTCGGGTAGACTACCACACAAAGACAAGGTTGTTGTTGATGCACTAAGAACATTAATTGAAAATTTTTGGCATAACAACACAAGAGTTTCGCCCAACCAAAGAGATGTTGTTAGAATGTGAATCAGGTCTACAAATTGTGAGCCACATGCTAAAAACTATTTGGATATGACTCAAACAAAATTTTATGAAAGATTCCTTGAAAAGTTTCCTCAAATAAGAATTTCTCAAAGATTTTTTGAAATGGCAAAACCTTTTTATATTAAGATTAATCATGTATGCACCACATGTTGTTGTAGGATGCATATTGAATTTTCCATGCACTATGATATTTTTTGTCATATTTGTTCTACTTTGCACACTAACGATGTTTTGTAGGAATGCAATATACAAGTACCTCCTAAGTCAGTAAGACAATTTATTTCAAGTGTGCTATGCAATAGACATGATGGTTGCATTTATTATAAGATGCCTTGTTTGGAAGGTTTTTGTGCTATATGTGGTGGTTTTCAACATTTACCATGATGTGTATATTTGGAGAGCACACATGAAACTAGTAGGAAACTAGTTTCTTTTGGAAAATACAAGACTATCACATATGGAGTTAAAGATGGAAAATATTTGAAGAGATGTGAGCTAGTGAAAAATGATATATGTGTACTTGAATTTATAAAAATGTTTCAAGAGAAACTAGTTATGAGTACATAATGCATACACATAGAGCTCAATGGTTAGATGATAAATTCAAGTTATGTAAGGACACATTTCCTCTTGGCACCATTGTCTCTATCGTTGATTTTGATGAAAATTATACACTACAACCTCAAAATGAAGTGCAATCTATGTATTATCATTCTACACAAGTTTTTATTTTTGTACACATAGCATTCATGCATGTAGATGATAGCACATAACAGGATAGAAAGGTTGTAAGAGAGTATCACTTCTACATAAGTGATGATCATACTCATTCATCGGAGTTTGTACAAGGATTGTTTAAATTTTTCTATGATAGTTTAAGGGAAAGGAACATATGATACAACTAACACTTAATATGGTCAAATCATTGCGCCGCACAATTCAAGAATGCAAGGATGCATATGACAAGTGGTGTACAAATTTTTTTGGAATTTCATTGAGGCTGGACATGGTAAGGGAGAGCACGATGGTGCCGGAGCATGTGTAAAAAGAGCCCTCACTAGATAATAATTGAACTATGAAGGTGGTGTTGAGTTGATAGATGCAGAAACAATTGTGCAATGGTGTAAGTCTATGATGGGTTTAGGTAATCCAGGTACATCAATGGCTCATAGATATTTTTGGTTGATCGTTGAATCTAACATTGAAAACTATCTATGTTGTTGTATAGTTGTAGGATTGAGTGGCATGCACTCATTTATGAGTTCAAATGCAAGTTTACTAGTCATTTATATGAGACAGATGGTATGTTTTTTCTCTTCATGCATGTATTATTTGTGGGAAGAATGTGAATCATAAGAGTGGGTTGAAAAATGGTCTTGTAGACCATTGGTTCCCATTGATACATATCAAATTCCCAAAGCACTACAATTGAGTCAGATGGAGATATCAGTGGATTTTGACCATGTATCCGACTTAGTGGATTCAGGTGATTTTTTGAGTTAATTTTTTTGCAAGTATTCTTTTTGGTTCATTTTGTTGTACACCACACTTTACTTTTGGTCTTAATTATCACTTTATAAAGTGTAGGTCATGTGTATGCAGTTGTTGCAAAAGAGAACAATGAAGAAGGAACAAATTACTATTTATGTTGTTGTGTTGAGACTAAAAGAAAATTGACAACTACAATCATTGACAGAGAGGGTATTGAGTACCCAATAGGGTCTATTGTCATGACAGGAGCATGGCTGAGGAGATACCCTATCAATAATTTTGATGTTTGGTTATTCGAGGACTTTGAAACACACAAACATATTCTTCATTTCTCTAACCTTGTTGTTGCAACAAGTATTCATTTGATGAAGTATCATGGTAGACTTCATAACAATATTTTATGGAAAGTTTGTGAATGTGACCATGAAGCAATAATTGACATAGTATGGGTTAGAGATGATCTTGAAGGCTCACTTGATTGATTCTATGGTTCAGAGTAGAATGATTTTGAGAATTTTGTATATATTGTCGATGAATTGTTCTATATTCATTTTTTGTATATATAAATGCCCATGAGATGATTTTTACATGTTTAGAGGCATGATTTTATATATTTAAATGGCAATGAGCTGATTTGTACATATGTAGATGCCAAATTTTGTATAAAATCCCATGAGATGATTTGTAAGATATTTTTTTGTATATTCAAATAGCCAAGAGCTGATTTGACCATATTTAGAGGCAAATTTTTGAATAATATGTGACAATGTTTTGTGACTATGTTTTGAGTTTATGTGATGTGATAAGGTCAATCATGACCATTCTTGATTCTTGTATAATCATGGAGAATTATTTTAGTCATTATCGAGTCATAGGAGTCATAGATTGAGTCTAGATACGATTTGAGCAAAAATTGTCAATATTGTCAAAAACGTTGTCAAGAAACTTGTACATCACATTGGTGGGGTATGACTCTCAACATTCTGGCACTTTGGGATGCACAAGAGGAGTATTCCTAGCATAAACTTGCCCACCCAGATGCACTCGTGATGTCAGTTTGTGCATACGACAAACCAAATCATTTCTAGCCTATCTTGCAACTAACGGTTTTTACAACAGGCGAAAAAATGCTACCAATTGAAAATGGCTCTGAGTCATCAAAAACCAAGATAGACCATTGTAGAGGAGCCTCACATGACCCCACATGTTCAAATGGATCAATCATATCTATCATGGATTGGAAGAAATAATCCATCAAAGTTTGACAATTTTTTGGACTCAAGGCACTTGAGAAATCACTTCGGTAGGGTATGACTCTTGACGTTCTGGCACTTTGGGATACATGAGAGAAGAATTCCTAGCATAAAAATTCCCATTAGGACATGCTTGTAACGTCGGTTTGTGCGCACGATGAACTGAATCAATTCTAGCCTATCTTGCAACTTTACATTACATGTAACTATGATTTTTTACAATAGGCAAAAAAATGCTACCAATTGAAAATGGCTTTGATTCATCAAAAAATGAGATAGGCCATTGTAGAGGAGCCTCACCTGACCCCACGGGTTCAAATGGATTGATCATATGTGTCCTGGATTGGAGGAAATAGTCCGTCGAGTTTTGACATTTTTTTGGACTTGAGGCACTTGAGAGATTGCGTCGATAGGGTATGACTCTCGATGTTTTGGTGCTTTGGGATGCACAAGAGGAGAATTCCTAGCATAAACCTTCCCACCTAGATGTTCTCATGACATCAGTTTGTGCACACGATGAGTCGAATCAATTCTAGCCTATCTTGCAACTTTGCATTGCATGTAACTGACAGTTTTTGTAGCAGGTAAATAAATGCTACCAATTGAAGATGGCTTCAAGTCATAAAAAAAATAAGATAGGTTGTTCTAGAGGAGCCTCACACGACCCCATAGGTTCAAACGGATTGATCATATGTGTCCTGGATTGGAAGAGATTCCATCAAAGTTTGACAATTGTTTGGACTTAGGGCACTTGAGAGATCGTGCCAGTAGGGTATGACTCTCGATGTTCCGGTGCTTTGAGATGCACGAGAGGAGCATGCCTAGCATAAACCTACCCACTTGGATGCACTCATGATGTTAGTTTGTGCACATGAGAACCAAAATTTGACCATTGCGAGTGTGAGGGTGCTCTTGCACCACACACATATTGTTGTTTATATTCATATTGTTGATTACATAGACAAAAATTAATTTAAATTTATAAAATGATAGCCACCAAATAAAATGAATACACAATAATGAATTGAATACAAGTAGTTTGTAGGGTTAATTTGACATTTTAGAAATTTTATCAAATCATATTCCACAATTGCAATGTTTTATATCATAGAATTTGTTGTTTATATTCACATTGTTGACTATATAGGCAAATGATCACTTAACTTTATAAAAGTACAACCAAGAAATGCAATGAATACACAATAATGAACTTAGTACACATTTATTCGATCGAATATCTATATTTATATATATAAAAAAAAGACATGTCTACCTAGTCAATACAAGTATTACAAAAATGTGGCATATGCCATTTTCAAATTGATATACAATAAAAATGTAGAATATATCTACATGTATTGGTCATTCTACAAGCACAACTAATACTATATGATCCTAAACTTGTGGTGGATCATCAAATTTGAGCCTCTTCGATGCAGTACGCAGCTCTATAGATGGCTGCAAAACCACAATTCAAAAGCCAAGTTAGAATTATTTTGTAAAAAATAGTTCACAATTAACAACATAACTATGCCTTTAACTATAATTCCTTTACAATTGGAATGTAGATTACCTCATAGGCTGATCTCGGAGCTAATGACTTTGCTGTCCTCTCCTTGTCACTCTTAGGAGTTTTCTTGAAGACAAACTTAAAAGGATCCACGTTATGGCCAAACCACGAAAGGGTCTATTGTAGATTAAATATAAAAGTAATACAATGTACTGACATAAATACATCAAAAACACTTAAAAGCTATAACATAGAGAACAATGACATACCGGTGTCTAAGATGCTTCTCCAATGGACTGTGGATGGCTCACCATCGATGGAGAAACTATCGCTATTAATTATACAAAAAATGATCAAAGATTAAATACAATTAATATAGTGATAAGTATTGTAGGTTAAAAATAATTAATGTAATATATCAAACAAAAGCGTACAAGATCTTGAGATGCTTCTCTAGTACACGAAGGAGGGCTTGCCATTAATGAAGTAGCTATGGATATTTCCTGTATGAAATTTTTTTAAGATTACAATTTATCACAAGTTCACATGTAGACATGTATATAATCATGAAATCAAGAAAATAAAGTAGAGATACATACCTCCGTCCTCTCTTGATTCATGGGCAAATCAGGTGCATTCAACAAATCCACATAGCTCAATGGCCGCTATACATGTAAAATAGACAAAAAATACTAATCAATCTACAAAACCCAACTAAGACTTGATTTCAATATTTCCAAACAATTGTACAACTAAAAATGTGTTCGATTACCTTCTTCCCAAGTTTTAGCGTCTTCGAGGAATTCTTTTTCTTAGGACGAGGCCTAGACGCAGAGGGGGGGTACCCTAAAAAAATAAAATTAACATGAGATATTAGTATAGATAATATATTAAACATAATTTCAAAAATCTAAAATGAAATGACTTGCATATTCCATCAAAACAATACATAAAAAAGGTTGTACAAAATATGATACCATATAGCCTTGTAGGCAAAAATTTATCGTTGAGAGCGTGATGTCATCAATCTAGGACATTTGGTCCCCTGTCAACACCTACAAACCAAAAATTGGACCAAGAATTAAAGATAGTTAGTATATGTTGTAATTTTTTTGAATTCAAAGTATACTATTCTATTTAAACATGTTACAAAATTTATACCTCAGGCATCGAAGTTGCAACTGTAGTAACTGCAGGAGGAGTATGGGATATTATTGCTGCATCTTGAAATGCATATTATTTGTCTCAATTTAAATTGATGCATAAATAAAAATTCATTTATGTAATTACAAATTTAAAGTGACTGATAAATAAAATGCTATGAATTGAAATCAACACACCTGTGTCTGTGACTAATGGCCAAACACCATGTCCATCAACTCCTCTGTCAGCACCAAATCCTCAGCCGTATGGGCCTAACATCTACTCCTGCAAATCATGCACAAATGAGATGTGGATCCATCTACAGTGGTCACTTCATCCATCCCTGAGCATATCCCTGAGTAACTGACACACGTATGCTGAATGGGCTCTCTGTCGCCACCTGGAGAAACTAATGGCTCATCATCCAGTACAATAGGGTGTGCTAACGATGTCCCATGCTAGATGATGGCACCAGTCAATGTGGCTGCTTGAAGAGTTTGTAGCTCCATCGACTCTTTCAGCTCTACTGGGATAGTCTGATGCACCTTGGGTTTGGGTGCTAGGGGGCGATAACTCTCCTGAGCTACTTGCAAGTATGGGCTCCAGGTCTATCTTGGGCAGAGCCACCACCTCTACCATAGAACTCTCTCATGTCAAAATAGTTTGGCTGCACATTGAGGACAAACTCATCGTATACTTTTCTCAAAAAATACAATGGCACCTCATAATTATTACAAGGTGGATCATTAAAGACCATCCACCATTGTTGCCAAAAAAGATTGTTCATCTACACATTGGTACACCAATGTATGGAAAACCTCTTTGCATTTAGAGGTAACAACACACCAGTTTTAGGATCAACAAAAAGGGCACATATTTGCTGTTTACTAATACTTTTGTTTTTCACTCCCTCGTATGATAACCTATCAACATAGTATTAACAACATCTATCCCTAAAGTTTCCCCATTTTGTAATTTGTATGGAAACAGTTGTGGCACCACTAGCTAATGTTTCTAAGCTAGTGGCGAGGGATTTATGATGCTCAAGTTCATATGTTTTCAATTTATTAATCATTTTATTTATTTTAGACGTGTTTTGCCCTAACTAATTAATCAATTGCTCCTATGTTTCAAGTGTGCGGTCAAAAGGAGGAATTGGGGGTGTATCTTGTGGGTTTTCAGGAGGTGCATTTTTTTGTTCTTGTTGTGGATTATTAGAATCTAGTTTTTGAAAAAAAAAATTAAAACACCTAATCAAAATTAATGAAATTAAATTCAAAACATAAAACAAATTGAAGAAATGGGAAATAAAGAAAAAAACTAAGAAAAAATAACCTTGATCCATAGCGTCTGGAGGAGAAATGAGGCACCCCATTCACATTTTCATGGAGGAAATGGGAAGAAAAACTCAGTGGTCATGGGAAAATAAGACCCAATTTAAAAAAAATAAAAAATTTAACAGGTACTGCGTACGCTGTTCTTTAGGGATTATGAGCACGTACGCGCTCACTTTCCTAAAAGAAGCACATACGCACTACCTTTTTTAAGCTCGGGAACAACATACCTAAGCGCGTATGGGGTGATTTCAAATTTTATAACCGCATATGCACTGCTTGTTTTTTCATGTTTTTTCTAGGTGGTGTCCACTTTTATGACCACCATCTTTGTGCACATACCCATGTCCAAATTCTTGACTTCGAGCTCTACAAAAGGGTATTTTCTTATTTTTGTAAAAAATTATTCTGCTTGAAGAAAAATTGAGCAGAAGTGAAAAGTTTCCGAAATGCAGACAAAAAAGATGATTTCACTTCCAGATATGTGAGTTTGACCAAACTAATTTAAACCAGAGTAGTTTGACTGAACTATCTCAAGTTGTTTGTGGTCCCCCAGTCAACCAATTGACAAAATGTCATTTTTTTTGTCTTTTTTCACAAAGTCAACCAAGGATAATTTGAAGGTCATCTTGAACATATTTTTGTGGGCAACTTTTCAAAGGTATTTTTTTATCCAATTTTATATATTTTTTATTTTTATTTTAATTTATTAATATAGAGAATGATTTAATATTTATATTATGTGTTTAATTTGACGTAATTTCTTTTAAATAATGCTAAAAATTTAGAAAATTTGTTTAGATTTCTATTTGTCTTTTCTTTTCTAGTTTAATTTTGCATACATTATGTTTGCATTTTGGGGTTAATTAACCTGCTTGAAGTGTCTTGTGCCTTTGGCATTCTTTGTGTTTAGATAGAACCCTAAGGTGATAACAAAAGTACCCTCTCCTCTCATCTTCCATTGGACGTTGGGTGTAAGAGAAATTGTTATTATCTTATTTTTAGGTAGAAGGGCTTGGCTCCCAAGAAGCCCATAAGCCCAAATGAGAGGGAAGGACCCAAGTAGTACTTATTTAGCCCGCTATATAAATTAATATGTTAGGCAAAAGCCACAATGACTTGGTGAAGTTGGCCTATCCGACAAGTTCCTTCAGTGTCCACACTTGAGTGAGATGCATAAAAATCCTCTTATGAGGACTGTGATAGATTCTTAAGTGGATCATCGACACATTGATAGGCACAAAGGACTGTTGAAGTTCCCCCACTAGACACCTTAAGTTAGTAGACCACCCTTATTTTTATCTGAACATCGTGATAATTTCAGTACAAGGGGATAGAAAGTTTCCCCCCCAAGATATTCACCATATGGATCCCTTGAGATGAGACAAAATTCCCTACTTTTCATAAGCTACTTGTAGCTTTTCGGGGAGAGAGTGATTGGGTTATCCTTCTAGTCCTAAAGGCCCCTACTTGTCCTCTCTCGAAAAGACAAAAAAGTGTACATGTCCATCTAGGTATGATGACACTTGAATCGACAAAAATTCCAAGATGTGGGATATTATCATCATCATGAGGCCTTAACCTTAGGATAAGAAGTGATTGAAGTGTTTTCGATTGTGTTGAGACTAGTGGAAATTGGGCTAAATTTGACCTAGGGATATACACATTGATGTAAATTTTTGGATGATCACTAGTTGTAACAACCATTGTCTCTTCTTGTTTGTGGTGTTTGATCTACTTGGATACAAAAAAATATGTGTATATATGTATGTGTGTGTGTATGTATGTTCATATGTGTTTGTGTATGTGTGTACATACATGTATATATCTATATGTGTGTATGTATGTATGTATGTATGTATGTGTGTGTGTATGTGTTTATGTGTCTATATGTATGTATGTGTATGTGTATATGTATATGTATATGTATATGTGTATGTATGTGTGTTTTGTGTGTGTGCATATGTTGGAAAAATGGTCAGCGATCCCCTCGAGATTCGTGACAAGGGACTAACTACCTCTTGTGCGATCCATATCTCTACAGTTTGTATCGAGCATTGACAGATCAGTCTTTTGACACAACGACAACTTGGCCCAACAAATGGTATCAAAGTGTTGGGTCTCAGGTTTGGATCCCCTTGGGTAACACTGAGGGAGACATTGTTGGCAAAATAGTCAGTGTTCCCCTCGAGATTAGTGACAAGGGACTAACTGCCTCTTGTACAATCCATATCTCTACAGTTTGTATCGGGCGTTGACAAATCAGTCTTTTGACACAATGACAAACTAGCCCATCATCATATGTGTGTGCGTGTATGTATGTATGTATGTATGTATGTATGTATGTATGTATGTATGTATGTATGTATGTGTGTGTGTGTGTACGTGTATGTGTGTATGTGTGTGTGTATATGTATGTACATGTAAGTATGTATATACATGTGCCTATGTATATGCATGTATACATATATGTGTTTCTATGTATATATGTATGTTTGTGTATGTATGTGTGCGTGTATGTGTGTGTGTATATGTGTATGTATTTATGTCATGTATGTATGTGTATGTAATATGTATTTCATGTGTGTGTATATATGTACATGTGTTTATGTATATGCATGTATACATATGTGTTTCTATGTATATATGTATGTGTGTGTATGCACGTGTATGTATGTGTGTGTGTATATGTGTGTGTATGAATGTGTGAGTGTGTGTATGTATGTATGTATGTATGTCTGTGTGTGTGTGTCTATGTAATATGCATGTGTGTGTATGTGTATGTGTATGTGTGTATGTATGTATGTCATGTATGTGTGTGTATGTATGTACATGTATGCATGTATGTACATGTGTCTATGCATATGCATGTATATATATGTGTTTTTATGTATAGATGTATGTGTGTGTGCATGTGTATGTATGTTGCCTAATATTCATGGTATCTTGATAATGCAATTATGGTGGTTCGCATACAACGTATGGACTAGATTGTAGGACCTTGTTTTGCAAGAGAACATGTATAAACTCATTAGATTGGTTAAGTGGACCATTCATTTTTAGTTAACAAGAGAGCCATTATTAGTCAAGTATTCATGTAGACCACTGATTAGATCAGTTTAGTGGAGCATTCACTATCATTTCGCACATGGACTTGACAAGTAGAATGACTTAAACATGGGTCTAATTCATTTGACATATATGTGCATGTGGGAATGTGTATATAGGGTTCTCTAGATTTGAATTTCTTCTCAATAGCAACTTGTCCAATCAGGAATAAAAGTACTAGATTATGGAAGTATGATCGAATAAAACAGACTAAACAAAGGGATATTGCATGTAGGAAAATCGGGTGGATAGAACTAAAAATGTGAAAAATGAAGCTCTAGGGAGACTTGTCCACACACCCACAGGACTTCTTGGTGCAAGCTATGGAGTCATGAGGTATGGCTTAGCTTCCCAAGGTTGGTTCCATGGTTCTCTATCTTACACAGTCCCTCAAACCAATGCTTTTTCTCTCAGATCACTGAGCAAAATGGTTTAGGGATGACAAATGCAAGAACGAGGGATGCTTTTGTTGATTTTAAGATGAGATGTATCCTAAGCTATGCATGATCCTATAAATGCAATAAACTAGTTATAAGATGACAAGGTTAGTAAAAATACTATCCTAACATGATATATTAGTCCCTAATTTAAGCTAAATGATAAAGAAAGTACTCTAAATATGCATATTTAGACTAATTTCTATCTGAAAGAGAGGCTAAATGATGAGCATAAAATGGTATGAAAGTTTGAATGTATTTGAGGATAAGTATGATGCTAAAGACTTGGATGATAAAATGGAGGGATGAGGGCTCTATTTATAGCAAAAATAGGGCAATGGATGGCCAGGATTGAAAGGTTTAATCAAGGGTCAAGTTTGAAAGTTGGGAATCCATGTTTGCAATTTGCAACAATGAAATGGTGACAAATGTCAACATAGGGTTGGGTGAGAAAAGAGGCTGGAGACATTAAATGCCTGAGAAGACCTCATGGTTATCTAGAGGGTAAGGGTCAAGCTTAAGTTAAGATTACCCATTGGATTAAGTTTTAATCCAAGGATAAACTCTTGTGCAAATGATTAAGGGATAACCATGGTCAAAGCAATGAATGCTTGATGAGACCCTTGGGTTACATGGAGGTTGAGTTTAGAGAAAGTCTCTAATCATGCTAGAGGGTTGAGTTTAGAGAAAGTCTCTAATCATGCTAGAGGGTTGAGTTAACCATTAATGGTTTGGGAGACTTTGAAAAATTAAGTGGTTGAAGACTTGAAGCCTTTAATGGTTATTAAAGACTTTAAGGGTTTGAGAAGTGACTTCCCTTTTCTTAAGGATGTGACAAAGTTTAGGAGATGGGTTAGGCTAATTAGAAGCGATTAGAAGAGTCTAGAAGGGGGGTTAGGAATAGGGTTAAAGAAGCAAGTGGGAGATGTAGGATTTTGCAAGTGGATGGAGGGATAATAGGATTTAATTGAATTTAATGAATTTCCTTTAATTTGGTTGCAATTAAATAAATTAGATTTATTCAATTTAGAATAACTATTTAATTAAATTTGAATTTAATTAAAAAGTGGATAGGGGTTTTAATTGAATAAAATGATTTATTCATTTAAATGGTAAAAGAGGTCTAGTGAATTTAATTTAAATAAATTGAGTAATTTATTTAATTTAAATAGAAGAAATTGGGTAATTTAATTAAATAGAGAAATGAACATAAAATATTCATTTAGGAATATGGTCATTTTTATACGTCTACATTTTGCCTCTCTTTGAAGTGACATGTGTGCACATGTTATTTCAAAGAAAATGATGTGTCGTTGTGTTTTATGATCAAATAAAATTTTATGTCCTTTTGACATATGCCATGCCCTAGTTTTGATGATCGATGTTGATGATGCCCCCTCAGGAGATGAATCAAGATTTTTAGAAATTTGATTTGATTTGATAATTGCGATTGCAGTGCAAAATTTTGGCTAGGTGGAATGTTTAGATTGATTCATCTCCCGATAATTGATGTGTGCGAGGGTATGAGGGAGACCACGAGAAAATTACATGCTTGACCCCCTAACCCTAATTGTGTTTTACCCTATAAAAGGGGAAAAGTGCTTTGTTTAGGTTCATTTGTGGTTGTTGACCTTGGAGAGAGAAACTTTTGCAGAGAAGACAAAATGCCTATTCCATATTCATCACACCATTTTGAGCACGTTCGGAGGTATCGGAGGCCTGCCACGTATGGTCCACCGATAAGTCAATGCTTTTGACCCCTTTTGGATTTTTTGTTTTGTCGTTTTTGGTCTATTTTTAGGAATTTTCATGGGGGGTTCACTGTTTAGCACATAGGGGTCTTAGTTTAGCGCATATGAAAAATGTAGTAGCGCATGGGGTTTTAAATTTTGGGTGCATCCAAAAATTTAGGGTAGTGCATCCGGTTTCTAGGTTAGCATTTTGGGCATCTAGGTTAGCGCATAGACGCAGAGTAGCACATTAGGGACACAGGGTAGCATAGAAAGTGAAGAGTTTAGTGCATCGGGTAAACCTAGTGCATAGGCTGCATAGGGGCTTGCATGGGTAGGGGGAAGTAGCGCGTAGGTTAGACCTAGCGCATAGTGTTAGATAGGTAGCGTTGTCACAGGATAGGTTAGCGCGTAGAGTTAGTCTAGTGCATAAGGTAAATAGACTAGCGTGTGGATAAAATAGCACAGTGCATGGTTGTATTTTAGCACATAGCCAAGGTTAAGTAGCACATGGATTGGGTTTTGCTAGATTTAGGGATTTTTGAATGTGAAAAATTTCATAGGAAAAGGTCAATTTGTGCCTAGGGGGTGGATATTTGTCACTTGCTTGGTCTTTTGATCATGTTTTTGAAAATGTGTCCAATATGAGTGTTGATATAACTTGAGTTAATTTGTGATTTGTTTCAAGTTTTTGATGTAGATATTGATTTTAATCTAACCATGATTTGATTTGCATTGTGTTTCAAGTTCAATGTGTGGAGCCTGATTTGTGTTACAAGCTGATATGGATTGGAAACTTGAGTTGTTTTACAAGCTGATATGGGTGGGAAACTTGATCTGTTTTACAAGTTTATGTGATGTGAAGACTTGAGTTGTGTTACAAGTTTTGATATGGTTTTTGAAAACTTGAGTTGTGTTACAAGTTGATATGATATTATGTGGAACGTGATTGGATGAGCAAATTGTTTCATGTTTTTGAGGTGATTTTGATTTTGATATCTTTGTTGTGATGTGGAAACTGATATTGAACTCATTTTTGCGTTTTGACAGGAGTGATTGGGAGTGGTGCAGTGGTGGGAGCAGTTTCCCAGACCTTGGGCATTGATACCACGGTTGGCACAGGCTGACCTAGATGTGATTCAGAGATGTGGCCTATCATCGTTGTTGGGCATGCCTCGATTCACTGTGAACTGAGGTTTACTTACAGTGCTCGCAAAGAGGTGGCACAGCAATAGGAACACCTTTCATTTTGCCACTGGGGAGATGACAATTACTCCAAAGGACTGTTATAGGATCCTACGCATACCAGTAGTAGGTGCACTACTACCTTATGAGCAGTTGGAGGAGGACGGGACAGAGGCGCTTCACCATATATTCCATGATGAGACAGTTTGTGGTTATGAGATCCCTTGGCAGGAGTTCTTGGACTTGGATTATGCACCTCTTCCATCAGTACTGGCAAGTTTTATAGGTGGATTCCTATGTCCCGATCACAAGTCGAAGGGACTATCTGTGGGACAGGGGCTAGTATTAGAGGAGATGGTGACCTAGGGCCATAGGTTTGTGTGGGGATCGGCTATGCTAGCCCATCCATACAGGGACCTACATGAGGTTGTATACCTGGGTTACGACAGTTTGTCAGCTGGCGTGACGCTCCTACAGGTATGGTGCTGGGGGCACATTCCCACAGCTAGGCCATTGGTTGATAGAGATAGGCCCGTTGGATGTGCCTATGCATATGGTTACAGGGGATTAGTTGTCTAGCGAAAGCTGGGCAAATTGGAGCATTGGAGGAGAGTTTTGGATGACATTGATACGGTTGTTTGGCGACTGCATATAGGTTGCAAGGTATGGGCGGAGGATGGGCTGGAGATGCCCTACATTTTCATGACCTGATACTTGATAGGGAGGACCCTGTTTGTGATCGAGAGATTCTTGGTCACCAGAGTTTCGCAGTAGTATGGTCGGTAGTAGGGTATACCAGAGGGGACCTATTTGTATGCGCGCCGTAGGTAGGACATATCAGATTCGGGGCCAACTATTGACAATGCGGTGGTTGTAGAGGAGTTTGTTAGCTTAGCGGGCTAGATATGGGATTATAACCTAGAGATATTGGATGCTGGGATGACAGATGAGTTCGCCAGATTGTTTGCAGCGCAGGCGGTGGTGAGGATATCAGATCCGGAGGAGATGTGGCCTGCATTTGATGATGATGAGGATGAGGTTGGGGGAGATGGGGATGATGGATATGATGGAGGTGGAGGAGGTCGACAAGGGAGAGGAGATCAGAGGTAGAGATGGCGGGGATAGAGGGATGCAAGTGGAGAGAGTAGTGCGGTGAGTGGTGCTAGACAGAGGGAGAGGAGGGTTGGCTATTGGAGGTGGAGATGAGGGGAGACTGGGGGAGGTGATAGCTGCAGTGGGAGGGATAGATGAGTGGAGGCGACTGACACAGAGGAGGAGGATGGATGAGTTATCGCCACCAACACCTAGGATAGGTAGAGGGATAGGGGTACCCCTTCACAGGTGCCCTTACGAGTCTGAGTCTTGACACATGTGGAGGATGCTCAAATCAGGACTCTGCAATTGACAGTATAGCAGCTGTAGGCACAACTTTTGACATAGCAGTGCCAGATTACTCAGTTGACCATCGAGCGAGACATGAAGATAGAGCGGCGGGGTCGAGCGGAGGAGCTGGTAGCGAGTGTGTAGAGAGCAGCAAAAGGTGGTCTAATGAGAGACACCTTGAGAGAGATTTCTTTGAGAGCCTAGGAGGCAGAGTACTATCGTCATCATTATGAGGCTGTGGTGCCTAGAGATTTCCGAGTGCAGAGCTTTACACATTTGAGGTCTAGTCGATCTCGAGAGACTGGGTCGTGGCCGGAGAGTAGGGGTGTGATAGGGCCACCGAGACATGATCCACCTGGAGATCCAGGGGTGGGGACTTCTGCAGCGGGACCATCTCCCTCAGGAGATAGTCATACTTGAGAGATGTTGTCTCCATTGTATTTTGATCATTGTATTTGTATTGGGTAGAGACATGACATATTTTTGTATTGTGATCATTTTGGAGAGATATATATATAGATGACACCATTTTCTCTGATCTTCATGTGATGTGTTATGGATTTATGCTTTCTATATGTTGTCATTTATTCTATGAGGATGCAATGCTTTGATATATGTAAATGTATGATGTTTAATTTATGCGATGTATCTTGAAAATGAGATGTATGATTTGATATGCAATTAATGTGTAATTAATTGTAAAATGATATGCAACTAATTGTTTTTTTTTTTTGTTTTGCATCCTTATTCTGCATTTGTCATCTCGATATAACCACTTTTTATTTGCTTTCGACATATGTGTCATCATTGAGCATTGATTTATTTTGGGATACATTGGAAATTTATACAAGCATAATGGTATAATTGAACCATAATGACCTGAGAAAAATTTACATGATATTGGATTTTGCAAGGTAGCACAAGCGTCAAGGTATAATTGAACTAGGACGACCAGAGTGTGGTTTGCGTATAAATAGACAAGATTAAACCATTTGTATGAATGAAGTGAAATCATGTCCTCAGTGATATTCATTGTATCATGTCCTAAGACAAGTATCTACACAGTACAAATGATCGCCTCACAGACATAAGACTAAGAAAAATATTGGAGTTTCTTGATATTCTCTAGCTTGGAAGCATTGTTGAGAAAATTTTAGAGAATCCAATAATTCAAAAAGTTCAAGTGCAAAAATAGTCAAGACTTTATGCAAAATGTAAACATTTGATTTTTCAAAAAATCAACCATCATAGTATTCTTGGGAATCTTTTGTTTTTTATCAATGTTGTGATTTGGGTTTCGTGTAAGCTTTTTGTTGGATATGATGCTTTGAGTTTTGCAAATAGTCTATATGGTTTGAATATGTTTGTAAGTTTTGGTGTTTATTGCCCCTAGCTAAGTGTACCTCTTGATGTGGGTGTGTACAGTGATTACCAAGTCGTGGTAAAGTGTGGTGAAAGGATAGATGGATAAATCAAGATAGTGACTACGCTAAGTATGTCCTGAATGGATACTTGTTAAGTGTCGGGTGATGCCGATAGTATTTTTACTATGGAGATAAGGATATGGATAGATAGAGGAGCTATCCTCTCACAATAGTGCATGTTACCAGGTTTTCACTAGTTGCTTTTATTGTACCTTTTTATTTGCTTTTTCTTGAGTTTTTTTTATTTTTTTGCTTGTTTTGCTTTTTTTTCGTGCATTAGACCACTTTGTCAAGTGTAGTATTTCTTTAGATGAATTTTTTTAGTTGGTTCTTCGAGCACATCTCCCTCTAAAGTTGTTAGCTGATAAGCACTTGATCCATAGACTAATATGATGACATAGGGACCTAACTAGTTAGGTTCAATTTTTCCTTTCTTTTCTCGATCTTGTTGATTTCTAGGATTTTCCTTGAGGACTAGGTCACCAATTTTGAAATTTCTGGGAATGACCTTGTGATTGTAGCTTCTGCACATGCATTACTGATATGCTTTGAGATGAGTATAAGCATGCTGACGTCTTTCATCTAGAAGCTCAAGCTCTTGCAGTCAGTTGACTCGATACTCTTCATCTAGGATTAAGCCTTTAAGAGAAACTCTGAGAGATGGAATTTCTACCTCCAAAGGTAAAATTGCTTCTGATCCATAGACCAATGAGTATGGTGTTGCTCCTATAGATGTAGGGATGCTAGTTCTGTATGCCCAAAGTGCTGGATTGAGTTGCACGTGCCAATCTTTGCCTACATCATTCACTGTTTTCTTTAAGATTTTTTAGTATTGTTTTGTTGGACGCTTCTGCTTGACCATTCCCCTGGGGGTAGTAAGGTGTAGAGAATCGATGTTGGATTTTGAATTTTTCTCATAGTTCTCGAACATCTTAGTTTTTGAGTGGTCATCCATTATCGGTGATGATGGAGCTTGTAATACCATATCTGTAGATCAGATAATTTAGGATAAAAGAGGCAATTTGTTTTCCAGTCACTGTGTTCATGGGGACTACTTCTATCCATTTGGTAAAGTATTATGTTGCGGTTATAATGAACTTATGTCCATTTGAAGATGAAGGATGAATTTTGCCTACCAAGTCTAGGCCCCACTGACAAAAGGGCCAAGATGTTGTAAATGGTTACAGTTCTTGTGCTGGTGCATGTATCAGATTGCCATGGATCTGGCATTTGGGACACTTCTTAGCAAAGTGATAAGAGTCCTTTTCCATTGTTGGCTAGTAATATCCCATTCTCAATAGCTTTTTAGCAAGAGTAGTACCACTTGAATGTGTGCCACAGATACCTTCGTGAAGCTCATGTAAAGTGGAGTCAGATTCATTATGATCAAGGCAAAACAGAAGTGTACCATCTAGACCTCGACGGTACAAAATATCAGCCGTAAGGGTATAACGGGCGGCTTGTCGGATAAAGTTATGTTTTTGGTTGCGAGATAGGTCAATGGGTAAGATATCATTCTTGGGATAGTCATATATCAGTCCATATAATGGAGAGTCAGAACCAGTTAAGGCGTAGATAACATGGGATTCAGAATGGTCATAGGCGGGGGAGAATAGTTGCTCTACTAGAAACTCATAACGACTCTGTTGGTCTGGAATTTGTAGTAGTGAAGCGATAGTAGCCATTGCATCAGCCGCTCTATTATTTAACCTTGGTATTTGCTCGAAGGTGATGTGCACAAAGTACTGTTTGAAGTCATCCACCATTCTTTTGTAGGGTAGCAATTTGTCATCTTTCGTCTGATAGTCATCATTAATTTGATTGATAACTAGTTGTGAATCTCCGTAGACCTTTAACTCTATGATTTTCCATTTGACTACCATCTTGATGCCTATAACCAATGCCTCATATTCAGCCACATTATTTGTGCATGGGAACATAAGTCGATATGATCTTGGTATAGTGTGTCCTTTAGGAGTGATGAATAGAATGCCAGCACCTAAACCATGTTGGGTGTAGGATCCGTCAAAGTATAGGGTCCATTGTGTGGTAGAAATAGCAAGAACATCCCTATCTAGAAATTCAATTTCCATGGTTTGCTTTCTTGGTAGTGGTGCTTTAGCCAGTTGATCTGCAATTGCTTGTCCTTTGATATCTTTTCGTTTTGTGTAGTGGATATCAAATTCACTAAGGATCATGACCCATTTAGCCAATCGGCCTGTAAGAGCTGCCTTGATGAGTAGATATTTGAGAGGATCAATCTTTGCCACTAGCTTGATTGTGTGCGCTAGCATATAATGTTGGAACTTTTGAGATGCGAAGACTACTATTAGACAAGCCTTCTCAATGAATGTATAGTTGAGTTCATAGCCATTCAATGTCCTGCTAATGTAGTATATGGCTCATTCTTTTCTTTGTGGATCTTCTTGGGCCAATAGTGCCCCCAGTGATATATCTATTGTTGAAATGTAGAGAATAAGTGGCTTCCCTGCTATTGGTGGTACTAGGACTGGTGGGTTCATTAGATATTGCTTGATTTGATTGAAAGATTCTGCACATTTGGCTTCCCATCTGAAAGGTACATTCTTATGTAGCAAGTGATTGAATGGTAAACTTTTGTCTACGAGTTGAGTGATGAATCACCTGATTGATTGAAGTTGTCCTTGTAGAGACCTGAGCTGACTGATATTCTTTAGGGGTGGCATATCTATGATGGCTTGTACCTTTGCTGGATCCACTTCAATACCCTTAGCTGAGACTATGTAGCCTAGTAACTTGCTTGATGTAACCCCGAAGACACACTTCTTAGGGTTGAGCCTGACTTGGAATTTCTCCAATCGATCAAAAATCTTTGTTAGGATGCCTAGGTGTTCTGCTCTGGTGAAAGATTTAGCTAGTAAATCAACCACATAGTCTTCCATGAAGGTATGCATCATGTCATGAAATATTGTTGTCATTGCTCATTGATAAGTAGCTCCTGCATTCTTTAGGCCAAAAGGCATAACATTCCAACAGTACGTTCCCCAAGGATAGGTGAACACTATTCTATCTTGATCTTTGGGGGCTATTTTTATTTGATTATAGCCTAAAAAACCATCCATTAGTGAGAGCATTGCATGGCCTGCTATGAGGTCTACAATAATGTCGATACTGGGCAAAGGAAAGTCATCCTTTGGATAGGCTTTGTTGACATCTCTGAAATCAGTGCATATTCTGATACTGTCATCTGGTTTTGATACTGGCACTATGTTGGAGATCCATTTTGCATAGTCGATGGGTTGGATGAATCCGACATCTAATAGTTTCTTTAGTTCAGCTTTGACCATGAGTGCTACCTGTGGATTCATCTTTCATAGTTTTTGCTTGACTGGCTTAATTCCTGGAGAGATGGACAAGTGATGCATGATTAAATGTGGATCAATTTCAGGCATATCTGCATATGACCAAGCAAAGTTGATTTTCTTTTCCTTAAAAAAAGTGATAAAAGCTGATCTTTCTTCTTCTGTCAGAGATTCTGCCAGGTGTATGTTCTTGACTGCTTCTATGGTACCAATGTTGATTGATTAAGTGGGCTCAATCAATATGGGCGATCACTCATGAAAATGTTTAGGAAGAGTGTCAAGTCTCCCATCTTTAGGTGCCTTAGAAAGGTTTTCACCTTCAGATGCATCCTTTATTTTTACTTTTTTGTGATCTATAGCTGCCATTGACTGGTTGTCAACCATAAATCTTTTATTTGGTTCATTTTTGCAACTGAGAGACTTGGCACTCCTTGGTTGGCAGACATCATTACTGCGTTCACTGGTAGAGCCTATTTCCGGGTTAACGGTACATAGGTAGAGGATAATGGATTCATCATCTGGGAAAATTAGTATATCATGTATTTCAGGTTCGTCCCAGTCAATGAGGTCGGGAAAGACAAGCGGCAAGGAATTGTTCAGTGGATCAAGTTCTACTACTGTAAGTGTCAAGATAGAATTTTCATTGTGATTGGTCTTGATTTTAAAGAAGTCAAGGATTTCGTCAAAGTCTTCAATGGTATCATCTTCCATTTAGACTTGTTCATAATGTCGCTACTCATTTGGTGCGGCATCATAGATATTTTGTGGACCAAATTCAAGTGGTCTATCTTTTGCATTATGCTCTTCTTGGGAAAGGGATATGGAGCCAATATTGTCAATGATATCTCTAGTAGCATTTGAGCAGCTACCCCATTCATATTCATTGGAATTAGTCTCTGAGGCATCATCCTAGATTCTATCAGTACTATAAACAGGTATGTTGTAGGGTGAAAATAGATCTTTGATGATGGATACCAGTTTGATAGTTTTTGCTAATTCGGTGTCGGATCCTGCTTCTACTTTCTATATTTGTTCATAGACTGTGCCTCCTCGAGGAGGAACAATGGTATCAGGAGATGATATTATCAGTTCTTGAGATATTGGTGTTTGAAGATGAGCTACTACTACAGATATGGCCTTCTTGTGGCTTAGAAGCTTTTCCTGATGTAACTTCTATTCTTGACGTTCATGTGCCTTGTGGATTGTTTCTGCTGACTCAAATAGTGCTTCTTGCCAGGATTCTTCTTTGTACTTCTTCTTCTCTTTCCATTGAGGTTTTTCAATTATGTGTGGCATCTTTCTTAATAGGAAAGTGAATTTACAACCTAATCCAGTTTTGTCTCTATTGGGCAATGAAGGAAGATCTATGGGTTCCGTGACTCCTTCTTTGCATTTTCCAATAGGTCCTTTACCATCATATCCCATTTTCTACATGATTGAGTATCCCTTTCCATATAGGTGTGTTGGTAGAACTATGTCTAGAGCAGCTGCTCTATTATGTTCTTCCTCATCTTTGTATAACCAGCTAAGAATGTCCTTATGTTTTGATTCATGTGCTAGAGTGCCTAGTTGGATGAAGGTACCATCAAATTTGGTGATGGGCTGAGTTACCAAATGCGTTGATGTAGTAGGCAATCCATGAGATCTTGGTGATGTTGGTAATTTGGCCAAACATAGGGGTTCCAAAGAGTACTCTCCCATACCTTGGTTTTTGATTTGCATTTGCTGTTTGAAATTTCCAGATAATGAGTCGGGCTTTGCTGTCTATAGATCTGATTTTGAGGATCTTTGCTTTTCCCTATTATGGGGAACCAAACTATCCTGGGTTGCCCCCATTGCATTACAATGTTGAAATGGATTGTGATCAGTAGATATGGAGATCTCTTGTCCATTATAAGGAAATTTGACACACTGGTGATACATAGAAGGCACTGCTTGTATTTCATGTATCCAGGGTCGACCTAACAAAATATTGTAGGTGAGATCTATATCTAAGACCTAACACATTGTATCTTTTTGCATAGGTCCAACTTGAATGGGCAACATCACGGTTCCTTTAGATGACCTTTCCTCATCATCATATGCCTTTATGGTAATCTTTTTATGGGGATCAATAGACTCTTCAGAGAAGCCTAATGCACGACCAAGTTTTAAGGTACAGATATTGAGTCCAACTCCTCCATCTATTAATACTCTCTTGATTCTATGTTTATAGACAATGACTCCAATATGGAGAGGAGTATTATGTGGATGGCTTAATGAGATACTGTCATTCTCAGAAAAGGTGAGATTATGAGGCCTTGTCATATGAGCGACCATGGCTTGGAATTTGTCAGTATCTAGATCTTGAGGTACATTTGTTTCCAATAATACTTGTTCCAATATGTCTTTGTGTTTTGGCAAAATTTTTAGCAGCTCTAGTATGGATATTTGAGTAGGAGTTTTGCGCAGTTGGTTGACTAGATCAAATTGAAGTTTGGGTATAGTGTTTGTTGTTGACATATGTCCTTTCAAGACATATTTTTGAGCTCTAGTGGTTACGTTGACTGATTCATGATTATGCTGGTCTCAGATTGTGATGGCGTTTACATGATTGTCGACAGCTGATATATGATTAATGGTGTTATTGTAAACATGATTAATATGCGCCCCACGGGTATCATTTGAAGTTGAAGCTCCATCTTTGTTGTAGTTTGGAAGAGGATTTTTAAAAGCTCCATGGTCACTATTTGTTTTGAGACCATCTACTGTTAAATCACCTTAATCAATCATGTCTTGAACAATATTTTTCAATCTCATACAATCATTTGTTTGATGGCCTTTGTTGTGATGGAAATCATAAAAGTGCGAGTCATTCCACCAAGGGGGTTTGACTTGTGGTTCATAGTTACTGATTGCGGGCAAAGATATAATCTTGTTTGCCAGGAGTTCTCTAAATGTTGACTCTAGTGATTGACCCAATGGTGTGTAGATGCATTTTTTATAAGTGTTGGTGTTACCTCGTGAATTGTTATTAGGTCCTCAATTTATGGGATTGTTCTGAGTATTGCTAGTGTGGTTTTGACCTTGATTGGTAGTTAGTGTGTTTGTGTTAGTGTCTGGGTTAACACCTTGAGGATTTTTTATAGCTTGAGGATTACCTGATAATGTGAGCACGGGTTGTTTAGATTTTGGATCATTTGATTCATTGCCTCCTTCATTTCCATTGTTCTTATTCCTGGTCCAGAATCTTGATTTGTCTAAGTGTTGATTATTGTAGTTTGATGAACCCGTTCCTTCTTTGAAGAATTTGAGTGTTCCTTTCTTGACACACACTTCTTCTACTTGAATGCTATTTTCAATCAGTTTAGCGAAAGATGGTATGCATTGGAGTTTGAGCCTATAACTCATCTCACTATTCAAATTATCAATGAAAATTTCCATTTTCTCCTTTTCAAGAATATCTCGAGGATATCGTGAAACCATACGTCGCCAACGTTGAAGGAATACCATGAATGTTTCATTGTTTTTCTGTTTTGTGTTGCAGATATCTAGCATGGTTATAGCATGTTGAATGTTATATGAATACTGAGTGATGAATTTGTTGACTAGTTCATCAAATGATCTGATAGGAGGTGTGATCTTATATAACCACTCCATTGTTTGTCCCTCCAAGCTTCTTGGGAATAACCTCATCAGATAGGTGTTGTCATGAGCAAATTCTAGACTCATTGTGCAAAATTCTCGAACATGATCTTGGGGATCACTTTTTCCATCGTATTTGTCAAATTTAGGAATGTCAGAGTTTGGAGGAAAAGGAACCATGTGTAACCTTCTATTGAATGGATAAGGACAAATCTCATTTATTGAATACCGTAGTGTTGTGCCTTGTTGTATGTCTTGCATTTGTTTTTGTAACATTTGCATTTGTTGAGTAAGAGCAACCAAAGGCACATTGTTTTGTCTAGGGAAAAGTTCTTCCCTTGTATTAATCCTGGGTTGAAACGGTGTATGGAACGACATGTTTTGCTCAGGGATGTGTTGTTCAGGAATGTTTTGCTCTAGTGTATATTGTTCCGGTATGTTTTGTTTAGGAATGTTTTGCTCAGGGTCACGTGCTTCCCCTTCTCGTTGTCGTTCTTGATATTCGTAATGTTGAGATCTTGGTCAAAAAATGTCTGTGTCAAAATCTTCAAGGAGTTTAACTCCTTTGCTTGTGAGCATGAGTAAGTATTTCTCTTTATCATTTTCCATGAGTCTTTCTATGAGTTTTTGGAATGAAGCACTTTCTTGGCATTCCTGGAGGATTTCATCAGTTATTTTAGGTTCCTCTAGATGTGGTCCTTCAAATGGATTAGATAACCTTCGAGTCATGCTTGATTCGGGTGTTTCCTCGCTTTGCTTTTTATGTTGAGAATGGGTAATAGGCATGTTTAATAGAAGCTTTATGTGATGAAAGGCACAAACTCTTCTTCAATGTTTTGTTCAGGGGTTGGTGGTTCAAATCGGGGTATGTTATAAGTGATGCAGTCTTCGAGAAAGAATGTTGGATTGATCTTTCCTCCACAATTAATTTGTTGACTGAATGCTGACTTTTGGCAGAATGCTCTAGTCTTTAAAGGCTCTTTGTCAAACTCGTTGGATTTGTTTTGGATATAGAATTTGATGTGATGAAGGAATGTTCGATGAGACTTGAAGAGTTGACGATTGATGTACAAAAATTTATTTCTTTTGATAAATTTGGAAAAACTTGGTTGTTGTTTCTTCAACGTGGTGTTACGATAAATATTCTTTTTTCTCAGAATATGAGGATTAGTCATGCATGAGTGATTAATGGTTTCCTTTGATTTGTTTTGGATTTTGTTGATCTTGTTTTGGAAATTCAAGTTTTACTTTATCAAAGTGAAGGTTTAGATGCCCCCTCACGACAAAGTGTGTCAAATGATATGGAAAAAGTCTCCCAATACGGAAACTTGATTTGACAACCTGAGATTTTCGAACAAGTGTTTTTGGTATAAAAATCCACGAGATGATAAAAGGACCTATTTGTCACTTGCAATGATGTTTCCTGATTTTGATAGGATAGATATGTTTATTATGTAACCGGTTTTTGGATTCTAACAACTTTTGTTTGACACAAAATTTGCTCAAGAAAAGGTTTTTACAACTTTGTTTTCGCTACTCTGTCTTGATGAAAGATGTTGATGAGAAGAGGCTTCTGAAGATGTTTTCCAAATTTTCAAAATTCCTTACCGCTTTGCCCCCTATTTTTCTATTTTTGGTCACGTGCTAAAATAGAGACAATATGCACTACTATATTTACATGACATGCTAAAAGAATGACCATACGTGCTAAGCTGCCCCCAGCGATGCGCTAAAGTTTTGACTGCTAAAATTTTTGCATTCGGCCTATTTGAAAAGATATGCACTAGTATGGGTCTGTGATGCGCTAACTGTGAAACCTTAAGTGCTAAGGTTTGGTTCCCACGCGCTAAGCTAATGCTTCAATGCGCTAGACTATTGTCGCGCTGCACTAATTGTTTAACACTGTTTTGGAATTTTGGATAAAACGCTATTGTTTTGACTAGATGCGCTAACTTGATGCTTGGATGCGCTAACAGAAGTACCCTACGTGCTAAGATGCCCTGATTTTTCCTTTGGTTGGTTTTTGGTAATTTTCGGATTTGATTGTGAGTTTTTCAGCCTTGATGGATGATTTCTTGAAGTAGTAAATGCAAGCACAGCACAAAGAAGACGACCATTTTTACTTAATCTAACAAAAAGTGTATGTTCTATGAAGATGTGTTCAAATCCTCAATGTTTTAACAAGTTTGGATATGAGAAATACACTTTAGAAAGACTCTTTATTCAAAGGTCATAAATAACATCATAGCCCACTAGTCTCGATACTCTATCAGCTCAAACAGTCGTGTCACCCCCTAGAGGGCACCCATTTTTTTGCCTTTTTGCCATGAATTAACTCAAAGTGGATTGATTCACAATTGAGTAGTTATCTTGGGAGATATATGGTGAGTAATCTTGGGGGCAGATTCTTCCCCACCCTTGCACTATGATGTTATAAATGTCTGATTACTGACTCGGTTCAAAGTTTCTATTTCTATGGCTCATAATTAGGCTTCCTGTTCGGCCGTCAGTGATAAACTCCCTCAGGAGGCTTCCCAACCTTTAGAACAAAGGCTTTACATAGCTCGAGGATACTGGAGGAAGGCTAATCATTGTGCGCAACCGTTGAAAAGGACTTTCATCACTTTCCACTTTTGATTATAGTGGGTTGGAACACTTGGCGTCAAAGTCGTTTCCCACTTAGGTCATTCCCTTCACACCGACCATAAATGGCTTTAAGAGTTGATTCCAACTCCTCGAGAAGGCAGGCCTGCTAAAGGATGTAAATGCTTGAAGTACAGAAAGCTTAAGAGTGGTTTGGCTTTTTGATCACCCAGTTAAGGGGAGAGCATATACCTTCCACTTTCGAGACAAGGTAAACAAGGCTCTTTTTAAGCCTTCAATTTAGTGATTTGCTAACCTCTACTTGGAGATGTTGCTCCAACAAGCATGGTGTTCCTTTTATTTCCTCAAAGCAATGATTATCTAACCTAGTAAAGGAACGTGTCAACAAAGCAAAATTTTCGATGTGGTCAACAAAAGAAAATCAAAAAAGGGGAATAACTTCCCTCTTTTGATTGCAACAAAACTTTATAAGTGAGGTTCTTTCCTTTGCAAAAATTTGAAATGAATCCTTTTATACACCAAAGGATGGTGAGGTTCTTTTTATGGCTATTTTTGCAAAAAGGAAGGTTTGTATTATTCTTTTAAAAGCCCCAAAAAATAAGTTTGTCTCCTATGAAAGCAAGAAATGTTCTGATTTGTGGTTCTTTTTATAGCCCAAAGGAAATAAGTGAGTTCAATTTTAAAATGAAAGAAGTTCAAAACTTTAAACTAACTTAACTAAGTTAGTAAAATCTTAACTATCTTAAAAATTAAGCTCCCACCTGCAACAAATTTGTTAGAATTCTGCAAGGAAACAAGAGGATGTTAGATGTTTGGTGGACTTCAACAAGTCTACTTTTTATCCCCGGTTACAAATTTTAAATTTTTGATTTCTATCTGTCAATGATGTGCTACAGAACAAACTGTACGCGCTACAAAATGACAGTGATGCGCTAAAAGAAATTGGTGATGCACTACACTGTTTTCGGTATGCACTACTCTATGTTCCAGAAACGTTGTTCTATTTTTCTCCTACACTGAGACCTACAGGAAAAGTTTAGTATTGTGATGTGCTAATAAATAGATTCCACGTGCTAGATGATGGACCCAATGCGCTGAACAGTAAACCAGATGTGCTAGGATGTTGACCAGATGCGCTAGGTAATGATTCCTACGCGCTGATTCTCGTTTCCCGTGGACTTGCAAAAGTGGTTAAATTTAAAAACCAATTTTATTTATGGGGTAATGCCCCATAGTGGGCACCAGAAATATATGCAGGAAAATTAGGTGGATAGAACTAAAAATGTGAAAAATGAAGCTCTAGGGAGACTTCTCCACACACCCACAGGACTTCTTGGTGCAAGCTATGGAGTCATGAGGTATGGCTCAGCTTCCCAAGGTTGGTTCCATGGTTCTTTATCTTACACGGTCCCTCAAACCAATGTTTTTGCTCTCATATCACTGAGAAAAATGGTTTAGGGATGATAAATGCAAGAATGAGGGATGCTTTTGTTGATTTTAAGATGAGATGCATCCTAAGCTATGCATGATCCTATAAATGCAATAAACTAGTTATAAGATGACAAGGTTAGTAAAAATACTATCCTAACATGATATATTAGTCCCTGATTTAAGCTAAATGATAAAGAAAGTACTCTAAATATGCATATTTAGACTAATTTCTATCTAAAAGAGAAGCTAAATGATGAGCATAAAATGGTATGAAAGCTTGAATGTATTTGAGCATAAGTATGATGCTAAAGACTTGGATGATAAAAATGGAGGGATGAGGGCTCTATTTATAGCAAAAATAGGGCAATGGATGGCCAGGATTGAAAGGTTTAATCAAGGGTCAAGTTTGAAAGTTGGGAATCCATGTTTGCAATTTGCACCAATGAAATGGTGACAAATGTCAACATAGGGTTGGGTGACAAAAGGGGTTGGAGACATTAAATGCCTGAGAAGACCTCATGGTTATCTAGAGGGTAAGGGTCAAGCTTAAGTTACGATTACCCATTGGATTAAGTTTTAATCCAAGGATAAACTCTTGTGGAAATGATTAAGGGATAACCATGGTCAAAGCAATGAATGCTTGATGGGACCCTTGGGTTACATGGAGGTTGAGTTTAGAGAAAGTCTCTAATCATGCTAGAGGGTTGAGTTAACCATTAATGGTTTGGGAGACTTTGAAAAATTAAGTGGTTGAAGACTTGAAGCCTTTAATGGTTATTAAAGACTTTAAGGGTTTGAGAAGTGACTTCCCTTTTCTTAGGGATGTGACAAAGTTTAGGAGATGGGTTAGGCTAATTAGAAGCGATTAGAAGAGTCTAGAAGGGGGGTTAGGAATAGGGTTTAAGAAGCAAGTGGGAGATGTAGGATTTTGCAAGTGGATGGAGGGATAATAGGATTTAATTGAATTTAATGAATTTCCTTTAATTTGGTTGCAATTAAATAAATTAGATTTATTCAATTTAGAATAACTATTTAATTAAATTTGAATTTAATTAAAAAGTGGATAGGGGTTTTAATTGAATAAAATGATTTATTCATTTAAATGGTAAAAGAGGTCTAGTGAATTTAATTTAAATAAATTGAGTAATTTATTTAATTTAAAATTGAAGAATGTGGGTAATTTAATTAAATTGGATTTAATTAAATAGAGAAATGAACATAAAATATTCATTTATGAATATGGTCATTTTTATACATCTACAGATATAACACCTGGTCAAGAACAAGTTCCCATTGATGATGAAGTGGTCAAAATTAAGGAAAGACAAGAAATTGGTCCCAGTCAATCTAATTTTTTTCTTTGGTATGGCCACTTTGATACAAATGGATGAAGACTCTCCTTGTAATGAGATTTCAGCTAAGGACATGATACCAAAAAGAACATTAAAATTACACTACAAAAATATTTGGGCTGAATATTTTCAAGATAAATCTCTAATTGGAAGAGCACAATTGTTTGCAAAGTTATTTAGGAGAAAAAGAAATGAATCCTATTTTAGAGTTGTTGGGTGTTGATATCAAGAAGAAATCATCAAAGGGATTAATAAATCAAATAGTGGTTGAAAATTTGCAAGAATATCTTAAGTGTATTGAGAGTACGAGTCGAGCTATTGATTTAAGTGCTTTCTAAAGAGCATCAATGACTATAATTTCCAACAAGAAATTATCACATAGAAGAAAAACTCGAGAAATTGCCCAATTACTGAATATCTTTAAATGAACTATCCAGAGATATATTAGGAAAAGAAACAAGTTGGATGAGATATTGAAAAGAATTGGATAAATATTTGCAGGGTTCCTTGAAAAGATATAATTGTTGAAGATGTAAAAAGACAGGTTATTGAATACGGGACCACTCGGTCCCATGTTTATTCCAATAGAAGAGACACTATACAGACGAGGGATGAAGATGGTAAAAAAATTTCATATTCAAAACAATTTATAGACACAACACAAAGTGAACTATTTGAAGCATTCAAGCAAGAATTTCTAGACAACAAGATTTGTCAGAGGATGTTTGAGGGATTACGACCATATTTTGTACGTATCAATAAGGTATATGAAACTTGTTGTTTTTTAAATTATGTTGAATTTGATCTACACCTCTAGTCATATAAAAAGGCAGTGGCAAAAACTAATCCAAATGTAGTCATCCCTGCAAGTACAACACAATTTGTGAAGTCTATCCGATCTGAAAAATTACAAGATTCAGATGTGTTCAATATAGAATGTACAAAAAATACATGTACTGACTGTGGAGATTTGAATTTTTTTTTACAAATTGAGAACGTTGATCTTTCAATGCAAATTTTGTGGAAGAGATTTGAATATGAGAAGTATCAAATAAAGTTAGGAGTTGACTCCAAAAAAATGATGTTAAAAGAGAGTGAATTGCCTTACAATGGGTTTATGTCTAAATTTAAGAGTATGGTATATCCACATGTCCAACATTGTCACAGTGCAAGATGACAAGCTAAACAGTTTTGGGACTCAAAAATTTGATTTCCTTGAGGTTGTATTCTATCAATTGTAGACTTCTCTGAGAACTATACATCCAGTCCTCACACAGAGATTCAGAGTCAATACTATCATTTTGAGAAGGTTGCAATCTTTGAACAAGTTTTGTATAGACACATAGAGTTTCATGTAGACAGTGTAGAAAGTGGCAAAGATGAACGCATTATCATTAAGGAAATTCATTTTTATATCAGTCATGATACTGGTCATGATAGGAATTATGTAGCCCATTGTTTTGGGATTTTTTTTGAAAATATCATACAACATAGGATAAATGCTTCACGACATTGGATTTAGTATGATGGATGTGTTGGTAAGCATAGAAATTGATTTTAATTTCTTGTAGTCTTTTAATTTTAATTAGTATAATTAGGTTTTTTAAACTAATATATTGGATTTGATTGTAACTTCACAAGGCAATTTAAATATGCAAAAGCGTTCAATTGGTTGTCACAAAAACATGCTAAACATAGTGTAATGTTTTTCTGGAACTTTTTTGAGAGTGGACATGGAAAAGGAGAGAAAGATGGAGCAGAAGCATGTATGAAGCATGCACTTCACCAACATGAACATGCAAGTACATGTTCAATGTATATATGTGTACTTAATTCAAAAAATATCTATTTACAAGTATGTATCTTATGAGATAGAGTTAAATTACTAAAATGAGTTAATGTGCAAGTAACAACATACAAAATTTATGTGATAAAGTAGAATGGTGCAGAAGTCATTTTGGTTCTCATGACACCACATACAACAAACACTATTTTTGAGAAGTTAAAGATGTTGGTTGATCCAATTCTTATAGCTGTCAAACAATTAATGGTATTAGAAGTTCGCATCAAGTGTTGAATACAAGACTTAGCAAACCTCATGTGATTTAGGTAAGAGAATTTATATCATGTTTTAGTGTTGATTGCATTGAAAATAAGTCATGATTACAGAACTTAGCTAACCTCTTGTGATTTAGATAAAAGAAAAATCATGCTTTTGTGTTGATTGAATTGAAAACAATGCAAATCTTCAACAATGCCAGAACATTAAAAATGGATATGTTCCGCAATGGGATATGAAACAATTGGTCACAATGCCTCCTTATGAAGATAGTGACACTATAGATATTCATGATCTTCTATATTTGGTTAATTATGAATGTGTTTATGATTTAGTTGTGACAGGTACACTTACATTTTATTTAAATATCTTTTTTTATTTTCATGTACTTTATTTAAATTTAAATTCTTTATACATTGTAGCACACACTATGATTTAATTGTTTGTAATTTGTGGTCTAAATGTGATATTTTTTCTATGGTTGTGGATCCTAGCAATGTAGAAGGTGTCGACTATTATCTACTAAGATGCACAAAACCAAAATTCAAATTTTTCAAAATTATTGGAAGATGATGATGGGCAATAATATCCCACTGGATTGGTCGTTGTTGAAGGTACCTATTATCAACAAACCAAGATAGATAGTAATAGTGTTACATTTATTGATTATATGCTGGACCAAAAAGTTTTGCATTACAGTCACTTACATAGCGATAAGATTACATATTGACACTTATCCAAAAAGAGGTCATGGCCTCCAAAAGTGGAGGATGCCTATCGAAGATCATGAAAATATCTTAGAGAAAATAGAAGACAAAGAGGATCTAGATTTTATGTACGATGAGGTCAAGGTAAGTGCACCAAGATGGTGTGCAAAAAGGGGGGTATAAGTTGACACTTTTTTCTAAAATCAAGTAAACCTAAACTCAGAGGATAAAGTTGAGAGTCATCCACTTGAGATATGAAGATACTCAAACAGTAAAGATTATGAAACTCTGAATCTAGTTTCCAAACTACTATTTAAAAAAAAAATTGGATAAGATTAAGGGGGTCAAATAGTTCGTACACAAAAAATAGACCTTGATTTTTTCTGAAAAATATAACATAGTGTCTCACGTTCGCATAAAAAAAGACATAGATTTATTATTTTGACAAATTCTTTGGCAGAAATATAGTTAAGAGTGAGCACTAGAAGTTGTATATTTTTTTGTAATTTTTTGTTGAGTTTTTTTTAATGATTTTTTCAATCGAGCACATCCTGAAAATTAGGTACCTATTCGTGCGCGAAAAATAATATGAACTAAAACAATTTAAAATATTTATTTTTTTTAAATTGTAAAGCATCAAGTACACTATAATAATATATAATTTGTTTAAAATTTGGATAAATAGATCAAAATTTATTAAAAAAATGGTACATGTATGTCTTTAAGAACTATGAAAACATTGGTAAAATAAATTCAATAATAATATGTTATTTTTGTTCAAATTTTTAAAAAAATATATGGTTAGAAATGTCAAAAGATGGGTGAAAATATGGTGGCAATTTTAGAAATACCCACTTGATGAAGTGTAAACCTGATGATGACAAAATCAAGCCATGTTCATAAAACAAAACACGTCAAAAAGGAGAGAAATGGAGAGAAATAAAACTTCCAAACCATAGCTTTGTCATCCAAGCCTATTCACAAGCCTAAATATAAAAGAGCACGCACAGGGTTTCTTTTGAATAAGAACCACGTATGGGGTCCCTTTTTAATAAGAACCGTGTACAGGGTTTCTTTTGAATAACTATCGTGTACGCGGTTTTGCCTATGATACTCTAACATAAAGAAATTAATGTGTATGTTTAAAATGTGTGTGTGCATACATATATGTATAATATGTATATATGTAGATATTGTATGTATATATATACATAATATGTGTATATACATACACAAACATGTATGTATGTAAAATGTATGTATATGTATATAATATGTGTATGGCGTATGTATACATATGTGTATGTTTATAATATATATGTGTATAATATATAATATGTATGTATGTGTAATATCTTTTTGATATTTTATGTGTATGTACATGTGCATGTATATTGATATCTATTGTCTTTTGATATCTTATTATACATTGTATTACCTCTCTCTCTCTCTCTCTCTCTCTCTCTCTCTCTCTCTCTCTCTCTCTTTGGAACCTACATAAGACCTAATGGCATCATGTAAGGTCCCTTAGCACACATATGACCCCTTAAGACCATATGATGTCCTAAGGGGTTATATGATGATTTTCTAACACATGTGCAGCCCCATTATGACCCCAATGACCCCAATGATTCCATATGACCCCTTTAGATGATGTATGATATGTTAAGGGGTCATATGGTGTTGTAACATATCCGTGGATCAATAAGGACCCCACATGACCTCTAATGACATCATGTGACATCTCTTCCTCTCCCCATATCTGTCTCCCTCCCTCACTCCCTTCCTCCCCCATCTCTCTCTCTCTCTCTCTCTCTCTCTCTCTCTCTCTCTCTCTCTCTCTCTCTCAAGACCCCACATAACACCACATGACCCTTTAGGAGCGTATGATGGCCTAAGGGATCATACGGTGTCTTGAGGTGCCAAGATGAACCATTATTACAATATAAAAAGAAGTGCCAATACTACTTACAAAATTCAACACCTAAGGGGTCATAGGACACCATATGACCCCTTAGAACACCATACGACCCATAATGACACCATATGGTGTCGTAAGGGGTCATATGATGTCTTAAGGGATCATAGGACAAAATATGAATCCAAGGACATAGTATGACCCATAATGAAACCTAAGGGGTCATATGGTGTCCTTAGGGGTCATAGGACACAATATGTCCTCTAACGACACCTAAGGAGTCATATGGTGTCCTAAGGGTTCATACGACACAATATGACCCCTTCGAAAATAATATGACCCATAAAGACCCTTAAGGGGTCATATGGTGTCCTAAGGAATCAGAGGCTATCATATTACCCCTAAGGATAACATACATTGCATAACGACACCTTATGGTGTTGTAAGGGGTCATATGGTGTCCTAAGGGGTCATAGCACACAATATGACCCCTAACAACACCTAAGGGGTCATAGGATACAATATGATCCCTAACAACACCTAAGGGGTCATATGGTGTCCTAAGGGGTTACAAGATACTATATGACCCCTAAAGACACCATACGACCCATAACGACACCATATGGTGTCCTAAGGGGTCATAGGACACAATATGACCCCTAATGACACCATTTAACCCTAATATGGTGCTCTAAGGGGTCATGTGGTGTCCTAAGGGGTCTCTCTTTCTCTCTCTCTCACTCTCTCTGTCCCCCTCCATTAGGACCCCACATAACACCACATGACCCTTTAGGAGCATATGATGTCCTAAGGGGTCAAGATGGCAATATGGAATTGTGGTGTTGTAAGGGTGGCAAGATGAACCATTATTACAATATAAAAAGAAGTACCAATACTGCTTACAAGAATAACAAACTGACATGCTCCCCCTCTCTCCCTTACTCCATACCCCATCCCTCTCTCTCTCTTTGTCTTCTTGTCTTCCTCCCCAATATTTCTCTCTCCTACCCTCTTTATCTCCCTTAATTTCCCATCCCTCCCCCCCCTCTCTCTCTCCCTCTCTCCCTTAGGACCCCACATAACACCTAATGATATCACGTGATCCCTTACCACACCACATGACCCTTTAGGAGCATATGATGTCCTAAGGGGTCATATAGTGTCCTAAGGTGGCAAGATGGAATATTATTACAATATAAAAAGTACTACCAATATTTCTTACAAAAATAACAAACCAACATACTCCCCCTCTCCCTTCCTCCATACCCCATCCATACAAAAAATTCAACTTGGTAAACAACTTCTTTATCTGAAAATTGGTTGAAAGCCTCACAAGTTGTTTATAATTGGAAAAAATTAATTATCACTCTTTTCTTATGGAGAGAAAATTCAGAAACACTTTCAAGATTTCTCCTCCTACCTCCTCCACTATCACTTCTACTATTTTGTTCTCCATGAAACCTGCAATCTGAAACACAATACTTTCTCCTCCCACCTTTTTGATCGCTCTATTATATTTACCCATCTTGTTATATACCACTTGGAACAAAATAATCTTATCTCCCACCTCCTTAATCACAATCACTCCTTTCTTTTGAACCATCAGATCCCTTTCAAACATGGCCTAAAAAAATCTAACCTGTTCACTTGCCAATATATTATAAAACAAAATATAATGAAATGTTCTTAATCTGAACTCCTTTCTCTCTCTCTCTCTCACTCTCTCTCTCTCTCTCCCTCTCCCTCTCCCTCCCTCCATTTTCCATCATCTCTCTCTCCCCCATCTCTCCTTCTCTCTCTCTCTCTCTCACTCTCTAAATCCCTCTCCATCCAATCCCACCCCTCTCTCCATCCCTCTCCCTCTCCCACTTTCTCTCCCTCTCCCTCCCTCTCCCTCTCCATGGTCTCTTTCCCTCTCCCACTTTCTCTCCATCACCCTCCCTCTCCCTCTACATCCTCTCTCTCTCTCTCTCTCTCTCTCTCTCTCTCTCTCTCTCTCTCCACCCCTCTCCCTCCCTCCCTTTTCCTTCACATTTTCTTTACTACAAGTAATGTGTATGATGTTCTAATAACTAAAAAACACGTATGGGGTACTGGGAATATGGGCATTGGTTTGTTGAGCATTTTTAGGGACTAAAAGAATGCACAAGGTTACTGAACATACCACATACATGGTTCTTCGACATACTTTTAGTTTTCCAATAGCCTCAACAACATCAAAAGAATTTTTTGGGGTCGTTGAAGGACCCACTGCAACTGTTACTGTTCTTCTTTGATAGTTTTATATGTAGAATTAAGTGATATTTTTGTTTTGCATGATTTCAAATGATTGAATTGTTGTTTTTATTAGTTTGGTCAATTTTATTGTGATTGTTTAATAGTTTTGATTTAAATAAATAATGATACTACTCAATTTTATCGTTAATTTATTGTTTAAGAACTTGTCTTTGTTAGGACCCAGAGGCAACTGAGAGGGGGGAGGGTGAATCAATTGTCTATTAATTTCAACCCAAATATAACTTAATCCAACTTGATACTTGTGTGGGGGAAAAAGCGAGACACTAAGCAAACATGCCCTAATCTCACTTTCAATCACACATTTGTGGAATACGAAAGAGCCTAGAGGTATCACACAATTGGCTACTTCTTTTTGTGGAAGAGAGAGCCACGGGCTACCTATTAGGATTTCTATTCCTTTGTTGCAAATGATAGATAGAATGATGCAAGTTCAATCCCTAACCCCAAAGTGCAAGTATGAACTAATAACAAGATTGCAGAATTGAACTTAAATAATGGAAAGCTATAAACACAAGGACAAGACAAGAATGTAAATGCATACCCGATGTTAAAATATGAATGAAAATGTTCGGGACGGGGGCGTGGGCGCCACTGTCCTGATTCTGCCCCTGAAACTGCTGTTTTTGCAACCTGAAAAGCTGTCAGAAAGTTGCTGAAAGTTGCTGTCTGACAGAAGGACCAGGGTGCCCAGCGCCCCTGTCCTAGCTTTGTGGGCTGGAACTTGGTGTGAAGTTCTATCTCGGTCTGCTTCTTCTGGATCTGCAACTTGCGGCGTCTTCCGAATTCCGAAACCTACACTTATATCTGAAAAGGGATGGTGGGCGGCTATATAGGGTTTTGCCTTAGTCAAACCCCCGCTTTGGTGATTTCCACCTCCATGAATAGCCAAGTTGTATTGTAAAAGTAGTGTGTGTGCAGACCTTGTGTGTGTGCAAGATCCTAAAATGCAAGTAAGCAAACTAGAGCAACCTAGAAAGTAAACCCTAATTGCTTGCAAATGATAATGTAAATGCTCCAAATCAGGATGCAAAGTGATCTAAAGCATGAATACAAATGATATAATGAGGCTTATGCAAAGACATGAAAACAACATGAAATCATACCCAACCCCAAGGGAGGGGTACAAGCCAATCTTCAGTCGGTGATCCCCTATTGCTCTTCAATGTCTTCAAAGCCCTAAATGGATGAATGAAATTGATGGATGCTTGATGGATGGATGTTGAATGTTGTTGAAGTCTTCAAAGATCTGCTCTTTCGCTGCATAGAAGGTCCTTGAAACCAAAAGTTCGTATCCTTTCAAATGAAGAAAGAGAGCTCTTATATATGAAACCCTAGGTCTTAATTTCAACTTTTGGCCGACCTAGAGATTGAATCTCCCACCAATTTCTTGGGGTTAAGATTTATTTTATGATTGGATCGCGCTCCTAAAATTTCAGGAAAAATGTCCGGGACCGTGTGCACTCCGGGTGCCATGGTCCCGACAACTTTTCACCAAATTTTCAGGGCCGTCGGATATGATGATTTTAGAGCGAATCCTGAAGTTACAGCTGATTTCGAGATGTTTTGACCCCCGAAATCAAGCCCCCAAGTTCAAAATAGGACCTAATTAGGGTTTTTGATTAAATGATGTATTGGAAGAATAAAATGAAAGGGGCACACTTTAATGAAAAGGGGCCCAACTTTATGATATGGGAGATGATAAAATAGAACCTTAGACCTAATTAATTTAATTAATTAAGTGCTAAAGGGGAAATGCAATGCAAAATGCAAAATGCGCCAAGGTGGGTGCTAAACTAGGTGTGAAATTGTACCACCCTAACAAGTGCGTACAATTTACGATGCTACATTTAGCCCCCACTTTAGCGGTCATATGAACACTACGTGCATATGCAAGCTAAAGTACAGAAAAGTAAACATTATTTGAAAAAGGATATATCCATAAGTCTTTCGAACGAAGCCCCCAACGGTATCTGTAGTACACAGTTAGGAACTGCACCCTACAAAACACACGTTAGATCACAAAATCACCTAATGCTTACTAAGGAAGGTGATGAAAATTCGAGGGTAGCTATATGCCCCCCCCTGTTTCGGCTTGCTAATTTTAGTGAGTTGAAACAGGGTATCATGTTTACCACTTCGAATTGTTAAAGAATATTGATGAAAAATGCTCACAAGAAGATTTGATATGAGATAAAAAACTAATGGATAATAATTTGGTAAGAAAGAGGACTACATCTCAATTCCAACACAACAAAGAGTGTGAGGATTTGAGAGTTCTCTAATGCAAGATGAAGGATGTAAATGGAAACAAAATGCAAAGAGAAGAAAAGAAAGGAAAAAAGCATGAATACACACATTGGTGATCCATGAGAAGAATAGTGAGAGAGAAAACATGGACTTCTCGCCCCTAGATCTTGTCTAGGTGATCCATGGGAAAAAAGGACATGGAAAACTAGCCCCTAGAGCCTGTCTAGGTGATCCATGTAAGGGAGGAGAGTGAGAAAGTCTAGCCTTATGCCGCTAGTTCCACTCCACCTCATGCATGTGTGTGTAAGTGAGGTTAGAAGCACCTCATAGGAGTCTATGCCCGAGTATGCTACAACCTACATATGTATAGTACAAAATCATGACATCTCGCTCTAAGAGTCTGTGCTCTAGTTCCGAGAATAATCACCTTGCATAAAAGAAAAATGGAGACATCTTGCTCTAAGAGTCCGTGCTCTGGTTCCGAGAATGACCCATTGCTCAAAAAGTGTAATGTTTATGTCATAAGCAAAGTAGAACAAGGATACCTACCTTCATCACAAAAGAAGATACCCCAAAAATGCAACAATGTCATAGATCCAAGCAAGAGAGTTTTGTACTCTTTAAGCAAGGATAAGATAGTTGAAAAGGGATATCTTGTAGTATGTGTAAAGGAGATCCTTAGAGGAGAATAAATCTTTGTACAAAAGACACCTATCCCCGAGAGGAATTGTCTTAGACAAATATAACATCTTCTAGAATAAGACAAAGAAGGGAATAAGAATGCAATACTTCCTTCTTTTGCGAGGTGAAAATGATTCTTAATGAAGGATGACGCTCTTTTTTAACCCAATTGGGAGAGTGAATTCATTATGGATGTATTTTACCAAGTGCAAAAGAGGTTGTAGTCAAGGACTTACACCTCTTGTAAGAGATAATCCTTGAACAAACAACAACAAATGCATACAAGGAATAACATCAAGTAATAAAGTTCACACCATCCATGAAATAGGAAAAAGTGGATCCTTAGATAAAAATAAGGAAAGATCATTGCTTCCCAAGGATAAGGGCAATGAGAGGGACTTACACAATCTTCTAGGGAGAGATTTAGACATAAACAAAATGTACTACATACTCACATGAGTTCATGCAAGCAAGACATTAGTGTATGTAAAATGCTCCTCACAAGAAGTGGGTAAGGTAAGAAAGAGAATACACATCTTCTCCCATATCTAGGAAAAGAGGATTCTAAAGAAAAGATGATAAATATTTCCACATTATTACCCCATAGGAACAAGAGATAACATAGAAAAATTAGGCTATTATGTTGCTTCAAAAATATGATTGCACTTGAAATTGTACCATCATGAATGACAATGAGCCCCTAGTAAATGAGCTACCAATGTCACATAATGATGAGCAACATAATAGCCATTAATGTTATTTAAAGACATGATAGACTAAATGAGGTATTTGAATATGACATGCTAAATGCTCAATTATAAGTGAGATAAAAAACATGTATAAAATGATAAAAATTGAAGAAGGAAAGTTACGAGAAATCTTAGAAGAGAGATGAGTGTAATTTATTAGAGCCTTATCCCTGGAGGAAAGGACTTTATGATGAATGGGACATAAAGATTCATAAGTGGATTTAGAAATTTGAGGGGAGTCATAAAGAGATTTGTTCATCGCCAAGATTTCCTTATGAGGGGAATGAGAGTTGATAGAAGTAGAAGATGATTTAGTTGAAGTGAGATCATCATCACTACTAAATATAGCATTCACATTGAGAGATGGTCTTTTAGATGCTTTGGTGGGCTTAGAAAGATTATATCCAAGTCCAAATGAATATTCATGCATGTTATGTTCTAAAGGAACTTTAATTCCTTGTTCATTTGCGCCACAACCATTTCCACTATAGCCACTCTTAGCCAAAATATGAAAACCATGACCATAACGATTAGCCATTTCAGAAAGAAAAGGTGGTTTTTCATAAGACAAAGAATCAAATTTTTCAGAATTAGAGGTGTGAGGAGAAGAAGTTTGAGAAGCGGCCACAAAATTATTGCTCATAGGTTCAGGTAAGACTGATTGATCTCTAGTTTCTTCCTTCTTTTTAACTTTAAGCTCTCTAGGAGGAACCCTATACTCACCTACAAAGGTGGGATTAAAATCAAGAGATCCCCAATCGTCTTTTGCGAGAACCTTCTCAGGATCAAAAGCCTTTTCATGTGTAAATTAAAGTTGAGAAGAATCTTCTTCAGGAACTTCAGACTCATCCAAAGAATTTTGATTATCAGAGGGTGATGATTCATCCATAGGTATCTTGTTTAATGAGTCGTCACTAGAAGAGGAAGGCTTAGAAGAACTCCCTTTGGAAGTAGATGTTTGCAAACAAGCTTGAAAATTAGTATCACCTATCAAGGTATATGTCTTATTATTATAAATAAATTTAACTTGTCTATGCAATGTAGAGGGGACAGCTTGCATACTGTGAATCCAAGGTCTCCCTAATAACAAGTTGTATGTTAGATTTCCTAAGATAACATGGATAGGAGTAGGCAAAGTAATAGGTCCCACTGTGATGGGTAAGGTGATAATACCTAATGAAGACTTAGCCACATTATCAAAGCCTCGAATGGGACGAGATTCAGGATCAATAAGGGATGTATCCACATTCATCTTATGCAATAGATTAATGCTACACACATTAAGGCCAGAACCATTATCTACCAGTGTTCGTCTTATAGCAGTGTCATTTATGATAACCACAATCATCAAGGGATCATATTGATGTTGAATTTCACTAGTAGGCAACTCATCTTGAGTAAACACAATTTGAGCTTTAGGATTCATCATAGAGTTAACCAAAGACACTATATTACTAGATGTGTTAGGTGGAGGAACATTCAAATCTTTCAAGGCATCTTGTAACATTCCATGATGAGCAGAAGAAGTTTGGATCAAATCCCAAAGGGATATCTTAGCAGGAGTAGTTTTAAGTTGTTCTATGAGATCATAGTCCTTACTAAGCATTTGTGAAATACGAGGAGCTTGAGGAAGAATAGGTTGGGAAGGAGGAAGTGAAGTTGGGATAACTGGAGGAGGATTAGGTTGCCTATTGTTTCTTGTGTTATAAGTATGGGCAACCGCATGATAACTCTCTCTAGTCAGTTGCTTAGCATACTCATAAGGGCTCTTAGTAGAATAACCTCCTTGCACAGTAATAATAGGTTTGTTAGGAGTGCAAAAAGAATCATTAGCATAACCACCTTGGACCACTAAGATAGGCTTATTTAAAGGTTGAGAATTTTGAGAAGGACAAGCACCTTGGACAGTGAAGAGAGGTTTGTTAGGTGTTTCATTCACATGTATCAAATTGATTGAAGATGGTTTAGAGGAATGAACAAAAGTGTTGGAAAAATTATTGATAGTCTTCTCTTGCACTAAAATCTTATCATGGATTAAATCAATTTTAGGAGAGAGACAAGGGGTAGGCATTGATGTTCTAGTAGGAAAAGTAATACTAGGAAAGGTCATATCATCCTCTATCATCAAAGGATCTACATGGGGAATAAACTCTCTAGGAGAAGGATCAACATTACTCTCTAAAGTCTCACTTTTGAGATGGAGATCTTTGAAAGAGATGTTAACCATCTTGTTTTGAACTAGGGTTTCCTTATGAGTAGAACCAAGTTGAGGAGAGGGAGATGCTTTATTTTTAGAGGGAGAATAATTGAGATTCAAGGAAGGTGAGAAACTATCAAGGGAGTTTTCAGTCTTGATTTCATCCCCTTTGGCTAGGGTTCTCTCATGGGGAAGAGAATAATCTACACCTTCTTCTAATGGTTCATCCCAAATAGTGAAGTTGTTGAAAGGAATGTTTGAAGTATTGTCAATTTCGGGAGAGGAGATAACATTGTTTATTAATTCCTCATCCTTAGGAGGGAGAGCATCAATAGATGTGTTAAACTCATCCTCTTTCCTCAAAATATGTTCAATATGATCTTTAGGGGAGAGAGAATTAAGGAAATTGCTTATTATTTCATCTTCTTTCTCTAAGGGATGCTTATGGGTAAGACAAACTTTAGGAGAAGGGTAAGCATTTATCATTAATTCATCATCTCTAGTGGGAATTTTGTTGGAAAAGGAAATGCCATCACTAGGAAATGTAGGGATAATGTCATCTTCTTGCACAAAAGGATCCTCATGAGGGGAGTGTTTTTTAGGAGGAACATGGACATATTTCTCCAAAGATTCATGCTTAGGAAGGAGATCTTTGAAAGAAGTGTTCATAACCTCTTGTTGCACTAACATGCCCCCATTGGAAGGACCAACTTTAGGTGAAGTAACATTAAGAAAGGTGTTTATGATATCATTCTCTTCCTCTAGGATAGCTAAATAGGAAGGGCACATTTTAGGAGAATTGTCAAGATCACTCTCAAAGTCTTCATCCTTAGAGCACAGGAGAGTCTCTAAGGGATTGGAAGCAACTCTTTTAGGCACTAAAATTTTGTTATAGATGGGGGGAGGTTCTTTAGGAGAAGGAAAAATTGAAACAAGGGAAGCTAACCCATTATCACATCTATGAAATGAATGCATCATGACAACAATTTTCCTTTTTCAAATGATAACACATGCAAAATAGAAGGAAATGTTTAATTTTAACCAATGCAAGCACTTAGAATGTAGATTTAGAAAATGAAATTTATGATTCAAATGAGTTCCTAAATCAGATTTGAAATTATTGATCCCGATTAAGCTATCCACAAGTTCAACTTTGAATTGAAAAAAATTAGGTTTTTAGCAAAAATTTCCTCTAATTTTTGAATCTTGCAAGAAATTAAGACTTGTGAATACAAATTTGAATTTGAAATAGCATAAACACTTAAATTTGAAAACATAAATCAGAATTAGAGAAGATTGGAGTTCACGTCGGGTTCACCAAAATGTGTGGGGGAAAAAGCGAGACACTAAGAAAACATGCCCTAATCTCACTTTCAATCACACATTTGTGGAATACGAAAGAGCCTAGAGGTATCACACAATTGGCTACTTCTTTTTGTGGAAGAGAGAGCCATGGGATACCTATTAGGATTTCTATTCCTTTGTTGCAAATGATAGATAGAATGATGCAAGTTCAATCCCTAACCCCAAAATGCAAGTATGAACTAATAACAAGATTGCAGAATTGAACTTAAATAATGGAAAGCTGTAAACACAAGGACAAGACAAGAATGTAAATGCATACCCAGTGTTAAAATATGAATGAAAATGTTTGGGACGGGGGTGTGGGCGCCACTGTCCTGATTCTGCCCCTGAAACTGCTGTTTTTGCAACCTGAAAAGCTGTCAGAAAGTTGCTGAAAGTTGCTGTCTGATAGAAGGACCAGGGCGCCCAGCGCCCCTGTCCTGGTAGGACCAGGGTGCCCCATGCCCCTATCCTAGCTTTCTGGGCTGGAACTTGGTGTGAAGTTCTGTCTCGGTCTGCTTCTTCCGGATCTGCAACTTGCGGCATCTTCCGAATTCTGAAACCTGCACTTATATCTGAAAAGGGATGGTGGGCGGCTATATAGGGTTTTGCCTTAGTCAAACCTCCACTTTGGTGATTTCCACCTCCATGAATAGCCAAGTTGTATTGTAAAAGTAGTGTGTGTGCAGACCTTGTGTGTGTGCAAGATCCTAAAATGCAAGTAAGCAAACTAGAGCAACCTAGAAAGTAAACCCTAATTGCTTGCAAATGATAATGTAAATGCTCCAAATCAAGATTCAAAGTGATCTAAAGAATGAATACAAATGATATAATGAGGCTTATGCAAAGACATGAAAACAACATGAAATCATACCCAACCCCAAGGGAGGGGTACAAGCCAATCTTCAGTCGGTGATCCCCTATTGCTCTTCAATGTCTTCAAAGCCCTAAATGGATGAATGAAATTGATGGATGCTTGATGGATGGATGTTGAATGTTGTTGAAGTCTTCAAAGATCTGCTCTTTTGCTGCATAGAAGGTCCTTGAAACCAAAAGTTCGTATCCTTTCAAATGAAGAAAGAGAGCTCTTATATATGAAACCCTAGGTCTTAATTTCAACTTTTGGCCGACCTAGAGATTGAATCTCCCACCAATTTCTTGGGGTTAAGCTTTATTTTATGATTGGATCGTGCTCCTGAAATTTCAGGAAAAATGTCCGGGACCGTGTGCACTCCAGGCACCATGGTCCCGACAACTTTTCACCAAATTTTCAGGGCCGTCGGATATGATGATTTTAGAGCGAATCCTGAAGTTACAGCTAATTTCGAGATGTTTTGACCCCCGAAATCAAGCCCCCAAGTTCAAAATAGGACCTAATTAGGGTTTTTGATTAAATGATGTATTGGAAGAATAAAATGAAAGGGGCACACTTTAATGAAAAGGGGCCCAACTTTATGATATGGGAGATGATAAAATAGAACCTTAGACCTAATTAATTTAATTAATTAAGTGCTAAAGGGGAAATTCAATGCAAAATGCAAAATGCGCCAAGGCGGGTGCTAAACTAGGTGTGAAATTGTACCACCCTAGCAAGTGCGTACAATTTACGACGCTACAATAGTTAATACTGGTAAACCAAACTTAATGTCGATTGACAGATTAGCAGTTAATATTAATACTAGTGAAACTCAATGCATAAAACAGAAAGAGAAACAACATCCAGAACACATAACACAAAGATTTGTACATGGAAACCCTATAAGGGGAAAAACCACGTTGGTAAACCTTACCCACAATCAGATGATACTACTGCAGATAGTATGTGTATACAAATGGGGTTTGCACATGCAGAAAGGCCAACCGCCTAAAGCTCACTGCTCAATCACAAAATAGGAGTCACACTGACTACAATTGGATGGTTAAATCCAATGATAATGTATTGCTCAAAGTAGCATCTCCAATGCTAGATTTAGTATCGGTTAAGCTCTGATAATCACCTTCAAACCTTCCTTGAACCTTCTCTATGGTCTGCTCATATGATCTTCAATATTCGTACATACCATGTTACAAAACCATATACCATATACCATTCCCTATCTATTACATCATCTCACAAATAAGATCTTGCATATATACCAAAACCTAAGACCAAATGTGTAGGTTGGCTTACCAAGAATATTACAAATAAGTCAAGATCTGATGCATCATGTAGGCTCAATACATTTACAATAATACCCAATTAATTAAATCATCTCCATAATGTTTCGTGCTGATCTGGAATAGATAATGCATGTCGATCCATAACCTAGACCAATTTGCCAGTAACAACAAATATGTCAACCCGATTAGACCAATAACCAAAATACCAAAACCAAGTGTCCAAACCATGTCTTCGACATAACCAAGTGATCTCCAGATGATAACAAGTCATGTTTAGGGCCGATGTACAATATAACCTGTCGATGAACGATATACTGGTGACTGTGCATAAGTCACTAAACTTGCTAGTGAACATAACCAAATATCTCCAAAAGGATAAGTGTTGACATCAATGACAAAACTAATGCAACACATCCATAATACCAACAACCTCTACATATATATGTAATATGTTTCTATTTAGGATAATCGGTATTAACAATGGGAAAGAACAAGCAAGGAACGGTGGAACAATGAGAGGCTGGAAATGAAAGACAAAGGCAACGTATGAAGAAATTATGTGACATAAGAAAAATGGGACAAGAAGGTACGCCATTGTCAACATCTCAATTCGATTTACCAAATGAACATAATGCAATTGAAGAAGAGATCACAATGATTAATCAAACAAACGATGAAGATGCACCAGCAACATTTGATTTACCGTATGAACCTAATGAAATTGAAGAAGAGACCACATTGAATATTTAGTTAAATGATGAACATAAATTGGATCTATTTGATGTGATGAGTGTACCTAATGCACACAATACATTGATTTTAACATCTCCTAGAATCATTCGTAGGAACCCAAAGTATCTAATCGACATCGATGAGAATATTTTGAAGTGAATGCCCAATAAAATGATGAATGAGCTTGTAGGAGAATGGTTAAAATAATATGGAAAAAATATTTTGAAAACTTAAATCAATCTACAACATGCCGATTAATTGTTGAAATGATTAAAATTTAATTTGAGAGAAACAATGAAAATTCTAGGCCTAAGATCATCTGAAAGTAATAGCAAAAGAACTATTGTAAGAAATCTATTTGATGCATATCAAGCTATTGGTTCAAAATCACATACTAAATATTCTAATATTATTTGACATGTTATTACATCAACCATAATGAGAAAGAAAATAAAAAATGATCATTTGATAAGAAAAATAAGTAAGTCATTAAACAAAAGTAGAACAACATTATGTAAAGCACAAGATAGGCAGAAGAAAATAAAAGATCCTAAAAATAATTCTCTTTGGGCATTCTCGGGTAGACTACCATGCAAAGACAAGGTTGTTGTTGATGCACTAAGAACATTAATTAAATTTTTTTGGCATGACAATACAAGGGTTTCACCTGACCAAAGATATGTTGTTAGAAGGTGAATTGGATCTAGAAATCATGAGGCACATGCCAAACACTATTTGTATATGTCTCAAATAAAATTTTATGAAAGATTCCTTCAAATGTTTCCTCAAATAAGAATTAGTCAAAAAAAATTTGAAATAGCAAAACCTTTTTATGTTAAGATTAATCACGTACACACCACGTGGTTTTTTAGGATTCATATTGAATTTTCCATGCACTAGTATATTTATCGGCATATATGTTATACTTTGCACACTAGAAATGTTTTGTAGGAATGCAATAGACAACCACCTCCTAAGTCACTAAGACAATTTATTTGAAGTGTGTTATGTAAAAGAGATGATGGTTGTATTTATTATAAGATGATGTGTTTGAAAGGTTCTTGTGCTACATGTAGTGGTTTGCAACATTTGCCAAGATGTCTACATTTGGATAGCACACATTAAATTGGTAAGAAACTAGTATCTTTTAGAAAGTACAAGATAGTGACATATGGGGTTAAAGATGGAAAAGAATTGAAGAGATGCGAGTTAGTGAAAAATAATATATGTGTAGCTAATTTTATGAGAACGTTTAAAGATAAACTGGTTTATGAGTACATAATGCATACAAGGGTTTTGCCTAACCAAAGAGATGTTGTTAGAAAGTGAATAGGATCTAGAAATCATGAGCCACATGCTAAACACTATTTGGATATGACTCAAATAAATTTTTATGAAAGATTCCTTCAAAAGTTTCCTCAAATAAGAATTAGTCAAATATTTTTAGAAATAGCAAAACCTTTTTATGTTAAGATTAATCATGTACGCACCACGTGCTGTTGTAGGATGCATATTGAAGTTTACATGCATTATGATATTTATTGATATATATGTTGTACTTTTCACACTAATGATGTTTTGCAGGAATGCAATATACAACCACCTCCTAAGTCACCAAGAGAATTTCTTTTAAATGTGTTATGTAAAAGAGATGATGGTTGCATTTATTATAAGATGATGTGTTTGAAAAGCTCTTGTGATCCATGTGGCTATTTGCAACATTTGCGAGGATGTCTACATTTGGATAGCACACATGAACTTTGTTAAAAACTAGTATCTTTTGGAAAGTACAGGATAGTGACATATGGGGTTAAAGATGGAAAAGATTTGAAGAGATGTGATTTAGTGAAAAACAATATATGTGTAGTTGATTTTATGAGAACGTTTAAAGATAAAATAGTTTATGAGTACATAATGTTGGAATACAATGAATCCAAGAACACTGAGAGGGGGGGATGAATCAGTGTTCTGCCGGTAACACAAGATTTTAACCTTTTATAACATACACATATAAACCGGTAAATGAAGAAACATATAACATGAAGTAATTAAACTAGCCACATGAATGAACACCATAACACACAAAGTTTATACGTGGAAAACCTCAAAGAGGAAAAACCACGGGATTTGTGACCCACAATATCAATTCACTAGCCATATGAAATATATTACATAGCATGGGGGCTTCCACATGCAGGAAGGCACACTGCTCGATACAAAAGAGTCTCACTGACTACAAGCTTTTGCTGAGATAAAACAATATTGGTGAACTCAAAAAATGCATCTATAATGCCAAAAAGAGATCTGGTTAAAGCTTTGTTCTGTACCGGTTCATAAACCCTGAACCCTTTTACCGGTATCTCCTTTCCTCCAAGAATGCTTTACAAACCATCTACTGATCATAGCATGATATTGCATTTGCATACAAATGACCTACATACCTAACCTTTGCATCACCTTGTACTACTACCTTGTCATATATCAAAATGACCTATTAGACTGACTTATATACCCTTTACAAACAATATACCTTATGTCGGCTTATAATACAAAAGATATTCAATGTCGGCCCTATACGATAAATACAAAATGTTCTTACAAATAAAACCTTTCAGATCCCAAACCGATGTTAGCTTCACTAAAGTGATGGATGCCGGTGCCGGTGCCAATGATGACCCTGAATACTCTAATGCCAGTGTCTGGCAGTGTATGCCTTGAAATGCTGATATATGCCTTCAGTAGAATCTTGTTGCCATCAATTACAACATATGAATCCAATGAGTGTCAATTGCCAACAATCTCCCCCTTTGGCATTGATGGCAACACTCATATGAAAAATGGATTCCCTGTCGGTTCACTGAAACATGAAACATGCTCCCCCTAAGCTGATTGACTCTGTCTACAATATACTTTGTCGATATCCTCCCCCTAGGATTATATACATATTTTTCACATAATATACACTCCCCCTTTGGCATCAATGCCAAAGATCGGTGAGAGAATTGAAAGAATAATTATAGATTACCTTACCAGAGCTTGACCAATCTCAAAATTTCTGAGTAAGCTTTCTCTAGCACCTATACATAGGTATCCTAGCCGGTTTTGAATGTTTTAGATATGGATACAAGTCCACTCAGTAAATGTGCAAGTGTTTCTTTCTTAGTGACTTCTCTCAGTGTGGGCTTCGCAAGCATATCCATACATTCCCTCTTATGTACACCAAGTGAATCCAATCTTGGACTCACAAAACCTTTGAGACTCCTTGCTCTCTGAATGATCTTATCTCTTTCCTTTTCAAAAGAAAAAACTTGGTTCTCCAAGGTTAAAATTTGTCCATCAATGGAAGTTGTGAGTGAAGTTATTCCATCAAAAGAATTAGTAGTATTAACAATGTTTTCATATAATTCCTTTAACCTCTTATCTACATTTGTTGTAAGAATCTCTATATTACAATAGACCCTGTAGATGTTAGTAAACTATTTCAAAGAATTTTCAATGAGTACAAGTTTCTCTTCAAACTTCATTTTCTCTGTCTCAATAATCTGATCAAAAGAGCTTTCTTGGCCAGAGTAAATATTTCAAGTGTTTTCTTGTCGGAAATCTACTGCAATGATTGAAAGTTTTTAGATATGTGCTCTGTTAATGCCTTAAGCTTGCCGGAAGGGCTTGCTTCTTTTTCAATCATACAATCAAGACTCAATCTATGAAAAAATGTTATTGATTGATCTATTATTCCTTTGTCTGTAGATCCTTCCTTCATTAGCTTTTGAGTAGCCATCATCATTAGCTCTATGGGACTCAACTTTGTGATTGATTTCTTCTCAACTTTAGAAGTGTCAATTGCCAAAAGTTTTGTTGGGGAATCAACTGCCGGTATAGTCACCTTTTCCTTATCCTCTCTTGGTGTATCCCTTTTGTCATCCTCTTTTGCACTGGTGGTTTTGCCATTTGGTGCAGTATCTGTTACTGTCAGTGGAGTATTATCCATAATATTATCTATAACCTATACATTATCTATTTTACCTTTCCTAGACTGTACAAATGTAGTCTGCGCTAGTTTAGTCTGTACACTCTCATAAGTTTTAGGTTCATTTGTCAGTTCACTCAAAATTTGATCTGAACTTCCCAAAATTCCTTTCCCTTTAGATTTCTCTGGAATGGTGGGAGCAGTTGCCTTAGCAAATTCTTCTTGAGAAGTGAGAAAATTAGGATTCTTTTGGAAGAATTTAGCCCAACAATCTATGGTCTCATTTATTATCTCATTGACTGTACCCATCATTAGGCCTATTTGTCAAGTTTTGCTGTTAAAGGTTGTTCAATTTGCAACATCTATACACCTTTTTGTTTCCTCATTATTTATAGAGCCACAAATACTCAAAAGTTCAACTTCTTTGATTTCTTTGTCCCTCCTGATTGCATATAATATCCTTGCATCTAACTTATTGTACAATGATAAGGAAATTTATTTCAAAATCTCTACCAAAGCCTTCTTATATATGTCTAAATATAACAAAATTTCTTCTTCTATTTCATTCTGCTCATTATCATGTAAATATTCATAAAAATTTGACACATTATTTAAGATTTCATCATTAGTTACCTCATCAATTAACTCTGCACAAGTCATACTTTTCATTATTCTTTATCATTTGGTGTCCAGCATGGATACATGAACTGCCAACAGAGTTCAATAGACTTGATTGAGTTACCTTGTAGCCAATGATCATACTGGAAAATTTCACATATGTGTCTTTGATGGTGCTGATCCTCATTGATCTTCCATCATGGGTTGTGTCAGTGAGCTTCTCAACCGCAGTGTTGGAGATCTTATTTCCTTGTTCCTATCCAACTTTGGGTAAGCTATTGACCGCCTAAATAACTTCTTTGGTGATCATGTGGGGTCGATCTAGCCAGATGAATTCATTATGGACCCTTCTCAGAACATATCTGATCACTTCATCCTTGAATTCCGGTATATAGAGGATTATGGTTAATCCTAGATCTTCAATAATTTGATATTTCGGTTAAATTGTTCTGGAGCTGCCTAGTATCACAGATTGATACATTCCCTTGATTTCCTCAGTACCTAAATCCTCCAATGTGTAGTGAATATAGGCCCTAACATCTTCCACATAAACCATGGCATCAGGAACCTTCAAAATTGCACCAGTAGAGTCTCCCTTTGTAGCAATTTGGGGAACTTCCTTGAAAACAGGCCTAAGACTATCCTTAACCTCAACAATAGTGGGATTCGCAATGAAAGTAGGAGAAGATTATGATTTGGATGCCATTTCAAAGAAATACTTGGAAAACAATCATCGGTTAAAGGGTTTTGATTACTCCTCAGATGACTATTGGAAATCTTTTACAATGCCTTTGCTTCGCTCTAGTTTGCTCGAGTGCGGGGTGAGTGAAAATGAGTCCATTTTCCCTTTTTATCAGCGAGTAAACCCTAATTCATCACTTTCATAAATGCTTAGTGATGTACCCTACCAGATACCGGTTTTATATTTTTATGCTAGATAAACCTCCATCAATGATCAATACCACTCACCAGATCTCTTCCAGATCTCTTCCAAGGAATATAAAAGATTTTCAATGAATTTGCCAACCCCTAAGGTGTATGTCTCAGTTACCAGTTGAATTTCTTGTCGGTGCAGGAATGCTCTATTCTAATGGTGGAGTTATAGGTGGGTGTAGTTGCATCTTCACTTGGTTCTTCAGATTTTCTAACTCATCTCTTGGTATGATATTGTTGTATTTCATCTGCCTTTTGCTTTCCTTTCTCATTTTCTTTATCATTGTTAACCGGTGTAGTCTTGCTTCTACAATACTTAGCAATATAACCTATTTTGTTGCATGCATAACATGTAACATTGTTCTTTTGAAATTATTTTACATATTTGGTGGCATTCCTTGACCTACATTGATTAGCCAAATGTCCAAAATTTCCACATGCATGACATTTAACATGCATTCTGCAATCTTCTAACTTATGACCATATTTCTTGCAATTTGTACATGGACCGGGAACTGAATTGTAGTTTTGATTTGCTCTATTTCTACATTGTCTAGCCATATGCCCAAATTTATTGCAAACAAAGCATCTACCATTGAATTTGTAAGCATTATATTGGCTTACCAATTTCCTCTAGTCTGATTTGTTCTACATACCAGTTGTTTGATCTTTATTTGCAGTACTGAAGCTTTCACCTTGTACAAATCCAAGTCCTCTAGAATCTTCACTCTACCTTTGTATTTTCAATAAATCATCCAACTGTACATCACTAATCCTAAATTTTTCTTTATAATAGCCTGCAATGGTTAGATGATCTCTCAGAGTCATTATTTATCTCTCTAGCTCTTGTTCATTATTTCGGGATTGTACCAAATCAGTTCTCAACAGATTATTCTCATGAGTCAATCTACCACATTATTCAAATTTGTTCTTCAGAGATATAGCAAGATTTTCTTCCTTTTTCTTTATGTCCTCAATATCTTTTGAAGTTAGGTCTTTCATTTCATTCTTCATGAGCATGTTAGCTTGACTTAGTTTCTGACATTGTTCCTTAAGTGCATTTTTCTCTTCATCATCCTAGTTTTGAAAAAGTTCCTTTCTCTTAGCTTGAGCATATGATAAACTTTCTTGCAGAACAAGAATGAATTCATTAGAAGAATTCAATTCATCTTGCAATTTTAAGTTCTTCATCCTTTCAGCATCATAATCCTCAAGTGTCATCCCAAGTTGCTTCTCCATAGCCATATTCAATGATTCTGGTTTCAGGATCTTCCTCAAGCTGTTAAACTTCCTCCAAGGTACCACGTTTTGATACCAATTGTTGGAATACAATGAATCCAAGAACACTAAGAGGAGGGGTAAATCAGTGTTATGCTGATAACACAGGATTTTAACCTTTTATAACATACACATATAAACCGGTAAATGAAGAAACATATAATATGAAGTAAATAAACTAGAAACATTAATGAACACCATAATACACATAATTTATATGTAAAAAACCTCAAAGAGGAAAAACCACGATGGGATTTGTGACCCACAATATTAATTCACTGGCCCTATGAAAGATATTACATAGCATGGGGGCCTGCACATGCAAGAAGGTACACTTCCTAGAGCACACTTCTCAACACAAAAGAGTCTCACTGACTACAAGCTTCTGCTGAGATAAAACAATATTGGTGAACTCACAAAATGCATCTGCAATGCCAAAAAGAGTTCCAGTTAAAGCTTTGTTTCATACCAGTTCATAAACCTTGAACCCTTCTATTGGTATCTCCTTTCCTCCAAGAATGTTTTACAAACCATCTACTGATCATAGCATGATATTACATTCACATACAAATGACCTACATACATATCCTTCATGTCACCTTGTACTAATACCTTGGCATATATCAAAATGACCTATCAGACTGACTTATATACCCTTTACAAACAATATGCCTTATGTTGGCTTACAATACAAAAAATATTCAATGTCGGCCCTATACAATAATTACAAAATGTTTTTACAAATAAAACGTTTCGGATCCCAAACTGATGTCGTCTTCACTGAAGTGTTGAATGTCGGTACCAATGTTGATGATCACCCTAAATACTCTAATGTCGGTATCTATTGGTCTATGCCTCAAAATGCCAATATATGCCTTCAGTAGAATCTTGTTGCCATCAATGACAGTATATGAATTCAACGAGTGTCAATTTCCAACACATAATGCATACATATAGAGCTCAGTGGTTAGATGAGCAATTCAAGTTATGGAAAGACACATTTCATCTTGGTACCATTTTCTCTATAGTTGATTTTGCTAAACATTATACACTACAAACTCAAAATAAAGTGCAATCTATATATTACCATTCTACACAAGTTTCTATTTTTGTACACATAACATTCATGCATGCAGATGATAGCATAGAGGAGGATAGAAAGGTTGTAAGAGAGTATCACTTCTACATAAGTGATGAATGTACACATTCGTCAGAGTTTGTGCAAGGATTATTTAAAGTTTTCTATGATAGTTTAAGTGAAAGAAACATACGATACAAGCAACACATAATATGGCTAGATAATTGTACCTCGCAATTCAAAATTGCAAGGATTATGCTTGAAGTTTCTAGATTCAACTATGTATGTTTTGTTAGCATCAATGTTTCTAATCACGCTCTATGATCCATCATCAGGATGAGAGAGAGAAAATGAGAGATGGATCATGGAATGCGATCCAAAACATTGATGGTAATAAAACATATACAATTGAATCTAGAAAATTCAAGCATAATATATCATGAACTGTGGAAATTTGATAACTTAAATGCAAGGATGTTCTATTGGTTGAGTAGGATGCATGTGACAAGCGATGTACAACATTTTTGAAATTTCACTAAGGTTGGACATGGAAAGGGAGATCATGATGGTGCAGGAGCATGCATAAAAAGAGCCCTAGCTAGAGAAGAATTCAAGTACCAAGGTGGTGCTGAGTTGACAGATGCATAAACAATTGTGTGATGGTGTAACTCTATAATGGGACCAAGTAATGTTGGTATGTCAATGGTTCATATATATTTTTTGTCGATCAGTGATTCTGACATTGAAAACTATCAAGATTATTGTACAGTTGCAAGATCTAGTGACATGTACTTATTTCAAAGTTCAAATGCAAGTTCACTGGTAATTTATACTGGATAGATTGTATGTTTTTAATCTTCATGTATTTATTTTTTGTGGGAAGAATGTGAATCACAAGAATGGGTTCAAAAATGGTCTTCTAAACCGTTGCTTCCCACTGATACCTATCAATTTCCTAGAGCACTGTAGTTGAACTAGATGGAAGCATCAGTTGATTTTGATCATGTATCCGACCCAGTGGAACTAGGTGATTTTATGGGTAAATTTTATTGCAGGATCTTTTTTTGGCTAATTTGGTTATATCAAACATTATTTTTTGCATTAATTATCATTCTATAATATGTAGGTCATGTGTACACAATTGTTGTAGTAGAGAATAATGAAGAAGGAACTGATTACTTTTTGTGTCATTGTATTGAGCCTAAGAGAAAATTGATGATCATAATCATTGATGGAGAGGTTATTGAGTATGCAGTAGGGTTTATTGTCATGACAGACACATGGCTTAGGAGATACCCTATCAAGAATTTTGATGTTTGGTTGTTCAAGGACTTTGAAACACACACAAATATTCTTCATTTCTCCAACCTTGTTGTGGCAACAAATATTCATTTGATTAAGTATCATGGTAGACCTCATAACAATATTTTATGAAAAGTTTATGAATCTGACCACGAGGCAATACTTGACACAATATGGGTTAGAGCCTATCTAGAAGGCTAACTTGATTAATTCTACGATTCAAGGTAGAATGATTTTGAAAATTTTGTATATGTCATCGACGAATTGTTATATATTCATTTTTTGTATATATAAATGCCCATGAGATGATTTGTAAAACATCTTTTGAATATATGTGACTATGTTTTGTGACTAGTTTTTGAATATATGTGAATATATGTAACTATGTTTTAAATATATTAATGGTTTTGAGTTTATGTGATGTGATAAGATGAGTTGGTTTTGGCATTGAGATAAGCCACGTTTGGAATTGGGAGTTTTGGCTTAACCTATGGTGGGTTTGCAGTTAGAGAGCTTGGGAAGGAAGACTTTTAGAGGTCTATGGGCCATGACTCTTGCATTAGCCCTAAAAATTTTGAATGCACATCAACTTCTGATGCCATTTTCTTTTGGCTATGTCCTGCCAAGTTACAATAAATTATATTTGTTAGTATCACTGTACTTGACCATCTGTATCTTTTTTGCCCTGACAAAATATTGTTGCAGCTTCCCTAGGGCTAGAATAGGCCAGCACAAATTTCTCCTATTGGGGATTTAGGGAGGAGAGAAAAAAATTAGGCATTTGGATTGTTTGAAGTAAGAAAGAAGAGAAAAAGGCCTCTTGTTGGCTCAGACAAGAGAAAACACCCTTTGGAGAGACAAAGTGAGAATGGAGGAGAGATAAAAATTTCTTTCTTTCCTTCCTTCTCCCTCTTTCTCTCTATTCCATTTCACCCTCATATTAGAATAGTTTGTTAAAAATGGGCTTGTAGCGGGCGTGATGATAGCAACACAATTAGAAATGACTAACAAGCCTTTTGGGATGACTAGGAAGATCACTAAGATAGGTCATTGTAGACAAGACTCACATGACCCTATAGATTCAAACAGATTGATCATATGCATCTTGGATTGCGATAAATAGTCTGTCAAAGTTTGATAATTTTTTGGACTCAGGGCACTTGAGAGATCACGTTGGGAGGGTATGGCTCTCAATGTTCTAGCGCATTGGGATGCACAATAATAGCATGCCTAGAGTAAACCTGCCCACCTAGACATGCTCATGATGTTGGTTTGTGACCATGATAAACAGAATCAAATCTAGCCTATCTTACAACTTTGCATTGCATGCAACTGATGGTTTTTGCAGTAGGTGAAAAATGCTACTGTAGTCACATAAATCTGTCTATTTTAATTAAATGAATATTTCATATTTATTTGATTAAAAATCCACTAAGCCATCAGTTAATTAAATTAATATTTAATTAATTCATCTTCAAACATTCTCCTATTAATTAAATAAATTATTCAATTTATTTTAATTAATTCATTAAACCAAATTCATAATTCAATTAAACGAATAAATCATTTTTATTTCATTTAATCCCCTTTTCCTCTTTTAAATAAATTATATCAAACACTTATTTAAATCATTTATCCCCCCCACTTGCATTTTCCTACAAATGCAACTTGCACACATTTATTGAAATAGATTAATTTATTTTAAATAAAAATCCTATTTTCCCTTATCCACAAAATCTAGTTGCATTCCTAAAACCCCCTTCTAGATTCTTCTAACCCCTTCCTAATTATCCTAATCCATCCCCTAATTATTGTCACATTCCTAAACAACTTGGAGTCACTTCTCAAAGACTTCAAAGTCTTTGAAAAGCATTAAATTCTTTGTGTGTTCAACAATTCAACCTCCAAAGTCTTTCAAAACCACTAATGGCTCTTACATGACCATTTATGGCTCTTACATAACCATTTATGGTTATTTCAACTTGCACTCATGTGTCTCCTCAAGCATTTATTGCTTTGACCATGGTTATCCCTTTTGCCTTTGCACAAGAGTTTATCCATTGGATAAAAGCTTTATTCTTTGAATAAATAATTTATTCATTCAACCCAACCTTGACCTTAACTCCCAAGTTAACTCTCAAGTCATGTCAAGCATTTAATGCTTATTCCCTCTCCTCTCAACCTATTTCACATTGACACTTGCCATCCTAGGATTGGGTTGAAAACCTTCACATGGATTGAATATCATTCAATCATGACCCTTGTTGAGATTACTCAATCTCAACCATCCATTGCTCCATTTTCCTATAAATAGAGTCCATTTCTTCATAATCCAGATCCTGAAAAACTTGTATGCATCTAAGTTATAGAGAATTTTAGAGAGCATTTAGCATAAATCACTAAATATCTTGTCACTTTGGTTTAAAACAAATCATTTTAGCATCATAGCATCTATTATTATCTGTTTATTCACATTTAGAGCAAATACTTCAATCTCAAACCTCCATAAGCATCCATAGTGCAAAAAATTGTTGAGAGCTACACTAGTTTGGAACTTGGAGAGGAGTGGAACAAAAGAGAGGGAGCTAAGAGCATGTTAGGAGGCATTTGGAGATGCCTCATCATATTTACTTCCTTAGTTAAATATTCTCTCATGCCTTTAGTATCTCTTTTGATATGCCTGTTTAGAATAATCTTTTCTTGCTAACACTAACGTTTTTACTCTTGTGTGTGTGTTGTCTTCGAACAAATTTTCTAACTCTTTTTGTAGAGCATCAGCTACCATTCAAAAATGGCTCTGAGTCATCAAAAACTAAGATAGGTCATTGTAGATGACCATCACATGACCCTATAGGTTCAAATGGATCCATCATATGTGTCCTGGATTGGAAGAAACTACTCGTCAAAGTTTGAAAATATTTTGGATTTAAGGCACTTGAGAGATCACACTGATAGGGTATGGCTCTCAACATTCTAGAACATTGGGAGGTACAACAAGAGAATACCTAGTGTAAACCTACCCACCCAAACATTCTCGTGATGTTGGTTTGTGCCCACTATGAACATAATCAAATCTAGCTTACCTTGCAACTTTGCATTGCATGGGACTGACAGTTTTTGTAGCAGGTGAAAAAAATTTACAATTTGAAAATGGCTTCGACTCATCAGAAATTGAGATAGGTCATTGTAGATGAGCCTCACATAACCCTATAGGTTCAAAAGGATCGATCATATGCATCCCGGGTTGTGAGAAACTATCCATCAAAGTTTGATAATTTTTTGGACTTAGGGCACTTGAGAGATCGCTCTAGTAGGGTATGGCTCTTGACATTTCAGCACATTGGGAGGCATAATAAGAGAATATCTAGCATAAACCTACCCACTCAAAGTGCTCATGATGTGTATTGTGTATGTACATATATTAGCAAAATGGTTAGCACTGCGCTTGAGATTTGTGACAAGGGACTAACCGCCTCTCATGCGATCCATCTCTACAATTTGTATCGAGCATTAATAGATCAATCTTTTGACACAATGACAAATTAGCCCAACAAGTGGTGTCAAAGTGTTGGGTCATGGGTTCAGATCCCCCCGAGAATACTGAATGGGTGATTGTTGGAAAAATGATTAGTTCTCCCCTCAGGATTCATGACAAGGGACTAATCGCCTCATATATGATCCATCTCTCTACAATTTGTATTTGGTGTTGATAGATCGATCTTTTGACGCAATGACAAATTGGCCCAACAATGTATGCATGTGTATCTATGTATGTATGTGCGTTTATATGTGTGTTTGTGTATGCGTGTATGTACATGTGTATATATGTATGCACATGTAAGTATGTATATACATGTGTCTATGTATATGCAAGTATACATACATGTGTTTCTATGTATATATGTATGTCTGTGTATGTATGTGTGCATGTATATGTGTGTGTATATGTGTATGTATCTATGTCATGTATGTATGTATGTCATGTATGTATTCCATGCATGTGTGTGTATGTATGTACATATGTCTATGCATATACATGTATACATATGTGTTTCTATGTATATATGTATGTGTGTACATGTATGTATGTATCTATGTACATGTCTCTACGTATATGCATGTATATGTACATGTGTTTCTATGTATTATATATATGTGTGTGTGTGTGTGTATGTGTGTACATGTGTGTGTGTATGTATGTACATGTGTCTATGTATATGTATGTACATATATATGTTCTTCTATGTATATACGTATGTCTATGTATATATGTGTATGTATGTATGTATGTATGTGTGTGTATGTGTGGATATGTATGTATGTATGTATTTATGTGTACGTAATATGTTTATCATCTGTACATATGTATGTCATGTGTGTATGTATGTCATGTCTGTGTGTGTATGTATGTACATGTGTCTATGTATATATGTATACATATGTGTTTCTATGTCTATATGTATGTGTGTGTATGTATGTATGTGTGTGTGTGTGTATGTGTGAGTGTATGTATGTATGTATGTATGTATGTGTGTGTGTGTGTCTATGTAATATGTATGTGTGTCATGTGTGTATGCATGTGTGTATATATATGTGTATGTATGTACATATATGTGTGTATGTACACGTGTCTATGTATATGCATGTATACATATGTGTTTCTATGTATGTGTGTGTGTGTGTGTGTGTGTGTGTGTTTCCTGAGATTCATGGTTTCTTGATAATGCAATTATGGTGGTTCACATACAACATATAGACTAGATCCTAGGACCTTGTTTTGCAAGAGAACATGTATAAACTCATTAGAATGGTTAAGTGGACAATTCATTATTAGTTAACAAGAGAGTCATTATTAGTCAAGTATTCATGTATATCACTGATTAGATCAGTTTAGTGTACCATTCATTATAATTTTGCACATGGCCTTGACAAGTACAATAACTTAAACATGCATATTTAAAGCTGGGTCCAATTCATTTGACATATATATGCATGTGGGCATGTGTATAGAGGGGTATATCAGTTTGAATTTATTCTCAATAGCAACTTGTCCAATGGGGAATAAAAGGAATAGACTATGCAATTATGATCGAGTAAAAGAGACTAAAAAAGGGGTACAACACCTTCTCAAGAACAAGTTCCCATTGACGATGAAGTGGTCAAAATTCTGGAAAGACAAGAAATTGGTCCCAGTCAATCCAATTTTTTTTCTTTGGAATGGCCAATTTGATAGAAATTTATGAAGACTCTCCTTTCAATGAGATTTCAGCTGAGAATATGATACCAGAAAGCACATTAAAATTACACTGCAAAAATATTTGGGGTGAATATTTTCAAGATAAATCTCTAATTAGAAGAGCACAATCATTTGCAAATTTATTTAGGAGAAAAATAAATGACTCCTATTTTAGAGTTGTTGGGTGTTGATATCAAGAAGAAATCATCAGAGGGATCAATAAATAAAATAGGTTGAAAATTGCCAAGAAGCTCTTAAATGTATTGAGAGTATGAGTCGAACTGCTGATTTAAGTGCTGCCTAAAGAGCATTAATGACAACGATTTCCAATAAGAAATGATCACATAGAAGACAAACTCGAGCAATTGCCAAATTACTAAATGTCTCTAAATGAACTGTCCAGAGATATATTAGGAGAAGAAATAGGTTGGATAAGAATATTAAAAAGAATCGGGTCAATATTTGCAGGGTTCCTCAAAAATATAGAATTGCTGAAGATGTGAAAAGATAGGTTATTGAATATTGGACCACTCACTCCCATGTTTCTTCCAATAGAATAGATACTATACAAATGAGGGATGCAGATGGTACAAAAATTTCGCATTCAAGTAAGAATTTCTAGATGTCAAGATTTGTCAAAGGATATTTGAGGGATTACGACCATGTCTTGTACATATCAATAAGGTATGTGAAACTTCTTATTGTCAAAATCATGTTGAATTTGATCTACACCTCTAGTCATATAAAAAGGAAGTGGTAGAAACTAATCCAAATGTAGTCATCCCTACAAGTACAACACAATTTGTGAAGTCTATCCTTTGTGAAAAATTACATGATTCAGATGAGTTCAATATAGAATATACAAAAAATACATGTGCTAACTATGGAGATTTGGATTTTTTTTTTTACAAATTGAGAACAGTGATCTTCTAGTGCAAGTTTTGTGGAAGAGATTTGAATATGAGAAATATCAAACAAAGTCAGTAGTTGAATAAAAAAAATTATGTTAAAAGAGAGTGAATTTCCTTACAATGAGTTTATGTCTAAATTTAAGAGTATGGTATATCCACATGTCCAACATTTCCATGGTGCAAGATGACAAGCTAAGCAATTTTGTGACTCAAAAAATTGATTTCCTCGATGTTGTATTCTATCAATTATAGACTTCTCTGAGAACTATACATTTAGTCCTCACACAAAGATTCAAAGTCAATACTATCAGTCTGAGAAGGTTGCAATCTTTGTACAAGTTTTGTATAGACACGCAGAGTTTAATGTGGACAATGTACAAAGTGGAAAAGATAAATGTGTTATCATTAAGGAAATTCATATTTATATCAGTGATGATACTGGTCATGATAGGAAATACGTAGCCCATTGTTTTAAGATTTTTTTGAAAATATCATACAACATAGGATAAATGCTTCACAACATTGGATTTGGTCTAATGGATGTGTTGGTAAGCGTATAAATTGATTTTAATTTCTTGTAGTATTTTAATTTTAATTAATATAATTAGTTTTTTTAAATTAATATATTGGATTTGATTGTAACTTCACAGGACAATTTAAATATGCAAAAGCATTCAATTGGTTGTCACGACAACATGCTAAACGTAGTGTAAAAATTTTGTGGAACTTTTTTGAGAGTTGACATGGAAAATGTGAGAAAGATGGAGTAGGAGCATGTGTGGAGCATGCACTTCACCAACATGAACTTGCAAGTACATGTTCAATGTTTATATGTGTAATTTATTCAAAAAATCTCTATTTACAAGTATGTATCTTATGAGTTAGAGTTAAATTACTAAAACTAGTTATTATGCAAGTAACAACATACAAAATTCTTGTGAGGTAGTAGAATGGTGCATAAGTCATTTTGGTTCTCATGACACCAGATACAACAAACACTATTTTTGGGAAGTTAAAGATATTGATCGATCCAATTTTTATAATTGCCAAACAATTAATGGTATTAAAAGTTTGCATCAAGTGTTGACTACAAGACTTAGCAAACCTCTTGCGATTCAGATAAGAGAATTTAGATCATGTTTTTGTGTTGATTGAATTCAAAATAAGTCATGATTACAGAACTTAGAAAACCTCTTGTGATTTAGGTAAGAAAAAATCATATTTTTCTGTTGATTGCATTGAAAAAATGCAAATATTCAACAATGTCAGAACATTCAAGATGGATATCTTTCACAATGGGATATGAAACAATTAGTCACAATTCATCCTTATGAAGATAGTGACATTGTAGATAATCATGATCCTCTATATTTGGCTAATTATGAACGTGTTCTTGATTGAGTTTTAGCAGGTACACTTGCATTTTATTTAAATATCCTTTTTTATTTTCATGTACTTTATTTAAATTTAAATTTAATTTTAATTCTTTATACATTGTAGCATACAATATGATTTAATTGTTTGTAATTTGTGGTCTACAGATGATATTTTTTCCATGGTTGTGGATCCTAACAATGTAGAAGCTGTCGACTATTATCTACTAAGATGCACAAAATCAAAATTCAAATTGTCACAATCAATGGAAGATGATGATGGGCAATACTATCCCACTAGATCGATCGTTGTTGAAGGTATATATTATCAACAAACCATAATAGATAGTAATGGTGTTACATTTACTCATTATATGCTAGGTGAAAAAATTTTGCATTACAATCACTTAGTTATAGCGATGGGATTACATTTTGACACTTTTTCAAAAAGAGGTTGTGGCCCCCAAAAGAAGAGGATGCCTATCGAAGATCATGAAAATATCTTAGAGATAATAGAAGACAAAGAGGATCCATATTTTATGTACCATGAACTCAGGGTAAGTGCACCAAGATGGTGTGTAAAAAGGGGGGTATAAGTGGACACTTTTTTTTTGAAATCAAGTAAACCTAAACTTGGAGGATAAAGTTTAGAGTCATCCATTGAAGATATGAAGATACTTAAAGAACAAATATTGTATTACTCGGAATCTAATTTCCAAAATTTTTTTTTTTTTCAAAATTGGATAATATTAAGGGGGATAAATCTTTCGTGCACAAAAAATAGACCCTAATTTTTTCAGAAAAACATAACATAGTGTCTGACATGCGCATAAAAATAGTCATAGTTAGATTTATTATTCATACTCTAATAAAAGTGTACACAGGGTTTGATTTTGCCTGTGATACTCTAATAGAAAGAAATTAATGTGTATATTTAAAATCTGTGTGCATACATATATGTATAATATGTATATATGTAGATATTGTATGTATATATGTATATATAATATGTGTATGATGTATGTATACATATATGTATTTTTATAATATATACATGTATAATACATACAATATGTATGTCTTTGTATTATCTTTTGATATTTTATGTGTATTATATGTATATGTGTATGTACATGTGCATGCATATTGATATCTATTGTCTTTTGATATCTCATTGTATATTGTATTACCTATCCCTCTCTCTCTCTCTCTCAGGATGCCACATAATACCTAATGGCATCATGTAAGGTCCCTTAGCACACATATGACCCCTTAAGACCATAATATATTGTAAGGAGTCATATGTTGTTCTAACACATGTGTGGCCCCATTATGACCCTACATGACCCCCAATGATGTCATATGACCCCTTAAGACCATGTATGATATCTTAAGGGGTCATATGGTGTTGTAACACATGCGTGGCTCAATTAGGACCCCACGTGACCTCTAACAACATCATGTGACATCTCTTCCTCTCCCCTAATCTCCCTCCCTCCCTTTCTTATTCCTCTCTCTCCCTCTCTCCCTCACTCCCTTCCTCCCCCATCTCTCTCTCTCTCTCTCTCTCTCTCTCTCTCTCTCTCTCTCTCTCTCTCTCTCTCTCCCCCTTAAGACCCCACATAACACCAAATGACCCTTTAGGAGCATATGATGGCCTAAGGGGTCACATGGTGTCCTATGGTGGCAAGATGAACCATTATTACAATATAAAAAGAAATGCCAATACTACTTACAAAATTCAACACTTAATGGGTCATGGGACACCATATGACCCCTTAGAACACCATACAACCCATAACGATACCATATGGTGTTGTAAGGGGACGTATGGTGTCTTAAGGGTTCGTAGGACACAATATGATCCTCAAGACACATTATTACCCTTAACCACGCCTAAGGGGTCATGGGATACTATATGACCCCTTAGGATACAATATGTCCTCTAATGGCACCTAAGAAGTCATATGGTGTCCTAAGGGTTCATACTGTAGATGTATAAAAATGACCATATTCCTAAATGAATATTTTATGTTCATTTCTCTATTTGATTAAATCCAATTTAATTAAATTATCCACCTTCCTCTATTTAATTAAGTAAATTACTCAATTTATTTAAATTAAATTCACTATACCCATTTAAGGAATAAATTATTTTATTCAATTAAATCACTCCTATCCACTTTTAATTAAATTCAAATTTAATTAAATAGTTATCCTCAATTGAATAAATCTAATTTATTTAATTACAACCAAATTGAATTAAATTACTTTATTTCAATTAAATCCTATTATCCCTCCATCCACTTGCAAAATCCCAAACCCCTTCCTAATCCCTTCTAGAATCTTCTAATCACCTCTAATTAACCTAACCCCTCCTCTAAACTTTGTCACATCCCTAAGCAAAGGGAAGTCACTTCTCAAATTCCTCAAAGTCTTTGATAACCATTAAAGGCTTCAAGTCTTCAACCACTAAAATCCTCAAAGTCTTTGATAACCATTGAAGGCTTTCAATCTTCAACCACTAAATCCCCTAAAGTCTCCAATAACCATTAATGGTTAACTCAAACCCTCTTACATGGTTAAAACAGTTGTTTTAACTCAACCTTCACCCAACCCAAGGGTCTCATCAGGACTTTAATGCTTTGACCATGATTATTTCTTAATCATTTGCACAAAGGTTTATCCTTGGATTAACTCTTAATCCAGTGGGTAATCTTAACTTAGACTTGACCCTTACCCTCTAGATAACCATGAGGTATTCTCAGGCCTTTAATGCCTCCAACCCCTTTTCTCAACCCAACCCTATGTTGACACTTGTCACCATTTCATTGGTGCAAATTGTGCACATGGATCCCCAACTTTCAAAACCAACCTTTGATTAAACCTTTCAATCTTGACCATCCATTGCCCTGTTTGTGCTATAAATAGAGCTCTCATTCCTCCATTTTTTAAAATAATCATCTTTCAAATTTGTAGTATCATACTTATGCTCAAATACATTCAAGCTCTCATATCATTTTTATGCTTATCATTTTAGCCTCTTTGAAATCAGGAATTAGTCTAAATATGCATGTTTAAAATAATTTCTTTATCATTTAGCTCAATCATAGACTAATATATTATGTTAGGATAGTATTTATACTAATCTTGTCATCTTATCATTTAGTTTATTGCATTTCTAAGATCAGGCATAGCTTAACATACCTTTCATACTAAAAATTATCAAAGCATCCCTCGTTCTTGCATTTGCCATCCCTAAACCATTTTGCTCAGTGATCTGAGAGCAAAAACATTGGTTTGAGGGACATTGTGAGATAGAGAACCATGGGACCTACCTTGGGAAGCTGAGTAATACGTTATTACTCCATAGCTTGCATCAAGAAGTCTTGTGTGTGTGTGTGGACTAGTATTTAGCAATATTTTCACATATTGAGTTTTATTAGCCCACTTTTCTCACATACATTTCTGGCGCCCACCATGGAGCCCGACCCCAAATAAAAAATCAGTTTTTCAAATTAATGACTTTTGCAAGTCCACGGGATACAAGAATCGGCATGTCGGAAACATTCCATAACGCATCTGCTTAACAGTCTAGCGCATCCCGCTTACTATTTAGCACGTGGGATCCATACTCTAGCACGTGAAGACCTTTCTTTAGCGCATGACTTTAACTGAAAATTTCCTGTAGGTCTCGACGTGGGCAAAACATAGAGTAGTGCATCAAATCAACATATTAGCGCATTAGATCCCCATTTCAGCGCTTATAGCCCATCATCCAGCGCGTAAAACTCAAATGTTAGTGCATCATATTTCAAATTTTCCTGCAAAACTGAGCACGGGAAAAAGAAAAGGAACAGAGCAGCACTTCCAATTCACAGAGTAGCGCATCCAAGCAACAGTATAGCGTAGAGGAACATTAGTTTAGCGCATCTAGTTTTTATTGTAGCATGTGCAGTCCATTCTGTAGCACATCACAGATAGAGGACTAAAATTTTATTGTAACCGAATTGAAATTTTAGACTTGTAAAAGTCCCCCAGATCATCTAACATTTTCTTTTTTCTTTTGTTTGCAAGATTCTAACGGTTTCTTGCAAGTAGAGCGAGGAATTTTATTTTAAAAATGATTTCTTTTGTTGACCACAAAATCAAAAATTTGCTTTGTTGACCATTTCCTTTCCATAGATCAGAAAATCATTCTTTTAAGGTAAAATGAACACCATGTTTTTGTGGAGCAACATCTCCACCTAGATTTTAACAAATCACTGATTTGAAAGGATAAAACAAACCTAATTGATTGCTTTTTCTCAAAAGTGGAAGGAATATGCTCTCCCCTTAACTGGGTGATCAAAAATCCAGACCACTCTTATAGCTTTCAGTAATTCAAGCATTAAAACCTTTAGCAGGCCTGCCTTCCTGAGGAGTTGCAATCAACTCTTAAAGCCATTTATGGCCGGTGTGAAGGGAACAACCTAAGTGGGGAATTGCTTTGATGCCAAGAATTCCAACCCACTATAATCAAATGTGGAAAGTGATGAAAGTCCTTTTCAACGGTTGCGCACAGTGATTAGCCTTCCCCCAGTATCCTTGAGATACGTAAAGCCTTTGTTCTAAAGGTTGGGAAGCTTCCTGAGGGAGTTTATCATTGACGGCCGAACGGGAAGCCTGATTACGAACCATAGAATTAGAAGCTTTGAACTGAGTCAGTAACCAGACATTTATAACATCATAGTGCAAGGGTGGGGAAGAATCCGCCCCCAAGATTACTCACCATATATCTCCCAAGATAACTACTCAACTATGAAGCAATTCACTTTGGGTTAATTTCTGGCAAAAGGCAAAAAAATGGGCGCCCTCTAGGGGGTGACACGACTGTTTGAGCTGACGGAGTATCGAGACTAGTGGGCTATGATGTTATTTATGACCCTTGACTAAAGAGTCTTTCTGAAGTGTATTACTTGTATCCAAACCTGTTAAAACATTGAGGATTTGAACACATCCTCGCAGAACATACACTTTTTGTTAGATTACGCAAAATGGTTGTACTTTTTGTGCCATGCTTGCATTTATTACTTCAGAAAATCATCCATCACACTTGAAAATTTCTCAACAAAATTCAAAATCTTCAAGAAATCACCCAAACGGAAAAATCAGGGTAGTCTAGCGCATAAGAATAACATCTTAGCACGTGGAAGACTTTTGTTAGCGCATCCAAACCTCAAATTAGCATGTGAAGTTAAAACAGTAGCGTTTTTATCATAAGGCAAAACAGTATAAATTCCTTTAGCGCATCCGAAAAATAGTCTAGCGCGTGGAAACAACAGCCTAGCGTGTAGGAACCAAGAATTAGCGCATAGAGTTTAAAAGTTAGCATGTAACCGGCCCAGTATAACGCGTAGCTTTTTCCAACTAATTCCACAATAATTTTCAGCAGTCCAAACTTTAACGCATAGAAGAAACAGCTTAGCACGTGACATAGAAACATTAGCGCATGCACTCAAAAAGTTAGCGTGTAGAAAACCCAGGATAGCGCATAGGTTTTTCAACTGTTAGACAACATTTTTTAAACAGTCAAAACTTTAGCGCATGTCTAGGGGCAGATTAGCGCATGTGCTCATTCTTTTAGCGCATCAAGTAAATTTAGTAGCGCATGTAGACTCTGTTCTAGCATGTGATCCAAAACAGGAAAACAGAGAGCAAAACCGAGAAAAATTTAAAATTTTCAAAAATATTTTTAGAAGCCTTTTTCATCAAAAAACCATTTTTCATCAAACCAGAGTGACAAACAAACCACTAAAACTATTTTTTGAGCTCAATTTGTGTCAAAACAAAAGTTGTCAGAATCTTAAACAAATCGCACAATAGAGGATGTCTCTCCTATCATAATCCAGAGATTTCATCATCAGTATCAACAAAATCCTTTACCATCTTATGGATTTCTATCTCAAAACACTTGTTTAAAATTCTCAAATTGTCAAATCCAGTTTCTAGATCAGGAAGCTTTTATCCATATCATTTGACACACTTTATCGTGAAGGGACATGTAAACCTTTACTCTGATAAAGTAAGATTTGAAATTTTTTTCAAAAACAAGAATCAACTGAATCCAAACACATCAAAGGAAATCATTGATCACTCATGCATGACTAATCCCCTTATTCTGAGAAGAAAGAACCTCTATCGTAACATCACGTTGAAGAAACAACAACCTAGTTTTTCCAAATTCATCAAGAGAAATAAGTTTTTATACATCAATCGTCAACTTTTCAAATCTCATCGGGTATTCCTTCATCACGTCAAACATTATATCCAAAACAAATCTAGCGAATTTGACAAAGAACCTTTGAAGACAAGAGCATACTGTCAAAAGTCTGCTTTTAATCAAAACATAAACCGTGGAGGAAAGATCAATCCAGCATTCTTGCCCGATGAGTGCATCACATATAACACATCTCGACCAAAACCACCAACACCCGAGCAACACATCAAAGAGGCTTTTGTCCCTTTCATCACTAAAAGTTTTTACTAAAATGCCTGTTACTCGCTCTCAACGAGACAAACAAAGTGAGACACACGCAAAATCAAGTATGAATCACAGATTATCAAATCCTTTTGAAGTTCCACCAGTAGAAGAACCTGAAATTACTGAAGCCCTTCTTCGGGAATGTCAAGAAAACCCTTCCTTCCATAAACTTGTTGAAAAACTCATGGAAAATGACAAAGAAAAATATATGTTGATGCTTACAAGCAAAGGCGTTAAACTTCCTGAAGATTTCAACCCAAACATTTTTCAAACCGGATCTCGACAATATGCATATCAAGAACAACACAGAGAAGAAGAAACTCGCATACCTGAACAACATAACTTTGAGCAACACATTCCAGAACAACGCATACCAGAAATGCGTATACCTGAGCTAGAAACACCAGAGCAACATATACCATTTACCACACCTTTTCAGCTAAGAACCAATACAAGGCAAGAAATTTTTCCTCGATAAGACAATATACCTTTGGCAGCCCTTACTCAACAAATGCAAATGTTGCAAAGGCAAATACAGGATATGCAACAAGGGACAATAGTGCAATACTCTTTAAACAAAATCTGTCCTTAACCATTTGACATAAGCTTGAACATGGTGCCTTTTCCTCCAAACTCAGACGTTCCCAAATTTGATAAATATGATGGGAAAAGTGATCCCCGAGATCATGTTCGGGAATTTTGCACACTGAGCCTGGAATTTGCTCATGATGACACCTATTTAATGAGGTTATTCCCCAGAAGCTTGGGAGGGAAAACCATGGAATGGTTATCCAAAATCTCACCACCTGTCAGATCATTTGATGAGTTGGTTAACAAGTTCATAACCCACTATTCCTACAACATCCAACATGCCATAACCATGCTAGATGTTTGCAATACCAAACAAAAGAACAACGAAACATTCAAAGTATTCCTTCAACGCTGGTGACGCATGGTCTCCAGATATCCTCGAGATATTCCTGAAAAGGAGAAAATGGAAATCTTCATCTATAACTTGAATGGCGAGATGAGTTACCGACTAAAACTTCAATGCATACCATCTTTCACCAAATTGATTGAAAATGGCATTCAAGAAGAAGAAGCATGTGTCAAAAAGGGAACACTTAAATTCTATAAGGAACAAACTCATCAAACTACAATAACCAGAACAACACCAACCTTGACAAATCTCGATTTTGGACTCGAAACAGAAATGAAGGCAACAACGAATCACATGATCCTAAATCTAAGCAACCAGTGCTTGCATTATCTGGAAATCCTCAGAACACGAAAAATCTTAAAAATGCTGCACCAAATGCTAACACATATGCACAAAACACTTATCAAGGACAGCTCAACACAAACAATACCAATGATACTCAAAGCAAAAACATGAATCCAGGACCTAACACCAATTCACACAACACAAACAATTTCCAAAAGCGTATCTTCACACCACTGGGACAATCTTTAGAATCCACATTCAGAGAACTTTTGGCAAACAAGATTCTGTCTTTGCCTCCAATCAACAATTATGAACCCCCAATCAAACCACCTTGGTGGAATGATTCGCACTATTGTGATTTCCATCGCAACAAGGGTCATAGAACAAACGAGTGCATGAGATTGAAACACATAGTACAGGACATGATTGATCGAGGTGACTTAACGGTCGATGGTCTCAAAACAAATGGTGATCACGGAGCCTTTAAAAATCCTCTCCCAAATTACAACAAAGATGGAGCATCCACTTCAGATGATACACGCGGAGCTCGTATTAATCACATCTACAACAACACCATCAACCACATATTAGCTAAAGATCATCAAGTAAATGTCATCACCATCCGAGATCAGCATGATCATGAATCTGTCAATGTCACAACCTGAACTCAGAAATATGTCTTGAAGGGACATATGGCACCTACAACTACCACACCAAAAATCCAATATGAGTTGGTTAACCAACTACACAAGACTCCAGCTCAGATATCTATCCTAGAATTATTAAAACTATCACCAAGGCACAAAGACATATTGGAACAAGCGCTATTGGAAACAAATGTACCTCAAAATCTGGATATAGACAGATTTCAAGCCATGGTCACCCATATGACAGGACCTCATAACCTCACCTTCTCATAGCATGATAATACTTCCTTGAGTCATCCACATAATACTCCTCTCCATATCAAAGTCATTGTTTACAAACACCGAGTCAAAAGAGTCCTAATAGATGGAGGAGCCGACCTTAATATATGTACTTTAAAGCTTATCCGTGCATTAGGCTTCTCAGAAGAATCTATTGATCCCTGCAAAAAGATTACCATAAAAGCATATGATGATGAAGAGAGGTCCTCTAAAGGCACAGTGATATTACCTATTCAAGTAGGCCTAGTAAAAAAGGATACTATCTGTCAAGTCTTAAATATTGATCTAACCTACAATATTTTGTGAGGACGACCCTGGATACATGAAATGCAAGCGGTACCTTCTACATATCACTAGTGTGTCAAGTTCCTTATGATGGACAAGAAATATCCATATCCACTGATCACAATCCATTTCAACATTGCAACACAATGGGGGCAGCCCAAGACAGTTTGGTTCCTCATAATAGACAAAAGCAGCAATCTTCAACATCAGATCTACAAACAGCAAAGCCCAACTCCTTATGGGGAGACTTCTAGTAGAGAATGCAAATCAAAGACCACAGTATGGGAGAATACTCTTTGGAACCTTTATGTTTGGTGAAATTACCAACATCACCCAGATCGCATGGTTTGCCTACTACATCAACACATCTGGCCACTCAGCCCATCACTAAATTTGATGGTACTTTCATCCAACTGGGTACTCTAGCACATGAATCAGAGGACAAAGATGTTCTTAGCTGGTTATACAAAGATGAGGAAGAAAATCATAGAGCAGCCACTCTAGACATTGTTCTACCAACACACCTATATGGAAAAGGCTACTTAATCATGAAGCAAATGGGATATGGCGGTAAAGGACCTATTGGCAAACGCAAAGAAGGAGTCACTGAACCTATAGATCTTCCTTCACAACCTAGCAGAAACAAAGCAGGATTGGGTTCCAAACTCACATTCCTATTGAAATGGCTGCCACATCTACCTACCAAACCTCAATGAAAAGTAAAGACGAAGTACAAAGAAGAATCCTGGTAGGAAACACTCTTTGAATCTGTAGAAACAATCCGCAAGGCACAGGAACGTCATGATCAGAAGTTACATCAGGCAAAGCTTCTAAGTCATAAGAAGGCCCTATCTGCAGCAGTAGCTCATATTCAGAAACCAATATCTCAAGAACAAATCATGTCATCTCTAGATACCGTTATTCCTCCCCGAGAAAGCACAGTCTATGAACAAATTCAGAAAGTAGAGGATGGATCTGACACAAAATCAACAAAAACCATCAAAATGGTATCCATTATCAAAGATTTGTTTTCACCCTACAACATACCAGTTTACAGCACAGATAAAATCTGGGATGATGCCTATGAGACTGATTCCAATGAATATGAATGGGGTACCTACTCCAATGCTACTACAGATATCCCTAGTGATACTGATTCTATATCTATTTCCCAAGAAGAACATACCGCAGAAGATAGACCTCTTGAATTTGGACCGCAGAATATCTATGACGCCGAGGAAAGTGAACAGGAACATTATGAGCAAGTATATGTAGAAGATAATACCATCGAAGATCTCGACAAAATCTTGAAATTCTTTAAAAACAAGAACCATCATGATGAAAACTCTGTCCTAACACTCATAGTAGCTGAACTTGATCCACCTAATGATTCCTTACCACTTGTCTTTCCTGATCTCATCGACTAGGATGAACCTAGAATCCATGATATACCAATTTTCCCAAATGACGAATCTATTATCCATTACCTATGTACCGTAAATCCAGAAACAGGCTCTACCAGTGAACAAAATAATGATGTCTACAAACTAGGGAGTGCCAAGTCTCTCAGTCACAAAAATGAACTAAATAAAGGATCTGATGCTGAAAACCAGTCAATGGCATCTCTAGATCATAAAAAAGTAAAAATAAAGGATGTATCTGAGGGTGAAAACCTTTTTAAGGCACCTAACGATGGGAGACTTGACACTCTTCCTGAGCACTTTCATAAGTGATCGCCCATATTGATTGAGCCCACTCAATCAATCAACATTGGTACCACAAAAGCAGTTAGGAACCTACACCTTGCAGAATCTCTAACAGAGGAAGAAAGATCAGCATTCATCATCTTCTTTAAAGGACAGCAAATCAACTTTTCTTGGTCATATGCTGATATGCTCGAAGTAGATCCACACTTAATCATGCATCATCTGTCCATTTCTACAGGCGTTAAGCCAGTCAAGCAAAATCTATGAAAGATGAAACCACAGGTGGCACTCATGGTCAAAACTAAACTAAAGAAATTATTAGATGTCGGATTCATCCAACGCATTGACTATGTGGAATGGATTTCCAACATCATTCCAGTATCAAAACCAGATGGTAGTATCATAATCTGCACTAACTTCAGAGACATCAACAAAGCTTGTCCAAAAGACGACTTTCCTCTGCCCAGTATCAGCATCATTGTAGATCTCATAGCAGGCCATGCAATGTTCTCACTAATGGATGGTTTCTCAGGCTATAATCAAATCAAAATAGCCCCAAAACATCAAGATAAAACCGCGTTCACCTGTCCTTGGGGAACGTACTGTTGGAATGTTATGCTTTTCGGCTTAAAGAATGCAGGGGCCACTTATCAAAGAGCAATGACCACAATATTCCATGACATGATGCACACATTTATGGAAGACTATGTGGATGACTTACTAGCTAAATCTTTCACCAGAGTAGAACATCTTGGTATCCTAACCAAAATCTTTGATTGATTAGAGAAATTCCAAGTCAGGCTTAACCCTAAGAAGTGTGTCTTCAGGGTTACATCAGGCAAGTTATTAGGCTACATAGTTTCAGCTAAAGGTATTGAAGTAGATCCAGCAAAGGTACAGGCCATTATGGACATACCACCACCAAAGAATATCAGTCAACTCAGATCTCTACAAGGACGACTTCAATCAATCAGGCGATTCATCACTCAGCTAGCAGATAAAAGTCTACCATTTAATCATTTACTACACAAAAATGTACCATTCAAATGGGAGGCCAAGTGTGCAGAATCTTTTTACCAAATCAAATAGTACCTGATGAATCCACCAGTTCTAGTACCTCCAGTCACAGGAAAGCCTCTTATTTTATATATCTCAACCACAGACATATCGCTAGGGGCACTATTGGCACAAGAAGATCAACAAGGAAAGGAACGCGCCATATATTACATTAGTAGAACATTGAATGGCTATGAACTCAACTATACATTCATTGAAAAGGCTTGCTTAATAGTGGTCTTTGCATCTCAGAAGTTCCGACATTATATGCTAGCACACACCATCAAGTTCGTCGCAAAAATTGATCCTCTCAAATATCTACTCAGCAAGGCAGCTCTTACAGGCCGATTGGCTAAATGGGTCATGATTCTCAGTGAATTTGACATCCAATACATAGAAAGGCGAGCCATCAAAGGACAAGAAATTGCAGATCAGTTAGCCGAAGCACCCCTACCAGGAAAACACACCATGTAGATTGAATTTCCAGACAGAGATGTTCTTGCTCTTTCTACCAAACACTGGACCCTATACTTTGATGGATCCTATACACACCATGGTTCAGGTGCCGGCATTTTATTCATCACTCCTAAAGGACACACTATACCAAGATCGTACAGGCTTATGTTTCCATACACCAATAATGTAGCTGAATATGAGGTACTGGTCATAGGCATCAAAATGGCCGTAGAATGGAAAATCACAGAGTTAAAAGTCTATGGGGACTCACAATTGGTCATACATCAAATCAACAATGACTATCAGACAAAGGATGACAAGATACTACCCTACAAGCGAATGGTGGATGACTTCAAACAGTATTTTGTGCACATCACCTTCGAACAAATACCAAGGTTGAACAACAAAGCAGCCGATGCAATGGCTACTATCACTTCATTACTACAAATTCCAGAGTAACAGAGTTGTTATGAGTTCCTGGTAGAGCAACTATTCTCCCCCACCTATGACCACTCTAAATCCCATGTTATCTATGCCTTGACTAGTTCAGATTCTCTGTTATATGGACCAATATACGACTATCTCAAGCATAATATCTTACCCATTGACCAATCTCGTAACCAAAAACGTAACTTTATCCGACAAGCTGCCCATTACACCCTTACCGCTGATACTTTATATCATCGAGGTCTCGATGATACTCTTCTTCATTGTCTTGATCGTAATGATTTCGATTCTGCTTTACATGAGCTTCACGAAGGTATTTGTGGCACACATTCAAGTGGCACTACTCTTGCTAAAAAACTTCTAAGGATGGGATACTACTAGCCTACAATGGAGAAAGACTCATATCACTTTGCCAAGAAATGTCCTAAATGCCAAATCCATGGTAATCTAATACATGCACCAGCACAAGAACTGCAACCATTTACAACATCCTGGCCCTTTTGTCAGTGGGGACTGGACCTCGTTGGCAAAATTCATCCTTCATCTTCAAATGGACACAAGTTCATTATAATTGCAATAGAGTACTTTACCAAATGGATAGAAGCAGTTCCCATGACCACAGTAACCGGGAAACAAATTGCCTCTTTTATCCTAAATTATCTGATCTGCAGATATGGTATTCCAAGTTCAATCATTACAGATAATGGATGGCCCTTCAAGAATCAAGATGTCCAAGAACTATGTGAAAAATTCAAAATCCAACATAGGTTCTCTACACCATATTACCCACAGGGAAATGGTCAAGCGGAAGCATCTAACAAGACAATACTGAAAATCCTCAAGAAAATAGTGGATGATATAGGCAAAGATTGGCATGTACAACTCAATCTAGCACTTTGGGCATACAGGACCAGCATCCGCACACCTACCAGATTAACACCATACTCATTGGTATATGGATCAGAGGCTATTTTACCACTGGAGGTAGAGATCCCATCTCTCAGAGTCTCTTTGAAAGGCTTAATCCCAGATGAAGAGTATCGCGTTAACCGCCTGCAAGAACTTGAGCTATTAGATGAAAGATGCTAACATGCTTATACTCATCTCAAAGCATATCAGCAATGCATGTGCAGGAGCTACAATCACAAAGTCATTCCCCGCAACTTCAAAGTTGGTGACCTAGTCCTTAAAGAAAATCCAAGAAATCAACAAGATCGAGAAAAGAAAGGGAAATTTGAGCCTAACTGGTTAGGCCCCTATGTCATCATCTCAGTTTATGGATCAGGTGCCTATCAGCTAACAAATTCTGAAGGTGATGTGCTCGATGAACCAACTAACAGCATCCATCTGAAAAGGTACTATACTTAAGTAGCCTAGTGCACAGAAAAAGCCAAAAACAAACAAAAAAAATCAAAAAAATACAGAAAAAGCAAAACAAAGTACAATAAAAACAAATGGTGAAAACCTGGTAAACAGGCGCTCTTGTGAAAGAATGGCCCCTCCATCTATATCCACGCCATTTTATCCCTACAAACACTATCGGCCATCACCCGACACTTAGCAAATATCCATTCAGGACATACTTAGCGTAGTCACTATCCTGATTTGTCTATATATATCCTCTTACCACTAATCCACCATGGCTTGGAATCACTGTATATATTCACATCAAGAGGCACACTCAGCTAGGGGTATGTAAATAATATTGCAAACACTCAAGACATCAAGACTAGATGCAAAACTCAACAACATGACATCCAACACACAACTACGCTTCATCACCAAACAAAACCAAACAAATCAAAAATAACAAGGATGGATGATTTTCTAAAGTACTGAATGTTGCACTATAGCATAAAATCTTAACTAGTTTGCATTTTTTTTTAACTTTTTTTGAATTATTGGATTCTCTTCCTTGTCTCACTAAAATGCTTCACAACTAGAGGTCAAGGGGAACTTCCAATATTTTCTTAGTCTTCTGTCTGGGAGGCGATCACTTGTACTGTGTGAATACTTGCCTCGAGACGTGATACATCGAATATCACTGAAGGCCTGATTCCACTTCATGCATACAAATGATCAAATCTTGTCTGTTTATGCAATACGCACTCAGGTCGTCTTGGTTCAATTATACCTTGACGCGTGTGCTATCTTACAAAATAAAAACATTATGTAAATTTTTCTCAGGTCATTATGGTTCAATTATACCATTATGCTTGTATAAATTTTCAACATATCCTAAACAAATTAATGCTCAATGATGATACCTACAAAGAAATAAAACAACATATGGTTATATCGGATGGCAAATGTAGAATGAGGATGCCCAAAAACAATTAGTTGCATATCATTTTACAATTAGTTTCCTATCATTTTTTCACAGTTGCATATCATTTTACAATTAGTTACATATCATTTTACAATTAGTTGCATATCATATCATACATCTCATTTTCAAAATATCATTCATCATTCATCATTCATCATTGCATCCCTCGCATGCATATCTATCACATCATCATGGAATCCTTCTTCACTTTCATATCTCTATCATTCTTCCAACCTATCTTCTATCATTCTTCTAAACTATCTTCTATCATTCTTCCAAACTATCTTCTATCATTCTTCTAAACTATCTTCTATCATTCTTCCAAACTATCTTATATCATGTCTTATATAGGATGTATCTTTCCCGCAACCAGATGTTTTGATCAGCTCTTATATAGTATATATCGTTCCTGAAACTAGATGTTTTGATCAGCTCTTATACAGGATATATTGTTCCTGAAACCAGGTGTTTTGATCGGTCTTATACAGGATATATCATTCCTGAAACCAGACACTCGATCATCCATGTCTTATATAGGCAGTATCATTCTTGAAACTAGACGCTCGATCATGCATATCTTATACAGGCGTTATCATTCTTGAAACCAGATGCTTGATCATCCATGTCTTATACAGGCAGTATCATACCTGAAACCAGACTTGCTCTCATTCCACTCAATCTAATCAATCTTATCAAACCCATGCATGCCATCACTATCTACTCTTATACCTTTCAAACAACATTCTTCTTCTTTCGAGAGATCATTCATTCTTTGTGTGCATAAACAATCTCCCGAGGGGGCATTATCATATCAAATCTCAACATCAAATCCAATATCAGTTTGCTTATCTACATCACGTTCAAGATCCTATCATTTCATATCAACTTGTAAAACAACTCAAGTTATCAAAAACCATATCAAAACTTGTAACACAACTCAAGTCTCCACAATCACATAAACTTGTAAAATAGCTCAAGTTTCCCACCCATATCAGCTTGTAAAACAACTCAAGTTTCCAACCCATATCGGCTTGTAACATAAATCAGGCTTCACACATTGAACTTGAAACAAGGTACGCAACTCATCAAATCAAATCAAAAAATTTCAAAAAAAATTGATTCATCTCCCGAGGGGGCATCACACATCATATCGAATCTGGGGCACAACTTGCAAATCAAAAGAGCGACACAAAAATTGCATTTGATCATAAATCATGATAAAACACATCATTTTCTTTGAAATAACATGTGCACACACGTCACTCCAAAGAGGGACAAAATGTAGACGTATAAAAATGACCATATTCCTAAATGAATATTTTATGTTCATTTCTCTATTTGATTAAATTCAATTTAATTAAATTATCCACCTTCCTCTATTTAATTAAGTAAATTACTCAATTTATTTAAATTAAATTCACTATACCCATTTAAGGAATAAATTATTTTATTCAATTAAATCACTCCTATCCACTTTTAATTAAATTCAAATTTAATTAAATAGTTATCCTCAATTGAATAAATCTAATTTATTTAATTACAACCAAATTGAATTAAATTACTTTATTTCAATTAAATCCTATTATCCCTCCATCCACTTGCAAAATCCCAAACCCCTTCCTAATCCCTTCTAGAATCTTCTAATCACCTCTAATTAACCTAACCCCTCCTCTAAACTTTGTCACATCCCTAAGCAAAGGGAAGTCACTTCTCAAATTCCTCAAAGTCTTTGATAACCATTAAAGGCTTCAAGTCTTCAACCACTAAAATCCTCAAAGTCTTTGATAACCATTGAAGGCTTTCAACCTTCAACCACTAAATCCCCTAAAGTCTCCAATAACCATTAATGGTTAACTCAAACCCTCTTACATGGTTAAAACATTTGTTTTAACTCAACCTTCACCCAACCCAAGGGTCTCATCAGGACTTTAATGCTTTGACCATGATTATTTCTTAATCATTTGCACAAAGGTTTATCCTTGGATTAACTCTTAATCCAGTGGGTAATCTTAACTTATACTTGACCCTTACCCTCTAGATAACCATGAGGTCTTCTCAGGCCTTTAATGCCTCCAACCCCTTTTCTCAACCCAACCCTATGTTGACACTTGTCACCATTTCATTGGTGCAAATTGTGCACATGGATCCCCAACTTTCAAAATCAACCCTTGATTAAACCTTTCAATCTTGACCATCCATTGCCCTGTTTGTGCTATAAATAGAGCTCTCATTCCTCCATTTTTAAAAAAAATTATCTTTCAAATTTGTAGTATCATACTTATGCTCAAATACATTCAAGCTCTCATATCATTTTTATGCTTATCATTTTAGCCTCTTTGAAATCAGGAATTAGTCTAAATATGCATGTTTAAAATAATTTCTTTATCATTTAGCTCAATCATAGACTAATATATTATGTTAGGATAGTATGTTTACTAATCTTGTCATCTTATCATTTATTTTATTGCATTTATAAGATCAGGCATAGCTTAACATACCTTTCATACTAAAAATTATCAAAGCATCCCTCGTTCTTGCATTTGCCATCCCTAAACCATTTTGCTCGGTGATCTGAGAGCAAAAACATTGGTTTGAGGGGCATTGTGAGATAGAGAACCATGGGACCTACCTTGGGAAGCTGAGTAATACGTTATTACTCCATAGCTTGCATCAAGAAGTCTTGTATGTGTGTGTGGACTAGTATTTAGCAATATTTTCACATATTGAGTTTTATCAGCCCACTTTTCCCGCATACACATACAACACAATATGACCCCTTAGAACACAATATGACCCATAACGATACCTAAGGAGTCATATGGTGTCCTAAGGGATCATAGGACACAATATGACCCCTAACGACACCTAACGGGTCATATGGTGTCCTAAGGGGTCAGAAGATAGCATATGACCCCTATAGACACCATGCAACCCATAACAACACCATATGGTGTCCTAAGGGATCATAGGAGACAATATGATCCCTTAGGATACAATATGACCCCTAAAGATACCATATAAACCTAATATGGTGCTATAAGGGGTCATGTGGTGTCCTATGGGCTCTCTCTCTCCCTCCCTTAGGACCCCATATAACACCACATGATCCTTTAGGAGCATATGTTTTCCTAAGAGGTCAAGATGGAAAGATGGAATCACCATGTCGTAAGGTGGTAAGATGAACTATTATTACAATATAAAAAATAGTACCAATATTGCTTACAAGAATAACAAACCAACATGCTCCCCCTCTCTCTCTCTCCCTCTCTCCCTTTCTCCATATCCCTTTTATCTCCCTTACTTTCCCATCCCCTCGATCTCTCTCTCTCTCTCTCTCTCTCTCTCTCTCTCCTCTCTCCCTTAGGACCCCACATAACACCTAATGACATCATGTGACCCCTTAGTACACCACATGACCCTTTACGAGCATATGATGTCCTAAGGGGTCATATGGTGTCCTAAGGTGGAAAGATGAACCATTATTAGAATATAAAAAGTAGTACCAATATTTCTTACAAAAATAACAAACCAACATACTCCCCCTCTCTCCCTTACTCCATACCCCATCCATACACAAATTCAACTCGGTAAACAACTTCTTTATCTAAAAAATTGGCTGCAAACCTTAGAAGTTGTTTATAATTGGCAAAACTTTCATTATCACCCACTTTCCTTGTGTAGAGAAAATTCAAAAACACTTTAAAGCTTTCTCCTCCTACCTCCTCCACTATCACTTCTACTCTTCCGTTCTCCATGAAACTTGTAACCTGAAACACAATACTTTATCCTCTCAAAGTTTTCATCATTCTATTCTATTTATCCATGTCGTTGTATACCACTTGGAATGTAATAATCTTATCTCCCATCTCCTTTATCACAATCACTCCTTCTTTTGAACCATCAGATCCTCGTCAAACATGACCTAAAAAACATCTGACTTGTTCACCTACCAATATATTATAAAATAAAAGATAATGGAATGTCCTTAATATAAACTCCTCTCTCTCTCTCTTTGTCCATCTCTCTCTCTCTCTCTCTCTCTCTCTCTCTCTCTCTCCCTCTCCCTCCCTCCCTTTTCCATCCTCTCTCTCTCTCTCCCCCCTCTCTCTTGGTCTTCCTCTCTCTCCCTCTCCCCCCTCTTCATTCCTCTCTCTTCCCCTCTCCGTCTCCATCTCCCTCTCTCTCCCTTTTCTATCCTCTCTCTCTCTCTCTCTCTCTCTCTCTCTCTCTCTCTCTCTCTCTCTCTCTCTCTCTCTCTCTCTCTCTCTCTCTCTCTCTCTCTCTCTCTCTCTCTCTCTCAATTCCTCTCCATCCTATCTCTATGTCCCTCTCCCTCTCCCTTTCTCTCCCTCTCCCACTTTCTCTCCCTCTCCCTCTCCATCCCTCCCTCCCTCTATCTACACCTCTCTCTTTCTCTCTCTCTCTCTCTCTCTCTCTCTCTCTCTCTCTCTCTCTCTCTCTCTCTCTCTCTCCCATTGTCTCTCTCCATCCATGTCCCTCACCCTCTCTCTCCCTCTCTCCCTCCCTCTCCCTCTCCCTCCCTCCCTTTTCCTTAACATTTTGTTTACTACAAGTAACACATATGGGGTTTTGAGAAGTGAAAAGCATGGATGGAGTACTAGTAATATGGACATTGGTCTACTGAGCATTTTTAGTGACTAAAAGCATGCATAGGGTTACTGAACATACTACGAACATGGTTCTTGGACATACTTTTAGTTTCCCAATAGCCTCAACAATATAAAAATAATTTTTTGAGGTCGTTGAAGGCCCCACTATAACTGTTATTGTGCTTCTCTGATAGTTTTATATGTAGAAGTGAAATTTTTGTTTTGCATGATTTCAAATGATTGAATTGTTGTTCTTATTAGTTTGGTCAATATTATTGTGATTGTCTAAGAGTTTTGATTTTTAAAAATAATGATAATGCTCAATTTTATGGTTATTTTATTGTTTAAGAATGTGTGTTTACATATATATGTAATATGATTCTATTTAGGACAACTGGTATTAACAATGGAAAAGAACAAGCGAGGAAAGGTGGAACAACAATAGTCTGAAAAAGGAAAGACAAAGGCAACACATGAAGAAATTATGTGACACAAGAACAATGGGACAAGAAGGTACGCCATCGTTAACATCTCAATTTAATTTACCCAATGAACATAATGCAATTGAAGAAGAGAACACAATGAATAAACAAACAAATGATGAAGATGCACCAACAACATTTGATTTACCATATGAACTTAATGAAATTGAAGAAGAGACCACATTGAATATTTAGTTAAATGATGAACATACATTGGCTCTATTTGATGCGATGAATGTACCTAATGCACGTAATACACTAATGTTAACATCTCCTAGAATCATTCGTATGAAACTAAAGTATCTAATCAACATCAATGAGAATATTTTGAAGGGAATGCCCAATAAAATGAATGAATGAACTTGTAGGAGAATGATTAAAAGAATATGAAAAAAGTAGTTTGAAAACTTAAATCAAACTACAAGATGTCAATTGATTGTTGAAATGATTTAAAATTTGAATTTGAGAGAGAAATGAAAATTCTAGGCCTAAGATCATCCAAACATAATAGAGAAAGAACTATTATGAGAAATCTATTTGATGCATATCAAGCTATTGGTTGAAAATCACATTCTAAAGATTTTAATATTATTCTACGTGTTGTTACATCAACCATAATGAGAAATAAAATAAAAAAAGATCATTTGATAAGAAAAACAAGTAAATACTTAAAAATAAGTAGAACAACATTACATAAAGAATTAGATAGGTGGAAGAAAATAGAGGATCCTAACAATAATTTTGTTTGGGTAGTCTTAGGTAGACTACCATGCAAAGACAATGTTGTTGTTGATGCACTAAGAACATTAATTGAAACTTTTATGCATGACAACAAAAGGGTTTCGCCTAACCAAAGAGATGTTGTTAGAAGGTGAATTGGATCTAGAAATCATGAGCTAGATGCCAAACACTATTTGGATATGGCTCAAGTAAAATTTTATGAAAGATTCCTTCAAAATTTTCCTCAAATAAGAATTAATCAAAGATTTTTTGAAATGGAAAAATGTTTTTATGTTAAGATTAATCATGTATGCACCACGTGTTGTTGTATGATGCATATTTAATTTCCATATACTATGATATTTATCATCATATATGTTGTGCTTTGCACTCTAACGATGTTTTGTAGGAATGAAATATACAACCACCTCCTAAGTCACTGAGAGAATTTATTTCAAGTGTGTTATGTAAAAGAGATGATGGTTGTGTTGGTATTTGATTGAAGATTGCATTGATGAACTATTGTGTTTTCATTGATGTCAATTGTAACCGGTAATGATGTTGTTTTGCAATCGGTAGATTGAGAAAGTAAAGGAAATCAATATTACTTGAGAAGAAGTGAGATCAACCGGTAACCCACTCTATTGATAAGCCAAACCCTAACCGGTGAAGCTTAGTAAATTAGTTGTATTGATTTGTGATCAAATGGCGATCATTAATGATTATGCAATGTATGAATGTTGTATGTGATAAGTTTCAAATGGTTTTTGGCACATAGAGATAACGGTTTTATCTTGGGAATGAGCAAGTACATTGCATGATGAGGAAACCGCGTGATGAGTTATTGGAATCGGTGAAGTGGTGATCAAGTAACGATCGAGGTTGCCTTGAACAATGTGCAATGATTGCTATGTAATCTAATGGTCATACTTGAACTAATTTGTTTGTAATCTCTATGAGATCTTAGGTTTGTGATGTGTTACCAACCTATTGTTTTGCATCTAAGGTCGATGAGTTGTTTTGTTGTAGTGTTGGCAATTTTTGGTTAAGTGTTAGTGTGATTGGTTGCCGAATCGGAAGGAGTATTTGCAGTATGTGTGAAGGTATATAGGAGCATGAAAAGGATCTGATCAAGTAGAGTAGTGCTATTAACCAGATCAGAAAACCCTTGTTGTTCTCTAACAAGTACAATAGTTAAATCCCCTAATTGGGTAATCCTTAACAAGCTTAGTGCTATCTAAATCCTCTAACCAAGTTATCCATTAGCTTGGATTTTAAATCCTCTATCAAGGTTACTTTTAATAGGGTATTGCTTCTAATAGGGCATTGCAGTCAATCCCTTAACCGGGTGGTCCCTAACAAGATTTTTTCTTAACAGGACTTTTTGTAAAGCTTTGATAGGCTTGGCTCCTAACAGGGAAAACTTTAGAAGAGTTCGGAGTACTTGTGGTAATTCATCACCATCGTGGTTTTTTCCATTTGGGTTTCCACATCAAAATCATTGTGTCAAATGGTGAATGGTTTTTGTGGTTATGATTTCTATGGTTAATTTGCTTAACTATTAAATCCACTTAGTTATGATTAGATGACCGATAGTAATCTGAAATGTGCTTTTACTATTGCTAGTAAAGTATTTTGATGTTTTGGTTAAATGGTTTTGGAGTTTCAGATTTGTTTTACTATTATTTTGGTATGCCAGTCAATCAGTAAAACTGTTAGTGCTATTGTAGTTTGTATCTCAGTGTTTGAACTGGTTTAGTTCAGTGATTGACTTATGAGATTGTTTTTGAGTTTCGTCAAAGTATTGCCAATTTTCTATCTACTAATTGAGCCCCCCTCTTAGTAGTTGGCTGGATCTTTATTGATTCATCGTATCATCAATTGGTATCAGAGCTCTTCAGGTCCTCTAGTGTCTAAGACTAAAAGCTTGAGGTAAAGATCTAGAAGAACATGATGAAGAAAGATGGTCCAAAGTTTAATAGGGAAAACTACAAAATATGGAGTGACAGGATGAAAATCTATATCAAGAGTCTAGGAAGTCAATACTGGGAACATGTTGTTACACCATATACTGCACCTAGTGGAATTCTGATTAATGACCAAAAGAAAGAAAAACAAGAGAGTAATCAAGCATTGGAGGTCATTATTAGTTCTTTGTCTAATTCAGAGTATTTAGATGTTCATGGTCTAGAATCTTCTTATGATGTGTGGAAGAAGCTTGAAGAGATCTATAGCGGTGATGAGCATGTGAAGATTGCCAAAGAAGAGAGTTTGAGAGGTAAATTTGATGACATGTAGATGGATCAAGGTGTTAATATTCAACAATATGGTTAGAGGATCAAGGAGATAGCCGGTGAGATCAAGAGTGTTGGTGGTAAAGTGGAAGAGGCTAAGGTAACTCTTGATTCCATCATTGGAAAATTTGTTGCATTTGAATAAAATGGTTATGATGGTAATTCTCAAAAATCTGAATCTGTATTTAGAGCTTCTGTCTCTAATCCACCTATGAGGTAAAGTAGAGATGTTAGTCACTGTTATGAGTCTAGATCCAGTAGAGAACTTGATGATGAAGAGAGTGTGATCGAGCTTGAAGCATTGTTGGCCAAGTTGTTACTCAGAGGTACCAGTAAGTACAAAGGTAATACCTTTTAAGTGTTTTTCATGTAACAAGATTGGTCATATTGTTGCTAATTGTCCTAATGGTGACAATGAGCATAAGCATGAGAAGTACAAGAAGTACAAAGGAAAGGGCAAAAGATATTGCCTCATTGTGGTTGATGGTGGTATCACTGATGAGGAAGCTGAGGGTAATGCTAATGAAGAAATTGTCTTTGTTGCCATTAAAGAGGAGACATCTTATCAGAAGGCATTGGTTTCTCACATGGATAGTTCCAATGATTGGATCATTATAGTGGTTGTTCACACCACATGATTGGTGACTAGATTAAATTTCTTACTTTGAAGGAATTTGATGGAGGAGTTGTGATATTTGGAAATGACTCATCCTGCATGGTAAAAGGAAAGGGAACCATTTCTCTTGATGGAAACAATAGTGCAAATGATGTCTACTGGGTTGAAGGATTAAAGCACAATCTTTTGAGTGTAGCTCAAATCAATGACAAAGGTTATCCATTGGAATTTAAGAATGGAATGTGCAAAATCTATGGGAGAAAAGGTGAACTGATTGCAACCGGCAAGCAGACAATTGGTAACCCATTTCACCTAAATCCTAAAGTCAACAACTGTTTAATTGCTAAAATAGATGATAGTTGGCTTTAGCATCAGAGATTTTGTCATATAAATTTTGATAACATTTTCAAAGTCAGTAAGTCCAAGACAGTAAGAGGTTTGCCTCAGTTAGACATACCGGTGAATACTTTGTGTAAGGAATGTCAGTTAGGGAAGATGACATCTTCAAATTTTAAGAGTAAATCTTTCTCAATAGAATATTTGTTAGATTTGGTTCATATAGACCTCTATGGACCAATAAGGACTAAAAATATTCAAGGTGACTGATATTTTATGATCTTCACTGATGATTTCTCAAGAATGATGTGGGTCACATTCTTGAAGGACAAATCAAAAGCCTTTAGTAAGTTCAAGGCATTCATTAGATATTGTGAAGACAATGGAATTAAGAGGCAACTTTCTGCACCTAGGACACCATAGCAGAATGGTATTGCAGAGAGGAACAACCAGTCAAATGTTGAAGCTGCTAGAACGATGCTAATACAAGGAGGTGTTGCAAAAACTTTCTAGAGAGAAGCTGCCAGCACAGCCGTCTACACTATGAACCATATATTGGTAAAAAGAGGTAAAGATAAAACTCCTTATGAATACTAGTATAGTAGATCACCTAATGTCAGTTATTTTAATATTTTTAGCAATAAATGTTTTATTAGGAGAGGTGACTATGTTGGTAAGTTTGATGCTAAGAGTGATGAAGGCATATTTATTGTTTACTCCACCAAGAGTAAAGCCTACAAATTTTACAACAACCGGACAAAGAGAATCATTGAAAGTGTTGATCTCTGAGTGGGTGAGTGTCCTGAAGTTACAAGAGAAACCACTGAGGAGAAGAAGGAAGATGAACCTTACATTCTGATTTTGGAACCAGAACCGGTGAAGCCAGAAGTTGATAAAGTGAATACTATAGTACCAGTTCAACCGGAATGGGTAGATTATGAAGAAGAAGATGATGATAGTGAGGAAGAAGAACCTGAAGATAATGATCAAGCTATTCCAAGGTATGTGAGACTCAATCATAATCCTAACCAGATTATTGGAGAAAAAGATGCTATAGTGTTAACCACAAGAAGAGTTAGAGAGAATTCTTGCATGATCTCCACTATTGAGCCTAGAACTGCTAAGGAATCCTTTGGAGATGATCACTGGGTAAAAGTTATGGAAGAGGAGCTTGACTAGATTGAGAAGAACAACACATGGACCCTAGTACCCAGACCGATGAATAAAAATGTGATAGGTACTAAATGTGTATTAAGGAATAAACTGAATGAAGATGGAGTAGTAGTAAAAAAAAAAGCTAGATTGGTATGCAAAGGTTATGCACAAGAAGAATGAGAATACTATGGTGAGACATTTGCACCAGTTGCTAGATTGGAAGGTGTTAGGAATCTAGTTGTAGTTTCAGCATATAAAGGATTCAAAGTATATCAGATGGATGTGAAGTCAACATTTCTAAATTGAATACTGGAAGATGAAGTATATATTGAACAACCAGATGGTTATGCTTTGACAGATGCAAAGGACATGGTGTGTAAACTACACTAGGCTCTATACAGTTTGAAGCAAGCACCAAGAGCATGGTATGAAAGACTACATTCACACCTAATGAAGATAGGTTTCCAAAGAACCAGTGAAGAGAACAATATATACCTCAAGTCTAAATGAGATAAGATACTAGTTAGTGAAGTGTTTGTGGATGATATCATTTTTTGAGGCAATGATGACATGAGTGATGACTTTGCAAATGAGATAAAAAGTGAATTTGAAATGTCTCTAGTTGGAGAGATAAAAAATTTCATAGGTTTGGAAATTTAGCCGATGAAGAGTGGTATTTTTATCACATAGTTCAAATATGTGAAAGAGGTATTGAAGACATTTAGAATGGGAGATTGTAAACCAATTGGGACATCAATGGTTATAGGTTGTAAATTTTGGCATTCTACACTCTAATGAGAATAGTCGATGTTGTCATTGATGGAAACCAGTTGGCAACCAACCAGAAATAGGTTCTACACATGCACCAGCATCACATATATCATACACCCACAGACACCGGCACCGGCAGACACTTCCACCGACATCCAGATTACACCCGAAATGAAGTATATTGACAGTCAGGCTGACATGGGATAAAGTTTTGTTTATGTGAATTGTTTTATAAATGTAATGAACTATTTGTAAGCCAAATTGGTATATTGTATAGACTCATATATGTATGAGATCTCATAGGTTATTTTGAACAATGTAGTAGGAAAAGAATGTAATGAATAGGAAATTATTGTATGAAGTGATATAGTGGACACTGAAGGTTTTGGTTAAGGTAACTGAGCTTAAATTGGCACTGAACCAGGCATTTGAGATGCTATTTTGAGAAGTACATTGTATTGGATTTAATTATCCATATTGTAGTTAGTGAGACTCTTTTGAGTAGTGTGCTCCATGCAGTTGGCCTTCCTGCATGTGCAGGCCCTTATTCTAAGTAGTATTTATTCATTGGCTAGTGAGTAAATATTATGGGTCACAAATTCCACCGAGGTTTTTCCCACACCGGATTTCCTCGTTAAAATATCTTGTGTTATGGTGTGTTTCTATGCTATCTCTATTATTTGCATTTACTACATTATTTTTTTTTTCAGTACACTGTTTTGGGTTGCAAAGTTATAAATAAGTTTAAATATTCAATCAACCAATTAGACACTAATTCACCCCCTCTCTCAGTGTCTTTGGGACTCTCATCAAATCTAACAATTGGTATCAGAGCTTGGTCCTCTATTTGCAAAATCCTAATAGCTTGAGGAAGATTCTGAAACTGGTACAGATGGAGAACTTAAGAAAATAGTTAGAAGGAGCTCTTGAAGATTTTGATGCAGAAAAATTGAAGAATATCAAACTTGAAGATGATCTGAGGACTACTAAGGAAATCATTAAAGGACTTCGGGAGAACCTAGTTATAGCACAAAATAAGAGAAAAGAACTTCATGAGAAAATGCAGAAACATGATGATAAAAAGGAAACTCTTAGTGATATTGTAGACAAGTTGAGGCAAGAGAATAATAACATGAGAAATGAAATGCAATACTTAACCATTAGCATATGTAAGGATCTTGAAGACAGGAAGAAGAATGAAGAAGACTTGACTAGGAGACTTAATGATGGAGGTAATGAAAATCTAAGACTCTGTCATGAAATTGATATGCTAAAGACAAATCTAATTCACATACAACATGATAAAGATGAGCTTGTGAGACAAGTTGGAATTCTTGAAAATGAGTTGATCACTGCAAATGAACACAAAGACACATTCAAGAAAAGTTCAGAAAGACTTGATGACATACTGAAAAGACAAAAACCTAATGGAGATACAATTGGACTTGGATTTGAACATGGAGAAAGTTCTGGGACTGCAAACAATCAAGATCACAGTATACTGATAAGACAACCTAATGCTTATAAATTCAATGGGAAATGTTTTAATTGCAATAATTTTGGTCATAGAGAAAATCAATGTAGATTTAGAAATAATCAGAATACAAAGTTACCCATCGGTCAATGTTCCAAATGCAATAAAGTTGGTCACAATTCAAAAAATTGCAGAATGAATGTGAAATGCTATGTTTGTGGTAGATTTGGGCATTTATCTAATAAATGTAGAACACAAACTGGTCAAGGATATGGAAAATCTATTTAGAGGAATAATGTAACTTTTTATGCATGTAACAAGATTGAGCATATTGCAAAATTTTGTAGAAGCAAGACTATACTGGCGAACAATAAAGGATCTAGTGTGAAGGGAAAAGAAAAGGGAAATGAAATAAAGCAAGAATTTTCAAAATAATGAATTAATAAGGGAGATCAGAAAGTTGATGAATCTATCTCTGCACTGGTAGAACAGAGTAACCCTCCACCAGTAGGAGATTCTTCATCTAAGTAAGGAATAATCCTTAAGGAGTATTGCAACAAATTGAAAATCATGCATTTTACTCTCGGTTGATGGGAAGAAGACACATTTATTCTTTACTGGTAGATATATTAAGTTTTTACTTAACTGGTGAGCATTTAATGTGGTTTTAAAGAACTATTTTTGGCTATAAAGCACTGGAAAGCCTTCATTTTGACTCACCAAGCATTCAAGGCATTCAGTAAGCGTGAAATTGAGCAAGGGCATTCTAAGGCAAAGGAGTGAAGTGATTTTCAGACATTCAGAGAATTTTAAGTTAAGAGGTATTTATCAAAATGGAAACTTCATCTTTTGTTCCCGAGTTTATTGCAAAACCTATCTTTGTTGAAAACATTAAATGCCCTAGACCCATGTTTAAGATTATTCTCGAGATTGCAAAGCAGGATGATCTTGTTGGAGCTTTTTCAAAAATTTTGAAGGGTGTCGCATTTGCTGAAGACCCTAGAATCTACATCCATTGCAACATAGAAGACCTAGGGACTAAATATTTGAAGAAAATGTTCAATGAGGTTATTATCGATGAACAAGGTGTGATTAGACATGAACATAAGATTGTGGAAGACTTAGGTTTTGTAGAAATATTGGACATTCCCAAATTTCCAAAGGAAGTTCTACGACTTGTATTGAGAAGAGTCCATGGGGAGTTCATGTGGTTAGAGTTTGTTTGCAAGATAACCAAGGAAGCAATTAAGGTAGTTACTAGTTTACCCTCAACCGATAGTAGACCTGATAAAACCAAGAAAATACCTAACAAGAGTGTGACAAGCTTAACTAGAGCCACATCTGATAGAAGGTCACTTAGAGTCAATGATGTTAAGGATATACATGTGAGATATGTAAGTATGATACTTGGATATAAAGAAACACATGCTAATAGACTGAATTTAGTTTCTAGCCTTTGTATTCACAGTGCATATGAGATGGTGAACAATAACACTAAGATTGATGTTTGTGAATGGCTTAAAGATGAACTGATTGACAATTTGAAGAAGATTAAGGGAGATAAGAAAGGTACTTTCCGTTTTGGGAACCTACTAGTATGCTTAATTATATACTCTACCAAAGAGATACCTGACATAGGTCACAAAGATTTTGGTTATGACATCCCTGTAGGCAAACAAATGTAGGAAGCTTTCACCTATATGGGCACTGACCATGACAAGATCATAAGAAATTATTTCAAAACATCTCAAACCAAAATGAAGGAAAAAGAGAGGTTACCATAGAGCATAGTTGATAAGTATGACAAACAAATCTGCTTTGTTATTAAAATAGATGAGACTTGGATGGAAGTAGTAAGCCCTAGAACTATTTGGGTTACTGAGATGGGTTATGATGTAGACCTACCTATTCTAGAAACATATGCAAAAGCCCTACTTGACGCACCTAGGGAGCCATCTGAAGGAATATTTGGTAATGCTGAAAATATTGCAAGTAATGTATCCATGAAGAAAGAAAGGAAGAAAAGAGACAAGTTTATTAGAGATGCCTCTAAAAAGGCTAGTGAAATTAAAGAAAATGTCATGAACATCAATGGTATATTAGCTAGTGAGCTTAAAGTACTGCAACCAGAAGCACATGTTTCACTGGTTGTGACATATTCTAATATTGATAGTGGCAAGGTTGCTGAGTTTAAGAGAGTGGAAAGGAAAAGGAAAACCCCACCAGTACCTTCTCCTTCTCCTAAGAAAACCAGAAGATAGAGAAAGAAACAACAGGCAGTTAGGGAACCATAGAAGAAGCTTACACCAAAGAAGAAATAGACACCGGTTACCCCTACATTGGATGATCTACTGAATGAAATAACACAAGAATGTAATCTAGTAAATGTAAATAAATGGGATCATTCTTTTAAAGATTCTGACAAAGAAACTATTGAAGAATGCATTATTTTACATTTGGATATTTACAAGAAATTTTTGATTGAGGTTGTGGATGATTTACCTAATGAACTCTATCTAAGGCTTGAGGCTAAATGACTACTAGTAATGGAACTTGATAAGAAGTTGAAAGTTGAATCACATTTGGCTGTACCTCTAGTAAAATCTAAGGAAGAGATAGATGAGCTTATATCTGAAGCTAACCAGTCAGTATTTTTTAGTGGACACCGGTAAGTAAGTCTGATGGCTGGAAGGGTTAAGGAAATTGCAGATAAGACTACAAATAAATGGGACATATTTTTTGTTGAGAAGGAAAAGCAAGAGGAAAGAAACAAACCGAAAATGGACAAGACATTCAAGGTATATCAGAAAGATAAAGGGAAAGGTAAAGTTGGTGGTGTTCCTACTATAAAGTTTACAGATAATCTTCCACCACCACCTCAGGATACCCCTCCGGTACACACAACTAAAACACCAGATATGGATACTAAAGGTATAAATCATGATGATACTAACTCAGAGTTTGAAATACTTTTCATAATGAATGTAGATACACAAGATATAAACATTGTTGTAGATAAGGAGCAAACAATTGATAGTGAAAATATAAAGATCTCTAAGAAACCAGTACAAACTGTAGACTCTCAAAACACCAAGATACCAACTCAAGCAGAGAAACCAAAAATTGAGAAACCTACAGAGGATAAGACAAATAACATAGAGCAACATGAATCAGAGAAACCGATAGTTGAAGAAGTACTTGTACAAACTGAGAAACCATCAAAGGCAGAGGTACATACACAAACAAATCCACCTAAAGAAAATGTCAGTAAAGAGAAACAAATTTTTGGCAATAAGGAACAAATAATAAAGGTAGTTGGAGAATCTAGCACAACAGTAGGAGAATTCAAACCGACTAACATCACAGATATTCTTTTAGATTCTATCAAGAGGATAACAGATTGCAATGCCTTAACATTTAAGGCTATTGACAACACATTACCTATCTTGAAAATGATTGCACCTACCTATAAGATAGATCACATTAATGATTATTTAGGTAAATTGGACACATTGTCCAAATTTATTGCTGAAAATGTTCTAACTCTAGAAAAGGTGAATGAGGATGCCATTAAGGAGAGAGTTTATAAAGAGAAAAATACATTCTTTGAGAACACTATAAAGAATTGTACCGATCACTTGAACACACTTTTACCGGTACTTAACTCTACAATTTTGAAGTATAAGGAGCTATATAGAGAAGAAAGTAAACCTCACTATTTGGCAAAGGATATAGATGAGGAAATCAAGAAGACACAGAAAGAGATTGATGATATTGCAGATAATTTGATAGGTTCTTTGGGACTTATCTCAATTTTTGAGAAGGAAATGGTAGTTTTCGAAGAGAAGTTAGAGAAACTTGAGAAAGAAAAGGCAAGAATAAGGTCTAAAGCCAAGGAACTCAAAAGTAAACTTGGTCCAAAATTGGACAGTCTCATTACTCAACGAGTTGAATTATCTAAGGCAACAGTTCAAGGAGAGCGATCACTGGAGCAGCAAATGCACTATCTAATCGACATGATCCAACAGACTGAGACCATTCTCTCTGGCATCAACAAATTCATGCAGAGCCTAAATCTAGTTTTGGCAAACATCTTTTAGATTGTAACCAACCGGTTACAGGTGATAAGGTAGCATTTTTGTATTCTTTGATTATTTTTGACATCCTTTGTCATTGATGTCAAAGGGGGAGTAGTAGTATAGAGAAAAATAAGGAGTAGTATGGAGAAAATAAATGCACAAAGGAGATCACTTTCTTAGGGGAGCACACTTCAATTTGGATTTCATTTTTGGATAGCAGTTTTGGATTTTTCTCATGAGTGTTGCCATCAATGCCAAAGGGGGAGATTGTTGGCATTCTACACTCTAATGAGAATAGTTGATGTTGTCATTGATGGAAACCAACTAGCAACCAACTGGCAACCAACCAGCAATAGGTTTCTACACATGCACCAACATTACAGATATCATACACCGGTAGGCACCAACACTAGCACTGGCAGACACTTCCACCGACATCCAGATTACACCGAAAATGAATTATACCGACAGTCAAGCAGACATGGGATAAAGTTTTGTTTATGTGAATTGTTTTGTAAATGTAATTAACTATTTCTAAGCTGACTTGGTATATTGTATAGATTCATATGTATGAGATCTCATGGGTCATTTTGAAGAATGTAGTAGGAAAAGAATGTAATGAAAAGGAAATTATTGTATGAGGTGATATAGTGGACAATGAAGGTTTTGGTTAAGGTATCTAACCGAGCATAAACCAGTACTGAACTAGGCATTTGAGATGCTATTTTGAGTAGTAGATTGTATTGGATTTAATTATCCATATTGTAGTCAGTGAGACTCTTTTGAGCAGTGCGCTCCAGGCAGTTGGCCTTCCTGCATGTACAAACCCTTATTGTAAGTAGTATTTATTCATTGGCCAGTGAGTAAATATTATGGGTCACAAATCCCACCAAGGTTTTTCCTACATCGGGTTTCCTCGTTAAAATATCGTGTGTTATGGTGTGTTTCTATGTTGTCTCTATTATTTGTATTTACTCCATTAATTCTTGTTTACTGGTACACTATTTGGGTTGTAAAGTTATAAATAAGTTTAAATATTTAATCAACTAGTTAGACACTGATTCACCCCCCTCTCAGTGTCTTTGGGACTGTCATTGAATCTAATAGTAAACTATCTAAGGAGGATGATGCCACATTCGTTGATGAAAAAGAGTACATGTATATGATAGGGAAACCTGTATTATGTTGTTCACAAAAGAGCGGATATTGCTCATGCAGTTGGATTAGTTGCCAGATTTCAAAAGAATCCAAAGGAAATTCACATGATTGCAACTAAAAGGATATTTAGATATTTGAAAGGTACTATTGATTATGTATTATGGTATCCATATGTAGCTAACTTTGATTTGAAGGTTTATACAGATGCAAAATGGGCAGGAAATATAGATAGGAAAAGCACAACCGGTGGTGCATTCTTTCTTGGAGCAAGAATTATATCTTGGAGCAGCAAGAAGCAAAGTTGTACATCACAGTCCACTGCTAAAGTTGAATATGTTGCAACGTATACGAATTGTACCCAAGCAATCTAGATGAAACACATTCTGGAAGGATTCAAGTTGAAAATAACATAACTGATAAAGATTTTATACGATAACACTAGTGCAATAAATATTTCAAAGAACCCAATGTTGCATGCTAGAACCAAGCATATTGAGCTGAAATATCATTTCTTGAGGGAGAAAGTGAAGAGTAAAGATGTGCTACTAGAGCATGTATCTACTAAGGAGGATCTAGCAGATATCTTTACTAAACCTCTACCTAAGACTACTTTTGAGTATCTTAGAAGTTAGCTAGGAGTTGTGCCCCTACATGAAATCAATTAAACAGATGTGGAGGACATCAGTCCCATAGCTAATTGAAGAATCTTGAAGTCGGATTGGTGTAAAGTGGAGTTATTCCACAGGGGAGCATCAAGTTGCAAATTGTTGATGTAGAATAGTGAAGTATGACATTTCATGTTTTACTTTCACTTTGGCATTGTTGTCAAAGGGGGAGAAGAATTATATGATTGATAGAGAGAAGAACTATAGCCAATTACCAGCTGAAGACATGGAGACTTAAGTTGAAGGAGAGTACATTGTAAAATGTAAACCAGGAATCCTATACCTATATATGTGCTTTAGTCTCAATCACCACAATCAAAGGTATTCATATTTGTATTGACATTAATGCCAATGGGGGATATTGTTGGTATTTGATTGAAGATTGAATTGATAAACTATTGTGTTGTCATTGATGTCAATTGTAATCAGTAATGATATTGTTATGATGCTTTTTTGAAACTGGTAGATTGAGAAAGTAAAGGAAACCAATATTACTTGAGAAGTAGTGAGATCAACCGGTAACCCTACTTGTTGATAAGTCAAACCCTAACTGGTGAAGCTTAGTAAATCAATTATATTGATTTATGATCAAATGGTGATTAGTAATGATTATGCCATGTATGCATATTGTATGTGATAAGCTTCAAATGGTTTTTGGTGCATAGAGATAACAATTTTATCTTGGGAATGAGCGAGTACATTGCATGATGAGGAAGCCGCATGATGAGTTACTGGAATCGGTGAAGTGGTGATCAAGGAGTGATCGAGTTTGTCTTGAACAATTTGCAATGATTGCTATGTAATCTAACAGTCATACTTGAACTAATTTGTTTGTAATCTCTATGAGATCTTAGGTTTTTGATATGTTACCGACCTATTGTTTTGCATATAAGGTCGATGAGTTGTTTTGTTGTAGTGTTGGCAATTTTTGGTTAAGTGTCAATGTGATTGGTTGCCGAACCGAAAGGAGTATCTGTAGTATGTGTGAAGGCAAATAGGAGCATGAAAAGGATTTGATCAAGCAGAGTAGTGCTATTAACCAAAACAACAAACCACTGTTATTCTAACAATTACAATAGTTAAATCCTTTAACTAGGTAAGCTTTAAAAAGCTTAGTGCTATCTAAATCCTCTAACCATGTGATCCATTAGATTGGATTTTAAATCCTCTATCGAGGTTACTCCTAATAGGGTATTGCTTCTAATAGAGTATTATAGTCAATCCCTTAACTAGGTGGTCCCGAAAAGGTTGTCTTCTTAACAAGACTTTTTGTAACGCTTTAACAGGCTTGGCTCCTAACAGGGTGAACTTAAGAAGAGTTTAGAATACTTGTGAGTATTCATCCCCACCATGGTTTTTCTCATTCGGGTTTCCAAATCAATATCATTGTGTCAAGTGGTGAATGGTTTTTGTGGTTATGATTGCTATGGAAAATTTTATTAACTGTTAAATCCACTTAGTTATGATAAGATGACCGACAGTAATCTGAAATGTACTTTTACTATTGCTAGTAAAGTATTTTGATGTTTTGGTTAAATGGTTTTGGAGTTTTAGATCTATTTTACTATTATTTTGTTATGCCAGTCAACCAGTAAAATTGTAAGTGCTATTGCATTTTGTAGATCAGTGTTTGAATCCGTTTAGTTCAGTGATTGACTTGTGAGATTGTTTTTGAGTTTGGTGAAAGTATTGTCAATTTTTTATCTACTAATTCACCCCCCTCTTAGTAGTTATCCAGATTCTTATTGATTCATCATGCCATTAGGTTGAATTTATTATAATATGATTTTCTTGAAAGGTTCTTGTGCTACATGTGGCGGTTCGCAACATTTTCCAAAATGTCTACATTTTGATAGCACACATGAAATTGGTAAGAAACTAGTATCTTTTGGAAAGTACAAGGTGGTGACATATGGGGTTAAAGATGGAAAATAATTGAAGAGATGTGAGTTAGTGAAAAACAATATGTGTAGTTGATTTTATGAGAACGTTTAAAGATAAACTAGTTTATGAGTACATAATGCATACACATAGAGATCGATGGTTAGATGAGAAATTCAAGTTATGCAGAGACACATTTCCTCTTGGTACCATTGTCTCTATAGTTTATGTTGCTGAAAATTATACATTACAACCTCAAAATGAAGTCCAATCTATGTATTACCATTCTACACAAGTTTCTCATTTTGTACACATAGCATTCATGCATGCAGATGATAGCAAAGAGGAGGAAATAAATTTTGTAAGAGAGTATCACTTCTACATAAGTGACGAATGTACACATTAGTTAGAGTTTGTGCAAGGATTCTTTAAATTTTTTTATGATAGTTTAAAAGAAAGGAACATATGATATGAGCAACACATAATATGGTTAGATAATTGTACCTCTGAATTAAAAAATGCAAGGATTATGCTTGAAGTTTCTAGATTCAACTATGTATCTTTTGTTAGCATCAACGTTTCAGATCACACTCCATGATCCATCATCAGGATGAGAGAGAGAAAATGAGAATTGGATAATGGAATATGATCCGAATCATTGATGTTAACAAAACATGCCTAGTTGAATCAAGAAATTTCAAGCATAATACATCATGAACAATGGAAAATTGATATCTTAATTGCAAGTATGTTCTATTTGTTGAGTAGGATACATGTGACAAGCGGTGTACAACATTTTTGAAATTTCACTAAGGCTGGAAATTGCAAGGGAGATCATGATGGTGTAGGAGCGTGCATAAAAAGAGCCCTAGCTAGAGAAGAATTCAAGTATGGTGATGGTGCTGAGTTGACAAATGTAGAAGCAATTGTGCGATGGTGTAACTCTATAATGGGACTAGGTAATGCAGGTATGTCAATGGTTCATATATATTTTTTGTTGATCATTAATCTAACATTGAAAACTATCAAGATTCTTGTACAGTTGTAGGATCTAGTGACATGCACTCATTTTGAAGTTCAAATGCAAGTTCATCGGTAATTTATACTAGACAGATTGTATGTTTTGTTAGACAATTCAAATAACTAGAAGACAACTGAGAGGGGGGGTGAATAAATTGTCATAGATTACCGAAACATTTAGCAATTAATTTTTTTATACCAGAACCCAAAACATTAATACCAAAATGCTTAAACCAAATATTAGAATAATAGTTAAACCAATTAAGCATAAACAATAATCAAAGAATAAATACCATCCACATTACACCAAGATTTATATGTGGAAAACCCGGTAAAGGGAAAAACTACAGTGGGAATCCTACCCACAGTTAGATAATACTTCTGTAGTAAGTATGTGAATTACAATTCAGGGGCCTGCACTTACAGGAACGCCAACAGCCTAGAGCGCACTGCTTATCACAAAAGGAGTCTCACTGACTACATAGAAATCCAGACTATAATTTGGAAGAATGAATGAACTGAAATGATAGCATGTCCTATGCCTAAGTATAATGTTGGTTAAGATCAATATCTAAGGACTATATCCTATTACATAAACCCAATTTGATCTCTAATGTTTGACCAAATCCTCTGCCTAAATGATATTACATTATTCACATAGATAATCTCCTAATTCATAACCATATCTAATCTACAATGAGATCTTACATCATATATATACAAACCCTCGATCATAAACAATCAGGTCGACCACCAGACAATAAATCGGTTACAAAATTATAAAACATGTCGCATTTAGACCAAACAAATAATATCCAACACACAAGACATCTCAAAAAACACATCGAGAGGTCCAATCCATATGTTACATTAAGCCGGTCCATAACCTAGACCAACCAAGACCCAATATAGGTCCACACACTAAAGCAATGATCTCCATCTGCCAAGTCTCAAACATGATCACCAATAAAATCCCGAATCTCCACTAGAAACTATACCAACACCACTTATGCATATCATAAAATATCTTTAACAAAAGTTCTGTCGATGAAACCCTCGCTGGAATAACAAACAAAGCTTCCAAGAAAACAAGATAGCATCTGATCACCACACCAAAACCAATAGACTAAATATGAAAATGAGTATCATGAATAAGCCAATTCCTTAACCAAACCATACCGAAGCATACCAGATCATGTCGGATCCAAACCAACTAGAAACCACTCAACCTATTGGGACTAGAAGGGTGTTAGTAAAAACAACTAGTGTTGACATCAATGCAACACATAATCAATTCTTTCAAATGGCCAAAAATCTCCCCCTTTGGCATTTATAAGAATACTAGATGTGAAAAACATCTAAGTACCAAGAAATACCAAACAAGTCTCCCCCAATGGAGGACAACCAACAATCTCCCATTCAAAGACACAACAATGAAAAGACCAAACTCCCCCTATGAATGATATCTTTGTAAAGCTCTGAATTACACATATATCTCTCCCCCTAATGTATACAACTCCTTAATTTTTTCTTTTTCACATCAATATCTCTCCCCCTTTGACATCAATGCAATAAATCTGACATAAATATCAATGCAAAAACATAAACCACTAAATCACAAGGTTAACTACTCCCCCTGAGTAGTAGCATCTCCACATCAATGCCAAAATGAAAAATATTTTTGATAATACATACTGGAATGATGCCAAACTACATTAATCAAGTCTCTACCGGAGGGGCAAAAACTCTCAATCTGTCTCTGAAGTACTCAAATGATTCCTTAGGAAAAGTTTTAGTGAAGATATCTGCAATGTTCTCTTTAGTGTTCACATAAACAAATCTAACTTCATTTGCTTCCACCTTTTCCTTCAAAAAGTTATACTTGATAGATATGTGCTTTTTCTTAGAATGAAATGTTGGATTCTTTGATATATCAATAGTAGCAGAGTTATCATAGTGAATAACTACTATTCCAATGCAATGCACTTTGATATCCTTCAACATTTACTTCATCCATAAAACTTGTGTATAGTTAGTAGCAGCAGCAACATACTCATCTTCAGTAGTAGATAAAGAAGTACATGAATGTTTCTTGCTGATCCATGGAACCAACTTCTTTCCAAAATAGAAAGCTCCACCAGAAGTACTTTTCCGGTCATCAACATCTCCAGCCCAATCAGCATCAATATATACACATAAAGTAAATTCATCATCCTTAGGGTACCACAAACCATATTTTGATGTACCTTGTAAGTATCTAGAAATCCTTTTCACTGCACTCTCATGATTTTCTCTTGGATCACTCTGAAATCTTGATACAATACAAACAACACTAATTATGGCAGGCCTAGTCTGAGTCAAATAAAGTAGACCTCCAATCATAGATTTGTATCTTGTAGGATTTACCAGTGTTGAAACATCTTTCCTTGTCAATTTCTCACTTGTAACCATAGGAGTACTTACCGGTTTAGAATCTCCCATACCAAATTTCTTCAACAATTCCCTAGCATAATTAGTTTGATAGATGAAAATACCTTTGTCAATTGGAGTAATATGCAAACCTAAATTTTTTTTTTATTTCCCTAGTCATAGACATCTCAAATTAATTCTCCATATTATTAGCAAATTCCTTACACAACATATCTTCACCTCCAAAACTAATATCATCAACAAATAATTCAATAATCAGTATTTCATCATCAGTGATCTTATAATATAAATTACTATCAACATTACCCTTAGTGAATCCAAGCTTCGAAAGATATTTATCCAACCTTGTACACCAAGCTCTAGGTGCCTATTTTAATCCATATAGAGCTTTCCTTAACCTGCAAACCATGTTTTTATCATCTGAAAGTAAAAAGCCATCAGGTTGCTCAATATAAACTTCCTCATCAAGATCCCCATTCAAAAATGAACACTTAACATCCATCTGATAAACCTTATAGTTCTTAACTGCAGTATAAGCAAGAAATAATCTCACAACTTCAATCTTAGCTACCGGTGCAAAAGTCTCACCATAATCAATTCCTTCCTTCTAAGAATATACTTTACAAACCAGTCTAGCCTTATTTCTCACAACTTGACCATCTTCATTCAATTTATTTCTAAAAACCCATTTAGTTCCAATAACATTCTTATTTTTAGGCTGGGGAACCAAAGTCCATGTGTTATTCTTTTCTATCTAATCTAATTCTTCTTCCATATATTTCAACCAATATTCATATTTATATGCCTCAATTACTGATATCGGTTCAACTTGAGAAATTAAACATACATCATTAGTTGCCAATCTTCTTCTTGTCATTACTCCATTGTTCTTATCCCCAATATTCTGATGTTTTGAATGATTCAATCTCACATACCTAGGAGTCTTCTGAGTCTCTGTTCCTCTTCCCGGTTCTTCAGTTACTATAGAATTTTCTGATACTACCAGTGTAACTGGTTCAACACTTTGTTCCAGTAAATGTGCTACCAGTTCCTTCTCATAAACTCTAATTTGACCTCTATTCAACTCATCCACCTTGACATTAGTACTCTCTACATTTCTTTGCAATCTCTAGTTATAAAATCTATATGCCTTGCTTTCATTAGAATAACCAAGAAATATACCTTCATCACATCTAGGATCAAATTTTCCAATGATATCATCTCTCTTGATATAACATTTACTACCAAATATTCTGAAATACTTAACTATAGGTGTATTTTCAAACAATATTTCATAGGGTGTCTTACCGGTTTCTCCTTTGATGTGTACTCTGTTGAATGTATAAACCAATGTGCTAACTACTTCTCTCCAATTTACATGAGGCAGATTAGATTCCACCATCATAGTTCTAGTAACATCCAAGCTAGTTATGTTCTTTCTTTCCACAACTCCATTCTGCTAAGGTGTCTGGGGAGCAGAAAATTGTCTCCTTATACCATGCTTCTCACAAAAGTTATTAAACTTACCGGATGTGAATTCTCCACCATGATCTAACCTCAAACATTTAATCTTCAATCTTGTCTTAGTTTCTACTTTAGCCTTAAATATTTTAAACTTTTCAAATGCCTAAGATTTCTCCCTTAGAAAAGTAACCCACATCATTCTAGAATAATCATCAATGATTAGCATGAAATTGTGTGTGTGAAAAGTGGACCTGTATCTGTAAGCACAACACTTCAATCAAGTCATTACATGCATGGTTAATCAGATATAATCAATGAATAGTAAACCATAACAAATCGACCCATTTCCTTCTAAAAGATGTGAGTATAAGATTGCTCTCAGATTATTTAGCAATACCAGTGACTAGACAACATCAAGACAAAGGATTTTATCTATATGAGCATGATGAATGCTAGATGGATGCAATATTTGATCTAACAAGATTCAAGCAATATTAAGATAAATGATTTAATCAATATGAAACAATAAATATGCAATATATCTCAATGAGTCTAGAGAAAAAATAGTATAATAACAATATATTCTCCAACCTCTTTTGAATGAGAGATGAGCCTAAATTTATAGAAAATTCAGAAAGAAACCAAAGGCTGAGATCAAATGATGATGAGCGGTCAAGATTTTCCAAGAGGAAGCACAATCTAGGTGAATTGATGTAATTGGATGCTTTTCTCAGTTTTAAAGGAAATTGAACTAAAATTAAGATAAAATCAAGAAAAATTGATTTATTCTCTATTTCATTCAATTTTAATATTTAATTGTTTTAATTGCTTTCTTTGAGATTATCTATCAATTTTTAATTTGTTTTTCAAGATTATCTTCAATTGATTTCTTTTCTCAAATTTTTAATTCTTTTTTGTCAATTAATTCATTTTTTGTTTTATTTCCATTTTTGAAGATTTGTGCTCATAATTTCCAATTCCTCTTTCTTGATTTGTTTCCTTTTCTGAAGATTTGTGACAATTTTTATTTATTTTTCAAATTAATTCCTCTTTTTGATGATTTAATGGCAAATTGATTTATTTAATTAAATATGCTAAGATATTTAATAAAATAAATAAGATAATTGTTTAAAATGATTTACTTGGAATGATCAATTAATTAAATAAATATTTAATTAATACTGAGTGATTAATTTGCCATGTGACATTTGATGATTTTAGAAATTAACTGTGTGCTCAAGATTTATTTGATTGCCTTTGGTTAGGACCTTGGTGATGTTGTCTAGATTAGGGGCTCATGGTTTAGATGGCCATTTTTAGGGTATTACATTTTCCCCTCTTTGAATTAATGTGCGAGCAACACATTGGTTAAAAGAAAATTTGATGTCTAGGAGATACCAGTTCTGAACTTGATTGATCATGAGCTAGATGAAAGCGAGGTGTTAAGCTTGATTCGAAGTGACAAAGTTGAATGAAGTCTAATTAAAGCGATACCGATCCCGAACTTGATTGAACTTAGGAATGATAGAAAACAAAAGATATTGAACTTGAACTTGATTGATCAAGAAGCGGATCTTACTGATCTAGAACTTGATTGATCTAGACACAGTGAGTGATGATAAAAATCGATCTTGAACTTGATTGATCAAGATACGATGAAGATAAACTGTTTAGCTTGATCAAGAAAAGAATACTAAACACCTGCTTAGATTGAGTGTGATCAAAGATACTCTTTAAACCCTTGATTGAGTTTAAACAAATAATCAGCTTGATGAAAAGTGATGAAACTGATTAACGTTAAGAGATTGATTTAGATAAAAGACAAATATCAGTTTGATTTGAAGTGATGAAACTAATATGCCCCTAGAGATTGATTTGATTCAGATGGTCAAGAGATCTCAACTTGATATAAAGTGATGAAATTGAGATGCCCCTAGCGATGAGGTCTTATTTGATTGATTTTCTTTAGTTGAAAAAGATTTTTTGCTCGACTTTCGATGAAGATTTGAAAATTTTCTTGACATTGAAGAATGTGAGATCATAAGGTCATGAGTATGCCCCCTCGGGAGAGAAATCAAAAGATAGCAAGGGTTCATGATGATAGGCAATTTTTAGCGATGATAAGTTGTTTGAGCACAAATTGATTCAGAGGAATTTTTGAAAACGTTTGCGAGAAATTGAGCGCAAAGTTGAAGAAAGAATGAGCTTTTATTGAAAAGAGTGCTAAGTGGTCCAAATTCTGAAACTGACTAGCAAAATGATCTCGAATTTCAATTTCAATCCTGAAAATGGAATCAGAATGGTCAAATTAGCTAAGGGTACAATTTTTGTGTCCATCGGAGCAAGTTGAAAAATTAGGTGTTTGGCTATATATGGGACAAAAGTGTCATTTTCAATTCATTTTAACCCTCCAAGTTTAAACATTCAAAAAGCCTTCTGTGAAGAAAATGGTGGTCCCTACTCGTCAGCATCGATTTGAGCACCACAGGAGACATAATCGACCCCGAAACTATAAGCCAGTGGTAAGTGATCGATCTTAAGATTGTTTGTGTTTCCAAATTTGAATTTTTTTATGCAATTTTCAAGTTTTCTGCATGTTTGGGGTCGGGCATCACATTTTATCATGCGAGACAGGATCCTGTCTCGTATGAGAAACTAGTAAATTTTATTTCATCGTTTAAGGCCATTAGTTTTGTCATTCTAGGGCTACCCATGTGTCATATGACAGGTCTATAAAAAAGACCATTTTGTCATGCGGGGTCCAAAAGTTGGTCATTTGAGCTTGGTTTGTCATACTAGAGCTATTCCTGGCTCATACGAGATGCTTCTATTCTATGTTTTGTCATTTGAGAGATAGTAAGCATTTTTGAGGGTGTAAACATGAAATTTTGATTTTGCATTTGACTTAGTTGGATTTGCGTGATGTTTTGCTTCTCTTGTAGACTCATTTGGAATGTTTTCTAATGCTTCATTGTTGGGTTTTTGCAGGTTCGATTACCTCCTATGCTATTTAGATGTGTGTATCCTCTTACTATGGCATTAGTGCAAGATTTATCTGAGGTTGAACAAGCTCATATTGACTTGTGTGGCTTGACTCATTTGTTGAGAGTACCCGATATCCGTGTGAACCATGGGATGCTCACGGCGTTGGTAGAGCGGTTTCATTTGGAGCATAACACATTTCATCTGTCAGTGGGGGACTTGACCTTCACTCCTGAGGATGTATACAAGATCCTTTGTATCCCTTTTGCTGGGGATAAGGTGGATTATGATTTAGGGCACCTTCTAGGATTGCAGGCAGTCAGGCATGTCTTCAGTAATCCTAACATTTTGACTCGGTCCATGAGTTGGGATATTCTTATGAGCAGGTACAGTTAGGAGTATCCTCTGGCATGCATCCTAGTAGGATTCATAGGTTGTTTTCTTATGCAAGATAGAGGGCAGTAGGGCTTCCAATGCGGATGGGGCTGGATGTTAGAGAGGTTGATAGAGACCCCTCAGGGACTTGGCTGGGGCTCTTGTTTATTGGCCCACATGTATGGAGAGATGCATGAGATCATATACAAAGATGGGTGGAGCATGGCCGCTAGGTATATATTTTGCAGGTGTGAGCGTGGGAGAACCTTTGCATTTGTTAGCCGATAGTAGCTGATAGCTGAGAGCTTGGGCAGTCGATCATTTATAGGTATGCCGGATATATTACATAGCCCCATCTGGGCAAGACATATTTTTGGAGATGGAAGCTCGATGACCTGATAGCTGTCATATGAAGACCATACAAAGGTTTAGAGCCATGGGATGACTAGCAGCTAGTTCGCAGGGACCTGTTTGTTACATGCCCACTTATCGAGAGGTCACAGACCATTGTGGAGCTATTCATCGTTTCTTGAGTGATGAGGCAGTATGGTCGGCCTTAGGGGATCTTGCAGGAGTATACAACTTATGCTCGGTATGCAGATGAGGAGAGACAGGGATGGTCTCCGTGGTTATCATATGCTTTGGAGATGCAGGAGCTGGTAGGTTTACACTGCCTAAGGTGGGATTACTTGGACGATGTAGCGGATGCGGGGGTATCACCACAGTATAGAGATCATTTTCAGCAGAAATCCATTCCCACAATTTACAGATTTGGGTAAGTAGGCTCCTCATATTAAGGTTGTTGAGGATGATTCCCTCGCACTAGCACAGGGAAAGGGACAGGGCCATAGGCAAGGTCACAGGCAGGGACAGGCACAAAGAGCTGAGGCTCCACGATGGACAGGTGGTGATCCTGGTGCTAGCACTAGCTGGGTGCCTACTAAGGGTGGACAGTAGAGGGGTGATGGCAGATCCCTAGCAGGAGGGGATGTGAGATTGGGTGGGACTAAGGAGGAGGGAGTAGCTCCGAGACAAGTCCAACAACGAAGGGATCAGCAGGGTGGAGGTGGAGGTGGAGGTGGAGGAGGAGGTGAGGAGCCTACGAGAGAGTAGGGGACAGACGTTGGGTAGTGAATAAGGGCACTTCTTGCAAAGTTGTAGTCACAGTTGATAGTGGCTCAGACTTAGCTGGCAGAGCGAGACCAACAACTGGCTGAGGTGAGGACCAAGCGTGATCACTAGATCACAGCATTGAGAGTAGAGATGAGAGCAGAGATAGAGCCCCTGTGATAGGAGGTCCTTCACCAGACTATTAGGGCACCCTACTATGTTGCAACATATAGTGTGGTAGTTCCTATTGCGTAATAGGTGATACCCTATTCACAATATATGGCACGATCAGAGGGAGCACGGGTGCCTCAACAGGATACTGGGCATCAAGCTCCTCCTCCTCCACTAGGTGATGAGGGAGAGGGTGCTAGTTAGATTATTTTTTGTTGTAGCTTGGATATTTTTGTAGACATGCCCATTTTTTGTAGCCTATATGATTCTTTCTCTGATGAGAGTTTGTATATGTCATTCGACATCATTTTGTACCTTAGACTTGACATGATATATACGAGATCCTGATTTGACTTCATCATACTTGTGTTGATTCGCTTATGAGATGTCTTTTATATGCTTTATTCTATATGTATGCATTTCTTTTCAGCATGAATGTATGAATGCAAATAGAATATGAATGCTTATTTTTGTTTCTTTTCATATGCAAATAAATGATGATGTAAATGAGTAACTAGAATGAGTAATGCAATTTTTCTTCATTTTTCTATGCAATAAGATGAATGCAAATGAGTAATAGTGAATGTATGAATCTATATAAGATGTTCATGTATGCAACTAACATCTTAAAACACAAGTACTCGATCAGAGAAATGATGAAAAGAGACCACTTAGTGAAGAAATGATGTTGCTTCCAACTCTCATTCAGAAGATAGAGAAAGCATTGTTACTATACTGAAATCACTCGAAATTCATGAGATGCAGAATGAAATGCAAGATGAGATGCAAAATGAGATGCAACCTAAACCTAGTCACTAGATTTTGAAAAGCTTAATTGTCATTATTGAGCATTTTACAAACATAGCAGGCAGATTAGAGTTCCTTTCTTTTCATGTGCAATATTAATTATCTTGTTCATAATGACCCTTTTTTCATTCATATCCTTGGACAGATTTCACAGGGACCCAAATTGCACAATAAAGAAATTCCCTCAAAATAGACAAAGAAATGATGGGAACCTCCTTGTAGCATTCAAATAACTGGAGTCAAGGTATGTGTGGTGATTTCACCTTAATGTGAACGCACTTATCATAGACACCCAGCTAATTAGATGTTTTCAGATCATTAGAATCATTCCTACAAGCAAAAAGAAAAATATTATGCCCCCAATCCTTGCTCCTCTTAGTCAAGATAGAGTTCCTCGAGTTACTCAGAGGGATAATAATCGAAAAACAATATAAAAGTCAGCACTCAAAGAAAATTTTCGTTCATAGCTCAAACTGTTTAGTGATTATTTTCCATTATCTTGTTTGGCTTGTTTACTCAGTGATAAAACCCTTCAGTAGTCAGGAGACAGGTGACTGACTCAGAGTGGACGACTAGGTTTCACTGATGTAAAGATGACTTGTTTGACACTTCTTAGGATATGTAATGTGCTCTTGTCAATTACCTAGGACTAGGACATTGATCAATTTCAAGCCATGAGGGTTCCAACAAACCAGGATGTCACAAAAGTGCCTGAAAGATATGTACAAGCGAAAGCAAAGATACATGAAAGCGGGAATGCCAACGTTGCATTGATAGATGGAGTGCTTGAGTACAAGAGGCACCTGTTTGCTAGGTTTTCACCTGCTTGCTAGAGGTTCATTTTTATTTTATTTTTTACCAAGGTGCCTGTTTACCAGGTTTTCACCAGGGCATTTTCTCTCTTTTTTTCTTTTTTTGCTTATGTTTTCTTTTTCCTTTTTTTTTTTGAATTTCTTCAGGACATTTTATGATTTTTATGATTTTTTAATGGCATTTTATGATTTTTAGGATTTCTTTAGTACATTTTATGATTTTTATGATTTTTTTAAGGACTTTTTACAATTTTTGTGATTTTTTCAGGACTTTTTTCCACTATAAAAGCCGTTGGAGCAGAGAATATTTAGGTGAAGAATTTCTTCAGATGGATGGTGTTAATCGGTTCACAGAGCTATTCTCCTTTTGATGTTGAAAGTTAATAAGCACCAGAGCCAAAAGCTGCAGTAATGATATAGGGACCCAGCCAGTTGGGTTCAAACTTCCCTTTGTTATCTCAAAACTATTGATTTTTAGGATTCTCTCTTAAAACTAAGTCACCAACCTGAAATTCTTAGTGTCAAAATTTCTTGTTATATCATCTAGACACTCTCTTTTGATACACTCTAAGATGATCTAACACCACTTGCTGACGCTCATCCAACAATTCGAGCTCTTGCAACCTAGATATTCTATAGTCTTCATCGGTAATAAGACCTTGCAAGGAAACTCTTAGAGATGGTATTTCTAACTCAATAGGTAATACTGCTTCGGACCCATACACCAAAGAGAAAGGTGTAGCCCCAGTAGGTGTTCGGATACTTATTCTATAAGCCCATAATGTAGGATTGAGCTGCAGATGCCAATCCTTCCCAGATTTGTTCACTGTTTTGTGCAAGATAGTCAGTAGGTTTTTGTTAGATGCCTCTTCTTGTCCATTACCTTGAGGGTAATATACTGAGGACCAGTGTTGCTTGATTTTAAATCTTTCACAGAGTTCATCTAGATCTTTGTTCTTGAACTGTCCTCCATTATCAGTTATAATGGATGAAGGTATACCATACTTGTAGATGATATAATTAAGAATAAAGTGAGCTACTTGTTTGCCAGTTGCCTTGATGAGCAGAACCGCTTCTACCCACTTAGTGAAGTACTCAGTGGCAGTGATAATAAATTTATGTCCATTAGATGATGCATGATATATTTGGCCTATCAGATCGAACGCCCACTGTTGGAAGGGTCAGTGTGTCACAAAGGGTATGAGATCCCTTGCTGGAGTGTGTATAAGGTGCCCATGAAATTGACACTTTTCACAAGTTTTAGAAAATTTTATAGCTTCCTTCTCCATGTCTGGCTAGTAGTAGCCAACTCTTAGTAGTTTGCGTGCTAAAGTTAGACCGTTTGAATGAGATCCACAAACACCTTCATGAACTTTGGATAATGCGCATTGGGACTCCTTAGTTTCTAGACATCTAAGCAAAGTATTATCTAAACCTTGCTTGAATAGGTCGTTACCAATGATGATGTATTGTGACGCATTTCGGATTAGGTTCCATTTTTCATTTCAGGAAAGATTCGTAGGAACAACTTGGTCACGCAGGTAAGAGTAAATATGGCTATAACGAGATGAGTCATGTCCAATAATTAAAAAAACTACCTAGGACTCAGGAGAATCATAGGCAGGGTAATGTAACTCTTCCACCAGGAATTCAAAGTGAAAATTAGACTCCTGTAGTTGTGGTATAGATGCCAAAGTAGCCATTACATCTGCTACTCTATTTGTTGTTCTAGGGATCTACTGAAATGATACGAAGGTAAAATATTGCTTGAGATCATCAACCATTCTCTTGTAAGGCATTAGTTTCTCATCTCTTTTCTGATATAGATCATTGATTTGGTTGATAATGAGTTGAGAATCTCCATAGATGTGTAATTCCATGATCTTTCACTCGATGGCCAGCTTGATCCCATTTACCAAAGCTTCATATTCTGCAATGTTGTTTGTACAAGGGAAGAGAATCTTATAAGCTTTTGGAATTGAGTATTTTTGAGGAGTAATAAAAAGTATTCCGGCACCAGAACCATGTTGAGTGAAAGACCCATCAAAGAACATCTTCCATGATTGTTCAATAAGGTGCATGATTGATTCATCTGGGAATTCTATATGCAAAGGTTGACTGTCTTCAATTGGAGCATCAACAAGTTGGTCTGCAATAACCTGTCCTTTGATGGTTGTATGCTCCACATATTCGATATCAAATTCTATAAGAACCATGACCCATTTGGCCAGTCTTCCTGTAAGCATTTCTTAACTGAGAATATATTTGAGTGGATCAATCTTAGCTACTAGCTTAATAGAGTGTGCCAACATATAGTGCCTTAATTTTTGTGATGCAAAGACCAATGCTAAGTAAGCTTTCTCTATTATAGTGTAGTTCATTTCATATGACACCAATGTTATGTTGATGTAATAGATAGCTCGTTCCTTTTTATTGTCATTCTATTGTGCCAGAAGTGCCCCCAGTGAAGTATATGTATCTGATATGTATAGTATCAGTGACTTACCTTGAATCGGTGACATTAATATGGGTGGATTAGAAATATATTCTTTGATTTGTTGTAAATATCATTCACAATATTAATCCCAATTGTATTGAATCCCTTTCCTTAATACCTTCATGAAGGGTTGAGCTTTGTCTGCTAGCTGAGATATGAAACTCCTTATTGACTGAAGGTGGTTTTGTAAACTTCCCATCTAACTGATATTCTTGGGTGGAGGCATTTCCATTATAGCTTGGACCTTTTCAGGGTCAACCTCAATTCCTTTTCTTGATATTATGTACCCAAGCAATTTTCCTGATGTTACTCCAAATGCACATTTTTTTGGATTCAAGCAGAGCTTGAATCTTTCCATTCTATCTAGTATGAGGCCTAGCTCTTGAATATGCATAGATCTCTTCATAGTTTTTACCAGGGTGTCATCAACATAATCTTCCATGTTTTTATGCATCATATCGTGGAAGATAGTGGTTACTGCTCTTTGATAAGCTGCTCCTGCATTCTTTAGACCAAATGGCATAACATTCTAGCAGAAGATTCCCCACATACATGTGAAAGTTGTCTTCTCTTGATCTTCAGGTGCTATGTTGATCTTATTGTAACTAGACAATCCATCCATTAATGAATACATCTCATATCCAGTAGTCATATCTACTATCATGTCAATGTTGGGCAATGGGAAATCATCTTTTGGACATGCCTTGTTGAGATCCTTGAAGTTTGTACAAACTCTAATAGATTTGTCCACCTTTGATATAGGTACTATATTTGATATCCATTCTGCGTAGTCTATAGCTTTGATAAATCCAGCTTTTAGCAATTTCTCTAGTTCAGCCTTGACTAGTAGTGCCACATGAGGATGCATCTTTCAGATTTTTTGTTTGACTGGTTTTACTCCTAGTATAATAGATGTTAGGATTCCCATAGATACTAAGAGGGGGGGTGAATCAGTATCTAATCGGTTAATAGATTTTCTTGACTTAAAACATGTAGAGCATATTAATACTATGTACTGGTAAGCAGAAAGTAATGCAATAAATAGAGATAAAAACAACCACATAAAACAAACACCATAACATAAGGATTTAATGAGGAAACCCCATGTGGGAAAAAACTTGGTGGGATTTGTGACCCACAATATTCACTTACTAGCCAATAAGAGAATATTACTGCTACAAGAGGGGCTTGCACATGCAGGAAGGCCAACTGCCTAGAGCTCACTACTCAAATACAAAATGGGAAGTCTCATTGACTTACAAAATGGATTATATAAATCCAATGTCTTGTACTACTTTAAAATAGCATCTATGATGCCAGATCTAGTACCAGTTTCTGCTCTGCTTCTTACATAAACCCTTAACCTATAATTCGCATAATAGGTCTGCCTTATTTCACCTAATTACATTCCTCTTTCTTACTTACAAATGTTCTACAATGATCTCTCCTATATAAGAGTCATTTTACAACTTGCCAAGAAAGCTTACAATGATTTTACAATAATAAACAAAATATATTACAACAAAAATCATGTCGGCCTCTGTGCTAGTATGCTACCTTTCACTGCCAGTGCCTATGATCTGAGTGTCAGTGTAGAGTCTGATCTTGGGAGTGCCAATGGAGTGCCTTGTCAGTGTCATAGGATTGTAAGGTTGCCATCAATGACAAAACCTTCAATCACCTACAATGTCTCATTGGAGTGTGCATATACCAACAATCTCCCCCTTTGGCATTGATGGCAACACTCATGAGAAAATTTCAAAAGTGTATCCAAAACTTGTAATCCAAAAATGTGTACCAAAAATATATGAGCTCCCCCTAAGCAGACAAGTCTTTTTTAGATTATTTTCTCATACTACTACTCCCCCTTTGGCATCAATGACAAAGATTGTCAAGGTGTCAATAGAGTTGTAGTTTTTCTATCTCAACCTTGTAACTAGGTGGTTACAATTTGAAAAAGATCTGCCAAAACCAAATTTATGCTTTCCATAAACTTCTTACTGTCTCTTATTGTTGCCTCTATTCTTTGAACTGTATCGGTTAGGTGTTGCATATGCTCTGTAGGTGTTTTTTGTCCTTGTACTAATGCCTCAGATATTTCCTTCCTCAAGGATGCTAGATAGTCCAGTCTTGGACTTAGTCTTAGTCTCAGATTTTTAGCCTTGTTTATTATTCTATCCTTTTCTCTCTCTAGCTTCAGTAATTCTTCCTCAAAACTAGTTATCCTTTGCTCAAAAACTGATAATGTATCAGGTGAATTAACAAAATTGTCAGCAAGTTTATTTATTTCTTCTTGTACCTTGCTCATTTTCTTATCTATGTCAACTATTAAGAAGTTTGTCTTGCAAGTACCTTTGTACAAAGTTTTAAATTCCTTCAATGAGTTGCATAGTTCTGATAGAAGTGTGTCAAATTCCCTAGTACACTTCTTTATTTGATCCTTAAATAATTTTTGTTTTTCAATTTCCAACCTGTCTTTGAATGCCTGTTCCTTTATTTGTTCAACTATCATTGTGTTGTCAGTAATATACTTTGACAAAGTGTCAAGTTGACTCAAAGAATCCTTATTATCTATGTTGCATTTTGGAGCTATCATCTTCAAAATTGGGATTGTGTCATCTATAGCTTTATAAGCTTGTGAACTACAATCAGTTATTTTCTTCAAATAATCTAAAAGAACTTCAGTTACATTGGTTTATTTATAACCTGTTGAGGAGGAACCAACATTCTGAATTCCACCAGTGGAGGAAGTAACCATGCTTGTAGTGACCTCTGGTAGGTTAGTCTATGTTTCCATTTCCTTAAGCAAGGGTTTTTGTTTCTCTCTTGTTGTCAGTGGCACTGTTTCCACATGAACCTATTCCTATTCCGGAGCCTGTTGCTCTGCTTGTCTCTCTATGTGTTTCCCTGTGCTATCATCTTCCACTTTTCCTTCAGCGTTATCAATGTTGTCAGTTACCAGTGGCTTACTAGCCATGTCAGTCTTACCAATTGTGTCCTTATCTATCACAATGTTGACCTTTTGAGTATCAACATCCACTGTGTATAGTACCTCAGGATTAGGATTCGTATCCTCTTGTGATATATCCATACTATCACCTATCGATTGGTCTTCTGTTGTTGTTACCGGTGGAGTAATCAGAGGAGGTGGTGATAAGTTATCTTTTATTTTGATACTAGCTGGTCCACCAACCTTTCCTTTACCCTTATCTTTGTCCTTTTGATAGACTTTGATAGGCTTGGGGTTCCTGTACTCTTCCTGCTTTTCCTTTTCCTTATCCATTTTTTGTTTCTTTTGTTACCTCATTTACTCTTCCTGTCATTAGTGCAATATGCCAATGTGCAGTAGAGAATACTAATCGGTTGGCCTTTGCAATTAGATCATCTATTTCTTTTGGAGAGTTGACTGGGTAGACAACAAATAATTTTTCAATTTTAATTTTCTTGTCAAGTTCTACAACAGATTGTCTTCTTGCTTCCAGTCTCTTGAATAATTCATCTGGTAGTTCATCTACAACTTGCATCAAAAACTTCTTATAGATATCCACATGTAAAATGACACTGTTTTCAACTTGCTCTTTCTCATCTACTGATAGTGTATCATATAATTTTTCTATGTTCTTGAGATTTCCTTCTTCTGTGATTTCATCCAACAGTTTGTCAATCAGAGAAATATTCTATTTTGTCCTTTTCTTCTTAGGTGTTAGCTTTTTCTTTGGGGTTGTCTTCTTTACCGGAGACCTCACTACCTGTTGTTTTTTTCTAGTTCTTCTAGGTGAGGGTGTGGATACTGGTGAAGGTTGTCTTTTCCTTACAACTTTTTTAAATTCAAATGGCTTGTCACTCTCTGAAGAAGTTGCTATCGGTGACAGGTGATTTTCTAGTTGTTGTGCCTTTAACTCATCTTCAGTGATATCGGTTTGTTTCAGTACATCTTCTTTTATAGCCTTAGCCTGCCTTGAACCTCTCCTTACAGTTGCTTCTACTTTCTTTACTCTCTTCTTAGATTGAATTTGGCTTTCAATGGTCTCAGCACTACCAAATATCTCTTCCTTAGGTTCATTTAGTGCTTCCAGAAGTGCTTTAGCATATGTTTCAATGATGTGGTCATCAGTCTCATAGCCCATTTCAGTAACCCAAATTATTCTTGGGATAAATGCTTCCATCCAGATCTCATCCTTTTTAATCATAAAACATATATCATCTTTGTATTTGTTAACAATTTCTTGTGACAGTTTGATTCTTTTGTTCATTCTGGCCTTTAGTGCTTGAAAATACTCATCAATATTCTTTTCCTTATTTTCACCTATGTTGTTGAATAAGTTTGATAACTGTTTCCCTACCAGTATGTCAAATCTAAGGTTCTTTTTGCCTATATCGAGCACCTGTTTGGTTATATGTAGCATTAAGCATACAAGTAAATTACCAAATCTAAAAGTTCCTTTCTTATCCTTCTTGATCTTCCCTAAATTGTCAATCAATTCATCCTTTAGCCATTCACATACATCAATTTTCACATTTTCTTTTACCATATCATGTGCACTTTTTATGCATAAACTGGAAACTGAGTTAAGTCTATTTGCATGTGTTGCTTTGTATAAATCATGCTAACAAATCTCACATTTATGTCAGTCACATCATTAACCCTTAGAGACCTTTTGTCAGATGTTGCACTAGTTAGGTTCATTACCAGGTCATTTGAGACCTTCTTTGTTTTGTCTGGTCTGCTGCCGGTGGAAGGTAACCCTATTACAACTTTCACTGCTTCCTTGGTAATTTTATGGACGGATTCAAGCCAAAAGAATGCACCATGAACTCTACTTAACACTATCCTAATAACTTCATTGGGGAAATCCGGAATGCTAAGGATCTCAGTGAATCCTAGGGTTTCAATAATTTGGTGTTCAGGTTTTACTTTACCTGAATCATCACAGATAATAGATTTGTACATGTTCTTGATTTCTTCATCTCCTAATTCTTCTATATGGAAATGGAAATAGATTCTAGGGTCTTCTGCATAAACAACTCCTTTGGGAATTTGGGAAAAACCACCTGCATTGTCATCCTTTTTAGCTATCTCGAGAACTAGCTAAAATACGGGCCTAGGGCATTTGATCACCTCGACTATAGTAGGGTTTTCTATGAATTCAGGTACAAAGGAGGATGCCATGATTATAAATACCTTTTTCTGCCTTAGGAAGGATTTATTACTAAAGTGCTTTGCCTCTTTGCTCGAAATGCCTTAGCTCTGGAGATTTCGCACTCTTCGAATGTTTGAATGCTTGGTGAAGTAAAATGGAGCCAAAAACATTAATTTATAATGTCAATTTGCTAACTACCACATTTAATGCATGCCAGTTAAGTAATCACTTAACTTTGTCTGTCGATATAGAAGTAATTTCAACTTCTTACCATCAACTGAGGGAATCATAGCATATGTCTCATTGATTACCAAACCCTCAAGCAAATTTTCTTCAATTTGATGAAGAGACTCTTGCCGGTGGAGTGCTATTCTATTCTAACGGTGGAGTGTTGATTGGTTCTGCCGGTGGAGGAGTATTCCTATCCACATTCAGTTCTGATTTCCTGATCCATTGTTTTGAAAATTCCTACTTAACTTCTTCAACTTTTTCTTTTCCTTTCAAACTAGGACCTTTGTTGTTTGTCGTTGATCCTTTACTTTACAAAATTTAGCAATATGCCCAATTTTGTTACAAGCATAACAAGTCACATTATTTTTCTAAATAGCCTTTCCATAACCTATGTTGGTTTGTGTTTTGCATTGATTAGATAAGTGTCCAAATCTTCCACAAACATAACATCTCACATTCATTCTGCAATTCTCAGAGTTATGACCAACTTTGTTGCATTTTGAACATTGACCGGTGGGGGTGTTGATATTCTAATAATTTCTAGATCTACATTGATTTGCTCTATGACCATACTTGTTACAATTAAATCATTTTCCATTAAATTTATAAGCAGTAGGTTGTCTTACCGGTTTGCTATGATCTTGTGTGTTTGCAGTATTAGAGCTTTCACCAACTTCAAAGCCAATTCCACAAGTGTCACCTTTAGGTTTTTGATTCTTCAGCAAGTTACCAAGTTCTTCTAAGCTTTTCTTGAATTTCTCTTTATGTTGATTTGCAGTATCTAGTTCTCTTTCTAAGACTTCTTTCTGCCTCATCAGTTCATTTGAGTCATTCTGAGTGTGCATCAGATCTGTTTTCAACAAATTATTTTCATAGCTGAGTGTTGTGTTTTCATTTGCAGCATCACTTAGTCTTCTAGTCAAATCTTCTTCATTCTTCTTTCTATCTTCAATTTCTTTACAAAATCTCATAGTCATATCCTGCATCTCATTCTTTGTTGTCATGTTCTCTTGTTTCAGCTTGTTTATCATATCATTAAGAGTTTCTTTTTCATCATTCTCATTTTGCATCTTTTCACAAAGTTCTCTTCTCTTGTTTCTTGAAATAGTAAGATTTTCTTGAAGTGCTTGAATAATATCCTGAGTAGCCTTTAGATCATCTTCAAGTTTGATATTTTCAATTTTTTTGCATCATAGTCTGAAAGAGCTCCTTCAAGTTGCTTCATCAAGTTTTCCATCTCTATCACTATTAAGATTTCCTCAAGCTGTTAGGCTTCTAAAAAATAGAGGACCAGGATCTAATACCAATTGTTAGAATTCCCATAGATACTGAGAGGGGGGTGGGGGGGGGTGAATTAGTATCTAACCGATTAATAGATTTTCTTGACTTAAAACATGTAGAGCATATTAATACTGTGTACTAGTAAGCAAAAAGTAATGCAATAAACAGAGATAAAAACAACCATATGAAAAACACACCATAACACAAGGATTTAACGAGGAAACCCGTTGTGGGAAAAACCTCAGTGGGATTTTTGACCCACAATATTCACTTACTAGCCAATAAGAGAATATTACTACTACAAGAGGGGCCTGCACATGCAAGAAGGCCAACTGCCTAGAGCTCACTGCTCAAATACAAAATGGGAAGTCTCACTAACTTACAAAATGGATTATATAAATCCAGTGTCTTGTACTGCATTAAAATAGCATCTATAATGTCAGATCCTATACCGGTTTCTGCTCTTCTTCTTACATAAACCCTTAACCTATAATTCACATAATAGGTCTACCTTATTTCGCCTAATTACATTCCTCTTTCTTACTTACAAATGTTCTACTATGATCTCTCTTATATAAGAGTCATTTTACAACTTGCCAAGTCAGCTTACAATGATTTTACAATAATAAACAAAATATATTACAACAAAAATCCTTTCGGCCTTTGTGCCGGTATGCTACCTTTCACTACTAGTGATAGTGATCTGAGTGTCGATGTAGAGTTTGATCTTGGGAGTTCCGGTGGAATGCCTTGCCGATGTCATAGGATTGTAAGGTTGCCATCAATGAAAAAGCCTTCAATCACCTACAATGTCTCATTGGATGTGCATATGCCAACAATAGAGAGGTGATGCATGATGATATCAAGATCTAGTCCTGGCGTATCTAAGTATGTCCATGCAAAGTTGATCTTCTTTTCTAGAAAAAGATTGCTGAAATCCTTTAACTCTTCTGCTGATAGTGATTGAGCTAAATGAATGATGTGTGGTGTCTCTTGACTGCAAATGTTTACTGGCTGAGTTGGCTCGACCAATATGGAAGATCTCTCCTAGAAGTGACTTGGTAGTATATCAAGTATCTCATCTTCAGGCTCCTCAGAGAGGTTTTCACCTTTAGGTACGTCCTTTATTTTCTCTTTTTTAGAGTCTGACACCGCCACAATGTGGTTTTTGCCATCAGATCTTTTATGCTTATTTTTCTTGTTTTTGTGACTAAGATACCTCATATCTGCTTCAGTCATGTTTTCATTATGTTCGCTGGTGGATGAGTACATGGGTTCAACTGCATTGAGGTAGTAGGCTAGTGTATAGTCATTGGCAAACATAGGTACATTCAAGGGTTGGTTATAAAGAGTATTATCAATTAGTTCTAGATGCATTAAGGATAAGGTTGGAACAGGCTCAAGGGAGTTCACGGTACTATCATCGTACCTTCGGACTGACCAATCAAGTTCTAGAAGACTACCTTGCGTATGTGTCTCGAGACTAGGAAGAGTTTTGACATGATTATCAAAATTCATGTTAGTATTTATTCGACCTAACCCAATTGACCTACTTCTAGCATCGTCACCTACTTCAGACTAGACTACATACTGTGGTGTGACAGTAGACAGTATCTCATCATTCATGATAGAGTAGTCATAATGCATTGTTGAATAGTTGTTGTTATAAATAGAGCTCCTATCTGAGTCATCAGAGTCATAGGATGAAGTTGCTAACTCATCTTCAAGTGGCTTAGTAAAGGTATATATAGTATCAACACCCACATCTTTAATACTGCAAGTTCCTTCATGATTTGGTTCATTGATTGCTTATATTTGACACACTTATGAACATGACTTTGATGGTTCTATTAATCCCTGTCATCTCTTCCATTCAACTTCCTCTGAACTGATGACTGGTTCTATTTCTATAGCTTCTAATTCTTCTTTTGTAGTTCCATACCTGATTTGTCCTACCTCATTAGAGGGGGAGTTAGTAGGTGAAGAAATTGCTTGTGTCCTTCCTTCCTCCAGCTGTCGTTCATAGTCTTCTTGTCTTTTTAGTCTGATTTCTTCTATTTCCTTTTGTATTCTGAGGCATATCAACTCTTGTGCATCATCTATAATATCCATGGACTCTTCAAGGGTTTATGTATCTGAGATGTGATCTGGACCCCATTCATATTCATTTGAATCAGTTTCTGAGTCATCTACTTGTTGTCTGACAGTATATGTGACTGGAACATTGAGTGGTGCAAACAATTCTCTGATTCTGTATACTTCGTCTCTCATATCCTCTGGAACTTCTTCTTCCTGTGGTATTATAGTTGATATAACTAGAACTTGGTTACCATTTGTTTCCTCTCTCTAGGTGGGCAATTCTTTTTGTTCATCATCACACTCTTCCTGAGTTTGTTGAGTATTAAGTTCTTGTGTTGTTAAAGGTAGTACCTTCTTCTTCCACTTACGTTGATGGTGAGATGTGTGCTTCTGATCCGATTTCTTTCTTGGATCATGTCCTAGTCCAGCTTTATCATTGACAGATTTAGTTTGTAATTGAATAGGTTCAACAATACCTTTTTGATGTTTGCTAAGAGGACCAGTACCTGAATATCCCATGTGTTGAAGCATCTTATAGCCTGGACCATATTGTGTTGGATAAATCTCACAATGTCGTATTTCTTTATTTGCACTATCTTCTTTGAAGAGTGAATTAAGGACATCATCCCCTTCTATTTCACCTGTAAGAGAAGTAGAGGACTGTATAAAGGTGCCATCATAAATGACTTTTGGAGTTGAATTTTGTAGCCTCATACCCTCTGATGGTTTTGCCGACTGTCTTGGTGATGGAGGAAGAGACGTTAGTGAGAGTATAGGCTCTATCTTGTAACCATCCATGCCAGTGCTTGTGATTCTAAGTTTCTTTTCCAAATCTTTCAGCAAAGATTCCAAACTTTTAGCTGCAGAAGCTTCTCTATTATTAGGAACAAAAGCATCAGCACCCTGTGTTAATGCATTACAGGTATAACTTGTATCGGCAGGAATACTGACTTCAACTCCATAATAAGGAAATTTCAGGCATTGATGATATGTAGATGGTACTACTTTCATTTCATGAATCCATGGCCTACCCAATAAGATGTTGTATGAAAGATGAAGATCCAGGACTTGAAAAATGACCTCTTTCCACAGGTCCTACTCTGATTGGTAATGATACCAATCCCTTATAATTTTTTTCTTCTTCATCATAATCCTTGATTGTTATCTTGTTTGTTGGATCAATGACATTCTCAGAAAATCCCAGCTGTGTCAATAGATTGTAGGTACAAATATTCAACCCAGTGCCTCCATCTATCAAAACACATTTAATGCAGTGTTTATGAATCATGGCTTCAATGTGCAATGGTTGGTTATGTGGGTGACTCAGTGAATTATCATCTTCTTTAGAGAGTGTGAGGTAATGAGGTGAGGTCAGGTGACCTACCATAGATTGAAACTGATCTATGTCTAAATCTTCAGGGACATTGGTGGTAAGTAGAGCCTTGTCTAGGACCTCTTTATGAGCAGAAAATATCTTAAGCAGTTCTAAAATGGAGATTTGAGCATTGGTTCTCTTCAATTGTTTGACAATACTATAACTAGGAGAAGATGATGAAGCTTGTTGTTTCGATTTAGCCATGATTGTGTCTGTTTGTCTATTTGGTAGTTTTGGTGTCATTTGATCAAAAGTTGGGGGACTAGCTCCTGGGAGAGAAATCTTCCTTTGAGCGCAAGTCACGACATTAGCAGTCTGTGCTTGACTTTGATGATCCTGGACTATGATCACATTACAATATTTAGGTAGAACAAATTCAATCATGTTGATTATATTATCATTGTTAGTGTAAGTATAATTGACTCTAGCTCCTCCCTTGGATTTTGAGGATTCTCCTTGTTCATAATTGGGTAAGGGATCTTTAAAAGCCTTATGATAAGCATTAGCAGCATGACTTCCAACAATGATCTTTCCTACGTCAATGAGATCTTGGATTTTATGTCAGAGTTTCATGCAGTTGTTTATGTTATGTCCCTTGTTCCGATGATAGTCACAATATTCATTTTCTCTCCACCATTTGGGTCTAATTTCTAGGTCATATGGCCTAGAATTGTCTAGCAATGTTATCAGATTATTTTCCAATAAAGTTTTAAAAGTTGATTCATATGACTCATCCAAAGGAGTAAAATCACGTTTAGGTTTTGAGACCCAAGGTTTGTCTTTAAACCACTCCCTTGTTTTCTTTGGAGGATTTTCTGTTGTAGTTTCAACTGCCTTGAGTGCTTGTGTGCCACTGGCCAAGTTAAATATTGTGGATATTGTTTTTTCTTGGACAGTATCTACCACTCCATCACTAACAACATTCTTGTTGCTATCTGTAGTCACACAAATCTATCTAGCTTAATTAAATAAATAATTGCTATTTATTTGATTAAAAATCCACTAGCCATCAGTTAATTAAATTAATATTTAAATAATTCATCTTCAAATATTATCCTATTAATTAAATAAATTATTCAATTTATTTTAATCAATTCATTAAACCAAATTCAAATCAATTAAATGAATAAAATCTATTTATTTAATTAAATCCCCCTTTTCCTCTTTTAAATAAATTAACATTTATTTAAATCATTTATCTCCCCACTTGCAGTTTCCTACAAATGCAACTTGCACACATTTATTAAAATAAATGAATATTTATTTTAAAATCCTATTTTCCCTCACCCACCAAATTCACTTGCATTCCTAAAACCCCTTCTAAATTCTTCTAAGCCCTTCCTAATTAGCCTAATCCATCCCCTAATTATTGTCACATTCCTAAGCAACTTTAAGTCACTTCTCAAAGACTTCAAAGTCTTTGAAAAAGCATTTAATGCTTTATGTGTTCAACAATTTAACCTTTAAAGTCTTCCAAAACCACTAATGGTTAAATAAATAATTGCTATTTATTTGATTAAAAATTCACTAGCCATCAATTAATTAAATTAATATTTAATTAATTCATCTTCAAATATTCTCCTATTAATTAAATAAATTATTCAATTTATTTTAATTAATTCATTAAACCAAATTCAAATCAATTAAATGAATAAAATCTATTTATTTAATTAAATCCCCCTTTTCCTCTTTTAAATAAATTAGCATTTATTTACATCATTTATCCCCCCACTTGCATTTTCCTACAAATGCAACTTGCACACATTTATTAAAATAAATGAATTTTTATTTTAAAATCTTATTTTTCCCTCACCCACCAAATTCACTTGCATTCCTAAAACCCCTTCTAGATTCTTCTAAGCCCTTCCTAATTAGCCTAATCCATCCCCTAATTATTGTCACATTCCTAAGCAACTTTAAGTCACTTCTCAAAGACTTCAAAGTCTTTGAAAAAGCATTTAATGTTTTATGTGTTCAACAATTTAACCTTCAAAGTCTTCCAAAACCACTAATGGCTCTTACATGACCATTAATGGTTATGGTTATTTCAACTTGCACTCATGTGTCTCCTCAAGCATTTATTGCTTTGACCATGTTTATCTCTTTTGCCTTTGCACAAGAGTTTATCCATTGGATAAAAGTTTTATTCTTTGAATAAAGAGTTTATTCATAAAACTAACCTTGATCTTAACTCCCAAGGTCATGTCAAGCCTTTAATGCTTATTCCCTCTCCTCCCAACCTATCTCACATTGACACTTGTCATCCTGGGATTGGGTTGAAAGCCCTCACATGGATCTCAAATCATTCAATCCTGACCCTTGTTGAGATTGCTCAATCTCAACCATCCATTGCTCCATTTTTCCTATAAATAAAGCCCATTTCTTCATAATCCAGATCTTGAAAACTTGTATGCATTTAAGCTATAAACATTTTGAGAGAGCATTTTAGCATAATCATCTAATAATATTGTCATTTTGGTTAAAATAAATCATTTTAGTATCAATAGCATAGTATTAGCTTTTTATTCATATTTAGAGAAAATACTTCAATCTCAAACCTCCATAAGCATCCATAATGCAAAAAGCTGCTAAGAGCTACACTATTTTGGAACTTGGAGAGGAGAGGAACAAGGGAGAAGAAACCAAGAGCATGTTAGGAGGCATTTGGAGATGCCTCATCATATTTACCTTCTTAGTTAGATATTTTATCATGCTTTTGATATCTCTTTTGATATGCTTGTGTAGGAAAGTATTTTGTTTGTGATTTCTGACACTAACAGTTTGGCTTTTCTTCTTGTTTTTGTCTTGATATCATTGACTAACCTTCCCTTTTTGTAGAGCATCATTTGGTGAACCCGACGTGAATCTAAACACCTAAAAAATAAATTTTTTTTGACAACTAATATGTTTGATTGTTGAACTTGACAGACAGGTTGCACTTTAGCACTATTGATCACATTGTAGCGCTATTGCAACTTGTTGTTCTAGCGCTATTGTTCTTACAATAGCGCTATTGTTCTTACAATAGCGCTATTGTTCTTACAATAGTGCTATTGTATCAAGTTTAGCACTATTAACATTGTTTGAGCACTTTTGACCTTGTTTTGGCGCTATTGAGCATGTTTGAGCACTTTTGCCTTCTCTATCATTTTCTCATTTTAGCGTGTTTGTGTTAAATAGCACTTCTATTTAAACACAGAGTAACACTATTATAATAGAACGTTGTAAAAATGACCCTATAACCGAAAAAAGAAAAATTCTTAGGCTTGTGGAAGCCCACCATAGGTTCAATTTTTACTAACTATTTGTCTCTTGTGCAAGTCTAAAAACCAACCTCTTTAAAATCAAAAACTTCCTTTTGGTGTTTTAAAAATTGAACAACACAAAATTTTCTTTCTTGCAAGCTTAGGATCAAAATTTGTGTTTGGTGCTATAAAATTGAACAAAACAACTTTTGTTTATTGCAAGTTTCGGCTTAACTTTTCATTTGGTGCTTAAAATCAACAAAGACAAATCCATTTCTAGCATCAAACTTAAGCAAAAATTTACAAGCCACACTTCAAATTTTGGTGCAATTAAAAACTTACAATCCACTTGTTTCAATTTTCTTGCAAAATGATTTTTCCTTCATACATGCTTCAAATTAAGTTGACCAGGATTTCATTTTCCTAATTACTTAAACATATTGCCTTTGAAGTTAAAAATAACATCATGATTGTTGGAGCAACATCTCCAAATAGTTAAATCACATTGCGATGATGGGTTAAAAAGAACAAGTGTTTTTTGTGCTTGGCACACTTGTGCAAAAAGTTGGTCGAGTGGTCCTACTTCTAACACACACTATCCTCTCCCTTGGCTTTCATGGTCCTAGGTGCAAGAGAAAAGTGTTAGTAACACTCAAATTTTTATCTTTTTAAGAGAGGCCTGCCAAGAGACACATCACTCTTGGGAATGACCTTGTGCGGTAAATCCTTCGAGCCACTATAGAAATCAGGTGAGAGCGAAAGCTGTAGCCTTGGGTATAGTTGTTCCTACAATGTAACTTCCTGAAAGGACAAATGGGCCCCACCACAAGTTACAAGGCTCTTAAGTGAGTCACTACAAAATGAACTTATGTCCAAAGACATCGAAAATGACTAAACGCCTTTAAGTAGTAGCCCACCCGTTCTATTGATTGAGAATATTTGAGATATAATTCAATGCAAGAGCATAGATGGTTTTGCTCCCAAGATATTCACCATACATATTTCTTTGAGTAGAAACATAGCTTTTTGAAAAGTCACTTGTGGCTTGATAAAAGTGGTGACTCCCCCATCATAGGGATCATCTATTTGTTATATTCACGCAAGACTTAGTATATCACATCCTTACCTGCCATGACGGGATTCATAAGGTATGCAATACCAAAGTCGAAGAAATATCAAGATGTGGGCTGAATTTATCACAACTGGCCATTTGACCTTAGGGGTACAAAGTGTTTAAGGTGTCTTCATTTTAGTCAAGACCAAGTACAAATTGAGCTGACTTCAGGCTTTGGAAAGAAAAGCACCTAAAATACACTTAAAGGAAAGGGTCATAAAAAGTTCAAGGATTGGGTTGATCTAGACCCATACTCATTTGTGCCTTTTAAGGCAACATTCTTGTGTTTGTGTGCTTGCTTTGTTTTCTTGTCAAAGAAGAATCAAAAATCAATTCCAAAACAAAAAAAGTATTCATCCAACCAAACATCTTTCACAACAACCAAAAATATCAAAAGCAAAGTGCAAACAACACAGAATCAAACTTTATGACCATTCTTCACATCTTGCGAAAGAAGAATTGTCCTCAGAACATCAACTTGAAAAGAAGACCATTGAGCTCAAAGGCTTTGATCAAAAGGAGGAAATTCTTCTATCTCAATAGACAAATCTTTGTCTCTCATAGAGTTTTTCTATGTCACATGCGTCTCTACCTTCAAGGCAAAACAAATGAATTTGATTCAGAATCATTAAACCGCAGAGCTTTTATGCAATATAGAGCTTTGAGTTATCACAAAAACCAAAGAGGAAAGATCAATCTCAACTTCTTCCCAAATGTTTGTATCACATACAACATAACTCGAGAAACGCCACCAACGCCCAAAAGGGAAGAGGTAGAATTTGTTCCATTTGTGACACAAGTCTTTTATTGAAGTTAAACATTTCATCCATCATCTCATTCATACATCATCACACATCATCATCAATCCATTCCCAACTCTCAAAACATTATGAGGTTCTTGTCCTAAGTTCTCTTTTAGATATTTCTTGAATCAAACGCATCACATCACTTTTTAGATTGTTTCTACATCTAGGATAAGCTCATCCTGAGAGACACATCTACGCAAGTTAAAACTAGTTCATGAGTGGATCCTCTCATTACTAGGTAGTTAAATCTGTAACACATCTCAGATTTCTCTACACCTTATCACATCAAACCTTATCAAACAAACAAGCAATTCAAAGAAGGAATTTCTATTACATTTACCTTTAAAGTGCTAGAGATCCGCATGCAACACAATTCACCAACCATCAATCTCTCATTTCATCAACAACTCATCATCATTTTCACTCAACTTCAACAAAAACTTGTAAACAAAATGGCTCACACCCGATCACACTCAAGGCAACGAGAAGTAGAAATTGAAGAAGAAGAGGAGGAAAACATCAATGAATTTCAAGAAACACTTGGAGGAAATGCAAATGACAAAAACCCAAGTACTCCTACTCATGCAACAATAGAAAGGGCCCAGTATAACCCTCTCTTTAACAGGCTTTTTGATGAAATACTCAGGAGCAATGCGGATGCTCACTTTTTAAAGCTCACTCAAGAAGGAGCCAAACTCCTCTCTGACTTTGATCTTGCCCAATTAAGACAAGCATCAGAATGACAAAGTCACCATGAAGAAGAAAGAGGTAGAGATCCCATCAGATATAACATTCCTAAAGGTAACCCACCACCTCCTCCTCCAAATGAAATGGATATGTTGCAGCAACAAGTCAAAAATCTCGCCCAACAACTTCATAGTGGTGTAAAGACTAACCAATTCTCACTCAATGACATCTGTCCATATCCCTTTGATAGGAATCTTTATATGCCACCCTTTCCATGAGGATTCGAAACACCCAAATTTGAAAAATATAGAGGAAAGGGAGATCCTCACGATCATGTCAGAGAATTTCATTCCGCTTGCCTCGAAGTGGCATATGAAGACACATACCTAATGCGCCTTTTTCCCCAAAGCTTGGGAGGAACAACCACATCATGGTTTTCCTGGCTACCAGGTGGCATTAGGACCTTTGAAGAACTAATCCAAAAGTTCTTGGCACATTACTCTCATAACATTGAATGCAGCATCACCATGGCTGATTTGTGCAACACTAAACAAAAACTAGGTGAACTATTCTCAGTATTCCTGCAATGATGGCATCAAATGTCTAGCAGACATTCTCTTCAGTTACCTGAATGAGAACTAGTGGAAATATTCATTTTTTAACTTAAACAAAGAAATGGAATTTCACCTGGATGTCAAAGACACGGACTCTTTTAATGACATGATCACCAAGGGTTTGAAATGTGAGCGGGCCCTCATCAAGAAAGGACTTATCAAAATCTATAATGAACCAAAGGATGGTCCTTGCCCATGCTTCAATAGTGATAAACCAAGCTTCTAGAACAAAAACAAGAATATCATCAATGATGGGGTTGTGGATGCCAGAACTATCAAAAGTGCACAACCTGTGGTTTGATTTGCAGGACAAAATCCCCCACCTTAGAATAACACAATTGTTTTTTCAAATCAAGGTCACATCACATCTCACGATGAACCTAGACCTCATCAGCAAAAACAAAAACAAACATACACTCCCTTGGGGGAACCCATCGAGACAGTGTTGCAACAACTGGTTTCTTAAAATTTGGTAACTCTACCTAAAACATCAAACTATGAACCTCAGGTCAAACCTACATGGTGGAGAGATACTGAACACTATGATTTCCATCAAGGGAGAGGACACAAGACAAGTAATTGTCACAAATTAAAAGATCTTGTTCAGGATCTTATTGATCGAGGTGAAATTGAAATCGAAGGACATGACCCAAAAACAACAAACAATGATCATCTGATGTTCAAAAATCCACTTCCATCACAAGATCAAAGGGGTCCTTCCACTTCTAGGAAAGCCACTGATACCATGGATTATACATAGGCTGCATATAATTATACTGTAAATCACTTGTATGATGCCAGTGAACAAATTGCAACTATAACCATCAAAAATCCCAACTCCAATTGCAATGTTGTTACACATCATGGCAAGGTTACCATAAAGGTAGCTCCACAAGGCACCACCTTCTTACCAAAGCAATACAATCTTGTGGAACAATTAGATAAAATGCCTATGCTTATATCCATTTTAGAGCTATTACGCCTATCACCATCTCATAAAACAATCTTGGATCAAGCTCTCCAAGAAGCATCAGTCCCTGCTAACCTAAATACAGACCAATTTCAAGCCATGGTTGGAAATCTAAAGTCATCACCTTGTCTCACTTTTTCTGAAAGTGACAACTATTCCTTCCAGCAACCTCATAACGCTTCACTACACATTGAAGGCTTTATCAACCAACATAGGATCAAGCGAGTCTTGATCGATAATGGAGCGGGCCTGAATATTTATACACTGCAGTTGGTCACAACATTTGGATATGCCATTGAATTTGTGGATCCTTGCAAGAAGATCACAATTAAGGCCTATGATGATGCAGATGGTTCCTCTAAAGGAGTAGTGGTACTACTAATCCAAGTGGGCCCTATGGTAAAACACATAATCTGTCAGGTTCTGGACCTTCCTTTGCCATACAATCTATTGTTAGGAAGACCTTGGATACATTCCATGCAAGCCGTTCCATCCACCTACCATCAATGTATCAAGTTCCCACATAACGGTGTAGAGATCACAATCCTGGGCGATGCAAACCCCTTTGCATATTGTCATAATATTAGTCATCAACTAGAGATTATCGTTTCTAACAATAGAGAAGCCATCTCCTCCACATCATACATAAGTCCAGCCTCTCTTGCCAGTTCGAACACCACTATACCCAAGCAAGAAAAGCTTAAGATGAAAATAGCAGAGGAAGGTCCTAGGGAATACAATTTGAGTCAACTCTTTTGTGTGGGACAAATGCCCACTTCTCCTAGAACATATGGAAAACCGTAGCAGTTACTCCAACAACCACTGATCATGCTAGCATGTGCTTTGATGCCTTTCATCCTTGGAAAGAGTCAAGAAGAAGAAACCCAAGATGAGGACTTAGCGGAATGGATCTATAAAGATCCCATCACCACTAATATACCGCAAGCTACACTTCCCATGGATCAATATGGAAAAGGCCTTCTCATTATGCAAAGAATGGGATATGATAGTCAGAGTGCTTTGGGATCTTGAAAACAAGGAAGACATGAACCATTGCTGCTGAAATTAAAACCCAAAGGTAATACAGGCCTAGGCTTTGAAAAAGAGATCTTTCCTAAGCTCTGACTCAAAGGAAAACCCAGCAAACCACTATATCAGCCTATTACAAAGAGGACACCTTTCATTATCAAAGCAGTATCAAACACCATTGCAACTGCCCCACTGAGGCTCAAAATCCCAACACAACCATCTACAATGCCAATCATCCCACCAATCAAACCAGTAATCCCATCAGTAGTAGCAATAACAACAATAGCACCATCAACAGCAACAACTGTATCAAAACCCATAGCAGTATCTACAACACCAATAGTTCCAGTAGAAGCATCTGAGTGAACACTACTGATACTCCTTGTATCAGATTCATTGATCTCCATATTCTTTCCTACAACACTAATCACTTCATCTACAAAGGTACATCAACCGATCACACCCGCAGTGTTTAACACAACGGACATCCTAGTATGGTATAGTAATCAAATGCTGGAAAGTGATTCAGAGACCGACTCGCATGAATGGGAATTTGATTCCATACAGCTTAACACTTCAGATGAGGAAGACACATCACTACCTCCACCTCGCAAAGACATCACTATTTAGGGAGAAGCACAGATAAAGACCTCTTAGGTTCCTGAGCTAGAAACTTCTTCCACAGACCCTATGTCACATCCTACGCCTGATTCTGACAGGGAGAGTACCATCAATGACCTTCACCATAATGTCTTAACCCTCACTGATACATCTAACGAACTTAACCTAATTGATGAAGTAATGCCCATTATCCATCCTGAACTCATCGAATGGAAACAACCAAACCCACCATGTCTTGACCTCTTCCAAAACGATGAGGCCATCATTGAATTTTTGGAATTAAGGGATAACCTACCAAGCGGGGATCACAAAGCTGGATTCGCCATAGAACTTAATAGCACAAAATACTTTGGGGTGGATGCCAAACTTTTTAGCTGCAAAAATATAACAATAAAACATGGATCTTCCAGGGAAAACCACACCGTGGCACTGTTTGATTAAACAAAAGTAAAAAAGAAAGAGTGTATCCAATGGTGAAAACCTCTCTGAGGTGCCTGAGGATGAAAAGTTTGACATCCTTCCATGTAGCACACAATAGGAACGATCAATGATTCTCATCAAGGAAACAAAAGAATACAACGTGGGGACTCCTGAAACTCCTCACCACATATATTTGGCATCTCTTCTAACTCCAGAGGAACAACCTAAATTTGTCAAATTCTTCCAGAAGCGTCAGATCAACTTTGCATGGTCATATGTAGACATGCCTGGACTTGATCCTGATTTAGTCATGCATCACCTCACTGTAGTAGAAGGAGCCAAACCTGTCAAGCAGAAGCTTTGCAAGATACATCCTCAGATTGCAGTAGTAGTCAAAATGGAACTCAAGAAACTCCTAGATGTTGGTTTCATTAGACCAATTGATTATGCAGATTGGATATCCAACATTGTACCTGTCGACAAACCAAAAGGGGGCATCTGCATTTGTACTGACTTCAGAGATCTGAATAAGGCGTGTCCTAAGGATGACTTCCCCTACTAAACATCGAAATCATAGTGGACCTAATGGTAGGACATGCCATGCTTTCACTCATGGATGGCTTTTCAAGATACAATCAGATAAAGATCACACCAGAGGATCAACATAAGACAGCCTTCACATGTCCATGGGGCACATATTGCTGGAATGTAATGCCTTTCGGCCTAAAGAATGCATGAGCAACCTATCAACAAGAAATGACCACCATCTTCCATGACATGATGCATACTATGATGGAAGATTATGTTGATGACTTACTAGCAAAATCACTCACCAGAGAAGGTCATCTTGACATATTAGATAAAATCTTTGATAGACTGGAATAATACCATGTTCGACTCAACTCAAAGAAATGTGTCTTTGGAGTAACCTCTAGGAAGCTTCTAGTATACATTATCTCAAGTAAAGGTATTGAGGTCGACCCAACAAAGGTAAAAGCAATCATGGACATGCCACCTCCAAAGAATATCATTCAGCTAAGAACATTACAAGGATGACTACAATCCATCCGAAGATTCATTGCACAATTGGCAGATAAGTGTCATCCTTTTACACACCTATTACACAAGAACATATGCTTTCAGTGGGATGCCAGATGCCAGCAAGCATTCCAGATGCTTAAAGACTATCTCATGAATACACCATTACTGATCCCACCAGATCCAAGTCAGCCTCTACTACTCTATATATCAGCAACAAGTATAGCATTGGGTGTACTATTGGCACAACATAATGTAGAAGGGAAAGAGTGTGTTGTTTACTACATATCGCGTACACTAGTGGGCTATGAACTCAATTACACACCTATTGAGCGAGCTTGCCTAGCAGTAATCCTGGCAGCCACTAAACTGAGGCACTATCTGTTAACACACAAGGTACAACTCATTGCAAAGATCGATCCACTAAAGTATTTACTCAGCAAAGCAGCATTGAGAGGCCGCTTGGCCAAATGGGTAACGATTCTCAGTGAATTTGACATCGAGTATGTAGACCATAAGCTATCAAAGGATAAGTTATTGCAGATCAATTGGCCAAAGCACCACTCATAGGTGATCATCCTCTCATTTCCAATTTTCCAGATGAAGAGATATTCATGATCACAATAGCACAACCATGGAAACTATACTTTGATGGTTCATACACTAGGCATGGCTTGGGGGTAGGCATTCTGTTTATCACACCTCAAGGTGACAGCATCCCGAAGTCTTACAAGCTCACATTTCCATGCACTAACAACATAGCTGAGTATGAGGCCTTGATCACAGGACTCAGGCTAGCCATACAATGGAAATTACAAGAGCTACAAGTATATGGCATCTCACAACTGGTCATTCGACAAGCAACTGATGAATATCAAACCAAGGATGACAAACTCATGCCATACAAGCAAATGGTGAACAATCTAAAGGCATCATTTACTACAATTACCTTTGAGCAAATACCAAGAGATCAAAATCGAGCTGCTAACGCTATGGCTACCATCACATCTCTCCTAGATCTTCCGCAGAATTCAACACGCTACGAGTTCTTGGTAGAATAGCTTTGGATCCCTGCTTATGATATCCTCGAATCCGAGATGATATGTCACCTTGTCAGTTCTGAATCCCCATGGTATGGTGAGTTTTACACCTATCTCTGCAATCACACCCTTCCTCCCAACCAATCGAATAACCAACGAAAAACCTTTATTTGCCAAACTACTCGATATATCATTATTGCTGAAACCCTATACCAATGCAGTCTTGATGGTACTCTCCTTTGATGTCTGGAACAAGATGAGATAAAAAAGGCCTTGGAAAAGGTACATGAAGGAATTTGTGGAACTCATGCAAGTGGTTCGTCACTAGCCAAGAAACTCCTATGCAATGGATACTATTGGCCATCTATGGAAAAAGACTCCTACTACTTTGTCAGGAAGTGCAAGAAATGCCAAATTCATGGAGACCTAATACATGCACCGACATAGGAATTGCAACCAATCACGACACCATGGCCTTTTTGTCAATGGGGCCTTGACCTTGTGGGTAAAATCCATCCATCTTCATCCAATGGCCATAAATTCATTATTACCACCACCGAATACTTCACAAAGTGGATCGAAGCTACTCCACTTACCCAAGTTACCGGCAAGCAGATCACCTCATTCATCCTTAATTACATCATCTACCGGTATGGTGTACCCATGTCCATCATCACAGATAACGATCTTCCTTTCAAAAATCAAGATGTCCATGAACTCTGTGAGAAATTTCACATCCAACACCGCTTTTCCACTCCCTATTACCCACAAGGCAATGGTCAGGCCGAAGCGTCAAACAAGAACATCTTAAGGATCCTAAAGAAGATAGTCAATGATGTCAGTCATGATTGGCATGTTCAATTAAATCCAGCACTATGGGCATATTGAACTAGCATTCAAACCCCTACAGGCATAATTCCATACTCATTGGTCTATGGTGCAAAAACTATTCTACCTATTGAGGTCGAGATACCATCACTACGGGTTTCCTTGCACAATCTCATCGATGATGAAGCATATAGAGTATCTCGTCTTCAGGACTTAGAGCTACTTGATGAGAAGTGACAAGCTTCATACAATCACCTCAAAGCCTATCAGCAGCGCATGAGTAGAAGCTATAATCATCGAGTTAAGCCTTGTACATTAGAGGTAGGTGATCTTGTTCTTTGAGAAAATACTTGTAACCAACCCAACTGAGAACATCAAGGAAAGTTTGAATCAAATTGGCTGGGTCCATATGTCATCACTGCTATATTTGGGTATAGGGCATATTAGTTGGCTACGTCAGAAGGAGAACCACTAGCAGATTCGGTCAACAACATGCACCTCAAATGGTTTTACACATAAGCCGCATAGAGCATCAGGCTCCCATATATACTAGAAAAAATACCAAAAACATCCAGATAAATGACCTGAAGAAAATACAAAAATATCAAAAGAGTAAAGAAAAATCATGCATCCAAATGGTGAACAAACACTCTGGTGGCACCTTGGGTAAGTACGATGGTGAAAACCTGGCAAACAGGCGCCACTCGTAAAAGGCTGTGACTCCATTGTCTTTTAGACTTGTTGCAATCACATCTACTTCATACATGCATCCATCCATCCACCACCATGGCTTGTTATAAATCTATAATTAAGAAAGTACTACATGCGTCTTGCATCCCACTTTTTCATAGTCATGACTAAACTGGGGGCAATGCCCTTAACCTATTGATGGAAGTGGATTCTACATTGTCTTGTGATTCATTAAAGTTCTTCATTCAAAACTATCTCACAAAATCCAAAAACATTCAAAACAAGCATCAAAATCCAAAAACATTCAAAACTATCTCACAAAATCCAAAAACATTCAAAACGAGCATCAACAAAAAAAAACCAAAAACGTTCAAAAACAAATCATTACAAAATCCAGAAACATCAGAAAACATCAAAAATCAAAACAAAAACATGGCAACACATTGTACATACTCATCTGCACAGATACCAAACAAGCATTGAAAAATACTCACATGATGATCACTTCTCAAAATTGACCAAAACAATCAACATCAACAATCAAACTGTCTTCAACAAGGATGCATCCTTCCTTACCAAAAGAAAGACAAAATGACATTTTCTTTGACAAGAAAATTGTGTTAAAGCTATCAAATACTTGGTTGATTTGTGAGTAATTCATTCATTTATCTGTATCGAGATCTTTCTTCTTTGTTTGTGTATCTTCTGCGCATTATTCCGATGAAGTATTGGGGCATGTACTAATGGTGTCTACGTGGGAAGTTCACTAAGCTACGTGGTCTTATGAAAAAATGCAGTTATAGATCACTACGACTTGCTGACTACAACATATACCTCGACCATATGAGCATGAACCATTACCAAGGATCCATATTCTTTATTCTTTATGTATATACTGTTTTTGTTTGTGCAAACAATGCTCTTTCGTTGGTTCCTCCTACCTCATCCAACTAGATAAAGGTTTTATCTCTTACTATGGTATGCAATTGTCTTAGGATATGATCAATTCAAGATCAAGGAGGATGATCCAAGTCATGCATGAATGGAGATGATCCTTGTCTGTCCCGCAAGCAATACTTTGGTCGACTTAACCCTTATATCAAGTCGTTTGTATTAACTTGCTATATCAAAATCCATGTAAGAAATACTCAGGTCATCTTGAATCATTATGTCAAGGTGCTTGTATTCTCTTCCAACATTTTAAAGCTCAATGATGAAAATAGAGCACTATTGATTGTCATTTCATCCCATCTGTTTATATATTGCATTTCGTTGCATATCACCCATCCATTCACTCATTCATATATATGATTTGTATGCAAATATGAACAAGGTTAATATGAACAATTATATGAGACTTGAGTTGGTCTTGGATACAATCACGACTGAGTACTCTGATACATCATCAATGCATCATGCAAAGTCTAAAAAAACTTTGCATTCATCATGATCATACCATCATTACATTTAGTTGCATTTTGCATTAAGTACATTCATGTCATTTTTAATTAAATTACATATAGTTCATTTAGTTTATTGACATTAATCTTCATTAAGTCATTTGCATCATTGCATAATCATGATGATTAGATTCATTCATAGGATCAAATTATCCTTGATTGTATTAAACCATTTACTATGCATTCATTTAGTATCAGTTATCCATTATCATTTTATCATCCTTTATCATTGCATACATTCACTTATCTATTCATTAATTGAAAGGTGCATTCATTCATCCATTATTAAGTATCGTATTATGCTCATTTTAGGATTCATTTTACATTGCATTCATTATCCCTTTTTAATTGCATTAAGGTGCAGTTATTAAACCATAAGTTGTAGTATCATCCCATTATCATTTTTACTTAATCATATTAAGGCATTTAGAATCATAAAACCCATTTGTTTCCAAAACATTGGTTCATACCATTTTAATATATCCATTATACATATGCATTCATTTAGACATTATCATATAAAAATTTGTACTTTACATTTTGTTTATCCATATTACATTCATCTAAAAACATCTAGATGCATAAACATACATAACATCATTCATTCAAGCATTGCATCAACATCATTGCATATCATTATCTCATCATTATATCAAAATAGGAAACACCAAAATCCTGTTCATAAATCATCATAAGCATACATCATCATCATGGAATTACATACATAAAGCATTACATCAAAACAAAACGTGCACACATGTATAAACCTGCATTCATATGTTAGTATTCAACATCATAAATCATCATAAAAACATGCATATAGGAACCATCTCACAAATGCATACATATACACATATCCATCTAAGCATAAACTAACAAAACACCATCCGACATAGCATCCATACATCACAATATGCATATAAATCAAAAAATGGGATCTCCTCATATATATCATCTCATGTATCAGAGTACAATGAAGTCTACAAAATCGGCTACCAAGAGCCATCTAAGATACAATCCAAAAATAAAATACATATATGCAAAATGCTCTCTCAAATGCCACTCTGACCAGATGTTGTACCACCATCACCACCTACTCCCCCACTGGTCCCCGCATCATCTGATCTATCTCTCTGTGGAGGCCCCATCAATCCCCCACTAGCTCCTGCACCCCCTGACCTATCTCTTTGTAGAGGACCCATCACTCCCCCACTGCTTTGCATCCTCTGCGACCACTCTGACCTGGTATGTCGCATCTGTGTATAACTCAGTGCTCACTGACTAGCTAGCACCACCTGCTCATATAGTCCCACCAATACTCTATCTCGGCCTGTGCCCATCCAAACTATCTCATCACCTCCCCAGTCGGACCCTGTGCTCCTACTCCAACCCGGACTCTCTCCTGTAGCTCCAATAATCTCTCCACTGCACTATCCCTCTCCCGTAGCACTACAGTCAGCTCCACCTCTTGTGAAAATAGCTGCACATCTCTAGCTACCACCTCCACCTCCAAATCCTCCATTCGTGTCTCAGATTCCTCAAGTTGAGACTGCAAATGTACTATCAGTCGCTCCGGCACATCTCCACCTGATCCCTCTCTTGTCTCCATAGCTACCTCACCAGTATATCCCTCTCCAGTGGCTCTCTCCCCTCTATCCATTGGTATCTCCCTCTCCATACCTCTCCCACCTAATCTAACTCCTCCCTGCATCAAAGGTCCCTGTGATATCCGTAGTGGCAATTCACCTCTCCCTCTTCATTGGATCTGACTGCCCAACCCACCACCTCCTCCACCACCTCCTCCATCCCCTCCACCACCTCCCCCACCATCTCCTCTCCCTCCTCCACCTGCTATCGGTCCTTGACCTCCTGCACTCCTCCATCTTTGTCCCCTCTCATCCTCAAAATCAGGCACCGGCTCTGCTGGATTAGATATCCATAGAATCGGATGAGCTGCCAAGTACTGCGTGTACTCATCTGATACCCCTACATCCATGAACCTCGATCATATATCCGAAGGTCTCGCCTGCAGTATCTGAAACTCTACTAGTGCTTGGTCATACGGAAGCACTAGCCCCCAGGCATATCTCTCTCGTATCACCCAAGCATACTCCCCCGAACCACTAGGCAGTCTCTGCTGTCATCCAAACTGCCTCATCACTCTACTGGGCACCTGTCTCTCTACATGATACGAGGTCCTCCCAATGAGGAATCAGGTCATAAACACATATGACAGTGCCTCCGCATCATCATCCCAAGGCTCACACTCCAGGTAAGGTGATATAACTGCATCGATATCATCCAATGCCCGCCGCCACCACTCTAACTTCCCCAGGTGGGGCTGACTCATCATACCGCTATACATGAACATATATGGCTGATCCACTACTCGGAACCTAAGAATCATTGTTTGACTCACTAGTAAATTCTCCCACGCTCAAATATGTAGCAGCGTCACCCCCACTACTAATGAGCCCCTCCCACGGTATACCACCTCATGCAGCTCCTGATAAAGGTGCGCCAACACACACGATCCCCAAGCAAAATGGGTCCCCTCTATAATCATCTGCTCTATCACCTATCCCCATCCGACAGTCAGACCATGAGAGTGCCTATCAGGACACAGTAGTCCTCCCACAATGTCATACACAATTTCTAGTAAAGGCTCGTATAAGGTTGCAATCTCCTCCCAAGCAATGGAGCTATCATCAATGAAAACATCCTCATCAAAGAACCTTTGCTAGAGTCCCCCAGGATCTGTCATATGTCACCAGCTCCCCCAAAATTGGAATATGCAGGATGCGCCACACATCCTCTAGGGTCACTGTCATCTCCCCTTGTGCAAGGTGAAAAGTGCACATCTCGCTGTGCCAACGCTTTGCTAATGCGGTAATCACGGGCATGTGCATCACATCATACAAACTGGTAGCTGCAATGCAATCGATCTCGGTCTCTATCAGACGATCCCACAACCCCTATGTCACTGGATGTCTCTCATGTAATTGCAACATGCGTAGATCCTCCTGCACACGGACATCAATCAATCCTCATCAGTTGCTTTGTTTTCAAACTTTCTTAAAGTTTAAACCTAAGACTATCAACAGATACTTTGATCAAGTATCTTCGGGTTTCAACAAATAAGCAATCATGGCACACCTAGACTTCAACCGGCATTTATCCTAAATGACCTAAGTCTCATCAGGCTACTATGGTTCAAAACAACTTCCACTTTGCCTCCCTATCCATCTATCTTTAGCATTGAGAGATTTTCACACAAACTGGGGCATTCCTTATCTTGCAAACAAAAACACTATTTTGCACACAAAAGCACTACTTCTCTACAATAGCGCTAAACCCCTAACAAAAGTGCTTAATCAGCTATCCAACATCGCTAAAACTACAAATGCGCTACAACCACTATACAATAGCATTGATTAAGGACAAAAATGCTCAATTAAGCACTCAATAGTGCTCATCCATCAAAAGCGCCTAAACTAGCCTACAATAGCGCCAAAAGTTTCAAAAGCGCTCAAACAGCACCTCAATAGCACCATTGCGGCACAATAGTGCTAGTTAATCGGATAATAGCGCCAAAATGTAGTTTCAGCGCTATTGTTCTGACTCAACTTCAAGTCAACAGAAAGCATATCAAAAATGCATAAAAATTAAAAATTCAAATTTGCTTACCACTGGTCCGTAGTCGTCTGGCCACTAGGACCGGTGGATTCGCTCGAATCGGTGCTCTACAACTGGTACCGGCATCCTGACTGCTGCTTGCTCCTCTCAAAATTCAATCTTAGAGCTCTGGTTTCACATTGGTCGCAGTAACAAATGATCCTATTTTTACCCATTTCTCCTCATATAAACCCTTCATTGTCACCATAACCTTTCCCCCGCTCACCACCGTGGTCCCCGTGAACTTCCTGAGTCTCCCATTTCTCCATTTTCCCCCCAATTTCTTCTATTTTACATCGGCATTACTAACTTCTTCTCTTCTACCACCTTGCCAATTTTCATTCTTTTTCGAGAGATCGCCCAACTTTTCGAAAATGTTTGGCCCATCTCTCGAGGGAGCATACCACCCACTAAATTAACATTTATGGGGCATATTCTTCACACTTATTTTTCTTTCTTTGAAACGACGTGATAAACCACACTGTCTCAAAGAGGGGCAAATGTAGTCACACAAATCTGTCCAGCTTAGTTAAATAAATAATTGCTATTTATTTGATTAAAAATCCACTAGCCATCAGTTAATTAAATTAATATTTAATTAATTCATCTTCAAATATTCTCCTATTAATTAAATAAATTATTCAATTTATTTTAATTAATTCATTAAACCAAATTCCAATCAATTAAATGAATAAAATCTATTTATTTAATTAAATCCCCATTTTCCTCTTTTAAATAAATTAACATTTATTTAAATTATTTATCCCCCCATTTGCATTTTCCTACAAATGCAACTTGCACACATTTATTAAAATAAATAATTTTTTATTTTAAAATCCTATTTTCCCTCACCCGCCAAATTCACTTGCATTCCTAAAACCCCTTCTAGATTATTCTAAGCCCTTCCTAATTAGCCTAATCCATCCCCTAATTATTGTCACATTCCTAAGCAACTTTAAGTCACTTCTCAAAGATTTCAAAGTCTTTGAAAAAACATTTAATGCTTTGTGTGTTCAACAATTTAACCTTCAAAGTCTTTCAAAACCACTAATGGCTCTTACATGACCATTAATGGCTCTTACATAACCATTTATGGTTATTTCAACTTGCACTCATGTGTCTCCTCAAGCATTTATTGCTTTGACCATGTTTATCCCTTTTGCCTTTGCACAAGAGTTTATCCATTGGATAAAAGCTTTATTCTTTGAATAAAGAGTTTATTCATTCAACTAACCTTGATCTTAACTCTCAAGGTCATGTCAAGCATTTAATGCTTATTCCCTCTCCTCCCAAATTATCTCACATTGACACTTGTCATCCTGGGATTGGGTTGAAAGTCCTCACATGGATTTCAAATCATTCAATCCTGACCCTTGTTGAGATTGTTCAATCTCAACCATCCATTGCTCCATTTTTTCTATAAATAAAGCCCATTTCTTCATAATCCAGATCCTGAAAACTTGTATGCATTTAAGCTATAGACATTTTGAGAGAGCATTTTAGCATAATCATCTAATAATATTGTCATTTTGGTTAAAATAAATCATTTTAGTATCAATAGCATAGTATTAGTTTTTTATTCATATTTAGAGCAAATACTTCAATCTCAAACCTCCATAAGCATCCATAGTGCAAAAAGCTGCTGAGAGCTACACTATTTTAGAACTTGGAGAGGAGAGGAATAGGGGAGAAGAAACCAAGAGCATGTTAGGAGGCATTTGGAGATGGCTCATCATATTTACCTTCTTAGTTAGATATTTTATCATGCTTTTGATATCTCTTTTGATATGCTTGTGTAGGAAAGTATTTTGTTTGTGATTTTTGACACTAACAGTTTGGCTTTTCTTCTTGTTTGTGTCTTGATATCATTGACTAACCTTCCCTTTTTGTAGAGCATCACTATCTTTGTCATATTTCTAGTATTTGCTCTTTTCTTTAGAGCTAGAACCTTGCAATGTTTCTTTCCAAAGTGATATACCTCCCTTTCTGATAAGCATGTTTTCCATTCTAAGGGCGTTATCTACCATTTTGTTGAATGAAGGGTGTACTTGCATCTGGACACTATATTTCAATTCAGGGACTAAGTTGTTGACAAAGATATCCATTTTCTCAAGATCTAGGATGGTCCGTGAATATCTAGAGAACATCTTTCTCCATCATTGGAGGAAGGTGAGAAAGGGTTCTCTTATCTTTTATTTGGTATTGCAAAGCTCTATCATAGTGACTGGGTGATGAATGTTGTATGAGTATTGTTGTAAAAATATTTGGATTAGTTCTTCAAACATTTTTATCCCTTTGCGTAGGCTTGTGAACCATTCCATTGCTTGACCCCCTAAACTCCTTGGGAAAAGCCGCATGAGGTACGTTTGATCATGCATGAACTCCATAAAAGTGGCACAAAACTCTCTAACATGATCTTGAGGATTTGAGGTACCATCATATTTGTCAAATTTTGGGATCTCAACTCATGAAGGAAATGGAGACGTGTAAAGGTTTTTTGTCAAATGGGAATGGGCATATTGTGTCCAGAGAATATTATTTTGGCATTTTATCTTTGTTTTCTATTCTTGTGACTGCAATTTGTAATGCTTGCATTTGTTTGCTCATTTTTTCCCATGGTGTCTCTTCCTCTTTAGCAATGAGGGCCTCCATATTATAACCAGTAGGGAGTTTGGCACCTTGTTTTGCTAATTCTAGGAAATAATCTTCTTTTTCCCTAGCCATGACGACCTTCATCATTTTTTGAAATTCTTTATCATTCTGACATCTATGTACTTCATCTTCAGGAGGTTCAGGAAGCTCAGATTCAGTTGATGAGGAATCATTGTCAGTGGCATGATTGCTGAAATCTTTGTGAGTCTTTCATTTACTAGCTTCTCTTTCTTGTCTTTCTCCAGACATGGTAGGAGATAAGGGCTGACCAAAGATTGGTATATCATAAACTGGTATCTATGATAAGGATAGTTTATTGTAAAAGGGGTTTTGTTTGAAGAATGGATTGTCTTTTGAAAAAAAAGGCATTTCTTTTTCTTTGTCTCTTTTGCTGCGAGAATTTCTGGTTTGAACAGGCATTTGTAACAGACAGGACCGAGAGCCAAATGTTTTGCAGAAGTCAAGATCAAATTGTAGCTGGTAGTTAGTTTAACATAGTGATTGAGAGAAGTAACTAAGATCTAGTCTGGTTTTAGGAATGATCTATCGTATGTGATATGTTATCTAAGTTAACTTAGGTTTGATAAGATGTTTGTTTGGACTAGCTTAAAAGATGATCGACAAAATCGTGCAACACAACGACAGAGGTACACTATCAAGGTTGTTTATGCTTAGGAGGGTGATAACCAGTTTTAGGCTCTCTGTAAACTATTTTGGACAAATTTGATTGTTCTGGACTAGCAAAATCAAAGACTCATACGATAGAATTTCTGAGACTGTATGATAGTATAACAACTTTAGGATGACAACAGTTCTGTTTCGTACGAGTTGCTGCCTAGTACCGTATGACAAATGGGTAGGTCCCGAACAACAAATGATTCTGTTCAATTTTGTCTCGTATGACACAGGATTTGGCTTGAAACGACAAACTACTTGGTTTCGTATGATAGTGGATTGACCTTAGGATGATGATTTAGTAGACTCGTACGACACAAGATATGGTGCAGAACGACAATTTACCAGACTCGTACGACTGATCACAGAGTAGAGACTAAGAATTATGGGTTTTCCAATGGCTGAGTATGATAACTGAGTATAACCAATTCTGAGATGGACTAATTTTTTTGACCAGGATGGACTAGTTCGTGACATGGACAGAGTTTTGATCACTAAGTTTGTTGATTTGTTTTCTCCAGTTTTAATATTCCAGTTTTAGTTTGAGGGATGAAAACACAGAAAACACACAAGATATATAATAATTCAATCATAGCATGCTAACCCTATGGAAGTTATTTTGTGAGAAGGTTTTTTCAGAAAATAGTTTAAGGGACATTTTAAGGTTTTTTAAGAAATCAGTTTTTTGAAAAAATCTTAAAATGTCCCTTAATTGAACCCAATAAATAAAAGATAATAAATTAAATATCAAATACTCAATATTAAATTAAATAGATCAAATAATAAATAAATCTTTATTAAATTTATAAATAAAAGATCAAGCCAATTAGATTAAATACATTATTCACTTAAATAAATTCCTTATAAGGAGAAATCCAATTACACAATGAGAAATCCATACCTCAAAACTCACACAAAAGAAGCTAGAGGGATTACCAAGAAAGTTTTTCAGAAAATAGTTTAAGGGACAGAGTATACAGAAGAGGTCACCGAGTTGATTTATCAATTACCGAGGTATGCTATGAGCAAGGTAATTTCATATTGAGCACATAGAGTCTGCTATAACATTTCAGATGTAAAGTTGCAGATATTTGTAAAGATTTTTGATTGAATTATTTGAGTTGTAATAGAAACCTTTAACAGGGTAAAAGACTCTAACAAAGTCTATAAATTGTAAAACCTTTAACTAGGTACAACATTTTGTAAAAGTGTTTGTAAAATCCTTTAGCAAGGTAGATCTAAAGATCTTGATACTCCTAACAGGGTAAGCTATCAGAAATAGCTAAACATGTAGCTCTAACCAAGCAACCTTTATTATTGTAGTAGTGAAGTTGTGGGTTCCATCCCCACCACAGTTTTTCTCTCTAACAAAGAGTTTCTGCATAACCAAAATATTTGAGTTATGGAGCAAAATGTGTATGGATGTTATTTCTATGATTATGTTTTAGCATTATATATTATCAGATCAGCTATACACTGTAAAGCGGAAAAATCGAACCCTAGTTGTTCTCCCCTCCCAACTCCAAGGAGAGAGAAGGGAGAGTCACTAGGGTTGATGGTTTTCACTTAGGGGAGACTTTACATTCAAAAGAGGGGTTGAAACCCACAAGATCCAATCCCACACAATGCAAGATTGGATTGTATATGAGTTTCAAGGGTTGTGATAGCAAGGATACCCTCTTTTGTAAAGAATGTAGAAAGATTGATTGAACTAGAAATGCATGTAGAAGCAAGAAAGATTCACTTATAAACAAAGATAGGGATATGATATGAAGCTGCGGACTTGGAATTAGCAGTAAAATGTCGAGACGGTGCTGTTCTGCAAATTTGAGTGAAAGTTGATAGGACGATGGTGCCCGACGTGCACACGGTCCTCCAAAAAATCCGCGAAACAAAGGGGGATTTGTTCGTCTCTGCACAAGGATTCCAGATCTTCAATTACAGCCGTGTACCTACAACCTACACACAGAAAAGAGAGGACGATTGGGGGGTTAGGGATGAGGGGTTTGCCTTTAGGTCAAACCCCTCTTTTGGAATTAACCAAGAAATGAGAAATTGCTATAAATGTAAATGATTGTAATGTAAAACAAGTACTAGTACCTTGTTGTAAAAATGTTTGTATTCTTACATGCGAAGGTGTAGATGTTGTTGTATGTTGTATGTTGTATGTGATATGTGATCTCCTCTTCAATGGTTGAATCCTTGTCTTGAATGCAACACTTAGCCTTGAATGGAGACTTAAAATGATCAATTGCTTGAAGGAATGCTTGAATGCTTGAATGCTTGAATGTTTGAGTATCATTTCCACGTCTTGTACACGTATGTCCTTCCTCCTTTTCCTTCCTCAAATGGGAGAGAAAAAGTAGTTTATATACTTGCCAATTAGGGTTAATAGACTGATTTTCCTGACCTTAGGCCAACCAGGAAATGTTATTTTCCAATTTGCAAACATAAAGACTCGAAGCCCCATAGGAGACCGGGCCCAAAATAGGGCCAGGGACTAGGGCGCTGGGCGCCATGGTCCCACCTCTAGGGACAACAAGGTGCAAGGAGGATCAGGCCAGGGTGCTGAAAAATGCAGTTTTTGGTGTCCTAAATAGGTTTCGGGGTCTCCATTCAGGTTCCGTGTTGCATCGCCATCGTGAAGACCCAAATGCGGTCGAAATTGCAAGTGTCGCAATTTTAGGATGCTACATTTAGCCCCCACTTTAGTGGGAGTATAATCGTACGCTCATACTTCCGGTAAAGTACAAGGAAACAACATTGAAAAACTTTCACCACATCAAGGAGGCAAGATACACCAAGCCCCCAGTGGACTAAGGATCTTACAACTTCGATTGACAAAGTAAAAGGGAAGATCACGAGGGAGAACCATGACTGTCAGTAGTAAGGTTCCCTCACTATGAGTCATGTAAGAAAGATATCAAAAATTTTCAAGGCAAAGCTAAATTTGTCAAGAAATTTTCAAGTATCTTGAAAAGATATGAATGGGATGTATGCCCCCCTACGTTAAAGCGATCGTACACGCCTCACCGGGGGTGATTGCTTTAAGGTAGTGATACATATAAGAAATGAGAAAGGAGCACGTTATCACAAGGATTTAGCCCCCAAGTGTGAGATAAGCCCAAGGATAATAGACACAAAACACAAAGCACAAGGTGACTTCGCTTTCCTCGGGGTTAGTATGCTGTATGATAATTCATGTATATCATATGTATGTATGCATAATTGTTCTTCATTCCCCAATCAAGGAAGGTCACCTAGAAGAAGGGAACACATGTGTCTTTTGAGTCAACATGAGAGAGACCAAAAGAGATCTCAATGTTTTGCATCGTCCTCAAGTAGACAACACTAAGGACAACAAATAGAAGAATGAGAATAACGCATAGAAGAAGTAACAAAAGAAAGGGAGGAGGAGAGAATCTGCTTATGCTAATGAAACTAGTCTAGCATGTCATCTACCCCCCAATCTTGCTGATCAATGTTTCGGGAAGGTAGGAAACACGCTAGAGGAGGAACATCCAACACAGCAGATGGAGCTATCACAAGATCCAAACAAGGGCTATGTTCATGTTCTGAGCCACGTTGTTCTTGTCTAGGAGCTAGGATAAGTGCTTTAGAAAATTCGTTAGATAGATGGTTATCAATATCAACAAGTTCATATTCACTATCAGAAGCAAGAGAAGTAACATTTTCATCATGAATAACATTTTCATCTATATCATCATCAAGATTTATAAAAATAGGATCTTTAACTCGCACGGGATCAAGACCATCATGCATCTTATGTTTAGGAGATTTCGGCTCAATCGTCGGCTGAGGAGAAAATGGAATAATATTAGTTGAAGGTGTTTTTGGGGATTGCAAAGTTTGAGCTCTAAGACGACGCTTTCACCGGCGTTCACGTGCAGAACGATTTCATCTAGTCTTAGTAGGAAGTTGAGAAGATTGAGGAGGAGGAATGTTCTCATCCTTATCACTTGGGTGTTTAGGTTGTGGTCTCTTAGGTTGAAAAATAGGAGAAGAGGAAGGTCTCTTCTCTCCATAAGAGGAAGGAGGAGGAACTGCTCCATATAAGGGAGGAATATTCGGTTTAGGAAGGAGGCCAAGTCCATCATGACGAGGAGGTATAGGTCTACCTTTAGAAGGTTTATTGGACATAGACATAGTCACATCCATAGGGATGGGTTGGGAATCTTCTTGAGGAAAGACATTAGTTTTATCTTTCAAAGGAAGAACTTCCTTCTCAAGAATGATAGGAATGTCAAGTTTGGGTGTTCTAGGTTCACATAGAGATAGGATCATATCTTTTTTCCACTTTTGATAAGATTTGAAAAGATGATCACTTCGCGGAGGAAGGGATTGGAATTGTTTAGGCCAAAAATAATCAATAGGAATGCTAGAAGTTCTTTCAGCTGGTTTAAAGAGACTATGATTGACAGTAACAACTTCACCATTATGGGGAAATTTCAAACACTTGTGAATAGGAGAAGTAATAGCTCTCATGGAAGATAGCCAAGGATAGCCTAGCTTCACACGAAATTGTTCGGATGATGGAATAATAGCAAAGTCCACATCAAGGGATTTGTTATGGACCTCAATAGGTAATGTAATAGAACCAATTGCAGGAGAAGAAAATGCATCAAATAGTTTCACAACCACATTTGTTTCGTCATAGATCACTTGATTCAATTGCAAAGTAAAAAGAAATTCTTTAGTAATGACATTAACCATACAAGAAGGATCAATAAGCACTCCACGGCAAGGTGTATTTTTGACTTTTGCAACTATATATAAAGGACCATCAGGTGCCCTAATAGTTTCACTAGAATCAAAGGTGATGGAAAGTTCTTTAGGGATTTTTTGCTGCTCCACAAAGTTAATCACATTCGGAGTCATGGACACAAGATCATTAGGTGAGACAGAGGAATCATTAGTATCAATCGCATTAGAGGTATGAGAAGGTAATGGATCAGTAAAAATCTGAAGATTTTGGTTAGGAGGAGCTACATATGTGTTGCCTTTATCATTCACTCCAGAAACATAAATAGTATTATTATCAATCAAATCTTGAATTTTACCCTTTAAAGCAAAACATTTTTCAGTATCATGCCCAGGTTGACGATGAAATTGACAAAAAGATTTGTTATCAAAATAGGGTGAATTAATCTTTACAGGATCTATTTGCCTTATAGGAGGAAGAGTAAGCACATTTTGTTCCAATAACTTATTCATAATACTATGCAATGATTCATTCAAAGGAGTAAACTTTCTTTCTTTCTTGAAAAACTTAGAAATAGGAGGCACACCTGATGCTGCATTCACATTGTTGTTGATGATGTTTTGATTGAATTTAATGGACTCTCTATTCGGTTTAAACTTCCCAAATGGTTGTTGACTACTATCACCCTTATCACTCGGAGTCATAGGTTGTGATTGTTCCATTTGACTCACAGTCAGTTGATAATTGTGAAGAGTTGCACACAACTGTTGGAAAGAAGTAAACTCAGAAAACAGAAGTTTATCTTGAATATCTTTTTGTAAATTAGAAATGAAGATTCTTTGAATATCATTGTCAGGCACTGGAAAAGAAATTTGAGCATACAAATGCTTATATCTACCAATGAAATCAGTCACTTTTTCTTTAACACCTTGTTTACAATGCATTAAATCGATCAAAGTAACTTTAGGACTTATATTGTTTTGAAATTGTTGAATGAAAGCATTTGCAAGTTGTTCAAAAGAAGTAATAGAATAAGAAGGCAACGAGCAATACCATTGTAGGGCTTTATCTCTTAATGTTCTAGTAAACAGTTTTGCAAGCAACCTTTGGTCATAAGCAAAATCAGTACATATTGTTTGAAAAGTCTTAACATGTGTTAGAGGATCACCCTTACCATTATAAAGCTCCAAATGCGGAATTTCAACATGTTTAGGGGGAATAGCTTGAACAATATCAAGAGAAAGTGGGCTCACAACATCAAATGTGGGCACACTAAACTTAGATTGATTCATAGAGGCAATTTGTTGCTGTAAAGAAGAGACAGTTTGTGCAAGATTGTTAATGGTCGCTTCAGTCAAAGAGTTCATATTAGATGTGTTAGATTGTGATGGAGGTGTTATGTTATTGAAAGAAGGTAGAGAGTAAGGTGGTGGGACACTATGATAGTTAGTCATAGGAGATGATTGGACAGGAGGAACACTACAAGGAGGAATGGAAAACGAATTGCCCCCTTGTGTCATGTTCATTTGTGGTGATATAATAAGAACACTTATTGAAGGAATGAATGAAGAAGTCGGATTGAATGAAGGAAGAGGGTTGATTGAAGAAGAGGGATTGCCCCCATGACTAGTGATCATAGGAGGAATGTCTTGTATTGAAGTAGTCATTATGTTTGATGTAAAAGTAGGTATACTAGCAATAGAAGTCGTCAAAGGAATAGAATGATTGTCTTGAGTAGGAGGTTGTGTATAACCCAAAGTTTCAGCACAACTCTTCATAGGCATCACATTTGAATCCACAATGTGTGCAATACCACGCAAAATATCAATTCCATTCTTATCACTTTGAAGCATACGTTTTAGACCCTTAATTAAAGGAAGAGCTTGACTATCAGGGTATTCTTGAGACATCCATTGTCAAAAATCATCAAATTGGTTATCCAATTTTGAAAGTTGTTCTTCAGAAACCTCATGGAGTGCTTCTTCATCATTAAGAGGATTAGAGGAATTACCCATGTCCTCATTAAAAAGGCCATTCAAATTAGGTTCCATCTCCTCAGTAATTAAACCTTGGAAGGACTTAATTCTAAGGCTTCGTCTAATGGGAATAGTGTAAGTAGGGCTTATTGTTGTAAAACTCATGCACTAAAGAAAGAGAGAAGATTTTGAATTTTAGAGGTAGCAAATTTCAATAAAATCAGCCAATCTTCTAGATTTAAGCTGTTAAATACAATCAGGACAATCTCCCGAAATTTCGGAAAAATGTTCGGGACCGTGGCGCTCGGGGTGCACACGGTCCTCGCAACTTTTTTCCAAATTTGCAGGGATGAAAGTTATGATGATTTTACAGCTAACCTGAAAAAATTGAGTGATTTTACGATCTGTAGATAGGCCAAATTAAAGTTGCAATCTCAAAATTGAACCCTACCCAGATTGTCGAAAAATGCAAAATTTGAATTTTGAAAAAGAGAGGGAAACTGAAACTTTGAATTTTATGATTTTAGAGGGAATGTTAAGAGCAATGCAAGTTTTGAAATTTAGAAGTTGACTCAATTTCACGCAAAATTCAATTTTGAAAGCGGAAATCAAAGTTGTTGTAATTAAGCACTTAATTTCAAAAGTCACAAACTGCAAAAATTTGAATAAAGCACTGAAATTTTGAATGAATGCTAACACAATTTTCAGATTTAGGACTGTAAGAAACACAATTTTGACACAAATTTCAATTTCAACAATTTTTGAATGATTAGAAGCCTCAATCCAAGCAATCGCTAGACCAACTTTGACTGTAATTTTGAAGGTGTTAAAATTGATAAAATCAGCCAAAATTCTGGATTTTAGCAGAAAAATACAGTAAGATTTAGCTCCCGAAATTTTGGAAAAAATGTCGGGGACGATGGCGCTCAGGGTGCACACGGTCCTCGCAACTTTTTTCCAAATTTTCAGGGATGAAAGATATTGTGATTTTATTGCGGAATCCAAAGTTACAGCCGATTTGGAAGTGTTTTGATTAGTGAAATTATCAATCAAAGGTTGAATCAAGAAGGTCTTAAAAATTAGGGTTTTGACATTTAACCACCTAATTTTCAGAATTAAAGCACAAATATGAATTGACAATTTGCAATAGAAGGGTAGATCTGAAACAAGCATTAACAATTAAACATTTCACAAGCTCAATTACTAAAAAGAAAATTTAGGGTTTTTATGCAATTGACCTCTAAAATTTTGCAAAAGATCAAACATGGAAATGTAATCAAGGAATCCAATTTTCAAATCTAACCATGAATAATCATAAAGGATGTTCACGTCGGGTTCACCAAAATGTAAAGCGGAAAAATCAAACCCTAGTTGTTCTCCCCTCCCAACTCCAAGGAGAGAGAAGGGAGAGTCACTAGGGTTGATGGTTTTCACTTAGGGGAGACTTTACATTCAAAAGAGGGGTTGAAACCCACAAGATCCAATCCCACACAATGCAAGATTGGATTCTATATGAGTTTCAAGGGTTGTGATAGCAAGGATACCCTCTTTTGTAAAGAATGTAGAAAGATTGATTGAACTAGAAATGCATGTAGAAGCAAGAAAGATTCACTTATAAACAGAGATAGGGATATGATATGAAGTTGCGGACCTGGAATTAGTAGTAAAATGTCAAGATGGTGCTGTTCTACAAATTTGAGCGAAATTTGATGGGATGATGGCGCCCGGCGTGCACACGGTCCTCCGAAAAATCCGCAAAACGAAGGGGGATCTATTCGTCTCTGCACAAGGATTCCAGATCTTCAATTACAGCCGCGTACCTGCAACCTACACACAAAAAAGAGAGGATGATTGGGGGTTAGGGATGAGGGGTTTGCCTTTAGGTCAAACCCCGATTTTGGAATTAACCAAGAAATGAGAAATTGCTGTAAATGTAAATGATTGTAATGTAAAACAAGTACTAGTACCTTGTTGTAAAAATGTTTGTATTCTTAAATGTGAAGGTGTAGATGTTGTTGTATTTTGTATGTTGTATGTGATATGTGATCTCCTCTTCAATGGTTGAATCCTTGTCTTGAATGCAACACTTAGCCTTGAATGGAGACTTAAAATGATCAATTGCTTGAAGGAATGCTTGAATGCTTGAATGCTTGAATGTTTGAGTATCGTTTCCACATCTTGTACACATATGTCCTTCCTCCTTTTCCTTCCTCAAATGGGAGAGAAAAAGTAGTTTATATACTTGCCAATTAGGGTTAATAGACTGATTTTCCCGACCTTAGGCCGACCAGGAAATGTTATTTTCCAATTTGCAAACATAAAGACCCGAAGCCCCATAGGAGACCGGGCCCAAAATAGGGTCAGGGACCAGGGCGCTGGGCGCCATGGTCCTGGGGGACCAGGGCGCTGGGCGCCCTAGTCCTGAAGGACCAAGGCACTGGGCGCCATGGTCCCACCTCCAGGGACAGCAGGGTGCAAGGAGGATCAGGCCAGGGTGCTGAAAAATGCAGTTTTTGGTGTCATAAACAGGTTTCGGGGTCTCCATTCAGGTTCCGCGTTGCATCGCCATCGTGAAGACCCAAATGCGGTCGAAATTGCAAGTGTCGCAATTTTAGGATGCTACATACACAATTTATGTTTGTCAGTAAGATTGTTTTTAAAGAAAAGTTTTGAAGTACTGATTCACCCTGCCCCTCTTAGTACATTAGCTTTCCTAGTTGGACCTGACAATTGGTACTGGAGCTCTACTCTTGGAAAAGGGTTTTACAACCTAAAGAGAAAGATCCTATCAATGGAAAGCTATAAACAATTATGCAAAATTGTGAATCTTCAAGAAGAATTGGATCATGCTAATCAAGTGATTGCAGACATGCAAAGACAAATGCAAAAATCACTAAAAGTCAGAAGAAGATTATCTGATGATTTACAAGACTCACAAGAGTTGGTGGAACAAATTGAGACATCATCCGAGAATAGCATATCAGAAGAGTGTGAAGAAATGATTATATAATTGAAAGAAAAGAACAAAGCACTAAATGATCAACTAAAAGCAATGAAAAGGGAACATGAGTATTTTAGCACACAGATGACTGAAAATCTTGATGCATTGAGAACAACTGAAGATAACATAAGAGATATAGGAAGAGAAAAACAATAGCTAGAAGCATTGGTGTCTGAAAAGAATAATGAAATCGCACGGATGACTGGAATTCAACATAATCTGTCTGATCAATTGGGTTATGCACATCATGAAGAAAATCTAAAATAAAATGAGAATCAAGCATTGAAACTTGAATTATCAAGATTGACTGATGAACTTGAAGCAGAAAAGAAGTCAAAAGAAACATTGAAGAAAAGTTATGAAACGTCAATAATGTTGGATGAGCAACTAAACATAAGATCACCCAACAAATCTGCCGGATTTGGTTACAAAAGAAACAACTCTACCAACAAAGGAATCAACACCACCGAGAAAGGAGAATCATCAAAGAAGGCTAGAAATAAAGATAAGTTGAAAGATAAGAAGCCTATTTGCGATTATTGTGGAAAACAAGGACATACTGCCAACATGTGTTGAATAAGAAAAGGTAAGCAATCGAATGTCACTAGGTTTGATGGTTATTGTTACAATTGCAATAAGTATGGTCACACATCTAATCAATGTAGGACAAAGTCTGTTAGCAATTATCAGAAGGTAAAATTCAAGGGGTTTGCAAAAACTGCAATAGATATGGACACAATACCGATAAGTGTTGGTTTAAGCAGAAAAACTATATGTCATCTTCATACTGAGCAAATACAAGAAGCTACCGAACTCACACACATCTTAACCGATAATATACTGCAGTACCATGGGATTACAGTACAAGGATATGGTGTGAATGTTGTAGAAGATATGGACATATAAGTGCCAACTGTATGATAAGGTTTGGAATGAACAACTAAAGATCATGGAGAAATCCTGGAATGACATGTTTTCATTTTCACAAAGTTGGACACTTGGCTAAAGATTGCAAAGATCAACCTAGAGGAGATACTTAAGAGATAAGAATCAAATTACAAAAAATCTAGAAAAAGAAGGAAAATGGGTCAAATAATGTAGAAAGCACCTTACCTACCGAGTTAGGTGCATCCACTTCGAATTAATAATAAAGGTATGAAGGGACTATGTTTTCTCAAGGTTAGATCTTAATAGTTTCTATTTAATCATGAACACAATTCCAAAATCTATATACCTAAGATGAAATAACATTTTTAAATACTATCTAGTCTTTTGAAGTACCAGAGAAGTCAGTTAATGCAGTAAACCTGTCTAGTCGGTAAAAGCATATAAGGAAGATAGTCGGTTTAGTGGAATCAAGTGCATTTAATGCTTATCTTACCTAATTGTATGAAGCCCGATAAGGTAAAGGGTGTATTTAAAGTTCTTCGTGCGGTCATTTTACACTTACCAGTTTTCAAAGAGCAAAGTTAAGTGAATCAAAGGTGATCAAACATTTCAAGAGCAAATTTCAAGGTATTTTCACACAATCTTAAGCTCATTTTCAAGCAAGTTATCTAGTCAATATCAGTTGTGAATATTTGCATTATATTTACTAAGTCGAAAGCATTTTCTGGTTAGTTGAAACCCTAAGCTATTTTGTTACTAGAAATCCAAGTTTGAAATGTCTCCCAAGATGTAGAAACCCATTGTAGTTGAGACTATTGAGAAGACCTCACTAAAGTATTAGTACCTCCCAAAGTGGCATCTGAACTTGATGAGAAAACTGCATTCTCTCTTACTCTGGATAGGGTTCTATTGCTTGAAGATGTCAGATTTTATACTAAGTGTTGTGTTGAAGAGTTAGGTCATACCAAAGTTAAGGACATGTATGATGAATTATGCACCGATGGAATCCTAGATAGTAAGTTTGAGCATATCAAAGTTAAGGGATTGATAGAAGCCCTAACCTATCCTTGAGTTTTCAAACCCCAATGGGTCAAATTTGTCTTGAGCAGAGTGCATGATGACTTTATGTGGTTAGAGGATCAACCATTCAAGATCACCAAGGAGATTATTCACTTAATAACCATATACCCTATATTTGACCATGCCCGAGCACAGAAGATGATTTCATAGAAGGAATTGATAACTTTAACCAGAGTTGAGTTTGATTGCAGAGGTCTTAAGTTGAATAATGTAGCTGATGAGGAACTAAATTTTGCAATTAGAGTCATTGGTTATTGTTTCTTCCAATCAACAAGAGAAAACAGTGTGCCATGTGCAACTGTAGATTTGGCCTATAAAATTGTGAAAAAGGGTATGAAAGTTGATTAATGTGAAGTATTGTTGAAGAACCTTTTTGAAAATATCAACACAATAAGGAAACCTAAGAAGAATAACACTGATAACACACTAAAGTTTGGGTCATTCTTAGTGTGTATGTTCTTCTATTTTCAGAAGTTCTTTCCTTCAGTCGGTAACATCGTTTGGGAATTACACTGACCAATCACCCATCAAATAAATGATTTTATCAATCAGCTAGGTGATAATTTCAATGAGATAATGGATGATTACTTTAAAAAATTTCAAGACAAGATGCATAATAGGTACAGGATCCCACCTCAGCTAGTGGAAAAATATATGGATACTATATGTTTTGAAGTGGACACCGACTACTGTTATGTTAATGCAGTAGAACCTAGAACTCAATCTTTATTGCCTATAGGCTATGAGATTGATTTTGATATTACTCAACAATAGATAGATGCCTTTTTGGCACTTCCAAGGTACTCGACTGAGTTTAGGTATGGTACCTATGAAGAGGTAAAATAAAAAGTAAAAATGAGCATTGTGGTACCAAAGGCTACTAGAAAAGCCACTAAAATGATCAAAGTTTTAACTAAGAAATTTGGAGAAGGTTCTACCTCCACGCCTACTAAGCCAGTAGGTAAGAAAAATGATCAACTTACAATCGAGCAAGAATCTGAAGCTCAAGAAGCCGCAATTACACTAAGCACCGAGTTTCCAAAGGGAAAAATTTTGAAAAGAAAGAAACATGATACAACTAAGGTATCACTGACTCCACCAGTTAAGTGACCTAACACTGGATCATCTATTGTGTCACCCATTAAGAGGCAAAAAAATGTTGAATTGCCTAAAGTTACAAAGACTTATAGAAAGTCAACCAAAAGACTAATTTTGAATAAGGAGTCAAGTGACACAAAATTTGAAGATGCAAATAAATTTCAGATTGTTAAAAGCACAAAGGAAGATGCACACAGTGTTGACAATTTTTTAAAACAATATGGAGGATTTGGATCATTTAGGTATGTAAAATATGACTCCCGAATAGAAGAAGAGAAGAGGCAAATAAAAGAGTCAGTAGTGTGTACACTTCTCAAATACCGAGTAGTTCCACTAGAAGTAATTGATTTTCTTCCAAAAGCATTGTACTCTCATATTGACAACAGATGGAAATATGCTATGGACTTGGAGAAACAAATTAGAGAAAGAACTTTGGTACATCTCTTTCCAAACATGTCAGTAGATGATATAAGAAATCATTTGAAAAACTACCAGACAAATTTTCAAGTAAAGCAAAGGACCTTGAAAATGATGAATGGTCTTTATCTTGAAGTAGAGAAGGAAACTAAAGAAAAATGGCAAGACATATTCAGAATTCAGACTGAAGAGCCTCAAGGTGAAGCGGAAATAGTTGACATCACCGAGCAAGATCCTGCTTCAACTATTCAACTAGATGAAGATGTCATGGACACTGAGGCACAGGAAGAAGAGATGATAGAAGAAAATGCCTATGCCAAACTAGTATCAAGTGAATCAGTCTTGGAACAAGTTAAGTCCTATCCTCTAGTAACTCAACAAGTGTCAACCAAGAAACCTCAGGACATAGAACAAGGTAAAGAGGATCAAAAGGCTACACAAGGTGAATCTATCTCTCAGGCCACAGGTGAGCAAAATTCTCAAGCACCTACAAACACTGAAATTGTTGCCACTGAGACCCCAAGCAAGGAAACACTGAAGGTTACATCAGAGGCTATAGAAATTGACATAAGTGTTGCTTCCACTGAGCAACATACCGAGGAAGAACAAGCCTCTAAAGCCATTGTACTCATTCAACTAGTGAAGGCATCATCATCCAAAGAGAAGAAAGCAAAGAAGCACACTTTTAAGGTAGATCTGTCAAAGCCTATTGTGTTGCCAAATGTTGACATTTCAAAACTAAAAGGGCAAGCACTTATTGAATTCAAAGAGCTTTGTAAAGCCAAAGCAGAACAGGAAAAACAGATAGCTATTCAGAAGAAGAACTGAGTACTACAGAAGATCAAAGCATTATTGATAGACATGCTACCTAAAGCTACCATAAATAAATATTCTTCCATCCATATGCAACTGGATCAACTATTCACTCAATTAGAAGCATCAGGAGTAGATGCATTAGAATACCTTAGCAAATTAAAAGAAAAAGAGCTAACTGCCAAGATGATTGAAGAAGTGCAAAAAGCAATTGCTATAGGTAAAGTCAAGCTTGTTGGATTCATTGCTGACGTGTCCCCTCAACTCAAGCACATTATTTATTTATTCCATAAGTTATGTACATTTTCATTCTTTATTAAAGATATCAAGCATAAGAGCGAAGTCATTGAAAAAGAGATTACCGATCTCTCCAATACACTAACTACCGAGCCCAATTCTATTCAGCATTTTATACAAAACTACAAATGCTTATGGCTCAGTAGTTAGAACTTTGGAATGAAGAGCACAAAATAAGGATAGATATCATGACTCTTTAAACATTATTTATTCCCCATTTATCATCTGTTCAAGAGTAGATCAACCGAGCTACACAATAAGGATAGATATCATGACTCTTTAAACATTATTTATTCCCCATTTATCATCTGTTCAAGAGTAGATCAATCAAGCTACACAATTATCCACTCAAACAGAGGGAAGCACTTTAGATGGTTTGATTTCACTGTCAGCTGATATTATAGCTCAGAATTCTTTAATGGAAAGTGTCAAGGATGCACTTACCAATGCTCTTAAAGACACTCGTACTAAGTATAAATCTATTTTTGACCAGTTGCCCCCACCTAATGGTAACTAGTTTTGATGTTTGTCAAAAAGGGGGAGTGTACCGAGTATATAGAGTATCTGAGTGTACAAAGTTTATACTATCTACCGAGTGTACAGGTGACATTGATAGGGGGAGCATGGAACATCAGGAGCATGCAAATCAAGTTATGTATAACATATTGATAAGGGGAGTATGTACTTCATGTATGCATTTGAACAAATGTATATACTGTCATTTCAGTCAAATGTTGTAAGTATATAGATTTTGTGTTATAACTTTGAAAGGAGTTTTGTCAAACATACCAAACTAATGTCAAAAGGGGAGATTGTTACTATTTACTAAGTTGTCATTAGTTTTATGTCCAAAGTCATCCTATATACTCTAGTAAGTTAATAGTACTGAAATATTCAGTCGGTATGTACTAAGGATGTTAGTTACAGAAGAAAGGCTAGTCACCGAGATGAGAGATACCGAGCTGCCTACCAAGTAAAGTTCCCATGCCTACTGAGCAGCAAAGAAGGTATACCGAGTTAATCTAAACTGAGTGGAAACATGTTACCAGATTCAATGAACTTGGACACATATGTGGAAACATGTTACAAGATTCAAGAATAGGGAACCGTTATTACATAGATAATTGCATTCAAAGATTTTGTATGATTTTGAGGAATTTTATCCAATGAAATAATTTCTATGTTTATTCATTCGATAAAACATGTTTGTATGATCGATGTATGAAAAAGATCACCATCTCAGAGATCTATATATGTGGAGTAATTTGAGTATCTGATAAGAAAGGGAAGATTGATGATTTGAAAATGAAAATCATGAGAGAAGATAAGATGTGAAGAGTGACAAAGATATTCAGAGGTCACCGAGAAGGTTTTTCAGAAAACAGTTTAAGGGACAGAGTATACAAAAGAGGTCACCGAGTTGATTTATCAATTACCGAGGTATGCTATGAGTAAGGTAATTTCATATTGAGCACATAGAGTCAGCTATAACATTTCAGATGTAAAGTTGCAGATATTTGTAAAGATTTTTTGATTGAATTATTTGAGTTGTAATAGAAACCTTTAACAAGGTAAAGGACTAACAAAGTCTATAAATTGTAAAGCCTTTAACCAAGTACAACATTTTTTAAAAGTGTTTGTAAAATCCTTTAGGAAGGTAGATCTAAAGATCTTGATACTCCTAACAGGGTAAGCTATTAGAAATAGCTAAACATGTAGCTCTAACCGAGCAACCTTTATTATTGCAGTGGTGAAGTTGTGGGTGCCATCCCCACTGCAATTTTTTTCTCTAACAAAGAGTTTCTGCATAACCAAAATATTTGAGTTATGGAGTGAAATGTGTATGGATGTTATTTCTATGATTATGTTTTATCATTATATATTATGAGATCAGCTATACACAGTTTATGTTTATTAGTAAGATTTTTTTAAAAGAAAATTTTTGAAGTACTGATTCACCCCTCCCCTCTCAGTACATTAGCTTTCCTAGTTGGACCTAACAGATTTTAGAAATTAATTGTGTGCTCAAGATTTATTTGAATGCCTTTGGTTAGGACCTTGGTGATGTTGTCTAGATTAGGGGCTCATGGTTTAGATGACCATTTTTAGGGTATTACAGAAATATCTATCACCTTGAAAACTTTTAACTCTAGCAGGGCCACACAAATTAGTCTAAATAAAATCAAGAATGTCATTAGATTTATCTTGTATACTCCTAAAAGAGGATCTCACCTATTTACCCATTTGACATTCTTTACATATTGGATTATAGCACTTCAGAATCTTAGGTATATCTCTAACTGCCTTAGTTGAACTGATCTTCACAATGCAATCAAAATTCACATGACACAACCTCTTATGCCATAGCCAACTTTCAACAATCTATGCAATCAAACATGTCTTCTCACTAGAATTCAAATAAAATATATTACCTTTTTTTTATGTACTGGTTGCAATCTCCAAACCGGATCTATTAATGATTTTGCATTTTCCATCCTTGAACTATAATTGAAATCCCTTATCCACCAATTGTCCTACACTCAAAATATTATGCCTTAAACCTTCAACATAATAAACATTGTCAGTATTGTTCTTACCATCCAATGATATAGTTCCTTTTCCTTTGATCATACATGCTTTGACATCTCCAAATCTAACTAGACCACCATCAAACTCTTGCAAAGATAGAAACTTCCCTTTATCTCCAATCATATGATGTGAACAACCACTTTCAATTACCCATTTATCCTTGTCTTCAATTTTAGCAGTAAGTGCCTTCTCTTCAGGTACATTCTCTTCCAGTGCTAGAACATCTTCCTTGATAGCCAGAAATACCCATTCCTTTCCATTGCCGAAACCACTAGCAGAATCTTCTTCTAGTTCATCATCAGAATCAGTAATGCCTTCCTCATCTGTTATATAGCATGATTTGTCTCAGTTTTTCCTGTACTTATACTTGTTCTGATATCCAACGTTAGGCTTAAAAGATCTTCTAACTCTTTCTTCAAATCTTGAATTCCTTTCAGGACATCTAGATGCAAAATGACCAATCTTATTACATGCAAAACATTTAAAAGGTATTTTTCCTTCATACTTACTTCCTATCGATCCTTTAAGTACTCTTCTAGAAAATAGGGCTTCAAGTTGCTCAAATTATTCATCTTCTCTCTTCATATCATCCAATTATTTTGCATACAAAGATTTCCAATCTTTCTTACCGGTTGGTGATGTAGATGCATGAAAAACGGGTTAAGAACTCATAGCTCCAGAAGGTCCAAATTCTTCAAGCTCAAAAGTAGATAATTTCCCAACCAAGATATCTCTGTTGATAGATGCATTAGCCATTGTCCTCAATTCATTAATAGCAGTAGCCTTGTGTAGACACTTCAAAATAATTATTTTAATTAAGTTATTTGCATAATTAATTTATTAATTGTGTCAATTCCTATTCCTCCTCAATATTAATTAAATATAATTAATGTTGTCACTATAATCTATTGATTGATTTATTTAATAAATCAATCCACCTTTATTCTTCTACAAATACCTAATATTAAGTCTCCTCAAATTCCTCCTTTTAATTAATTAATTTCAATTAATTAATTGATCTAGGTGATTCCTACAAATCACCTTTTTCCTAATCCATCATTAACCTAATGAATTCTTCTAGAAGCTCCCTAAACTCACTTATCATTATTCTTCTAATTTTTAATTCCCTCCACTCATTCTCACTCCTAGTCAAATCCTCCTACAAATCTTATCTACCCTAATGCCACCTAATCATTATTCTAATCCCTCTCCTAATGAATTGCTAGTGGCTAATCATCATGATTAGCCACAAAGTCAACTTCATGTCCCTTCCATCCTACCACCTTCCTTAAATGCTCTTTTCCTTGGTGAATGTAAGATTTTCAAAATCTCACATTCCTCTAGGCATCCCATCCTCCAAGGAATTTTTAATTCCTCCTTATTCCTCCAATTTCCATGATCATCCTTCTTGAAATTTTTTTAATTCCTCATCCCCATCCCTAAAGGAATATTTTATTCCTTTCTCTTCCCTTGACACATTGGGAAGTCTTCCGAATGAGCCTTGAAGAGTGTGGAGACAAGAAATGCCTTTAAGGCATATCTCTTGGTCTCCACACTTGTCTTGTCACCTCCTCTTGAGCCATGTGTGGGCTCACAACAAATCTTGATCCTTTATCTTGGGTCAATCCTAGCCCTCCATTTCTCCTCTTCTTCTCCTATAAATTGAGGACTCCATCCCCTTGTTTCTCATCTCCAAGTTAAGTAAATATATGTTGCTATTTTGTGCTCAAGAAATCATCTGCATACCCTTATTATGGCCAAATTTGCACTCACCCATACTTATCCAATTCATATCTCCTTGCTCATGAATCCATCCTTCCTCATCCATCCATCCTCTACCCATTGTGCACAATATTGGAGAGCCAACCACATCATCCATATTGGACCAATCAAATCAAGCTAGAAAGGGGCACATTCTTGGCTTCAACAAGAGTCCAAATCAAAGGAGCAAGAGAACTCTCTTGGCAAGGTATAAAGATTATTTTTCATATTTTGTTATTTGAATGTTTTGTTTCTTTTGTGCTTTGATTTGAATTATCAATCTAATCTTGCATCAAGACTTTTCCCTTGGTTCATTTTGGCATGCTCGGTGGGACCCACATCCCTAAAATTTAATATTTTTTGAGCTTTTTGTAAGTTTTTTATCACAGGTACCCGAACAACATGAGCATCCACAAATCAGCATGACCGACTTGAGTTTAGCACGAGCAACATATTTTTCAACGCATGCGCATGCACATTAGCACAAGTGATGGATATTCAAATCTGTTTTATTGCTCCTTTGCATGACTGCACATCAGTGCGAGTGCTTCGAGAACAACATGTCCGCTCTCAGATTTTTTCTGCCTAATCTAACAATATTGTCTTTTTCATATTTTTCTTTTTATCTTACTGTTAACATCTAAAAACACTTAAAAATTAAAAAAATCCAATTTTTTTTTTTTTTAGTTGGTTTTGTTTAATTAACATTTTCTTTTCAGTAGTCCCAATTCAACGTGAGTGACCTACGAATAACGTGGGCACTCTGCTAGGTCCCCGCCTAATTTTCATTTTTTTAATTTTAAAACAGTGTTGTATGTATTGACCTAATTTAGCATGTACGCTTGCGCTTCAGTACGGGTGCACCTATATCAGCGCGATCGTTTCACAAAATCCCGCGCAACTTTACAAATTTAAAAATTTGAAATTTGTTGTCTAACCGCTAACTTGTTTTGGAGTTTTCTATGTTTTAGCATGAGAGCAGGTGCTTCAATGTGACTGAATCAGAACAACGCAACTGACAGACATAAATCGGTAATTTCCTTTTGTTTTATTTTCTGCATTTCTTTTTTTACTTTTGGCCCACTTTAGCGCATACGCAGGCATTTCAATGCCTGCATAGGCACTTCAGCATGGTTGATTGCAGATTAGCATGCGCTATTTCTGCAAGCCTGTGTCTACTAATTACATTTTTGTGAGTTTTGTATCTTTATCCAATTGTCCAAGACCTAAAAACACAAAACTACTGATTTGATTTTTTGCAGGTTGCCTTGGAGATTCAGTTAAACTTTGTGTTTTCTTTTTTTAGGCACTTAGACTTAATTAGGGGGTAGATGAATCATTATTTTTTTTGTTTGTGAAAAGCATAAAGGTAGGAGAGTATTCTCTCATCTATCTAAATGATAAAAAATACAAACCCTCCAAGCTTTTCATGTTTATTGCATGTTTACCCTTAGCGGGTCTACCCTCCCAAGTTGCTCTTTGAGTCGGTGAGAGGGGAACGACCCAAGTGAGTACACCCAGACCTGGGGTTCCCAAATCATTATAATAAATACGCCATTGAGATCAAAAGAATCAATGTTTGGGGCTATATGAGAGTTCACTCTCACATTGGGTGCTTAGAGGATCCTAGAGATCTCAATCACGCTTGCGTGACTACTAAGTTCTTGGTGCTTTGTTGGGCTATAGGCCTCAATTGCGCTTGTGCAATTGTGAAGGGTATCTCTTAATGGGAAGCCATACTAAACACCTTGTGCATAGTCGCCAAAAACCTTCAAGTCACTGGTGTAGGAGGTTGGACCTTCGAAGCCGCCCATCTTTTTATGACCCTTAGTAGAGACACAAAGTTTTCCATGAGGAGTTTTCATTGGAATTGATGCTTGGTTGTCTCGGAGAAGTGAGTGTCATGGAGAGGAGCTAGTGGGGTCAAGCATCTAAGTGTCTGCTCTGGGTAAGCCCAGCTAGGAAACTAATTAGGATCCAATGAAGTTATTGTCCTTGCTAGCCCTAAGAATGTTGTATATGAACATGAGTGTCTTTGACTTAAAATTCATTTGATTATTGTGTTTGCTTTTCTTGATACTTACTTGCCAAGAGTAGATTAAACACATCATTACCCTCAAACACTTTGCAAAAAAATTTGTCTAAAAACAAACAATCATCCAAGTCAAAGCCTTAGTAACAATTCCAATAATAGTCATCTTCCACACAAAATCCCAATTGTGTCAAAAGTCCATCTGTTTCATGTTTCATAAACCCAAGTTGTATAAGCACCACAAGAAGTCAGTCCACCAAACTATCAAGAAGAAGAAGCTCACACAAGTACATCTCATTAGATGTCAGAAGTTTTAGTACACAAACCACAAACTCTTGCTTAAACATATGACCTTCTTGCATCATCACCACGATTGCGTCCATGGTCATAGCAATGAGTTTGATGCTAGTGATGAATTAAGAGTTTGTGCCCTCCATCAAGGTTTAGGTTTGTCTTTTAACACCAACTATCATTAGAAACAGGGTGGTCATATCCCTTCATACAACTTTCCATCTAAACCAATCATCTATTGAGTCATGTTCATGCCAAGGATAGCCTAGTCATCAAATTTCTTATAATCATCACTATCATCCCTCTTCAATCAATCATCCTGAATCTTTTCCTAAAGACTTAGCACATAAATTAACCACAAAATCAATCACCTTCAATTATCAAATCAATTCTCAAATCCAAATCAAATAATCCTTTAATCCAATTTAACCTCACGTTAAGGTTTTATGCCTTGTGAAGTTTCATTTAGACCTCATCCTTAATCAATCAATCACTTGGCTTTGCGCTTGGAGAATAATCCTCTCCAAGTACCATTGCCTTATCCTTTGAGTCAATCAAGACTCTTATCTCACATCTTTATTTTACTTTGGGTCATTAGTCAATCCTTAGGGGAAGAAAGGCTTTGATCATCATTCCAAGGTCTATATTTTACCCAACTTGGTCATTACCTCGCTTGTGGTTTCATCAATATTTCCCACCTAAAAATCCTCATCCAAGGACTAAGGTGCAATCCTAATCAAATCCATGTCCCAATCCAAGGACCCTATCAATCAACAAAATCCAATTTCATCAAATTAAAATCCTAAAATCCAAGATCCTTGCTAAGTCCTTTCATCTAAATTTCTTTCTTCTCCAATCAATCTTTTCTAAGGTTATTCTTGTATGGTCACAGCTCAATCTCAAAAGAAAAAGATGGCCGAAAAAAAATATGATATGTCGAACATTAGTATCTTATATGAGGACCCTACACAAGATCCTACACAAAGTATACAACCTAGCATTCAAAATCAACTGCAAGATCCTAATATGGTTGACCAAGATGAACTCTCTTCGAAAGTGAGAACTTTCTTAGAAGACTCTTATAATCAAGAAATGTTGGAGAAGTGTATCCAACACAATCCTAGTGCTCTTCTAAAGACTCTTCTTGAAAATGGAGCTCAAATCCCACCCGATTTTGATAGATCCACTCTTGGTCAATAACCACAAGGAGACCTTGCTCCTACCCATACCATCACACTTGTTTTTTAAACTCAATCAATTGTGCCCCACCAATCATTCAACCCCAATAAATAGAGCATATGGCATCTATCCCCATGGTCTCCATTCTGCCTTCATCCTTCTTAGCATCTATGCCACTATCAAATCCAATCTCGTTTATTCTCCAACATGCCTCTATACCATCTTCTTCTACCCAACCATATGTTTCTATTCTACAATCCTCCATTCCTATCAACAATATCACTAACTTCATTAGAGCCTCACTTCCTCCTATCACAACAATTTGTGGGTTGCAACCGACTGTCACTCAGGTCCTTGTGACATCGGTCATCACATCTCACATCGCCGCTTCCTCATCATATCAATACATTAGTGGTGGTGGACCTTCCATGACTCATTTGATTCTAGAGGCAAACATAATTCATCATGTCCAAAATCAACAAGACCTCATTAAAGAAATTCAAGACATGAAAAACATCATCAAAGACATGAAGGAAGGGACTAACGAAAGGAAACCTTACTTTTTTGAAAAGTTTTTTCCTTGTCCTTATGACCCATCTATATCAGTTGCACCATACCCAACAGGGTTTGAGATCCCTAAGTTCATGAAGTATGAGGGAAAAGGGGACCCCCAAGACCATGTTTGGGAATTTCACATCCTATGTCAAGAAGTCTCCTATAGCGACCTATACCTTTGAAGGCTCTTCCCTAAGAGTCTCACAAGAGATTCTCTTGCATGGTTCTCATCCTTACCTCAAGGTTCCATTACCTCTTTCCCGGACTTAGCAGAGAAGTTCATGGCTCATTGTGCCTACAACATGGCTAATGATGTTTTCATGATGGACCTTTGTAACATGAAGCAAAGGACTGGAGATACTTTTGCTAACTTCTTGCAAATATGGTGACACCTCATCAAGAAATTCCAATGGGACATGCCAGAACAACACCAAATTAAATTATTTCAAAAGAATCTGGTGCCCAAACTATCAAGGCCTCTGATATCTCAATGTATTAATCTTTCAAAAAATTGACTAATAAGGTCCTAGCCCTTGAAAGTGTCTTGTTAGAGGAAGGAACCTTGAAACATTACCAAAAATCAAATCAAAATTCTTCCTCTTATCATAATGATAAACCAAAATTCTAGTCCAAAAATAAGAACATAGTCAATGATGGTGTGACTGATGCAAAACGGGTCCAGACAGTGGCCACTCCTCCAAATCTCACCACCACCAATCACCAATTAAACAATAAAAATAATCAAAATCAATCTCAAAAGCCTCATAAAAATGTCTCAATCCAAGGGTGACCACCCCGATCCAATAACAAGGCTCCAAGGGATTTCCCTCCTCTTGTTGAGCCCATTGAAGTGGTGTTTCAAAAGCTTGTCCAAACAAGTGTAGTGGTCTTCTCGATTACGTGCTCATTCGATCCCAATCAACCCAAACCTAGGTGGTATAATGAGAATGAATATTGTGAGTATCATTGTATCAAGGGGCATGATACACGAAAGTGCATGAAGCTAAAAATCTACATACAAGATCTCATTGATAGGGGTGAGATTGAGGTAGCAAATTCAAAACCTAGTAATAGCAATGACAAACTCAAAATGTACGAGGAACCCTTCCCAAAAAATGATAAAGGAAATGGCTCATCATCTAATGTTGTGAAGTATGACTACACTAATCATATAACAGGCTTTGACTCTTTAGTAGGTCACATTGAGCCCACAGACAACCATGTCAACATCATCACTATCCAAGGAGCTAACCCTCCCCCTTCCCAAAGAAGACCTAACCCTGCTAGGATAGTCATTCAAGGCGCTACACCTTTTGCTTCCCACTCTCAGAATGACTGCAATGTAACCACCCATCGAGGCTGAGTCACTATTCAAGGAGCCCATCCTCCACCAAAACCTCCCCCCATCTCTTCCACCCGCCAATATGACCTCCTTGACCAACTCGGGAAGACCCCCACACAAATCTCCATCCTAGAACTTCTCAAGACTTCCCCTATCCATAAATAAATTTTGGAACAAGCCCTTCTTGAGTCTCATGTTCCTAATAATATCAATGCTGCCCAATTTCAAGTGCTCATTGGAAACCTTGCCACCCAACAACACCTTGTGTTCACTTCCAATGATGCTCCTGTAGATTAAGACCATAATAAATCTTTGCACATAGAAGCCCTTATCCTGAAATAGAAGGTCAAACGTATCCCGATAGACGGTGGATCCAGACTCAATTTGTGTATGTACAAGTTAATAAAACAATTGGGACTTTTTGAGGACCTGGTAGATACATCAGGAAGAATCACAATAAAAGCATATGATGATGCAGAAAGTTTCTAAAGGAATGATCACTTTACCTCTTCAAGTGGGCCCTATCCCAATTGAAACCCCTTGCCAAGTACTAGATCTTGATCTCCCCTACAATATCCTTCTCAGTCGCCCACGGATTCACTCCTTGCAGGCCATACCCTCCACTTATCATCAATGCATCAAATTCCCCTTCAATGGAAGAGAGATCACTATCAAAGGTGATCCACAACCTTTTCAATATTGAAATCTCTTAGAGGGGAAGCATCCATATAATTGCCCACTAAATAGACCCTCACCAACTCCTCCAACTAACACATCAAATGTCACCTCCACCTCATCCCAACCAGACCCACAAATCAAGATCCTAGATAATGGCTATGGAGAATACAAATTGGAGGATGTCTTATTAATAGGGGACCTCCCCTTATCTCCCAAGTCATTTAGCAAACCAAAAGAACTCAAAAAATATTAAAAATTGGTTATACAATGCAAAGATACCACCTTTCAGCAATGGGGCCCACTTGATGAGGAGTGCCTTGACACAAATGTCTCTTCATGGTTGTATTGGAAAGAAGATGAAGACCCAACAAAAATACCTGAAAAAATGTATCCAAAAGCATCAGCTATAGTCAAAAATATGGATTACAAAGGACATGCTTGGAACCAGAGGAGAAAGGAAGAAAATAACCCATAAATCCTATCTCTTACAAGTACAATAGAGGCTTGGGTTACACTAAAGTGCCTAAGATCACTATCGTTGGTGCTCCTTCAAGTCCTTCTTTGGATATCGATGACTGACGAAGAGGAGTTCCATGAAATGCCTTTTGAATATGAAGATGACATCTTCTTTTACACTCACATCAACAGAATCACTCCCATAACCCCTCCCATTTCACATGAGCTACATCTTGTCCATCCCAAACTCATTGATTGGGGCCAGTGAGACAAACCCACTTTAGATATCTGTGCAAATGATAACGCTCTCATTAATCTCCTAAGTATGCAAAATTTGGAAGACTGCAACAGAGTACACGAGATTCAACTACATGAAAAGGGATACTTTTGTATTCAGGTCAATGCCCTTAGCCACAAAAAAGATAATAAAACTAAAATACGTGATTCCCTAGGTGAAAACCTCTCTAAGACACCTTTGGATGAGAAAAACGTAAAAACAAAGGGCGTATCCGAAAGTGAAAAACTAGAAAAGGCACTTGAGGATGAGGGACTTGACCTCCCTACCATTGGCCATCTTCCACAGGACAGGTCAAATTTGTTAATAGAAGAAACAAATAGTATCAATATGAGCACCGAAGATATTCCAAAAAATATGCTCATTGCCAAGTCCCCCACGGATCAAGAGAAGCAAGACCTCATCAATTTCCTCACAGAGACAAAAATCAATTTTGCATGGTCCTATGCTGACATGCCAGGTCTAGATCCTGACTTGGTGGTTCATAATCTTGCTGTCCACCTAGATGCAAAACTTGTAAAATAGAAGTTGCACAAAATGCATCCACATATTGCACTCTCGGTCAAAGAAGAACTCCGAAAGATGTTGGATGCAGAATTCATCAAACCAATAGACTATTCTAAATGGGTATCCAACTATGTACCTGTCAGCAAACCTGTTGGGGCCATCCGCATCTATACTAATTTCTGAGATCTAAACAAGGCTTGCCCTAAAGATGATTTCCCTCTCCCCAACATAGACATGATTGTGGACCTTATAGCGGGACATGAGATGCTATCACTTATGGATGGATTTTCTAGATATAATCAAATCAGGATGGCAGAAGAAGATCAACACAAAACTACATTCACAACACCATGGGGGACTTTCTATTATTGGGTCATGCCTTTTGACCTCAAAAATGTTGGAGCCACATATCAACCTCCAATGACAATAATTTTTTATGACCTCTTGCATAAAATTATGGAGGACTATGTGGATGATCTTCTAGGAAAATCAAGACAAGACAGGAACACATCCCTGTCTTAAGGTAGATTTTTGAAAGATTGGAAAAATACAAACTGTGCCTCAATCCTAAGAAGTGTGTTTTTTGTGTCACATTGGGAAAACTACTAGGTTTCATTATTTCTCACAAAGGCATCAAGGTCAATCCTACAAAGGTGAAAGCCATCATGGAAATGCCTCCCTCAAAGACCGTCAGACAACTGTGTAGTCTCTAGTGGAAACTCCAATCTATCAGGTGCTTTATTTCTCAACTTGCAGATAAATGCCATCCATTTGCACACATGTTGCGTAAAGACACAAAATTCAAATGGGACTGCTTGTGTCAAAAGGCCTTTGAAAAAATCAAAGAATATCTAGTGTCACCTCCAATTCCTATGCCTCCTACTCTTGGAAAGCCTCTTATTTTGTACATATGTGTTACTATAGTGGCATTAGGGGAATTATTGGCACAAACAGATGATCAAGGAAAGGAACATGCCATATACTACATTAGTCGAACACTAGTGGGGTATGAACTCAATTATACCCCCATTGAAAGAACATGCTTGGCATTGGTATATATTACACATAAACTCTAACACTATATGCTAAACAACAAAACAAAATTGATTGCTAAGATTGACCCTCTTAAATATCTCCTGTCAAAGGATGTCCTCACTGGCAGAACTGCTAAATGGGTCATGTTGTTAAGAGAGTTTGACATTGAATATGTAGATAGAAAAGAAATCAAGGGATAGGTCATCGTAGACCAAATGGATGACGCTCCACTCCTAGGTGACCATCAATCCTTATAGAACTGGCAGATGAATTCATAATGACTATCACCACATCCTCAACATGGAAGTTGTACTTTGATGTCTCTTGCACCCAAAATGGATTGGGAGTAGGAATACTATTGATCACAGCTCGAGGAGATTGCATCCCAAAGTCATACAAGATATCTTTTACATGTACCAACAACATTGTCGAATACAAGGCACTCATTACCGGGCTACGCTTGGCTATCTAATGGAAGATAAGGAAATTACAAGTCTATGGTGATTCCCAACTTGTCATAAAACAAGTCAGTGATGAATACCAAACAAAAGATGACAAACTTCTTCCCTATTGTAGCATGGTTGAAGATCTTAAGCAACATTTTACAACAATAAATTTTGATCAAGTCCCACGAACAAACAACAGAGCTGTAGATGCAATGGCCACCATTGGCTCCCTCCTTCAAATGCCAACACATAGTCAAAAGTGTGAGTTCTTGTTTGAGAAATTATTCATACTGACATACGATCTACCAGAATCCCAAATGGTGTGTGTACTCGTTGGTCCTGAATCCCCCTAGTATCAAGAGACCTTTGCTTTCCTATAAGATAATATCATTGCCCCACACCTTACCAAGACCCAACAACAAACCTTCATCTGTCAATGTGCTCATTACACTATCCTTGGAGACACCTTATTCATAAGGAATTTTAATGGTTCCCTCCTAAGGTGTTTAGATAAACAAGAGGCTAAATGGACACTACGTGAAGTGCATGAATGCATCTGTGGGGAAAACTCAAGTGGGCTCATCTTGGCTAAAAATATCTTGAGAACAAGATATTACTGGCCTAAAATGGAAGTAGATTCATATAACTATGTGAAGAAATGCATCCCTTGCCAGCAACATGGCGACAAGATCCATGTGCCATCACAAGAATTGCAACCATTCATTACACCCTAGCCCTTCTCACAATGGGGGATTGATCTCATTGGGAAAATCCACCCTACATCCTCCAACGGGCATAGATTCATTATCACTGCTACCGAATATTTCACCAAGTGGGTAGAGACCATCCCTCTTACCTTCACCACTGCTAAGCAGATATCCAAATTTATCCTGAACTACTTGATCTATCGATATGGGATTACAGATAATGATAGACAATTCAAAACCCAGGATGTTAAAGAACTTTTCTAGAAATTCGACATCCAACATCGCTTCTCCACCCCATATTACCAACAAGGTAACAATCAAGCTGAGGCTTCTAACAAAACCCTAATTAAAATCCTCAAAAAGACAGTCAATGAAGCTGGCCATGATTGGCACCTCCAGCTCCACCCTGCTTTGTGGGCCTACCGCACTTCTATCAGCACATCCATAGGCGGCACCCCTTATTCCCTTCTCTTTGTATCTAAAGTCATTCTCCCACTTGATTTCGAGATCCCCTCTCTAAGGGTGTCACTGTAGAATATCCTACCAGACGAAGAATATAGAATTGCCAGACTACAAAAGCTACAACTGTTGGATGAAAGGTGCCTCAAGGCCTTGAACCATCTCCAGGTATATCAGAATTGCCTACGCATGAGTTACCTCAAGAAGGTCAGAACCTGGGAATTTGAAATTGGTGATCTTGTCCTCATGGAAAATCAAAAAAATCTTCAAGAAAGAGAAAAGAAAGGCAAGTTTGATCCTAATTGGCTTGGACCATATGTAATCACAACAAAATATGGATCAAGGGCCTATCAGTTGGTTACTTCTGAAGGAGATCCTCTGGATGATCCAATGACTATCATGCACCTACAAGGATTCTATGCCTAGTCCTCAAAAAGTCATCAATTGTCAAAAAATAAAAAAAATAAAAAAAGTCAAAAATCAAAAAATACATAAAAATGAGAAAAAGATTCACTCTATTGAAAACCTGGTAAACAGGTGCCTTGTGACACCAAAAAAAATAAAATAAAATAAAAGTCAATTCTTCCATCAGTGAAATCCACTTTGTGGCGCTATGGGCAAGTACCTTGGTGAAAACCTGCATGCAGTCGCCAAGGTAAATAATCTAGATCCATTGTCTATCAGGTCAGTAATCCATCATCCCTCACTATCCAATTCGCCCATTGCAACATCCCCCACCCCCCCACCTTGGAATAAATCATGTGTATGATGATCAGTCTTTGCCTAAATCATGAATAAAGAGTGTCCCATCAAACTGAGATTTTGTGTCTTTGTGTGAGCTCCATCAGGCCTTGAGGTCAGTCCCAAGTCCACAAGTTTATCTTCAAGGTCATCTGATCACTTTCTTAATCCAAAATGTGCCCACTATATCCTTTGCCCTAGGGATGAATCCTTCCCTCACCTAGCAGTTTAATCCTCCATCCTAATCCTACTCTTGGCAAGAGGTGTTAATTGGTCATGAATGAGTGACTTGTTTGATTTCTTGGATTTTTATTTAACTTGCATCTTTTGCCCTATGACTACATCTATCTACGACTGCCTAGATCTTCCATATCCAGGTATGTTTACAATAGGTGCATACTGGGGCATATTTTCATAGCATGGCATGTTTTGGATCTCTCTTGTATGAATCAACGACATAGTACTAGTGTTTATCAACACTTACCTTCTCATGTACAAGAGGTATCAATGTGTTTGAGGGTTTCCTTGCACATACCCAGAACTTTGTATTAGTGTTCCCCAACACTTGCATAGCTATGTGTAAGGAATTCCCATTTAACTGTGAGTCAATCCACACCTTGGGTTTCTCATGGCATCCTAGTTCCTATAATTAGTGGTGTGGTAATATCAAACTAGGTTGGTTGTCCACATTTTTTGTGCACAACTCTCACCATCATTCCATAAAGTCCTAATCTAATAACCCAATGGAGTCCTCAATTCCCCCCCTACTATTTCATATTCTTCTATTTTCTATCTAAGATCATTGTATTACTATCGACATATTCCCTCATTGCATTATCCATTCATTTTATCCACTTAGGTGGCATTATTCATATAACTTCCATTGTCTATCCATTTAGGTTCCATTACCTATTCAATTCATTACACTACTCATTTAGATTATCATTTTTCATAAGCATTTACAACATAGATTGCATTTAGATTTCATTGCATACGTCACTTAAGTTGCATTATCCATTCATAATAGATGGCATTGATTCATTCACTTAGATTACATGACATTACTCATTTATTTCATTATTCACTTAGATCACATCATTTGCATAAGCATTGATGACTTATATTGCAATATTTGTGTAAGTGACATTATGTTCATTCCTTGTATAAATTGCATCTAAGCTAATTAATCATTCATCATAAATCATTTGCATCTACATCTACTATTGCATTGCATATCCATCATACATCTACATATACAACATATATACACATCAAAAAACATGATCACTCATCCTGCATCAATAAACATGTCAGCAACATACATATATAAGCATCCACACTACATCACAAATAGGTCAGCACAATATATCCATAATCATCATCCATACATCACAAAATAATAAATAGAGTCCATCATAATAAAGTACACACTGTTGCAAGGTGTGTGCCCTTGGTCTCCTTGTGTTGTGCAGTGCAACACTCGGGTTTGTGACATGGCTTAACTGCCTCTTGTGGATTATATAAGTCTAGTGGTTGTATCGGGCATTAACAGGTCGATCTTTTGGTGCAACGGTAACCACACTTGTAACAAGTGGTATCAGAGCTTGGTCACAGGTTCAAACCCCTCGCTTGTGCTTGGGGGGATTACTGCAAGGTGTGTGTCCTTGGTCTCCTTATGTTGTGCACTGCAGTGCTTAGGTTTGTGACATGGCTTAATCGCCTCCTATGGAATCTATAAGTCTAGTGGTTGTATTGGGCATTAACAAGTCAATCTTTTGGTGCAACGGCAACTGCACTTGTATCACACACATCATCCACCACCGCAAATCATATATATGCATATAAGCTCAAAAAGATGAATATATCTATCATAATACAATGATCACCCCAAAGGGTCAAAATATAATACATAAGGCAAATGGAGCTAGCTCTCCCCTCCTATCTCTCCATCCCCCTCCTCTGCACCTCCTCGTCGTGATCCTCCTACTCCCCCTCCTCTAGGTGGCCTAAAACCCTTGGATCCACTTGTCTGCTAGCTTTGTGTAGGCCGCTGGCTCTGTGTCCTATGAGATCGCACACTCTCAGTGTATGAGGTTGCTCAGTATGCCACAGGTACTGCTCAATGGTATAGCCCCCTATAGTATCCTACCTCTTAGACTACCCTCTTTTCCCTATCCCTCTGCTACATCATGTCAGAATACATTTTCCCAAGCCATGCAGGAACCAAAATCTTATGGGCCACATCCCTCTCCCCTCATAGTCATATCACATCTTCCTCTGCCCTCTACACTCATCCCCACAAATCCTCTAACTCATCATCTTGCTGATGAAGGGCATCCCATAAAGCCTCAATGGAAGTCCTTGTCCGTGCCTCCTCTAGAATCCTCTCAGACTCCTCCATATCCTCTCTTAGAGCATCTACCTTTGTCCTTGTTGTATGGAGGCTCTCTGTCAAATCTTCTATCTCCCACCACAACCACTCCACCTCTACCTCCCAGCTCTCTCTATCTATGTCTCATCCTTGAGGGAGTGAAGCCTCACCTGGGTTGCATCTCTCTCATGCTAGAATCTATCAAGATTAGCCTGTGATATTCCTCCCCTGTCCTCCAACTGTGCCTTGAGAATATCCATGGGTACAACCTCCTCTACCCCACCAACCCCTCCCTCTGTAGCGTCTCTTGCTAGTACTACTCCTGCCTCCCCCTCTCCCACCTCGGGATCTCTCCTCCATACCACCCTAACCCTCCTCTATTGTCTGCCAGTACCCCACCTTGTTGCAACCACAACTCTCTCACCCGGTCCATCATCCTCTCCACCGACTATCTGATCTACTATCAGCTGCTGCTCATCCTCCTCCAGAACCTCAGGAATGGTAATGTGCACTGGAAAGCCCTCCCACCAACTCCTCTATCCCCCTATCATCCCTGAATCCTCTCCTTCCCTGAGCCGCTCATGCCAAACCAAGTATGACACTATCTTAAAATTGGTCCTACCCTCTAATGGACTTGCTATCGGGCCCCAAGATCTCACCTGCCATGTTATCCGAGGATATAATGGTATGTCTCCCACTATATCCTGGACTAGGCCGAAGTGTCTTGCTACTCTATATGGCGCATATTACTCCATGATATATATAGACCTGTCGAACATCCACATCTCCACTCTAGCCCAGTGTAGCTGCCAATCCCCCCTCCATGTCTCACAACCCAAAAATGGTTGCCATGTAAACTGCATAAGCTCATCAAAGATGTTGCGCCAAAACCATATGGATCCTATTCAAGTATAATGTACCAGGCCTCTGTACCTATCTATATATGGCTGATGGCCCCACCTGTCCTGTACACCTAGTGGCCGAGTAATTGCAATATGCTCCCAATCCTAGATATGGAGAAGTTCCACTCCTGTAGATAAGATAGCATACTCCTTGTACACCACCAGATGCATATCATGATATAACTAAGCCAACATCATGACTCCCCATGCATACTATGCTTAATCATGTACCATGAAATAAAGGCACCTACTCCATCCAGTAGGAAACCCATGCCCTCCAAGATCTGGTATAATCCATCCACTCAAAAATCCACAAATCACAAGTACCACATGAGGTATATGCCAGATACCCATCGCCCTACCCAAATGCATCCTGCTCTTGTCTAGCATTGGTTGGGCCTCATACTCGCAAACCTCCTGCAGATAAAACTCTACTGCATCTAAATGGTATTCTGGGATGACGTCATGAATGGGGATCTTCAAGATTCTCCATACATGTAGAAGAGTCACCGTCACCTTGCCAGTAGGTAGACGAATGGTGTTATATCTACTATCCCACCTCTCAACTAAAGTCATCATCATTGCAGTATGAGCTTGAATCCTCGACCACCTACCCACAAAATGCAACCCTATAGTAGCTAAGATCTCCAACTTATTTGAAGGCAACTGTAGATATAATCTCATGGTAGCGGGCCAATTCTCCCTCGACACCAATGCCCCAACTCAGCCTGCATCCAACAATCCAATTCATCATTCCACATCCTTGACTCATATTCTAACCTCAGGTACACCCATACCTTCACCCACTTCAAAAATTCTAAAGCCTATTTCTAATCCTTCCCTTCCCTAGTGCACACACTGATTCACTCAGGGCTCATGCCAAAACTGTGGCGCTCATGCCATTCTATAGGTGCATGCACTAGCACACCCCCCCTCAGTGACCCTAAGCAGACTAGCATGACTGCTTGCACTGGATGAATTTTTGGCCCACCCGACCATACCCTAACCTACCCTAGCGTGATCGCCCCCATCGCGCCACCTTTTCCTGACCCTAACCCTAACCCTAACCATAAAAATCCTCCATCATGAGCGCCCATGTAGTAGTGTGACTATATGCATTAAACACCAGTGTCCCTCCCCAAATCCCTTCTTTTTGCCTTTCACTCACAAGTGCTCATGCTCATGCTACCCTATAGGCATGTGCACCAAAACTATGATCAACATGTCTACCTCGCCATAGTTTTACCCAAAAATAAGCCGTAATTCTACCCTAAACCTAAAAATTCATAGAGGATAGTCCTACATATTGGTGGTCCATAGCTAGTGGGTCTCTCATACCATCGGATCCTCTCGGTGCAGTGCTCATGTGCGGGGACGCGATCCATCTCTCCTTCTCTCCTTCTATGCTTTGATTGGCTCCAAGGCTTGTGTGTAACAATGACTCCTCATTGGGCCCTTTGTGGCTTATATGGACCCCCTTATGGGTTGATTCCCTTCATGGTCTCCCTCCTTCTATTTCCTCTTCTATTTTTCTTCATCTGCCCTATCTTTCTTTTTCATTCATCTCTTCCACCCCAATTCTTCCTTCTTCATTTCGAGATTTATTTGTCAATTTTTGTTACAATTTTTTTTTTTTTTTTTCGAAAAAATTCTCGAGGGAGCATACACCACCCACACTTTACGCTAGGGAATCTATTTCTTTTTTCTTCTATCTTTTACCCACCACCAAATTCTCCACTGCATAATAGAGGGGCAAAATGTAGACACTTAAAAATAATTATTTTAATTATTTTAATTTCTTTGCATTATCAATTTATTAATTGTGCCAATTCCTATTCCTCCACAATATTAATTAAATACAATTGATCCACCTTTATTCTTCTAAAAATCCCTAATATTAAGTCTCCTCAAATTCCTCCTTTTAATTAATTAATTGATCTAGGTGATTCCTACAAATCACCTTTTTCCTAATCCATTATTAACCTAATGAATTCTTCTAGAATCTCCCTAAACTCACTTATCATTATTCTACAAATTTTTAATTCCCTCCACTCATTCTCTCTCCTAGTCAAATCCTCCTACAAACCTTATCTGTCCTAATCCCACCTAATCATTCTTCTAATCCCTCTCCTAATGAGTTGCTACTGGATAATCATCATGATTAGCCACAAAGTCAATTCCTTGTCCCTTCCATCCAACCACCTTCCTTAAATGCTCTTTTCCTAGGTGAATGTGAGATTTTCCTCTAGGCATCCCATCCTCCAAGGAATTTTTAATTCCTCCTTATTCCTCCAATCCCCATGATCATCTTTTTGAAGAATTTTTAATTCCTCATCCCTATCCCTCAAGGAATATTTAATTCCTTTATCTTCCCTAGGCACATTGGAAAGTCTTCCCAATGAGCCTTGAGGAGTGTGGAGACAAGAAATTCCTTTAAGGCATATCTCTTGGTCTCCACACTTGTCTTGTCACCTCCTCTGGGGCCATGTGTGGGCTCACAAGAAATCCTGACCCTTAATCTTGGGTAATCCTAGCCCTACATTTCTCCTCTTCTTCTCCTATAAATTGAGGACTTCATCCCCTTGTTTCTCATATCCAAGTTAAGTAAATCTATGTTGTTATTTTGTTCTCAAGAAATCATCTTCACACCCTTATTATGCAAAAATTTGCACTCACCCATACTTAGCCAATTCGTATCTCCTTGCTCATGAATCCATCCTTCCTCATCCATCCATCCTCTACCCATTGTGCATAATATTTTAGAGCCAACCACATCATTTATATTGGACCAATCAAATCAATCTAGGAAGGGGTGCATTCTTGGCTTCAAGAAGAGTCCAAATCGGAGGAGCAAGAGAACTCTCTTGGCAAGGTATAAAGATTGTTTTTCATATTTTGTTATTTGAATGTTTTGTGTCTTTTGTGCTTTGATTTGAATTATCAATCTAACCTTGCATCAAGACTTTTCCCTTGGCTCACCTTCATCTTGTAAGCCGGTGGTAGGGCTCTCAGAACATCAGAAACAATTTCATCTTCACTCAGAGATCCACCACAAAATTGAATTCCCATAACAATTTGATTTATCCTTTCCATGAATGTGGTGAAATCACAAAGCTGGTTCCCACTTTTTGGTACGTCCTGATTTTTGCTGAAATCATACATTTTTTAGAAAATATAATGATTTAAGCTTTGAGAGGTCCCATTTTAAGTAATTAATTGAAGAGAGTTAAATCAAAGGCTCTTAGATCAAAATTTCTTGGATAGAACCTCTCTACTTCTAATTCATACTTGCAATGGAGTCTCCTTTGCATCTATCAAATGTTGATAAAAAACCAATTTTACATTAGCTTTTGGGGGGTCAAATTAACTCATTTAATATTTTTTTAAAAGTATTTAGTCCTTATTATAAGCTTTCCAAATAGTATAACTTTTAATATATTTAATTTCATTAATATATTTTTATTTTATTTCTTATGAATGTAGGTTTTTCACCAAACATGAACTTATTTGTTCAATGCATTGGGAAAAATAGTAAACTAATTCAAAAAAATTCTGAAAAATATCTATGCACTAGGTATTGATGTTTTCTTTCTAACAAAAAAAAGAAAATTGAATTTTGATATATATAGAACAAGTTATGTGTTCAAACATACACCTATATCTAAATTATAATTAGTCTAACTTCAAAAATTAATAAAATGAAAAATATTCAACATATCACTATCAAGCCAACTGCATGCCCTGGGTATTGATGTTACAAACCAAAATTCAAAAGAATTAAGTTTTTATCATTTATAGAAAAAAAATTATGTGTTTCGGGATACACATCACTCTTAAAAAATGTTGTTTGCTGTAAAAAATTACTTTTTGAGGGAGATGGAAAAATAAATAAAATTTTATTCAAACAAATTTGAGAAAATAATATTTAGAATCTACAAACAAGATGTTAAAAATCAATAGTTAATATCATCTTCAAATTCTTAACGGTTTAAAAGTTATAGGTGTCAAAAAGTGAAGTTTTTTTTAAAAATAATCATGTAAGTGTCAAAGTTGGTCAAAAAGTGGGAACTAGTATTGTGAGTTCACCCAATGCAGTAATCCTTTCATCTTCTTCCATCTTTAGGTTTTCATATCTCACCCGGTAACCATCAAGTTTTGCAATTTTAACAGTAAGGTCACCTTCATTAAGAGTCTCCAACTTATCCCATATAACCTTTCCAAATGATTTGTTAGTTAATCCCATTATTTTCTGTTCAAAAAGTGCACAAAAGAGGGATTCTCTTGCTCTACAATCATTCTCAAGCTCCTTATCCAAGTTTATTGGAGGAGGATTTCTAGATGCTGGATTATGAGGTGTGACACCATGCCGTGTGATCTCCCAAATCTCCTTACCATGACATCTCAGATGAGTCTCCATATGAATCTTCCATAGTGTGTAATTTGTTCCATCAACCCTAGGAATATCTCTCCAAAAGATAGCTCCAGATGAACTGGATGAACTTGAATTTTTAGTCTCCATAGGATCTTCCTCAAGTGGTTAAGCTTTTTGTAGAGAGGACCGAATCTGTGATACCAATTGTTAGACAGTTCAAATAACCGGAAGACAATTGAGAGGGGGGGTGAATTAGTTATCACGGATTACCAGAATATTTAGCAATTAAAAATTAAATACTGGAATCCAAAACATTAATATTGGAATGCTTAAACTAAATACTAGAATAGCAGTTAAACCAATTAATCATAACAATAATTAGAGAAAAAATACCATCCACATGACACCAAGATTTATACGTGGAAAACTTGGTAAAAGGAAAAACCATGGTGGGAAGCCTACCCATAGTCAGATAATACTTCTGCAGTAATTATGTGAATTACAATTGAGGAGATTGCACTTACATGAAGGCCAACAAACTAGAGCACACCACTCATCACAAAAGGAGTCTCACTGACTACATAGAAATCCAGACTACAATTTGGAAGAAAGAATGAACTACAATGATAGAATATCCTATGCTTGAGTACAGTTCCTATTAAGCTCAATACCGAAGGACTAAATCCTCTTACATAAACCCAATTCGATCTCTAATGATCGACCAAATACCTTGCTTGAATGATATTACATTATTTGCACACATAATCTCCTAATCCATAACCATATCTGATCTACAATGGGATCTTACATCATATATATACAAACCCTTGACCATAAACAATCAGGTTGGCCACCATAAAAGAAACCTATTAGATAATTACAAAACATGTTTGCTTTAGATCAAATAAATAATATCCAACACATAAGACATCTCAGAAACACATTGAGAGGTCTAATCCATATGTTACATTAAGCTGGTCCATACTCTAGATCAACTAGGACCCAATATAGGTCCACATGCTAAAGCAATGATCTCCATCCAAAAAGTATTGAGCATGATCACCAACAACATCCTGGATCTCCACTAGAAGCTACACCAACACCACTTATGCATATCATAAAAAATCTTTAACAAAAGCTCTACCAGTGAAACACTCGTCAGAACAACAAACTAAGCTTCCAAGCAAATAGGATAGCATTTGATCACCAGACCAAAACCAACTGACTAAATATGAACATGAGTATCATGAATAAGCCAATTCCTTAACCAAACCATATTGGATCATGTCGGATCCAAACCAACCATAAATGACTCAACCTACTGGGACCAGAAGGGTGTCAGTAAAGCATCCAAAACAGCTAGTGTTGACATCAATGACAAAACATCAATGCAACACATAATCAATTCCTCCAAATGGCCAACATGTTTTTTATCTTCATGTATGTATTTTTTGTGGGAAGAATATGAATCACAAGAATGGGTTGAAAAATGGTTTTCTAGACCGTTGCTTCCCATTAATACTTATTAATTTCCCAGAGCACTACAGTTGACCTAGATGGAAGAATCAGTTGATTTCGATCATGTATCCAACCTATTGGAACTAGGTGATTTTTTGGGTAGATTTTATTGTAGCAATATTTTTTGGCTCATTTTTTTATATCAAACATTTTTTTAGGTATTAATTATCATTCTATAATATGTAGGTCATGTGTACACAGTTGTTGTAGAAGAGAACAATGAAGAAGGAACTGATTACTTTTTGTGTCATTGTATTGAGCCTAAGAGAAAATTGACAACCACAATCATTGATGGAGAGGGTATTGAGTATCTGGTAGGGTCTATTGTTGTTATAGGCACATGGCTTAGGAGATACCCTATCAAGAATTTTGATGTTTGGTTATTCAAGGACTTTGAAACACACAAACATATTCTTTATTTCTCTAGCCTTGTTGTTGAGAAAAATATTCATTTGATTAAGTATCATAGTACACCTCATAACAAGATTTTATGTAAAGTTCATGAATCTAATCATGAGGGAATACTTAACACAATACAGGTTATGACTGATCTAGAAGGCTCAATTGATTGATTCTATAGTTTAGCGTAGAATGAATTTGAGAATTTTGTATATATAATCGGTGAATTGTTCTATATTCATTTTTTGTATATATAAATGCCCATGAGTTGATTTGTACATATTTAGGGGCATAATTCTATATATTTAAATGGTCAAGATCTGATTTGTACATATTTAGATGCCAATTGTATATTTAAATGGCGATGAGTTCACTCGTACATATTTAGATGCCAAATTTGGTATAAAATCCTATGAGATGATTTGTAAAATATTTTTTGAATATATGTGACTATGTTTTGTGACTATTTTTTGAATATCTTAATATTTTTGAGTTTATGTGATGTGATAAGTTGGGTTGGTTTTGGCATTGAGATAAGCCATGTTTGGAAGTGGGAGTTTTGGCTTTTCCTGTTGTGGGTTTTTAGTTAGAGAGGTTGGGAAGGAAGACTTTTAGAGGTGTATGGGCCACGAATCTAGCATTAGCCCTAAATTTTTTGAATGCACATCAGCTACTGACACCATTTTCTTTTGGCTATGTCCTACCTATTAGGATTAATGATAGTCCCAAAGATACTAAGAGGGGGGAGTGAATCAGTATCTAATCGATTAGCAGAATATTTAACCTTATTAAGTATTTTGCATCCCAAAATAGTGTACTATAAATAAGAATTAATGTAGTAAATGGGAACAATAAAGACAACATAGAAAACACACCATAACACAAGATGTTTAACGAGGAATCCCGGTGTGGGAAAAACCTCGGTGCAATTTGTGACCCACAATATTCAGTCACTGGCCAATGAATAAATATTACTTACAATGAGGGGCCTACACATGCAGGAAGGCCAATTGCCTAGAGCTCACTTCTCCATTTACAAGATAGAAGTCTCATTGACTTACAAAAATGGATTATCAAAATCCAATACAATATACTGCTTCAAATCAGCATCAACTATGCCACGTTCAGTACCGGTTTAAGCTCATTCTATAACCAAAACCTTCGATGTCACAAAATAACCATACAAAATGACCTATAAGGTCTCATACATATATATGAGTCTTTTATAATATGCCATGTCAGCTTTACAAAATATAATTACATTAAATACAATAAACAAAAGTTTATTCCCTGTCGGTTGGGGTGCTAGTTTGCATTGTTGCCGCTGCCGGTGAAGTGTCTGCTGATGTATGTAGATGTCAACGCTAGTGGTGGTGCCTGCCGGTGGCTTTACCAGATGAGTGCCAGAAGGTTGCCACATGGTTTCCAGAAGGTTTCCATCAATGACAACACCATCATTTCTCATTAGAGTGTATAATTCCAACAATCTCCCCCTTTGGCATTGATGGCAACACTCATGAGAAAAATCCAAAAATTGTTCCAAAAAGTGAAGTCCAAAAATTTACCAAAAAGATGTGCTCCCCTTGAGTAGATGATCTCCTCTGATTAATCATTTTTCTCTATCTACTACTCCCCCTTTGACATCAATGACAAAGGTTGTCAAAAATTATCAAACGAGTTCAAAAATGTCACCTCAAAGTTTGTAACCGGTTGGTTACAATCTGAAATATATCTGCCAAAACCAAATTTAAACTCTGCATGAATCTGTTGCTATCATTTAGGGTTGCCTTAGTTTGTTGGATCGTGTCAATGAGATGATTCATGTGCTCTTCTGGTGATCTTTCCCCTTGAAGTAATGCCTTAGATATCTCATTTCTTAGAGAGATAAGATTATCCATCTTAGGATTAAGTTTATACTTAAGCTCTCTGGCATTTGCCTTGATCCTTACTTTTTCTTTCTCAAATATCTCCAGTTTCTCCTCAAATCTTTCTATTTCTTTCTCAATAACTGATATAGGTCCAGATGAACCAATTATGTTATCAGCTATATCATCTATTTCCTTTTGTACTTTTCTTATTTCCTTTTCAATGTCCTTTGTCAACAAATGTGGCTTACATGTTTCTCTGTACAACTCTTTATATTCCAAAGTTATAGTATTCAGTCCCGATAAAAGTGTGTTAATGTGTTCTATGCACTTCTTTATTCTATCCTCAAATAATTTATCCTTTTCCTTTTCAAATTTCTCTTTCAATGTGTCCTCATTTACCTTATCAATTGTTATTACATTATCGGTAATGAATTTGGACAATGTGTCCAATTGACCTAAAGAATCCTTTACATGATCTATATTACATTTTGGTGCAATCATCTTAAGAATTGGTATTGTATCATCAATTTCCTTGTAGGCCAATGCATTACAGTCAGTTATCTTCTTGATAGAGTCCAGGAGTACCTTTGTCACATTTGTAGGCCTGAATTCACTTAATGAAGTACTGGATGTCTGACCAACTGCCTTAATTACCTCAGTGCATCCAACTTTAGTAACCAATTTTCTTGTATCATCCTCCAGTGGATCAGTATGAGTTTGCATTTCAACTAGCAATGCTTTGGGTTTCTCAGTGATTACCGGTTTCACTATCTCAATATGTACCTCAGCCTCTATTGGTTTCTTTGTCGATTTCTCTGTGTGCTCAGCTACTGGTATCTCTGTCTCACTAGGTTTCTCAATGCTAGCATCTATACTACCAGTATTCATTCTGGTATCCAATGGTTGTTCTATTTGTAGTGTATGCTCTATTTGCTCTATTTGAATCTCAACCTCAACATTCTCTGTCAGTTTCTCAACAATGTTTCCACGGTCAACAATATCATTCTTTACCTCTTTAGTTTCCTTATCCACAACAATGTTCACTTCTTGAGTATCCACATTCATGGTGAATAGAATTTCCGATTCAGGGTTAGTGTCATCATGTGTTATACCTTCACTGTCAATTATCAATGTATCAACATAATGTACCAGTGTAGTATCCAAGGGTGGTGGTAAGTTGTCAGTTATCTTGATGTTTGGTATTCCGCCAACTTTACCTTTCCCTTTGTCCCTATCCTTGTGATAAACTTTGAATTTTTTCTTTGGCCTGTTCAATTCTTATTGTTTTTCTTTTTCCACAAAAAAGATATCCCATTTATCAGCAGTTTCCTCTGCAATCTCATTAACTCTACCAACCATCAAACTTACTTGTCGGTGACCACTAGCAAAAACTGATCTGTTATCTTCACAAATTAGATCATCAATTTCCTCTTTAGAGTTAACTAGATGTACAACTAGAAGTTTTTCAACTATAAGTTTCTTGTCCAATTCCATTACTACAATCCTCTTTGCATCTAATCTCCAATATAGTTCATTTGGCAATTCATCCACAACTTCAATTAAAACTTTCTTATATATCTTCAGATGTAGAATTATACTATTTTCAATACTTTCCTTTTCTGAATTAGTGAATGTGTTATACAATTTTCTCACATTAGCCAAATTACCATCATTAGTTATTTCATTCAGCAAATCATCCAATGGATGAATAACCTATTTCTGTTTCTTCTTGGGTGTTAGTTTCTTTGCCAGTTGCCTTATTGCTTTTTGTTTCTTTCTCAAGGTTCTTGTTTTCTTGGGTGAAGGAGAGGGTACTGGTGAGGGGTTTCTCTTCCTATCAACTCTTTTGAATTCCATAGGTATCTTACTATCAGATGATGTGCCAACCAGTGAAATGTGTGCCTCCGGTTGTAGTCCCTCAAGTTCACTAGCCTTTATACCAGTAATATACATAACATTTTCTTTGATTTCCTTTACCTGTTTAGAAGCATCTCTTATATACTTTTCTCTTCTCTTCCTTTTCTTCATTGTTTGTACACCACTTTCAATTATTTCTGCACTACCAAAAACTTCTTCTGTTGGTTCTCTAGGTGCATCTAAGCAAGCTTTTGCATAAGTCTCAATAATGTTCAAATCTACCTCATAACCCATTTCTGTTACCCATACAGTTCTAGGAAGTACCGCTTCCATCCATGTTTCATCCTTCTTAATTAGAAAATAGATTTCCTTGTCATATTTATCTACTACACTCTATGGTAGTTTCTCTCTAGTTTTCATTTTGGCTTGAAATTTTTTAAAGTATTCAGTGATGTTGCTATCCTTTGCAGTACCCATGTCAGTGAAAGCTTCTTGCAATTGTTTTCCTACCGGTATATCATATCCAAAGTCTTTCTATCTAATACTAGGAATTTCCTTAGTGAAATACAACATAAGACATACTAAGAGATTACCAAAGTGAAATGTTCCTTTCTTGTCTCTTTTTATCTTCTTCAAGTTATCTATTAGTTCATCCTTTAGCCATTCACACACATCTGTTAGGCCCAATATGGAAAGCTAATGTACTGAGAGGGGAGGGGTGAATTAGTACTTCAAATCCTTTTATCAACAATATTTTTACTATTATGCATAAACCAAACACTGTTGTAACATAACATAAAGCTAAAACAAATAAGTAACAATCATACATGATTCACTCCATAACACATATGTTTTGGTTATGCAGAAACTCTTGGTTAGAGAGAAAAACTGCGGTGGGGATGGCACCCACAACTTCACTACTGCAATAATAAAGAGTGCTCAGTTAGAGCTACATTTAGCTATTTCTAATAGCTTACCCTATTAGGAGTAACAAGATCAGCTAGATCTACCTTGCTAAAGGATTTTACAACACTTTATATAAATGTTGCACCTGGTTAGAGGATTTACAATTTATAGACTTGATTAGAGTCTTTTACCCTATTAAAGGTTTCTCTTACAACTTCAAAATATTACAATAAGACTTTACAAATATCTACAACTTTACATCTGAAATGCTATAGCAGATTCTATGTGCTCAAAATAAGATTACCTTGCCTATAGCATACCTTGGTAACTCATAAAGTAACTCGGTAAACCCTTATGTTTACTCTGTTCTTTGACTGTTCTCTGATAACCTTCTTGGTGACCTTTGTGTCTCTATAACAGTCATAATACTCTGTGATTTCTCATGTATCACATAAGTCTTGCTTCATACACATATGCACACACATTTCTCATTCACATATTTTTCTAACCCTAAATTCATGCTGTATAAATAGACTTCTTATGTCGGTGGTCTGATTCATTGCTTCGATCTTACAAACAGGATTTCTCGAATAAATAACCATGCAAAATATTTCATTGGTTAGATGACCTCAAAATTATACAAAATCTATATGTGCAATTTCCAATGTGATAACAGTTCTATGTGCCTCGATCTTGTAACACGTTGTCATATGTGTGTCCAGGTTCAATGAATCTGGTAACATGTTTCACTCGATGTATATCAACTTGGTGTATTATCTTTACTACTCGGTAGACATGAAATAACACTCGGTAGACAACTCGGTTTATACTGGGCTTTGTGACTGTTTTCCTTCTGTAACCGACTTCTCTGTGTGTACCAACTGCATGATTCAATAATGCTAACTGACTAGAATATATAGAATGACTTTGGATATAAAACTAATGGCAATTTGATAAGTAGTAACAATCTCCCCTTTTGACATTAGTTGAGATGTTTGACAAAACTACTTTCAAAGTTGTTACTCAAAAATCTGTATACTTTACAAAATTTGACTAAACATACAGTATATACATTAGTCAATGAAATAGTATAATCAAATATACTCCCCTTATCAATATGCTTTTCAAAACTCTGATTATGTGTGCTCGGTGATCAATACTCTGTAATCACTGTTCTTTCCTCTGTTCACTGCTCTTGGATACTTTGCTTATTTTGCTCATTCTGCTCGGTATACTCCCCCTATATACTACACTCTGGTTGTTTGATACTTTGAATACTATACACTCCCCCTATATACTTTGATGCTATATATACTTTCATGATATACTCCCCCTTTTTGACAAACATCAAAATTTAGTTACCATTTGGAGGTGGCAACTGATCAAAAATGGATTTGTACTTTGTCTTGGCTTCGGTGAGAGTGATAGAAAGTGCATCCTTTACACTATCCATTAAAGAATTCTATGCATTAATATCAGCTAATAATGAAATTAAGCCATCTAAAGTGCTTCCTTCTTGTGTAGTAGAGAGGTAAGTGGCTCGGTTTAGCTATTCTTGAACAGATGAAAGATGAGGAAGGAATAATTTTTGAAGTGTCATTATGCCCATCCTGATCTTATGTTCTTCATTCCTCAGTTCCAATTGTTGAACCATGAGCTATTGTAGCTTAGTATAAAAATTCTAAACTGAATTGGGCTCGAGGGTCAACTTATTTGAGAGATCGGTGATCTCTTTCTGAATTGCTTCTGTTTTAATCTTAATGTCCTTAAGGAATAAAGAGAATGTGTAGAGTTTTTGAAATAATGAAAGAATGTGCTTGAGTTGAGGGGACAACTCAGCAATAAATTTGACAAGTTTTACCTTGCCAACAGCAATGGATTTCTATACTTCCTCTATCATTTTAGCAGTTAGCTCCTTGTCTTTTAGTTTGCTCAAGTATTCGGATGCATCTACTCTAGATGTCTCAATCTGATTTAGGAGTTCATCCAATTGAATATGGATGGCTGCATCTGTTGATACTGTAGCTGAAGGTAGCATATCTGATAGTAAGGTCTTTACCTTCTGAAGTACTTTATTCTTCTTTTGTATGGCCAGTTTCTTCTCCTGTTCGGCCTTTGCTTTGCAAAGTTCACCAAATTCAGTGAATACTCACCCTTTCAATTAGGAGATGTCTACATTGGGCAACACTATCGGTTTTGATAAATCAATTTTGAAACTATGCTTTTTCAACTTCTTTTCTTTACCTTTCACTGGGTGAACCACTACGATAGCTTGAGAGGCTTGAGGACCCTCGGTAGGTTGCTCGGTAGAGACAAAACTTTTGTTAGTTTTTTTAGCCTCGGTAGTGTCCTTCGATGTCTCGGTGCTTGGTGTCTCAGTTGTAACATTTTCCATGCTAGAAGGTGCTTGAGAGGTTTGTTCTTGTGAAGTACCTTCTGCTGTAGACTTTTGACCTTCAGTGCCTTCACCTGTATCCTGAGGAGCTTCGGTTGTAGCAGGTTGATTGATCGGTGGGTAAGGTTGAACTTGTTCCAAAACAAATTCACTGGAGAGAAGTTTTGCATAAACATTGCCTTTTATCATTTCTTGTTCAGGTGCCTCTGCATCCATGATATCTTCATCTATTTGAATGGTGCCAGCAGGGTCTTGCTCAGTGACATCAGGCTCTTGATCGGTGACATCGACTATTTCCACTGTAGATTGTTCACCAACATTCTTTCTTCGAAAGATGTCCTTCCATTGCTCTTTTGTTTCCTTCTCCACCTCTATATACAGGCCATTCATCAATTTCAAGGCCTTTTGTTTTACTATAAATTGTGTTTGGCTGTTTGTCAAATGTTCTTTTATTTCATCAACCGACATATCAGGAAAGAGATGCATGAGACTTCTTTCTCTGATTTGTTTCTCTGAGTCTAGTGCATATTGCCATCTAGTTTCAATATGTGCATATAATTCCTTAGGAATAAAATTACATACTTCTAATGGGACCACTCAAAATTTTAGAAGTGTGCAAATGACAGCTTCTTCAATTTATCTCTTTTCATTAGCAGATTTGGATTCATATTTGACAAATCTAAATCCACCAAATCCACCATATTCCTTTAGATTATTACAAAAAATTTCTACACTATGTACATCTACCTTCTTGCTTTTCACAATCTGAAATTTATTTGCATCTTCAGATTCGGTATCACTCGACTCTTTTGGCAAAATGAGTCTCCGAGTAGATTTCTTGTAAGTTCTAGTTACCTTAGGAATGGCAATAGTCTTTTGTTTCTTACTTAGTGATGCAGCAGATGCCCTTGTGTTAGGTCTCTTTGTTGGAGGGGTCAGTAGGGCCATTGAAGTGTCCTGTTTCTTTCTCTTCAACATTTTTCCCTTAGGTAATTCGGTGCTAAGTGTTATGGCTGCTTCTTGGGCTTCTATCTCCTCTTCGATGATGGCTAGAACTCCTTTGATAGGTGTGGAGGAAGACTCTTCTCCAAATTTCTCAGATAATGCCTTAATCATCTTTGTAGCTTTTCTTGTAGCCTTCGGTACTACAATGCTCATTTTTAATTTTTCCTTCACCTCTTCATAGGTTCCATACCTCAGCTCGGTAGTATGCCTTAGCAATGATAGATAGGCATCAATTTGTTGTTGTGTGATATCAAAATCAATCTCATAACCCATTGGTGGCAAAGATTGAGTCCTCAGTTCAACAACATTCATATAACAATAATCGGTGTCGACCTCAAAACATATATCGTCCTTATATTTTTCTACCAGTTGTGGTGGAATCCGATACCTGTTATGCATTTTCTCTTGGAACTTGCTAAAGTAATCATCCATTATATCATTAAAGTTATCACCTAACTTCTTGATTAAGTCATTGATCTGATGGGTGATTGGTCAGTGTAGTTCCCAAACAACTTTACCGACTGTTGGAAAAAACTTCTCAAAGTAGAAAAACATACATACAAGTAGTGATCCAAATTTTAGATTATTTGTCAAGTTGTTCTTCTTCAGCTTCCTGATTGTGTTCAAATTTTCAAACAAGTTCTTCAACAATACTTCACACAGGTCAATTTTCTTTCCTTTCTTAACAATTTTGTATTCTAAGTCCACTGCTGCACAGGGTACACTGTTTTCCCTTGCCGATTGGAAGAAATAGTAACCAATTACTCTAATGGCAAATTTGAGTTCAGGATCAGTGACATTGGTCAACTTTAGACCTCTACAATTAGATTCTACTCTAGTCAAACTGATCAATTCCTTCTGTGATATCATTTTCTGTGCTCAGGCATGATCATAAATAGGATAACCAGTGATCAGATGAATGATTTCTTTAGTGATCTTAAATGGTTGCTCTTATAGCCACATGAAATCATCATGCACTCGGCTTAGTACAAACTTGACCCACTGGGGTTTGAACACACGGGGATAGGTTAGGGCTTTAGTCAATCCCTTGATTTTGATATACTCATACTTGCTATCCATTTTATCATCTGTGCACAATTCATCATATGCATCTTTGATCTCAACATGACCGGGTTCTTCAACATGGCATTTTGTGAAGAATCTCACATCCTCGACTAACAAGACTCGATCTAGGATGAGTGAAAAGGCAGTTTTGTCATCCGGTTCAGATGCAATTTTGGGAGTCAAAGAGTATTTTAGTGAGGGCTTCTCTACATTCTTGACAACAATGGGGTCTTGGATCTTAGCTACCATTTTGATTTCAAATAAAAATTGACACAGGAACCTTAGGGTTTGAGAACTTATCAAATGGCAGACGCTTCACATTCAACAGATAATAACAACTTAATGAGTTCAATAAACCAGCTTAGCAATGCGATGAGATTCAATGTAAATACCTTAGATTTCGCTGTGAAGATGGTTTGATCGCCTTGATTCGCTCTGCTCTACTTCTTGAAAACTTGGTGAATGAAAATGATCGCAAAAATACCTTTAAATACTCAAAAATACCTTATCGAGCTTCATGCAAGTTAGGTCAAAACATTAAATGCACTCGATTCTACTTAACTTTCTTTCCCTTTTTGCACTTTAACCGAGTAACCAAATTTCCTTCATATACTGACTTGACAGACTTCCTGAATTCACTGACTTGACAGATTTCCTATAAAGTACTCCAAAAGACTAATAGAATTTCAAACTTACTACTACATCTTACTATGCAGATTTTGAATTTAGTACATACTAAAATAGGAACTGTTTAAGATTTAACCTTGTGAGAATGCAGTCCCTTCATACCTTTATCGATTAATTTGGAGTAGGAGCACCTAACTCGGTAGGTAAGGTGCTTTTTTTATTTGACACAATTTCCTTCTTTCTCCAAATCATCTTTAATTTCTCTTTTATTTCCTTAGTGTTTTCTATAGGTTGGTCTCTGCAATCTCCAGCCAAGTGTCCAACTTTGTGACAATGAAAACATGCCATACCAGGATTTCTCCATGATCTTTGGTTATTCATTTTAAACCTTATAAAGTAGTTAGCACTTATATGTCCATATCTTCGACAACATTCACACCATATCCTTGTATTGTAATCCCATGGTACTGCAAAATATTGTCGGTAAGGATCTGTGTGAGTTTGGTAACCTCTAGTATTTGCTTGGTGTGCAGACCACATGTGGTTCTTTTTCTTAAACCAACACTTCTCGGTACTATGTCCATATCTATTGCATTTTTTACAAAACCCTTTGAATTTTGCCTTCTGATAATTGTTAACAGACTTTGTCCTACATTGATTAGATGTGTGACCATATTTATTGCAATTGTAACAATAACCATTGGTTTTAGTGGCATTCAGTTGCTTACCTTTTCTACTTTGACACATGTTGGCAGTATGACCTTGATTTCCATAGTAGTAGCAAATAGGATTCTTCCTTTTGATGTTATTCCTTTTTCCATCTTGTTTTGATTATTCTCCTTTTTCGGTAGTGTAGATTCCCTTCTCAGTAGAGTTTTTTCCTTTGTAATCGAGTCCTCCTTCTTTGTAGGGTCGTCTTGTGTTCAGTTGCTCATCCAACATCTTTGATGCTTCATAACTCTTCTTCATTGTTTCCTTGGATTTATTCTCTATTTCAAGTTCATTGCTCAACCTTGATACTTCAAGTTTCAATGCTTAATTCTCATCATCTTTCAGATTTGCTTCATGATGTGCATAACCTGGTTGATCTGTCATATTTTGTTGAATCCCAGTCAACCTTATGATTTCATCATCCTTATCAGATACTAGAGCTTCAAGTTGTTGTTTCTCTCTTTCTATATCTCTTACTTTGTCCTTAGTTGTCCTCAATGCATCAAGATTTTCAGTCATTTGTGTACTGAAATGTTCATGTTCTCTTTTCATTGCTCTTAGTTGATCAGCCAGTGCTTTGTTCTTTTCTTTCAATTGTCCAATCATTTCTTCAGTCTCTTCAGACATACTGTTCTCAGATGATGTTTTAATTTGTTCCACTAACTCTTGAGAGTCCTGCAAATCACCAAATAATCTTCTTCTCACTTTCAGAGATTTTTGCATTTGCCTTTGCATGTTTGCAATCACTTGATTAGCATGATCCAATTCCTCTTGCAGATACAAAATCCTCCGAGATTGTTTGTAGCCTTCCATTGATAAGATCTTTCTCTTTAGGCAGTTAAACCCTTTTCTAAGATTCAAGCTCTGATACCAATTGTTAGGCCCAATATGGAAAGCTAATGTACTGAGAGGGGAGGGGTGAATCAGTACTTCAAATCCTTTTATCAACAATATTTTTACTGTTATGCATAAATCAAAAACTACTGTAACATAACATAAAGCTAAAACAAATAAGTAACAATCATACATGATTCACTCCATAACACATATATTTTGGTTATGCAGAAACTCTTGGTTAGAGAGAAAAACTGTGGTGGGGATGGCACCCACAACTTCACTATTGCAATAATAAAGAGTGCTCGGTTAGAGCTACATTTAGCTATTTCTAATAGCTTACCCTATTAGGAGTAACAAGATCAGCTAGATCTACCTTGCTAAATGATTTTACAACACTTTATATAAATGTTGCACCTGGTTAGAGGATTTACAATTTATAGACTTGATTAGAGTCTTTTACCCTGTTAAAGGTTTCTCTTACAACTTCAAAATATTACAATAAGACTTTACAAATATCTGCAACTTTACATCTGAAATACTGTAGTAGATTCTATGTGCTCAAAATAAGATTACCTTGCCTATAGCATACCTTGGTAACTCATAAAGTAACTCGGTAAACCCTTATGTTTACTCTGTTCTTTGACTGTTCTCTGATAACCTTCTTGGTGACCTCTATGTCTCTATAACAGTCATAATACTCTGTGATTTCTCATGTATCACATAAGTCTTGCTTCATACACATATGCACACACATTTCTCATTCACATATTTTTCTAACCCTAAATGCATGCTGTATAAATAGACTTCTTATGTCGGTGGTCTGATTCATTGCTTCGATCTTACAAACAGAATTTCTCGAATAAATAACCATGCAAAATATTTCATTGGTTAGATGACCTCAAAATTATACAAAATCTATATGTGCAATTTCCAATGTGATAACGGTTCTATGTGCCTTGATCTTGTAACATGTTTTCATATGTGTGTCCAGGTTCAATGAATCTGGTAACACGTTTCACTCGGTTTATATCAACTCGATGTATTATCTTTACTGCTTGGTAGACATGAAATAACACTCGGTAGATAGCTCGGTGTATACTTGGCTTTGTGACTATTTTCCTTCTATAACAGACTAGATTGTTCATACCGACTTCTCTGTGTGTACCAACTGCATGATTCAGTAATGCTAACTGACTAGAATATATAGAATGACTTTGGATATAAAACTAATGGCAATTTGATAAGTAGTAACAACATCTATTTTTGCATTATTGTTGACCATTTCATAAGCACTATTAATGCAAAGACTAGAAACTGAATTGAGTCTGTTTGCATGTGTAGTCTTGTATCCTAAAATCATACTTATGAATCTCACATCGATGTCTTTGATGTCATTCACTCTTAGAGATCTGCTATCAAATGTTGCTTCATTTAGGGTCATGAATTTGTTATTAGGAACCTTCTTTGTTTTGTCCGGTCTACTGTCAGTTGAGGGTAAACCTATTACTACCCTAATTTCTTGTCGGGTGAATTTACATAATGAATCTAACCAAAGAAATTCTCCATGTTCCCTACATAGGACAATTCTTACTACTTCTTCCAGAAATTCACGGATGTTCAAGATTTCCACAAAACCTAAAGTTTCAATAATCTTGTGCTTGGGTTTGACAATGCCACTTTTATCACAAATTATGGTTCTAAACATCTTTAACACCTCCTCGGATCCTAATTCTTCAATGTTGCAGTGAATATATATCCTAGGGTCTTCAGCATAAGATACACCTTTAGGAATCTTTGAAAATGCACCTATGGAATCATCTTTCTTAGCTATCTTGGGAATAATTTTGAATGCAGGCCTAGGGCATTTTATGTTTTCCATGATAGTAGGGTTTGCAATAAATTCGGGAGTAGAAGAAGAAACCATTTGAAAAATACCCTTATCTGCCTGATAATGTTTGAATGCTTGAAATAAATCACTTCACCCCTTTGCCTTGAATGCCTTTGCTCAGATTTCACGCTCTCTACTTAATTTGAATGCTCAGTGAATCAAAAATGAAGGAAAACCAATGGTTTATAATGACTTTACCTTCAACAACCACATTAAATGCTTACTGGTTAAGTGAAAACATAACACATCTGCCGGTAAGGAAGAAATCTATCTTCTCACCATTGATCGAGGGTGAACTGTATGATATTCAACTTGTTGCAATACCCCTAAAGGGTTACTTCTCAGTTGGATGAAGAATCTCCTATTGGTGGAGTAATACTTTGTTCTACCAGTGAAGGAATAGTCTCATCAACATTCTGATCTCTCTTTCTAATCCATTGTTTTGAAAATTTTTCTTGATCTCATCTACCTTCTCTTTGCCTTTCAAACTGGGTCTTTTATTATTTGTCGATGAAGTCTTGCTTCTACAAAATTTTGCAATATGTCCAATCTTGCTACAAGCATAACAAGTCACATTATTCTTCTGAATAGCCTTTCCATATCCTATGCCAGTCTATGATCTGCATTGATTAGATAAGTGCCCAAATCTTCGACAAACATAACATCTCACATTCATTTTGCAGTTTTCTGAATTATGACCAACTTTGTTGCATTTGGAACATTGACCGGTGGGTGCATTAATGTTCTGATTATTTCTAGATCTACATTGATTTTCTCTATGCCCATACTTGTTACAGTTAAAGAATTTCCCGTTAAAATTGTAAGCATTAGGTTGTCTTACCGGTTTGTTGTGATCATGATTGTTTGCAGTACCATAACTGTATCCAACTTCATATCCAAGTCCATTAGTATCTCCATTAGGTTTCTAACTTTTCAACATATCATCAAGTTCCTCTGAACTTTTCTTGAATTTCTCTTTGTGTTGATTTGCAGTAGCCAACTTATTTTCCAAAATTGCCATTTGTCTCATAAGTTTAGTTTTATCATGTTGCATGTGAATTAGATTTGTCTTTAACATATCATTTTCATGACTGGGTCTTAGATTTTCATTTCTAGCCTCATTGAGTCTCCTAGTCAAGTCATCTTCATTCTTCTTCCTATCTTCAATGTCTTTACAAAATCTCATAGTCATATCTTGCATTTCATTCCTTATAGTACTATTTTCTTGTCTCATCTTGTTCACAAGTTCATTAAGAGTTTCCTTTTCATCATTATCATTCTACATCTTCTCATGAAGTTCTTTTCTTTTATTTCTAGCTATAGTAAGAATCTCCTAAAGTCCTTGAATGAATTCTTGTGCAGTCCTTGGATCATCTTCATGTTTGATAATCTTCAACTTCTCTAAATCATAGTCTACAAGAGCTCCTTCCAGTTGCTTTCTTAAGTTCTCCATCTATACCGGTGTCAGAATCTTCCTCAAGTTGTTAGGCTTTTGAAAATAGAGGACCAGGATCTGATACCAATTGTTAGGATTAATGATAGTCCCAAATATACTGAGAGGGGGGGTGAATCAATATCTAACTGGTTACAAGAATATTTAACCTTATTAAGTATTTTGCATCCCAAAATAGTGTACCAGTAAATAAGAATTAATGTAGTAAACAGGAACAATAAAGACAACATAGAAAACACACCATAACAGAAGATGTTTAACGAGTAAACCCGGTATGGGAAAAACCTCAATGGGATTTGTAACCCACAATATTCACTCACTAGCCAATGAATAAATATTACTTACAATTAGGGGCTTGTACATGTAGGAAGGCCAACTACTTAGAGCTCATTGCTCAATTTACAAGATAGAAGTCTCACTGACTTACAAAAATGGATTATCAAAATCTAATACAATTTATTGCTTCAAATCAGCATCAACTATGTCAGGTTCAGTACCTGTTTAAGCTCATTCTATAACCAAAACCTTCGTTGTCACTTATATCACCTTATATAGAAATATCATCCATTCATGCTATACTTCTACCATACAAAATGACCTATAAGATCTCATACATATATATGAGTCTTTTACAATATGCCATGTCGGCTTTACAAAAGATAATTACATTAAATACAATAAAAAAAAGTTTATTCCCTGTTGGTTGGGGTACCAATATGCATCATTGTCGCTGTCAGTGAAGTGTCTGTTGGTGTATGTAGATGTCAATGCCGGTGCTAGTGCTTGTTGGTGGCTTTACCAGATAAGTGTCAGAAGTTTGCCACATGGTTGCCAGAAGGTTGCCATCAATGACAACACCATCATTTCTCATTAGAGTGTAGAATGCCAACACTACCAAGCTACAATAAATTATATATATTATTATCATTGTACTTGACCCTTTGTATCTTTTTTGCCCTAACAAAATGTTGTTGTAGCTGCCCTAGGGCTAGAATAGGCCAACACAAATTTCTCCTATTGGGGATTTAGGGAAGAGAGCAAAAATTAGGCATTTAGATTGTTTGAAGCAAGCCAAAAGAGAAAAAGGCCTCTTTTTGCTTCGAACAAGAGAATACCCTTTGGAGAGAGAAAGTGAGAATGGAGGAGAGCTAGAAATTTTTTTCTTTCCTTCCTTCTCCCTCTTTTTCTCTTTTCCATTTGCCCTCATATTAAAATAGTTTTTTAAGAATGGACTTGTAGAGGGCGCCATGATAGCAATAGGATTAGAAAAGACTAACAAGCATTATTGGATGACTAGGAAGATAACTCAGATAGGTCATTGTAGATGATCCTCACAAGGCCCTATAGATTCAAACAAATTGATCATATGCATCCTGGATTGCGAGACAGTCCGTCAAAGTTTGATAATTTTTTAGACTTAGGGCACTTAAGAGATCGCATTGGCAAGGTATGGCTCTCGATCTTCTAGCACATTGGGAGGCACAACAATAACATGCCTAAAGTAAACCTACACACCTAGACGCACTCGTGATGTAGGTTTGTGACGATGATGAATGGAATCAAATATATCATATCTTACAACTTTGTATTGCATGCAACTAATTATTTTTGCAGCAAGTAAAAAAATGCTACCATTTGAAAATGGCTTCGAGTCATTAGAAACTAAGATAGGTCATTGTATATGAGACTCATGTGACCCTATTGGCTTGAATGGATTGATCATATGTGTCTTAGATTGCAAGAAACTTCTCTTCAAAGTTTAAAAATATTTTGGACTCAGGCTACTTGAGAGATCACACTGGCAGGGTATGGCTCTCAATGTTTTGGTGTGTTGGGAGGAAAAAAATGAGCATACCTAGTTTGAACATGTCCACGCAAACATTCTTGTGATGTTAGTTTGTTCCTACAATGAACAAAATCAAATCTAACCTATCTTGCAACTTTGCATTTCATGCGACTGACGATTTTTGCAGCACATGAAAAAATGCTACCATTTGAAAATGGCTTCGATCCATAAAAAAAAAAGAAAGGTCATTGTAGATGACCCTCACATGACCCTATTGGTTCAAATAGATCAATTATATGCATCCTATATTGCGAGAAACTATCCATCAAAGTTTGATAATTTTTTGGACTCAGGGCACTTGAGAGATCGCACCAGTAGGGTATGGCTCTCGACGTACCAGTGCATTGGGAGGAACAATAGGAGAATGTCTAGCATAAACCTGCCCACCCAAAGTGCTCATGATGTTGGTTTTTTCTCATGATATACGTAATCAAATCTATCCTATCTTGCAATTTTGCATTGCATGCAACTGACGGTTTTAGTTGCAAGTAAAAAAATGCTACCATTTGAAAATGGCTCCAAGTCATCGGAAACCAAGATAGATCATTGTAAATGAGCCTCATGTGACCCTATAGGTTCAAACATATTGATCATATGCATCTTGGATTGCAAGAAACTATCCATCAAAGTTTGACAATTTTTGGACTTAGGGCACTTGAGAGATCACATCGGTAGGGTATGGCTCTTGACGTTCTGGCTCATTGGGAGCCACAATAGGAGCATTCCTAGTGTAAACCTTCCCACCTGGATCCACTCGTGATGTTGGTTTTTTCCCATGAATAACAAAAGAAAATCAAGCCTATCTTGTAACTTTACATTGCATCCCACTAACAGTTTTTGCAGCAGGTGAAAAAATGCTACCATTTTAAAATGGTTCTAAGTCATTAGAAATCGAGATAGGTAATTGTAGACAAATCTCACATGACCATATAGGTTCAAACAAATTGATCATTGATGTCAACACTAGTTTCTTTGGTTGTTTATCGGTATCTGGTTGGTCCCGGTAGGATGCTTGGTTTCTCGTTGATATGATCATGTTGATCTGGTATACTCTGGTATTATTTGTCTTATGGAATTAGCTTAGATCTTCTATTCATGCTATTCAGATATATGTTTAGTTAGTTGGTATTGATTTGGTGATCAGATGCTATCTTATATGTTGGTAAGCCTAGTTTATTGATCCGATAAGGTTTCGCCAACAGATCTTTGTTGAAGATATTTTGATATTATGCATAAGTGGTGCTGATGTGGCTTCTAGAAGGGATTCAGGATGCTGACAGTGATCATGTTTGATCCTTGACTAATTGGAATCATTTCTTTAGCATGTGTGAACCTTAATTGGGTCCAATACTATCTAGGTTATGGACAGACTTAATGTAACGTGTTGTTGGCTCCTCGATGTGTTTCCGAGATGATTTATGGGTTGGATGATATTTGTTTGGCCTTAGGCTGATTTTTTTAATGATTATGTAATAGGTTTATTGTTTGGGTGAACGACCTAGTTGTTTAAGGTCTAGGGTTTGTATATATATGTGTATGATATCATTTAAGATCATGGGATGCAAGCGAATAATGTAATAATCATTCATGTAGAGGATTTGGTTGATCATAGGGGATTGAGTTGGCTTTATGAAAGAGGTTCAAGACCTCCTATATTGAGCTTAACCAAAATTGTACTCAGGGATAGGAGATGCTATTATTGTAGTTCATTCTTCCTTCTAGATTGTAGTTAGGATTTCTTATGTAGTTAGTGAGACTCCTTTTGTGATGAGTAGTATGCTCTAGGCCATTGGCCTTCTTGCAAGTGCAAGCTCCTCAATTTATAATCACATACTTACTGGAAAAGTATTATTTGACTATGGGTGGTCTTCCCACCATGGTTTTTCCCTTTACCCAGTTTTCCACATACAACTCTTGGTGTCATGTGGATGGCATCTATTCTCTAATTGTTGTGTGTGCTTAATTGGTATATCTATTATTCTGATAATTGGTTTATGTATTCCGGTATTGATCTTATGTGTTCTGGTAATAAAGTTTTAAATTCTTAAGTTTTTGGTAATCTGGTGACAACTAATTCACCTCCCTCTCAGTTGTCCTCCAGTTATTTGAACTGTCAAACAATTGGTATTAGAGCACTGGTCCTCTCTGCAAAAGCTTAACCACTTGAGGAAGATCCTATGACATCTTTTAAGTTCATCTACTTCATCTATAGATGTGTTTAGGAGAGGAATTCCTAGGCTTGATGGAACAAATTACAGAGAGTGGAAGATTCAGATGGAGACTCATATGAGATGTCTTGGTAAGGAAATCTGGGAGAACACAGAGAATGGTGTAACCCCTTTTAATCTAGCATCTAGAAATCCTCCTCCATCAAACTTGGATAAGGAGCTTGAGAATGATTGTAAAGCTAGAGAAGCCCTCTTGTGTGCACTTTCTGATCAACAAATAATGGGATTGACTGACAAATCAACAAAAAAATATATATGAGACAAGTTGGAGACTCTAAATGAAGGTGACCCTACTATTAAGATTGCTAAAATTGATGGTTACCAGGTGAGATATGAAAATTTGAAGATGGAAGAAGATGAAAGGTTTACTACATTTATGGAAAGGGTAAATGAAATTGTCATGGGAATTCAATGTCGTGGTGGATCTCTGAGTGAAGATGAAATAGTTTCTAAATTTCTATGAGCTTTACCACTATCTTATAAGATGAAGGCTACTACAATTAATGAATTGAGAACATTGGAAAATAATTATGTCAATAGGGATACCTTGGTTGGGAAATTATCTACTTTTGAGCTTGAAGAATTTGGACCTTATGGAGCTGTGAAGTTTGATCTTGCTTTTCATGCATTTACATCATCAACTGACAAGCAAGATTGGAAAGATTTGTATGCAAAGGAATTGGAAGCTATGAAGAGGGAAGATGAAGAATTTGAGCAACTTGAAGCCCTATTTGCTACAAGAGTACCTAAAGGACTGGTAGGAAGTAAGTATGAAGGGAAATCACCCTTTAAATGTTTTGCATGTAATAAGATAGGTCATTTTGCATCTAGATGTCCTAAAAGGAATTCAAGAATTGAAGAAAGAGCTAGAAGATCTTTTAAGCCTAACCCTAAATATTAGAACAAGCATAAGTACAGGAGAAACATACATAGATCATGTTACATTGATGATGAGGAAGGTGTGACTGATTCTGATGTTGAACCGACATAAGACTCTGCTAGTGGTTTCAACAATGGAAAGGAATGGGTGTTCCTAGATATCAAGGAAGATGATATGATACTAGAAGCAAATGTACCTAAAGAAAAGGTCCTTGGTGCTAAAATTGAAGATAAGGATGAATGGGTAATTGATAATGGATGGTCACATCATATGACTGGACATAAAAGAAAGTTTCTATCTTTACAATAATTTGATGGCAGTCTAGTTAGATTTGGAGATGACAAAGCATGCATGATCAAGGGAAGATGAACTATATCATTAGATGCTAAGTACAATACTGATAATGTTTATTATGTTGAAGGTTTAAGGCATAATATTTTGAGTGTAGGATAGTTGGTGGATAAGGGATTTCAATTACAATTCAAGGATGGAAAATGTAAGATCATTAATAGATCTGGATTGGAGATTGCTACCAGTACTCAGACAAAAGGTAATATATTTCATTTGAATTCCAGTGAGAAGGCATGTTTTATTGCACAAATTGATAAGAGTTGTCTCTGGCATAAAAGGCTATGTCATGTGAATTTTTATTGCATGGTAAAGATCAGTTCAACTAAGGGAGTTAGAGATATACCTAGGATTGTGAAGCCTTATAATCCAGTACGTAAAGAATGTGAAATGGGAAAATAGTTCATAACCTATTTTAAGAGTATACAAGACAAGTCTAATGATGTTCTTTATTTTATTCATACTGATTTTTGTGGTCTTGATAGAATCAAAAGTTTTCAAGGTGATATATATTTTATGCTAATCATTAATGATTATTCTAAAATAATGTGGGTTACTTTTGTAAGAGAGAAATCTGCGGCTTTTGAAAAGTTAAAATTTTTTAAAGCTAAGGTTGAAACTGAGACTAGATTGAAGATTAAGTGCTTAAGATAAGATCATGGTGGAGAGTTCACATCCGGTGAGTTTAATAACTTTTGCGAGCAGCATGGCATAAGGAGACAATTTTTTGCTCCCCGGACATCTCAACAAAATGAATTTGTGGAAAGAAAGAACATAACTATCTTGCATGCTGCTAGAACCATGGTGATGGAATCTAATCTACCTCATATCTACTAGAGAGAAGTAGTGAGTACAATAGTTTATACATTCAATAGAGTTCATATCAAAGGAGAAAATCGTAAGACACTTTATGAGTTATGGCCTGGCAATACACCTACAGTTAAGTACTTCAGAATCTTTGGTAGTAAATGTTATATCAAGAGAAATGATTTCATTGGAAAGTTTGATCCTAGATGTGATGAAGGAATATTTCTTGGTTATTCTAATCAAAGAAAAGCATATAGAAGTTATAACAAAATATTGTTGAGAATTATAGAGAGCACTAATATCAAGGTGGATGAGAAGAATAGAAGTCAAATCAGAATTTATGAGCAAGAACCGATAGTGGAAATGATCTTAACTGAACTGGTAACACCTATACTGGAATAGAATACTAAACCTATTACTCTGGCAGTATCAAAAAATTCAATAGTAATTGAAGATCAGGGAATAGGAAAAGAGAATCAAAAGACTCCTAGGTATGTAAGGTTGAATCATTCAGAAGATTAGATAATTGGGGATAAGAACAAAGGAGTGATGACAAGAAGAAGATTGGAAGATGATGAGGTATGTTTAATCTCTCAAGTTGAACCACTATCAGTAACTAAAGCATGTAAAGATGAATGTTGGATGAAATCTATGAAAGAATAATTGGATCATATAGAAAAGAATAACACATGGACTTTAGTTCTGCGACCTAAAAATAAGAATGTTATTGGAACTAAATGGGTTTTTTAGGAATAAAATAAATGAAGTTGGACAAGTTGTGAGGAATAAAGCTAGATTGGTTTATAAAGGATATTCTCAAAAGGAAGTAATTGATTATGGCGAAACCTTTGCACCAGTAGCTAGGATTGAATCTATAAGATTATTTCTTGCCTATGCTGCACACAAAAACATGTTCATTTTTACTCGAGTTCTCATAAAAATTGTGGTGTTTTGGATCTTATTCATTTTGATGTGTTTGGTTGTGTAGATGTTGCTTCGATTAGAAAATCCATGTATTATGTTTCATTTATTGATGATTTTAGTAGAAGGACATGGGTATATTTTCTAAAGAGTAAATTTGAAGTTTTAAGTAAATTTAAAGAATTTAAAGCAATGGTTGAGTTGCAGAATGGAAATAAAATTAAAATTTTAAGGACTGATAATGGTGGTGAATTTTTCTTTAATGATTTTGATAGATTTTGTAAATACTGTGGCATTAACAAACAAAAGACAACTCCATATTCTCCACAATAGAATGGAGTTGTAGAAACAATGAACATGACACTGATGGAGAAGGCTAGGAGTATGTTGAGTGGTGCTGGTCTACAACAATTTTTTTGGGTTGAATCTGTTGCCACTGCTTGCTACCTAATTAACAAGTCTCCTACATCAGCCCTTATTTGTAAAATTCCTATGGAAGCATGGTTAGGTCACAAGCCTCCATTGAGACATCTTAGAGTTTCTGGTTGTGAGGTATATGTATATGTGCCAAAGGAGAAGTGGACAAAGTTGGAGAACAAGACTGTGAAATGTATCTTCATTGAGTATAGTTATGGTGTGAAAGGATACAAGCTTTAGGACCATGTTGTACAAAAGGTAATTCATAGTAGGAGTGCTATTTTTAGAGAAATTAAGTCTCTTTTTGTTACATTGCAGCTAGAATAGACTAAAAAGAAATATGTGATTCAATTTCCTTCTACACTTGAAATAGTTGAATTGAAACCCCTAGATAGGCAAGAGGAGAGATCATCTATCTCTGAATCTTTAGAAGAGGAGGATGAAACTCCAACTCATCTTGTTCTAAGGTCTACAAGACATAGACAACCATCTAAAAGGTATTCAATTGATGATTGGAGATTTATTTTTTCTTTGAATACTAATGTGGATGAACTGAAATCTATAGAAGAGGCATTACGTATGAATGATGTATAATCCTAGAAGATTTCTATGGAAGAAGAAATGACAGCTTTGAAAAAGAATGATACATGGGATCTTGTACCATTACCTGAAGGATGAAAGCCTATTGGTTGCAAATGGGTGTTCAAGAAAAATATTGGTTCAGATGGAAGCATTGAGAAGTATAAAGCAAGGTTGGTTACAAAAAGCTACTATCAGGTTGAGGGTGTTGATTATGGTGAGATATTTTCTCTTGCTGCCAAAATGACATCCATTAGATTTTTGCTTTCTATTACTATTGCTTATGATTTAGAGGTTGAGAAAATGGATGTGAAAACTACTTTCCTTCATGGTGATTTGGAGGAGGATATTTATATGACACGACCAAAGCACTATGTGGTGAAAGATAAAAGTAATTTGTTTTGTAAATTAGAGAAATCCTTGTATGGGCTCAAATAGAGTCCTAGGATGTGGTACCAGAAATTTGATACATATGTGTTGAGTTTGGGGTTTGAGCATTCTAAATTAGATCACTCTATTTATTATAAATCTGATGGTGATGATATCCTATACATTGCACTGTATGTTGATGATATGTTATTCATTGGTAAAGGGAAAGGTATGTTTTCATAACTAAAGTCTCAGCTCATTGCTAAATTTGAAATGAAAGATCTTGGTGCAGAGAAACACATTCTTGGGATGAAAATTAGAAGAGATAAAGTGAACACAAAGCTATAGCTAGGATAGAGTAAGTATGTGAATTTAGTATTACAAAGCTTCAACATGTAAGATTGTAGACCGTTGTGTGTTCATTTTACAATTTGAACAAAATTATCTACTGTAGATTGTCCTACATCCCCATCGAAGATGGAAGACATGACAAGAGTCCCTTACCAAAGAGCAGTTGGAAGTTTGATGTATGTGATGAATCAATGATGAACACTTAGTACCAAACTGGTACTTAGAGGGGGGGGGTGAATCAATACTAATAAAAACACTTTTCCTTCAACTGGTTTGACTGAGAACCCTACACTTTGATTGGTAAGCAATAACACCAGTCTAAACTAGATTAATACTAGTTAAGCACAATGAAAGACATAAACCAGTAACTCAGCTTTCCACACAATCTAACATCTTATTTCCGCTTCACCCATATGTATACACTAATAATACTACAACAGAAATGTAAAGACTTATTGGTTCGACATGCTTTACCGCTTAATAGAGAATAACAAAGCATCACATGAAAGGTATCACACATAACACATATTTTTCACATGGAAACCCAACTGGGAAAAACCACGGTGGGGATGAATACCCTCAAGCTATTCTTTGAACCCTTTTGAAGTTCTCTCTGTTAGGAGCCTAGTCTGGTTAAAGACTTTACAATAGGTTTTGTTAGGAACCGATCCTGCTAGGGATCACCCGGTTAAGGGATGGCTAGAATACCCGGTTAAGTATTAAGCCCTGTTAAAGGTTACCTTGTTAGAGGATTTTAGAACTCTATGATTTTGAGTCACCCTGTTAAAGGATTTACAACAAGCTGGTTAAAGCTACCATGTTAAGGGATTTTCCAACTATTGAAGTGGTTAGAGATCAATAGGTATTACAATGATCTGGTAACAACACTTAATGCCAATGCAAATCTACTTCAGTTCCTTCCTTTTGCACTCACACTCTGCAGGTATCTATTCTCATATCTGATCTAGCAAGAATCACGTATCTTTGCACTTAGATACACACACAACATTTTCCAACAATATCAACATGAAACACAACATCGACCTTATAGGAAACAGATAGGTCGGTAGCATAAACCCTAAACCCTAAACATTTAGGTTGAGCAATTAAGTCAGTTCAATCCTGACCATTGAACACTTTGCTTTGAATACAACAGTCTTGAACAGATCTCAAGAAGTTCTCCATGGTTTGCTCTTCACCACATCTTGGAGGCGATAACCCATCACACATTCTCCACTGTTTATAGAGACTTCGCACATTCCCGAGGTACATAGGATCAATCTCCTTCATGCAAGATCCTTCATGCGCACAAGCCTAATGTGGCAACATGATCTGATCTCCATTACAATGCTAACTCATCACACGATGTCATCGGTTGAATCACATAGGCTTGGAACACTTCAACCGGAAACCCTGAAGCTAAGACTACAAACCGGTAGTCACACCATATGAAACCTTGATACAAAACATTCCATATACTAGTCCTCATTCCAACATACCAATTCACTTGGACAAACATACCACTTCACTTTTTCACATATACCGGTTCATATTTCAACATACCAGTTCACTTGGACAGCCATACCGCTTCACTTGTTCACATATACTGGTTCTCTTGCAAGTGCTTACTTCAATATACCGGTTCACATATACCGGTTCTCTTGCAAGTGCTTACTTCAATATACCGGTTCACTCTTCATCATATTGACATCTATGACAACATACAATATCATCATGCCAATATACTCTGCACATATGCCAACAATCTCCCCCTTTGACATTGATGGCAATATACAAAGATATCTCTGAGCTTCACAACTTCTCCCCCAATACTGTAGATATCTTCTCCACTTCACATCTTCTCCCCCTTTGACAACAATGCCAAAGTGAAGGCATAAGCATCTATGTTCTACTATGCTACTCCCCCTAAGGAGTAGCATCCTTCAAAACACCAATCTTGAGAAAAATATATCAATGTAAGTCCTGACTGATGTGGAGCATACACCTTTAGTTTACCTCTTGAAGGGGTAGCACCCCTAATTCACCTCTCAAGTAGGTAAAGGTAGCCTTCGATAGAGGCTTGGTGAATATGTCTGCTAACTACTCCTTACTGGAAACATGTTCTAGTACAACTTCTTTGTTTAGAACCTTTTCCCTTAAGAAATGATACTTAAGCTCAAAGTGCTTGGTTCTAGAATGTAAAACCGGATTCTTAGAGATGTTAATCGCACTTGTGTTGTCATAAAATATACTTACTATTTCAGATATAGGAATTTTGAAGCCATTTAATACATGCTTCATCCAAATTGTCTATGTGCAGTTCATAAATGCTGCAACATACTCCACTTTTGTTGTAGACTGAGAGATATAGATATTTTTCTTACTCATCCATGAGACTTGTCTTCCACTAAGAAAGAATGCACCACCAGTTGTGCTCTTTCGTTCATCCACATTACCAGCCCAGTCAACATCTATAAACACTTTCAGGTTGAAATCATTACTGTATGGATACCATAATCCATAGTAAATAGTTCCCTTTAGATATCTCAGAATCCACTTGGCTGCTACCAAGTGGGATTCTCTTGGGCTTTTCTGGAACTGTGCAAAAATGTCCACTACATGTGCAATGTCCGGTCTACTATGTACTGCATAGTACAATTTACCAATGATTGATCGGTATTCCTTCTCATTTACTAACCCTGAGTCATCCTCTTTGGATAATTTACAACTAGTCACCATCGGTGTACCAACTAGTTTGCTATCTTCCATGTCAAAGGTCTTCAACACCTCTTTGACATATTTGGACTGAGTGATAAAGATTCCATCTTTCATTTGTTGAATCTGTAGTCCAATGAAGAACTTAATCTCTCCTATAAGTGACATCTCAAACTTCTTTTTCTTCTCATCTACAAAATCATGACTCATCTTGTCATCTCCTCCAAAGATTATGTCATCTTCAGGTAGATATTACTATCCTCACTTGTTCTCTCAAATCCAATCTTCACAAGATGGGACTGTAAGCATTCATACCATGCTCTAGGTGCCTGCTTTAGTCCATACAAGGCCTTATGTAGCCTACACACCATGTCACTATCTTTTGATAGGGAAAACCCATTTGGTTTCTCTATATACACCTCCTCTTCTAGTATTCCATTTAGAAATGCAGACTTTACTTCCATTTGATATACCTTGAATCCCTTGAATGCTGCATATGCAAGAAGCACATGAACTCCTTCCAATCTGGCTACTGGAGCAAAGGTTTCTCCATAGTCTTCTCCTTCTTCTTGGGCATATACTTTACACACCAATCTGGCTTTGTTTCTAACCACTGAGCCATCTTCATTCACCTTATTTCTGAAAACCCATTTGGTGTCAATGACATTTTTATGCTCCGGTCTGGGTACCAAAGACCATGTACCATTCTTTTCTATCTGGTCAAGTTCCTCTTCCATTGCCTTGATCTAGTCTTTATCTTTATGTGCCTCTTTGAATGTTTTAGGCTCAAATTCAGAGATCATGCAAGAGTTTTCTCTAATTTTCCTTCTTGCAAGAATTTATGCATCCTTATCTCCTGTGATTTGCTTTGGATCATGATTCAACTTTACATACCTAGGAATGACCTTAGTTGTTTCCTCTTACTTTTCTTCTTCATCCTTATCTCCATCAGCATCAACATCCACTAGTGTAGGAGCACTACTACTCGTGCTTAGCTGTTTTGCAACCGGTTCCCAGAAGGTTACTGTCGATTCATCTCCTACTTGCTCATTGTCGGTTTCTTCAGGTTTCTCAGAGGTTTCATCAACTCTAACATTGACTCTTTCAACAATTCTCTAAGTCCTATTGTTGAAACATTTTAGATCTTAGTTTTTTGTGTTATACCCTAGGAATATTCCCTCATCACATTTTGCATCAAACTTTCTCTGATGTTCACACCTCTTGATATAACATTTGCTACCAAACACTCTGAAGTAGCTTACCATTGGTGTCTTACCGGTCCAATACTCATAAGGTGTTTTGTCCCTACCCTTTTTGATGAGTACCCGGTTCATTGTGTAGACTGCAGTGCTCACTGCTTCTCTCCAAAAGGTGTGAGCAACCTGTCCTTGGATCAACATAGTTCTAGCCACTTCAACCACAGTTCGGTTGTTCCTCTTTTCTATGCCATTCTGTTGTGGAGTCTAGAGGGTAGACAATTGCCTCTTGATTCCATTCTCTTCACAATATTTGTTGAATTCACCAGAAGTGAATTCCCCTCCTTGATCAGTTCTAAGGCATTTGATTCTTCTACCGCTTTCCTTTTCTACCAGTGCTTTGAAAGCTTTGAACTTTCCAAAGGCTTCAAATTTATCCTTCAAGAATGTGACCCACATCATTCTTGAGAAATCATTTGTAAGAATCATAAAATGCCTATCTCCCTGCACACTCCTATTTTTCATAGGACCACACAAATCAATATGCACAAGATCAAGTAGATTGTCTGCAGTGAAAGATTTACCTTTGAAGGTTGAGGAAGACATTTTCCCCAATTAACACTCTCTGCACAGAGGATTTTCTAGTTTGCTCAGCACAGACAATCCTCTAACTGCCTTGATCTTACTGGCCTTTACAATGTTATCAAAGTTTACATGGCAGAGTCTCCTATGCTATATCTAGCTATCATCAAACTTAGCCATAAGACATGTCTGATATTTGCATTCAACTGAAATAGGTTACCTTTGGTCTGCATATCAGTGGCCATCAATTCACCATTCTTTCCTTTGATTTTGCACACTCCATTTTTAAATTCCAAAGTGAGTCCACTATCATTTAGCTGGGCAACACTCAAAAGGTTGTGTCTGAGACCTTCTACCCAATACACATTGTCAGCATTGCTCTTTCCATTCAGAGAGATAGACCCTCTGCTTTTGACCATACATGGTGCATCATTACCAAAATGAACAACACCACCATCATACTCTTCTAGAGATGAAAACTTACTCCGGATACCAGTCATATGGTGAGAACAACCACTATCAATAATCCACTCATTGGAATTATCAAAGTGGGAGACAAGAGCCTTCTTGTCTGACACATCTTCCTTGACTGCTACAAACACAATATCTTCATTTTCTTCATCTTCTAATTCCTCATTAGTGACACCTTCATCAACTTCTACAAAATAGTTTCTCCGGTTTCTTCCTTTGAACTTCTTGAACCTCTCTGGTTTATCCTTGTTGTCACCATTAGGATAGTTTACAGCAATATGTCCTATCTGGTTACCAGAAAAGCATTTCAAAAGAAAGCTTTACTCTATATTTACTAGTTCCCTTGGGAAGTCTCTTGGCAAGATGAGCTTCAAATTCCATCAGGATCTCCTCATCATCCATTTCTCTACTTTGTCTTGGTTCACCACTGGTACTAGTTTCTTTGCCTTTTTTAGATGGTGCAGTAGATGCTCTAAAGGCTGATTCAGTCTTCTAAATACTGCCATCATAATTATACAGCTCATAAGTTGTTAACTTTGCAATGATGGAGTCCAGGGATACCTTTGTCTTGTCTATAGACCTCAACTCATGAATAGTAGCACCCCTTATTGCATAGACCGATAATAAGGATCTCAAAACTTTGCTAACAATAGTGGAATCTTCCATTTTACCACCTGCACTCTTGATATCTCCAACAATAGTTTTGATTCTTATTCCATATTGTTGAATGGTCTCTCCTTCAACCATCCATATGTCTTCAAACTTTCCCCTAAGGCTTTCTTCCTTAGCTTGTTTTACATTCTCATCACTGCCATAGATATTCTCAAGGGCATCCCATACTTATTTGGGATTCTCTTTATCATGAACATTAATAAACTCAATGTTAGATAAACTACTAATTAGGGCTTGCATGACTTGCCCTTTCTCCTGAATCTCTCTCTTTTGATCATCGGTGAGAGTACCGATAGGAATAACATAAGCATTCTCAACATAGCTCCAATGTTGAGCACCCATGCTTCTGATGTATATCTTCATTCTGTCCTTCCATATTTTAAAGTTGTCTTTGTTGAACTTTGGACCTTCCCTCTTCATCATTAGAGTAGGATCTTTACCTCAAGCGGTTAAGCTTACAACATAGAGGACTTGGAGGATGCTCTGATACTAATTGATGAATTAATGATGAACAGTTAGTACCAAACTGATACTGAGAGGGGGCGGGGGTGAATTAGTACTGATGAAAACACTTTTCCTTGAACCGGTTTGACTGAGAACCCTGCACTTTGACTGTCAAGCAATAATACTGGTCTAAAACAAATTACTACTAGTTAAGCATAGTGAAAGACATAAACCGGCAACTCAGCTTTCCACACAATCTAACATCTTATTTCTACTTCACCCATATGCATACACTAGTAATACTGCAACAAAAATGTAAAGACTTACTGGTTCAACATGCTTTACCACTTAACAGAGAATAACAAAGCATCACATGAAAGGCATCACACATAACACACATATTTTTCACATGGAAATCCAACTAGGAAAAACCACAGTGGGGATGAATACCCACAAACTATTCTTTGAACCCTTTTGAAGTCCTCTCTATTAGGAGCCTAGTCCGGTTAAAGACTTTACAATAGGTTCTGTTAGGAACCGATCCTGCTAGGGATCACTCGGTTAAGGATTAAACCATGTTAAAGGTTACCTTGTTAGAGGATTTTAGAACTCAATGATTTTGAGTCACCCTGTTAAAGGATTTACAGGAAGCTGGTTAAAGCTACCCTGTTAAGGGATTTTCCAACTGTTGAAGTGGTTAGAGATCAACAGGTATTACAATGATTCGGTAACATTACTTAATACCAATGCAGATCCGCTTCAGTTTCTTCCTTTTGTACTCACACTCTGTAGGTATCTATTCTCTTATCCGGTCTGGTAAGAATCACGTATCTTTTCACTTAGACACACACACACAACATTTGCAAACAATCTCAACATGAAACACAACATCGACATTATAGGAAACAGATAGGTCGATAGCATAAACCCTCAACCCTAAAAATTTAGGTTGAGCAATTCAATCGGTTCAATCCTGACCATTGAACACTTTGATTTGAATGCAACAGTCTTGAACAGATCTCTAGACATTCTCCATCATTCATTCTTCACCGCATCTTGGAGGTGATAACCCATCACGCGTTCTCCATCGTTTATAGAGACTTCACACATTCCCAAGGTAGATAGGTTCAATCTCCTTCATGTAAGATCCTTCATGTGCACAAGGATGACATGGCAACATGATCTGATCTCCATTACAATGCTAACTCATTAGACAATGTCATCAGTTGAGTCACATAGGATTGGAATACTTCAACTGGAAACCCTGAAGCTAAGACTACCAACTGGTAGTCATACCATATGAAACCTTGATATAAAACATTCTATATACCGGTTCTCATTCCAACATATCGTTTCACTTGGACAAATATACCGTTTCACTTTTTCACATATATCAATTCATATTTCAACATACCGGTTCACTTTGATAGCTATGTCACTTCACTTGTTCACATATACCAGTTCTCTTGCAAGTGCTTACTTCAATATACTGGGTCACATATACTGGTTCTCTTACAAGTGCTTACTTCAATATACTGATTCACTCTTCATCATATTGACATCAATGAAAAAATACAATATCATCATGTCAATGTACTTTGCACATATGCCAATAGTATGGTATGGTTTGTACTAGACCAAACATTGCCCAAGTAGTGGGAAATCTGTCTAGATATATGTCAAATCCTAGTAGAGTTCATTGGGATGTAGTCAAAAGATTTTATAGATATTTGAAGGTCACCTCAGAGTATTCTTTGTGTTATCATGGTAATTCAATTGGAGATGTGATTTCCTTTGATATTCATGGTTATGTGTTTTTCAGGCTAGGTAGGTGATATTGATAGCAGAAGATCCACCAATGCTTATGTGTTTACTTTATTTGGTGGTGCAATTAGTTGGATGAGTAAGTGATAGGTTGTGGTTTCTTTTTCCACTACTGAAGGAGAGTATATGGTAGCTACTCATGCTTGTAAAGAGGTCATTTATCTTAAGAGACTATGTGCAAACATTGGAATAAAACAAGGAGTTGTGATAGTTTATTGTAACAATCTGAGTGTGATCTACCTAGCTAAGAACCTGAAATTTCATGGTTGAATGAAGCAAATTGATGTTCAGTATCATTTTGTCAGAGATATGGTCATAGATGGTAGGGTGAAGTTGGTTAAGGTAGAAAATTTGATGAATGGTATAGATTCTTTAACTAAGGTTGTGAGCACAAAGAAGTTCAGATGTTGCTCGGAGTCTTTGGGCCTCATGGCCCCTAGCAATTGATTTATTGTATTGATACTCCCTTTTCTCTTATAAGGTGTTCAACAAGTGGGAGATTTGTTGGGAAAATGGTGTCTCAACCATGCATTTACATGAGGTTACTATTTTTAGGATATCCGATAGGTAACTAAGAGGCGGGGGGCATGAATCAATTGTCAACAGATTATGAAACTTTAAGCATACAAAACCTTTTACTAGAATGCATGAATCAAATACCAAAATAGCAGATAGCACAAACATAAATCATAAAAAAATTACCAACCATCCATAACACATAACACCAGGATTTGTATGTGGAAAACCTGGTAAAGGGAAAAACCATGGTGGGAAGCCTACCCACGGCCAAATAATACTTCTGCAACAAGTATTTGATTACAGTAAGAGGGGTTTGCAAATGCAAGAAGGAACACTTCCTAGAGCACACTCCTCATCACAAAAGGAGCCTTGCTAACTACAAAGAAATCCATACTACAATCCAGAAAGATGAGTGAACTGCAATAATAGCATCTCTTATGCCTGGGTACGTTTTCAGTTAAGCTCAATACTAGAGGTCTTAAACTTCTTTCATAAACCCAATTCAATCACCTATGATAGACCAAAACCTCTGCATGTGATTACAACTTTATTTGCACATTGATAATCCAATAACCCATGACTATACTTGATCTACAAAGAGATCTTACATCATATGTATACCAACCTTGGACCTAAACAATTAGGTTGACCAACTAAAAGATAATATAATAGATCCATTACATAATCCAACAAACCAATGATAAACCAAGTCGGCATAAGACCAAAACAACATAATCCAAACAATAAATTCACCTGGTGATGCATCGGGAGCATCAACCAACACATTACATAAACCGATCCATAACCTAGCAAAATAACACTAGACCCAAAATAGGTCGCCATAAGACAAATGAAACACCATGATCAACTAAAACATGAACATGATAACCATTAGCATCCCGATAAACTTCTAGAAGCCACACCAACACCACTTGTTAGATTCATCAAAAGATCTTCATCAAAGTGATGTCGATAAAACCCTTACTAGTGGCCAAAAGGATTACTACAACAAATGATAGTGTATGCGGGAAAAGCGGGTCGATAGAACTCAATATGTGAAAATATTCCAAAAAAACTTGTCCACACACACACACAGGACTTCTTGGTGCAAGCTATGGAGCAATGAAGTATCACTCAACTTCCCAAGGTTGGTCCCATGGTTCTCTATCTTACACGGTCCCTCAAACCAATGTTTTTGCTCTCAGATCACTGAGCAAAATGGTTTAGGGATGGCAAATGCAAGAACGAGGGATGCTTTTGATAGATTTTAGAATGAAATGCATCCTAAGCTATGCATGATCTTAAAATGCAATAAACTAGATTATAAGATGACAAGATTAGTATGAATACTATCCTATCATGATATATTAGTCTATGATTGAGCTAAATGATAAAGAAAGTATTCTAAACATGCATATTTAGACTAATTCCTAGTTAAAGAGAGGCTAAAATGATGAGCATAAAAATGATATATCAAAGCTTGAATATATTTGAGCATAAGTGAGATACTACAAACTTGGAGGATGTCTCAAAATGGAGGAATGAGAGCTCTATTTATAGCAAAAACAGGGCAATGGATGGTCAGGATTGAAAGAGTTGATCAAGGGTTGAGTTTGAAAGTTGGGGATCCATGTTTGCAATTTGTACCAATGAAATGGTGACAAGTGTCAACATAGGGTTGGGTTGAGAGAAGGGGTTGGAGGCATTAAATGCCTGAGAAGACCTTATGGTTATCTAGAGGGTAAGAGTCAAGTCTAAGTTAAGATTACCTATTGGATTAAGAGTTAATCCAAGGATAAACCCTTGTGCAAATGATTAAGAGATAATCATGGTCAAAGCATTAAAGGCTTGATGAAACCCTTGGGTTGGATGAAGGTTGAGTTAAAAGAAATTCTTTAACCATGTAAGAGGGTTTGAGTTAACCATTAATGGTTATGAAGACTTTGGGGAATTAAGTGGTTGAAGACTTTGAAGCCTTTAATGGTTATCAAAGACTTTGAGGATTTGAGAAGTGACCTCCCCTTGCTTAGGAATGTGACAAAGTTTAGAAGATGGGTTAGGCTAATTAGAAGCGATTAGAAGAGTCTAGAAGGGATTAGAAAGGGGTTTAGGAAGGCAAGTGGGAGATGTAGGAAAATGCAAGTGGATGGAGGGATAATAGGATTTAATTGAAATAAAGTTAAATTAATTCAATTTGGTTGCAATTTGGAGAAATTAAATAAATTAGATTTATTCAATTTAGGATAACTATTTAATTAAATTTGAATTTAATTAAAAGTGGATAGGGGGGATTTAATTGAATAAAATGATTTATTCATTAAATGGTAAAAAGAAGTCTAGTGAATTTAATTTAAATAAATTGAGTAATTTATTTAATTAAATAGAGGAATATGGGTAATTTAATTAAATTGGATTTAATTAAATAGAGAAATGAACATAAAATATTCATTTAGGAATATGGTCATTTTTATACGTCTAAATTTTGCCCCTCTTTGAAGTGACGTGTGTGCACATGTTATTTCAAAGAAAATGATGCGTTATCGTGATTTATGATCAAATGTCATTTTGTGTCGCTCTTTTGATTTGCAAGTCGTGTCCCAAATTTGATTTGATGCGTGATGCCCCAGATTTGATATTTGATGGTGATGCCCCCTCGGGAGATGAATCAATATTTTGAAAATTTTGATTTAATTTGATGAGTTGTGTGTGGTGTGTAGGATTTCGTCTATGTGAAATGTGTGTAAATTGATTCATCTCCTGATAATGTACATTGTGTAAGGTATAGGGGAGACCGCGACCATATTACATGTCTGCTTGGCTAACCCTAATTTCATTTTACTCCTATAAAAGGGGAAAAGAGGTTTGATTTGGATCATTTGTGCCTTGTTGACTTTGGAGAAAGAGAATTTGGTCTGAAGAGAAAATGCCTATTCCATATTCCAGACACCGTTTTGAGCGCATTTGGAGGTACCAGAGACCTGCAGCATATGGACCACTAGTAAGTCAACATTTTTGACCCTCTTTTGATTTTTGATTTGGTCATTTTTAGTCATTATTTTATTTTTAAAACTCGGTTTTAGCGTTTTAGTGCGTCAAAGTCATAGATTAGCCCATACAAAGTTTTAAGTAGCGCATCAAGTCAATTTTTAGGGTTGCATCTGAAATAAAATAGGGTAGCACATAGGAAATATAGGTTAGCACATAGACGTAGAATAGTGCATGGCGATAGTCGGGTAGCATGTCAGGTCAGCAGGTTAGCGTGTAGGGTAGACCTAGCGCATAGGGGTCACAGGGGTTTGCATGGGCAAGGGGGTTTAGCGCGTAGGGTTAACCTAGCGCATAGGGTCAAACAGGTAGCGCCCGGGAGGTATAGATTAGTGCATGGGTAGGGGTTAGCGCATAGGGTGGGTTAGGTGGTGCATGGGGTGAAAAGATTAGCGTGTAGAGTCAGTCTAGTGCATAGGGTGAATCGATTAGTGCGTAGGAAAAACAGCCTAGCGCATGGGTGAATTTTAGCGTAGCGGGAGTCTGTTTTAGTGCATCTGGAAAAAATTTTGCAAGATGAGGTGGTTTGTAAATTTGTTGTGTCATGCTGTCATGATTTTATGGATTTGTTCAATATGAGTGTCGATATAACTTGTTTTGATTTGCGATATTTCAAGTTATGTATAGATATCAATGTGGTGTTTTGATCAAAATATAATTTATTTGCGTACCTTGTTTCAAGTTCAATGTGTGAAGCCTGATTTGTGTTACAAGCTGATATGGGTTGAAAACTTGAGTTGTGTTACAAGCTGATATAGGTGGGAAACTTGAATTGTTTTACAAGTTTATGTGATTATAGAGACTTGAGTTGTGTTACAAGTTTTGATATGGTTTTGTAAAACTTGAGTTGTGTTACAAATTGATATGAAATGATAGGATTTTGAACTTGATGTAGATGAGCAAATTGTTTCATGTTGTTGATGTGAGTTTGATTTTGATATCTTTGTTTTGATGTAGAAACTGATATTGGATTTGTGTTGCTTGTTAATAGGAGCAATTGGGTGTGGTTCAGTCATGGGAGAGATTTCTGAGACCGTGGTCATTGATATCGTGGTTGACCCAGGCTGATCTGGACATTATTGAGAGATGTGGTTTGACCTCCCTTTTGGATATGCCTCGGTTCACTGTGAACCAGGGGCTATTGACAGCACTTGCAAAGAGGTGGCACAGCGATATGAACACTTTTCATTTTGTGACCGGAGAGATGATAGTCACACTAGAGGACTATTACAGGATCTTACGTATTCCCGTAGTAGGTGCACTACTACCATATGAGCAGTTAGAGGAGGGTGGTACATAGGCACTACGCCGCATCTTCCATGATGAGATAGTTTGCGGTTATGAGATCCCGTGGTAGGAGTTCTTAGATCTGGAGCACGCACCCCTTCTATCCATACTAGCAGGGTTCATTAGTGGATTCCTTTGTCCTGGTCGTAGGTCAAAGGGATTCTATGTGGGATGGGGCCTGGTTGTAGAGGAGATGGTGACATAGGGTCAGAGATTCTCATGGGGATCAGTGATGCTGGCCCATCTGTACAGAGGATTACATGAGGTGGTATACCTCGGTTATGGCAGTTTGTCAGCTGGCGTGACACTGTTACAGGTATGGTGCTGGGAGCACATTCCAGCAGTGAGGCCACTAGCAGACAGAGACAAGCCCATGGGATGCGCATATGTGTATGGATACAGGGGTCTAATTGTCCAGTGGAAGCTGGAAAAACTAGAGCAATGGAGGAGAGTGTTAGATGATATTGATACAGTCACATGGTGACTGTATATAGGATGCGAGGTGTGGGCGGAGGACGGGCTAGAGATGCCCTTTGTATTTATGATTAGATACCTAATCATGAGGACCCCTTTTGTTATAGAGAGGTTTGTGGTGACCCGAGTTTTGAGATAGTTTGGGCACCAGCATGGTATTCTGCAGGGAGCTTCCCTATATACACGTTGGAGGCAGGATGTAGCTGATTGGGGTTCGACCATGGATAGCGCAGTGGCAGTGGAGGAGTTTGTCAGGTTGGCAGGGCAGATATGGGATTATGCCCTAGAGATTCTGGATGCGGGCATGACAGATGAGTTTGCCAGATTGTTTGCTGTGTAGGCGGTGGCCAAGATATCTGATCTAGAGGAAATGAGGCCAGCTTTTGATGATGATGATGAGGAGGGAGAGGGAGATGATGATGATGATGGAGAGGATGGAGGAGATGGATGAGGGAGAGGAGCAAGAGGGAGGTGGGGAGGTAGAGGGAGGAGAGGAGATAGGGGTGTGGAGAGAGTGGTGAGACAGGGGGTGATAGAAAGGGGGAGAGGTGGATTGGCTATTGGAGTTGGTGGAGAGGGAAGAGTGGGGGAGGTGCTAGCTGCAGTGGGGGGTACTGATGAGGCGAGGTGACCAGCACAGAGGAGGAGGACGAATGTGCTCCCACCTCCAGCACCGAGGACAGGCAGAGTGAGACGGGTTGCCCCTGTACAGGTACCACTATGGGTTCGGGTCCCTACACATGTTGAGGATGTGCAAATCCAGACCCTACAGGTGACTGTACAGCAGCTGCAGGCACAGGTTTTGACATATCAGCGACAGATTGCATAGTTGACTATTGAGCGAGATACGGAGATACAGCGGAGAGGGCGAGCGAAGGAGCTGGTATCCAGTATGCAGAGAGTAGCGGTGGGTGGTCTGATGAGAGACACCCTGAGAGAGCTAGCATTGAGAGCTCAGGAGGCGGAATACTATCAGCAGCACTATGAGGCGGCGGTACCCAGGGATCGTCGAATACAAAGCTTTGCATAGTCGAGATCTAGTCGATCTCAAGATACTGGGTTGCGGTCTGAGAGCCGAGGTGTCACAGGGCCACCGAGACAAGACCCTCCTGGGGATCCAGGAGCGGGGACATTTGGAGCCAGACCATTGCTGTCTGGGGATAGTCATACTTGAGAGACATGGTCTCTGGTGTATTTTTGATCATTTGTATTCTTTGTACTGGACACAGTGTTGATACATTTTTTTCATTTTGATCATTTTTGAGATATATATATATATAAATATACTGCATTGTTTTCTTTGATCATGTGGTGTGTTATATGGATGGATGTGCTTATGTGCCTTTTTTTCGTTTATGTGATGATGATGCAATGCCTAAATATATGATATAATGTACGATGCAGGATGTATGTTTTTATATGCTGTGAGATGTATCTTGAAAATGAGATATATGATAATGATATGCAACTAAATGTAAAATGATATGCAAATATGTTAAAATGATATGCAACTATTTTAAAATGATATGCAACTATGTTTTTGGTAGCATCCTCATCCTATATTTGCCATCTGATATAGCCATATGTTGTTAGCTTTCTTTGTAGATATCATCATTGAGCATTGATTTGTTTTAGGATATGTTGAAAATTTATACAAGCATAATAGTATAATTGAACAATAATGACCTGAGAAAAATTTACATGATGTTTGATTTTGCAAGATAGCAAAAGCATCAAGGTATAATTGAACCAGGACGACCTGAGTGCGTATTGCGTAAACAGACAAAATTAAATCATTTGTATGTGTGAAGTGGAATCAGGCCTTCAGTGATATTCGATGTATCACGTCTCGAGGAAAGTATTCACACAGTACAAGTGATCGCTCCCTAGACAGAAGACTAAGAAAATATTGGAAGTTTCCCATGATCTCTAGCTTTGAAGCATTTAGTGAGAAAAAGGAAGAGAATCCAATAATTCAAAAAATTCAAAATGCAAAACTAGTCAAGATTTGTATGCGATAATGCAACATTCAGTACTTCAGAAAATCAACCATCCTTGGTATTTCTGTGAATTGTGTTGTTTTGTTTTACGATGAAGCGTAGTTTTTGGTTGTTGGATGTCATGCTTTTGAGTTTTGCAAATAGCTTTGATGTCTGGAATGTTTGCAATATTTAGATGATTTGAATGCCCCTAGCTGAGCGTGCCTCTTGATGTGAATATGTATAGTGATTTCCAAGCTATGGTGGAATGTGGTAAGAGTATATATATGGATAACCCAGGATAGTGACTACGCTAAGTATGTCCTGAATGGATATGTGCTAAGTGTCGGGCGATGGTCGATAGTGTTTGTACGGATAAAATGGTATGGAGATAGATAAAGGAGCCATTCTTTCACAAGAGCGCCTGTTTACCAAGTTTTTCACCATTTGTTTTTATGTTCTTGCTTTTTCTGGATTTTTTTTCTTTTTTTTCTTTTTGGCTTTTTGGTTTTTTCCGTGCATTAGGCTACTTAAGTGTAGTACTCTTTCAGATGGATGTTGTTAGTTGGTTCATCAAGCACATCTCCTTTTGAAGTTGTTAGCTGATAGGCACCTGATCCATAGACTGATATGATAACATAGCGACCCAACTAGTTAGGTTCAAATTTCCCTTTCTTTTCTCGATCTTGTTGATTTCTCGGATTTTCTTTGAGGACTAGGTCACCAACTTTGAAGTTTCTGGGAATGACCTTGTGATTGTAGCTTCTTCACATGCGTTGCTGATATGCTTTGAGATGAGTGTAAGCATGTTGGCATCTTTCATCTAATAGTTCAAGTTCTTGCAGTCGGTTAACTCAATACTCTTCATTTGGGATTAATCCTTTCAAAGAGACTCTGAGAGATGGAATTTCTACTTCCAGGGGTAAAATGGCTTCTGATCCATATACCAATGAGTATGGTGTTGCTCCTGTAGGTGTACAGATGCTAGTTCTATATGCCCAAAGTGCTAGATTGAGTTGGACGTGCCAATCTTTGCCTGCATCATTCACTATTTTCTTTAGGATTTTCAAGATTGTCTTGTTAGATGCTTCTTCTTGACCATTTCCCTGTGAGTAGTATGGTGTAGAGAACCGATGTTGGATTTTGAATTTTTCACATAGTTCTTGTACATCTTGGTTTTTGAAAGGTCGTCCATTATCTGTGATGATTGAACTTGGAATACCATATCTGCAGATCAGATAATTGAGGATAAAAGAGGCAATTTGTTTCCCAGTCACTGGGGTCATGGGAACTGCTTCTATCCAATTGGTAAAGTATTATGTTGCTGTTATAATGAACTTGTGTCCATTTGAAGATGAAGGATGAATTTTGCCCAATAAGTCCAGTCCCCACGGACAAAAGAGTCAGGATGTTGTAAAGGGCAGCAGTTCCTGTGCTAGTGCATGTATCAGATTTCCATGGATCTGGCATTTAGGGCATTTCTTAGCGAAGTGATATGAGTCTTTCTCCATTGTAGGCCAATAGTATCCCATCCATAGAAGCTTTTTAGCAAGAGTAATACCACTTGAATGTGTTCCAAAAATAACTTCGTGAAGCTCGTGTAAAGCAGAATTAGAATTGATGCTCTGCAAAAAGGATTAGAAAATCTGTTTGATGGCAACACACACAAGAGCACAAGAAACAAACATTAGTGTTAGCAACAAAAGATTATCCTAAACAGGCATATCAAGAGAGATATTAAGCATGAAATAGAAAGTATATAAACATAGAATAAAATAGCTAATCAAGATGCTCATAGTTGCTCCTCCCTTGTTCCTCTCCTCTCCAAGTCCCAAATGAGTGTAGCTCTCAGCTTTTAGCACTATCCATGGATGCCATATGGAGATTCAAGATGGTTGAATATGATAAGCAAATGCTATGCAAGTGTAGATAGTGATGCTATGAAAAATCTCTATGCTAATACCAGTATAACAACAATACTCTAAAATGCTTCTCCCTTTTTTGCTTGAGGAGAAGGGTTCTATTTATAGAAGAAATGGGGAAATGAAGGGTTAAGATTGAATGGTTTAATCAAGGGCCAAATTTGAAAGTTGGGGATCCATGTGCACAATTGGCACCAATAAAATGGTGCCAAGTGTCAACATAGGATTGGGTTGAGAGAAGAGGTTGGAGGCATTAAAGGCCTGAGAAGACCACATGGTTATCTAGAGGCTAAGGGTCAAGTCCAAATTAAGATTACCCACTAGATTAAGAGTTAATCCAAGGATAAACTTTTGTGCAAATGTTTAAGAGATAATCATGGTCAAAGCATTAATGGCCTAATGAGACCTTTGGGTTGGGTAGAGGTTGAGTCAAAACAAATGTTTTAACCATGTGGGAGGGTTTGAGGTAACCATTAATGGTTATTGGAGACTTTGGGGATTAAGTGGTTGAAGGTTGAAAGCCTTCAATGGTTATCAAAGACTTTGAGCCATTTAGTGGTTGAAGGTTGAAAGCCTTTAATGGTTATCAAAGACTTTGAGGGTTTGAGAAGTGACTTCCCTTTTGCTTAGGAATGTGACAAAGTTTAGAGAAGGGGTTAGGTTATTTAGAAGTGATTAGAAAATTCTAGAAGGGGTTTAGGCATGCAAGTGGATTTTGTAGGAAAATGCAAGTGGGAGAAATTTTGGTATTTTCAATTAAAATAAAATCATTTATTTCAATTAAATGGTGTAATTTGCATTTGGATAAATATTCAAATAAATATTAATTTATTTAAATGAGAAAAATGAAGATAAAGCATTAAAATGCTTGAAGACTTTGAGGGAAACCATTAAAGGCTTGAAGACTTTAAGGAAAACCATTAAAGTCTTAAGAAGACTATAGAAGGAAGCCATCAAGTTTGAAGACTTTAAAGCCATCAATTTTGAATACTTTAAGGGAAACCATTAAAGGTTTCAAGTGGGTGAGGATAAATAGGATTTTAAATAAATAATTTATTTAAAATAGTTGTGCAACTTGCTTTTGTAGGAAAATACAAGTGGGTGGAGGATAAAGGTGATTTAAATAAATTATTTATTTAAAATAGTTGTGCAACTTGCTTTTGTAGGAAAATACAAGTGGGTGGAGGATAAAGGTGATTTAAATAAATTATTTATTTAAAATAAGTGTGCAACTTGCATTTGTAGGAAAATACAAGTGGGTGGAGGATAAAGGTGATTTAAATAAATGTTAATTTATTTAAATGTGAGAGGTGGGATTTTGGGGGATTTAAATAAATATTAATTTATTTAAATGTGAGAGAAGATTTAATTAAACAAATATGATTTATTTATTTAATTAATGGTCTGAATTTAGTTAAGTGAATTAAATCAAATAAATTGAATAATTTATTTAATTAATAGGAGAAGAGGGTTAAGATGAATTAATTAAATATTAATTTAATTAATTCATTAATTGATGGTTAAATAATCAAATAAATACTAAGTATTCATTTAATTAAGTGGACGGATTTATGTGACTACAGGAATCATTACAATCAAGGCAATGAAGAAGAGTACCATCTAGACCTCGACAATACAAGGTGTCAACAGTAAGGGTGTAACGGGTAGCTTGTCGGACAAAGTTACATTTTTGGTTACGGGATTGGTCAATTGGTAAGATATTGTGCTTGAGGTAGTCATATATTGGTCCATATAATAGAGAATCTGAACCAGTCAAGGCATAGATAACCTGAGATTCGGAGTGGTCATAAGCTGGGGAGAACAGTTGCTCTACTAGAAACTCGTAATGACTTTGTTGCTCTAGAATTTGTAGAAGTGAAGCAATAGTAGCCATTGCATCGGCTGCTCTATTGTTTAACCTTGGTATTTGTTCAAAGGTGATGTGCCCAAAATACTATTTGAAATCATCCTCCATTCACTTGTAGGGTAGTAGTTTGTCATCCTTTGTCTGATAGTTGTTGTTGATTTGATGGATGACCAGTTGTGAGTCTCCATAGACTTTTAACTCTATGATTTTTCATTCTACGACCATTTTGATGCCTATAACCAATGCCTCATATTCAGCCACATTATTTGTGCATGGAAACATAAGCCTATATGATCTTGGTATAGTGTGTCCTTCAGGAGTGATAAATAGAATGCCAGCACTTGAACTATGTTGTGTATAGGATCCATCAAAGTATAGGGTCCATTGTTTGGTAGAAAGAGCAAGAACGTCCCTATCTGGAAATTCAATCTCCATGGTTTGTTGTCCTAGTAGCGGTGCTTCAGCTAGCTAATCTGCAATTGCTTGTCCTTTGATGGCTCATCTTTCTATGTATTGGATGTCGAATTCACTGAGAATCATGACCCATTTAGCCAATCGGCCTATGAGAGCAGCCTTGCTGAGTAGATATTTGAGAGGATCAATTTTTGCGACTAGCTTAATGGTGTGTGCTAGCATATAATGTCAGAACTTCTGAGATGTGAAGACCACTATTAGGCAAGCCTTTTCAATGAACATATAGTTGAGTTCATAGCCATTCAATGTCCTACTGATTTAATATATGGCCAGTTCCTTTCCTTGTTGATCTTCTTGTACCAATAGTGCCCCCAGCGATATATCTGTTGTTGAGATATATAGGATAAGAGGCTTTCCTATGACTGGTGGTACTAGAATTGGTGGATTCATCAGGTACTGTTTGAATTGGTAAAAAGATTCTGCACACTTGGTCTCCCATTTGAATGGTACATTTTTGTGTAGTAAATGGTTAAACGGAAGACTTTTATCTGCTAGCTGAGCGATGAATCACCTGATTGATTGAAGTCATCCTTGTAGAGATCTGAGTTGACTGATATTCTTTGGTGGTGGCATGTCCATAATGGCTTGTACCTTTGCTAAATCTACTTCAATACCTTTAGCTGAGACAATGTAGCCTAGTAACTTGCCTGATGTAACCCCGAAGACACACTTCTTAGGGTTGAGCCGGACTTGGAATTTCTCCAATCGATCAAATATCTTTGTTAGGATGCTGAGATGTTCTACTCTGGTAAAGGATTTAGCTAGTAAATCATCCACATAGTCTTCCATAAATGTATGCATCATGTCATGGAATATGGTTGTCATTGCTCTTTGATAAGTGGCTCCTGCATTCTTTAAGCCAAAAGGCATAACATTCCAACAGTACGTTCCCGAAGGACAGGTGAACGTGGTTTTATCTTGATCTTCTGGAGCTATTTTGATTTGATTATAGCCTAAGAAACCATCCATTAGTGAGAGCATTGCATGACCTGCTATGAGATCTACAATTATGTCGATACTGGGTAGAGGAAAGTCATCTTTTGGACAAGCTTTGTTGACGTCTCTGAAGTCAGTGCATATTTTGATACTACCATCTGGTTTTGATACTGGAACGATGTTGGAAATCCATTCTGCATAGTCAATGGGTCGGATGAATTTGACATCTAATAATTTCTTTAGTTCAGTTTTGACCATGAGTACCACCTATGGATTCATCTTTTGTAGCTTTTGCTTGACTGGTTTAACTCCTGAAGAGATCGACAAGTGATGCATGATTAAGTGTGGATCTACTCCATGCATATCAGCATATGACCAAGCAAAATTAATTTGTTGTTCTGTAAAGAAAAGGATGAATGCTGATCTTTCTTCCTCTGTCAAAGATTTTGCAAGGTGTATGTTTCTGGCTGCTTCCGTGCTACCAATGTTGATTGATTGAGTGGGCTCAATCAATATGGGTGATCGCTCATGAAAGTTCTCAGGAAGAGTGTCAAGTCTCCCATCGTTAGGTGCCTTAAAAAGGTTTTCACCTTCCGATGCATCCTTTGTTTTTACTTTTTTGAGATCTAGAGCTACCATTGACTGGTTTTCAGCATCAGACCCTTTACTTGGTTCATTTTTGCAACTGAGAGACTTGGCACTCCGTGGTTGGCAAACATCGTTACTTTGTTCACTGGTAGAGCCTGTTTCCAGATTTATGGTACATAGGTAATGGATAGTAGATTCATCATCTGGTAAAATTGGTATATCATGGATTTCAGGTTCATCCCAGTCGATGAGGTCAGGAAAGACAAGCGGTAAGGAATCGTTAGGTGGATCCAGTTCGGCTACTGTGAGTGTTAGGATAGACTTTTCATCATGATTGTTCTTGGTTTTAAAGAAGTCCAGGATTTTGTCGAGGTCTTCGATGGTATTATCTTCCACATAGACTTGTTCATAATGTTTGTGTTCGCTTTCCTTGGTGTCATAGATACTCTGCGGTCCAAATTCAAGAGGTCTATCTTCTGCGTTATGTTCTTCTTGAGAAAGAGATATAGCATTAGTATCATTAGGGATATCTGTAGTAGCATTAGAGCAAGTACCCCATTCATATTCATTGGATTCAGTCTTAGAGGCATCATCCCAGATTCTATCAGTGTTGTAAACTGGTATGTTGTATTGTGAAAACAAATTTTTGATAATGGATACCATTTTGATAGTTTTTGTTGATTCTGTGTCAGATCCTTCTTCTATTTTCTGTATTTGTTCATAGACTGTGCTTCCTTGGGGAGGAAAAATGGTATCCGGAGATGATTTTATTATTTCTTGAGATATTGGTGTTTGAATATGAGCTACTACTGCAGATATAGCCCTTTTGTGTTTTAGAAGTTTTTCCTGATGTAATTTCTGATCTTGATGCTCCTGTGCCTTGCGGATTGTTTCTGCTGATTCAAAGGGTGCTTCTTGCCAGGATTCTTCTTTGTACTTTTTCTTTACTTGCCATTGAGGTTTTGTAGTTAGGTGGGGTGGCCTTTTTAATAGGAAAATGAGCTCACAACCCAATCCTGCTTTGTTTCCATTGGCTGCGAAGGAAGATCTATAGGTTCAGTGACTCCTTCCTTGTGTTTCCCAATAGGTCCTTTACCATCATATCCCATTTGATGCATGATTAAGTGTCATTTTCCATATAGGTGTGTAGGTAGAACAATGTCTAGAGCAGCTGCTCTATTATCTTTTTTCTCATCTTTGTATAACCAGCTAAGAACATCCTTGTCTTCTGATTCATGTGCTAGAGTGCCCAATTGGATAAAGGTACCATCAAATTTGGTGATGGGCTGAGTGACCAGATGTGTTGATGTAGTAGGCAATCCATGAGATCTAGGTGATGTTGGCAATTTGGCTAAACATAAAGGCTCCAAAGAGTATTCTCTCATACCTTGGTCTTTGATTTGCATTTTCTGTTTGAAGTCTTCAAGTAAGGAGTTGGACTTTGTTGTTTGTAGATCTGATGTTAAAGATCATTGTTTCTCTCTATTATGGGGAACCAAACTGTCTTGGGCTGCCCCCATTGCGTTGCAATGTTGAAATGGATTGTGATCAACAGCTATGGAAACTTCTTGTCTGTCATAAGGAAATTTGACACACTGGTGATACGTAGAAGGTACTGCTTGCATCTCATGTATCCGGGGTCGCCCTAACAAAATATTGTAGGTGAGATCTATGTCTAAAACCTGACATATAGTAGCATTTTGCACTGGTCCTACTTGAATGGGTAATATCATAGTTCCTTTAGAGGACCTTTCCTCATCATCATATGCCTTTATGGTAATCTTTTTGCAGGGATCAATAGATCCTTCTGAGAAGCCTAGTGCATGGATAAGTTTTAAAGTACATATATTAAGTCCGGCTCCTCCATCTATTAAGACTCTTTTTACTCGGTGTTTGCAAACAATGACTTCGATATGGAGAGGAGTATTATGCGAATGACTCAAGGAAGCGTCGTCATGCTCTGAGAAGGTGAGGTTATGGGGTCCTGTCATAGGGGTGACCATGGCTTGAAATCTGTCTGTATCCAAATTTTGAGGTACATTGGTTTCCAACAATGCCTGTTCCAATATGTCTTTGTGCTTTGGTGATAGTTTCAGCAATTCTAGTATAGATATCTGTGCTAGAGTTTTATGTAGCTGGCTAACCAAGTTATATTGGATTTTTGGTGTGGTAATTGTAGGTGCAGTATGTCCTTTCAAGACATATTTCTGAGTTCGAGTTGTTACATTGACAGATTCATGATCATGCTTATCTCAGATGGTGATGACATTTACTTGATGATCTTCAGCTGATATGTGATTTACGGTGTTGTTGTAGATATGGTTGACATGAGCTCCATGTGTATTATCCAAGGTTGAAGCACCATCTTTGTTGTAATTTGGAAGAGGATTTTTAAAGGCTCCATGATCACCATTCGTTTTGAGACCATCCACTGTTAAGTCACCTCTATCAATCATATCTTGAACCACGTGCTTTAACCTCATGCAATCATTCATCTGATGACCCTTGTTATGATGGTAATCACAATAGTGTGAATCATTCCACCAAGGTGGCTTGATTTGGGGTTCATAGTTGCTGATAGGAGGCAACGAAAGAATCTTGTGTTCTAAAAGTTCTCTGAATGCTGATTCTAATGATTGCCCTAGTGGTGTGAAGATATGCTTTTGAAAATTGTTTGTGTTGTTGCATGAATTTTGTTAGGTCCTGTATTCATGTTTTTTCTTTGAGTATCATTGGTGTTGTTTGTGTTGATTTGTCCTTGATCGATGTTTGGTGCATATGTGTTAGCATTTGGATTAGCATTCTTAGGATTTTTTGTGTTTTTAGGATTCCCAGATAATGCGAGCACTGGTTGTTTAGATTTGGGATCATATGATTCATTGTTGCCTTCGTTTTTGTTTCAAGTCCAAAATTGAGATTTGTCAAGGTTGGTGTTGTTCTGGTTATTGTAGTTTGATGAGTTTGTTCCTTATAGAATTTGAGTGTTCCCTTTTTGACACATGCTTCCTCTACTTGAATGCCATTCTCAATTAATTTAGTGAAAGATGGTATGCATTGAATTTTTAGTCTATAACTCATTTCACTATTCAAGTTATCGATGAAGATTTCCATTTTCTCCTTTTCGAGAATATCTCGAGGATATCTGAAGACCATATGTCGCCAGCATTGAAGGAAAACCATGAATGTTTCGTTGTTCTTTTGTTTGGTGTTGCAAACATCTAGCATGGTTATGGCATGTTGGATGTTGTAGGAATATTGGGTTATGAATTTGTTAACCAATTCATCAAATGATCTAACAGGTGGTGTAATTTTGGATAACCATTCCATTGTTTGCCCTCCCAAGCTTCTTGGGAATAACCTCATCAAATAGGTGTCATCATGAGAAAATTCAAGGCTCATGGTGCAAAATTCTCGAAAATGATCTCGGGATCAATTTTCCCATCATATTTATCAAATTTGGGAACGTCTGAGTTGGGAGGAAAAGGTACTATGTTCAATCTTCTATCAAATGGATAAGGATAGATTTTGTTTAAAGAGTACCGTACTATTGTTCCTTGTTGCATATCCTGTATTTGCCTTTGCAACATTTGCATTTGTTGAGTAAGGGCAGCCAAAGGTATATTGTCTTGTCGAGGGAAAAGTTCTTCCCTTGTATTTGTTCTTAGCTGAAAAGGTGTGGTAAATGGTATATTTTGCTCTCGTGTTTCTAGTTCGGGTATACGCATTTCTGGTATGCGTTGTTTTGGAATGTGTTGCTCAGGTATGTGTTGTTCAAAGTTATGAGTTTTGTCTTCTCTTTGTTGCTCTTGATATGCATATTGTCGAGATCCAGTTTTAAAGATGTTTGAGTCTAAATCTTCGGGAAGTTTAATGCCTTTACTTGTAAGCATGAGCAAATATTTTTCTTTGTCATTTTCCATGAGCCTTTCTACAAGCTTTTGGAATGAAGGGTTTTCCTGACATTCTTGAAGAAGTGCTTCAGAAATTTCAGGTTCTTCTAAGTGTGGAACTTCAAAAGGATTTGACAATCTTCGATTCATACTAGACTCGGCGTGTGTCTCGCTTTGTTGGTTTCTTTGAGAGCAAGTAACAAGCATTTTAGTAGAAACTTTCAGTGATGAAAGGGACAAAAGACTCGTTGACATGTTGCTCAGGGGTGGGTGGTTCTGGTCGAGATGTGTTATAAGTGATACACTCGTCGGGCAAGAATGCTAGATTGATTTTTCCTCTATGGTTTATGATTTGATTAAAAGCAGACTTTTGATAGTAGGCTCTTGTCTTCAAGGGTTCTTTGTCAAATTCGTTGGATTTTTTCTGGATATAACATTTGAAGTGATGGAATACCCGATGAGATTTGAAGAGTTGATGATTGATGTATAAAAACTTGTTTCTCTTGATGAACTTAGAAAAACTAGGTTGTTGTTTCTTCAACATGATGTTATGATAAAGGTTCTTTCTTCTCAGAATATGGGGATTAGTCATGCATGAGTGATCAATGGTTTCTTTTGATTTTGTTTGTATCTGGTTGATCTTGTTTAGAAAAGTTCAAATCTTACTTTATCAAAGTGAAGATTTAGATGCCCCTTCACGACAAAGTGTGTCAAATGATATGGATAAAAGCTTCCCGATATGGAAACTTGATTTGACAACTTAAAAATTTTAAACAAGTATTTTTGAGATGAAATCCGTAAGATGGTAAAGGATTCTATTGATACTACTGATGAGGTTTCCGGATTATGATAAGATAGACATGTTTTATCGCGCGATCAGTTTAGGATGTTTACAACGTTTGTTTTTGACATAAATTTAGCTCAAGAAATAGTCTTAACGGTTTGTTTTTGTCACTCTAATTTGATGAAAAACGATGTTTGATGAAGAAGGCTTCGGAAAATGTTTTCAAAAATTTTAAAATTCCTCACTGTTTTGCCCTTTGTTTTTATGTTTTTGATCATGCGCTAAAACAGAGACTACATGCACTACTGAAATCACTCCATGTGCTAAAGTAATGACCACACGCGCTAGGCTGCCCCCAGATACGTGCTAAAGTTTTGACTATTCAAAATTGTTTTCTATCTGTTTTGAAAAAGATATGCACTAGTCTGGGCCTGCAACGCGCTAACCTATGAACCTATTGCGCTAATGTTTAGCCTCCACGCGCTAAGCTGATGCTTCCACACGCTAGACTGTTTCTCTAATGTGCTAAATATTTTTACACTATTTTGCTTTGGGATAAAACGCTACTGTTTGGAACCGACACGCTAAATTGATGGTTTGATGCACTAACAGAAGTACCTCATGCGCTAAGAAGTTGCTCTTATGCGCTAGACTGCCCTGATTTTTTCTTTGGTTGATTTTTTGTAACTTTTGAATTTTTGTTGTGAATTTTTCAAGTTTGATAGATGATTTTTTGAAGTAGTAAATGCAAGCACGGCACAAAAAGTACAACCATTTTGCCTAATCTAACAAAAAGTGTATGTTCTGCGAGGATGTGTTCGAATCTCCAATGTTTTAACAGGTTTGGATATGAATAATACACTTTAGAAAGACTCTTTAGTCAAGAGTCATAAATAACATCATAGCCCACTAGTCTCGATACTCCGTCAGCTCAAACAGCTGTGTCACCCCCTAGAGGGTGCCCGTTTTTTTGCCTTTTGCCAGAAATTAACCCAAAGTGAATTGCTTCACAGTTCAATAGTTATCTTGGGAGATATATGGTGAGTAATCTTGGGGGCGGATTCTTCCCCACCCTTGCACTATGATGTTATAAATGTCTGGTTACTGACTCGGTTCAAAGCTTCTATTTCTATGGTTTGTAATCAGGCTTCCTGTTCGGCCATCAGTGATAAACTCCCTCAGGAGGCTTCCCAACCTTTAGAACAAAGGCTTTACATATCTCAAGGATACTGGGGGAAGGCTAATCGCTGCGCGCAACCGTTGAAAAGGACTTTCGTCACTTTCCACATTTGATTATAGTGGGTTGGAATTCTTGGCGTCAAAGCCACTCTCCACTTAGGTCGTTCCCTTCACACCGGCCATAAACGGCTTTAAGAGTTGATTTCAACTCCTTGGGAAGGCAGACCTGCTAAAGGATTTATGCTTGAAATATAGAAAGCTTTAAGAGTGGTCTGAATTTTTGATCACCTAGTTAAGGGGAGAGCATATTCCTTCCACTTTCGAGACAAGGCAATTAAGTTGTTCTTTTTACCCTTCAATTCAGTAATTTGCTAATTTCTACTTGGAGATGTTGCTCCAAAAAGCATGGTGTTCCTTTTAACCCTTCATAGCAAAGTGTGCATTTCCAAAAACCTTTGAAAAATAAACATGGTCAACAAAGTAAATCATGATTTGGTCAACAAATTTAAAGTCGATAGGGGAAAGTTTTCCCTCTTTGCTTTACACAAAATAAAGATGAGATTCTTTTTCCTTTGCAAAATAAAATGAATCCTTTTAGACACCAAAGGAAGGTGAGGTTCATTTTAAGCTTTGTAGAAAGTAAATTTGCTTGTTCTTTTTAGAGATTCCAAAAGAAGTGTTTTTCCTAACTTGCAGGAATGAAAGGTTTGCTTTGTTGTTCTTTTTAACATGCAATAAAGAAAGATGAATTCTTTTTACTAACTTTGAAAGAAAGCAAAGAAAACTAGATTGATCTCCTTTGTTCCTGCATAAAATGTTAGAACCTGCACACAGTCAGTTAGCAGAAAAAATCAAATCATCATGGTGGGCTTCACAAGCCTAATTTTTTTTCTTTTGGTTACAAATTATATTCTGTCTGCGATGCACTACAGAATAGACTGTACATCCTACAATATAGCCTAGATGCACTAAAATAATGTCTCAATGCGCTACACTATTTTCTGGATGCGCTACTCTATGTGCCAAAAGTGCTGCTCTGTTTTTCTCCCGCGCCGAGACCTATAGGAAAATTAGTGATTTGATGCACTATAATATAGACTTCACGTGCCGGATGATGGACTCTACGCGTTCAACAGCAAACTGTATGCACTAGGTTGTTAATCGGAAGCGCTAAACAATGAACTTAATGGGCTAATTCATTTTTCTCACTTGCCTACAAAAGTGGTTAAATTTAAAAACTGATTTGATATATGGGGTCGAGCCCCACGGTGGGTGCCAGAAATATATGCGAGAAAAGCGGGTCGATACAACTCAATATGTGAAAATATTCCAAAAAAACTTGTCTACACACACACAGGACTTCTTGATGCAAGCTATGGAGTAATGAAGTATCACTCAACTTCCCAAGGTTGGTCCCATGGTTCTCTATCTTACACGGTCTCTCAAACCAATGTTTTTACTCTCAGATCACTGAGCAAAATGGTTTAGGGATGGCAAATGCAAGAACGAGGGATGCTTTTGATAGATTTTAGAATGAAATGCATCCTAAGCTATGCATGATCTTAAAATGCAATAAACTAGATTATAAGATGACAAGATTAGTATGAATACTATCCTAACATGATATATTAGTCTATGATTGAGCTAAATGATAAAGAAAGTATTCTAAACATGCATATTTAGACTAATTCCTAGTTAAAAAGAGGCTAAAATGATGAGTATAAAAATGATATATGAAAGCTTGAATGTATTTGAGCATAGGTGAGATACTACAAACTTGGAGGATGTCTCAAAATGGAGGAATGAGAGCTCTATTTATAGCAAAAATAGGGCAATGGATGGTCAGGATTGAAAGAGTTGATCAAGGGTTGAATTTGAAAGTTGGGGATCCATGTTTGCAATTTGTACCAATAAAATAGTGACAAGTGTCAACATAGGGTTGGGTTGAGAGAAGGGGTCAGAGGCATTAAATGCTTGAGAAGACCTTATGGTTATCTAGAGGGTAAGGGTCAAGTCTAAGTTAAGATTACCTATTGGATTAAGAGTTAATCCAAGGATAAACCCTTGTGCATATGACTAAGAGATAATCATGGTCAAAGCATTAAAGGGTTGATGAGGCCTTTGGGTTGGATGAAGGTTGAGTTAAAAGAAATTCTTTAACCATGTAAGAGGGTTTGAGTTAACCATTAATGGTTATGAAGACTTTGGGGAATTAAGTGGTTGAAGACTTTGAAGCCTTTAATGGTTATCAAAGACTTTGAGGATTTGAGAAGTGACCTCCCCTTGCTTAGGAATGTAACAAAGTTTAGAAGATGGGTTAGGCTAATTAGAAGCAATTAGAAGAGTCTAGAAGGGATTAGAAAGGGGTTTAGGAAGGCAAGTGGGAGATGTAGGAAAATGCAAGTGGATGGAGGGATAATATGATTTAATTGAAATAAAGTTAAATTAATTCAATTTGGTTGCAATTTGGAGAAATTAAATAAATTAGATTTATTTAATTTAGGATAACTATTTAATTAAATTTGAATTTAATTAAAAGTGGATAGGGGGGATTTAATTGAATAAAATGATTTATTCATTAAATGGTAAAAAGAAGTCTAGTGAATTTAATTTAAATAAATTGGGTAATTTATTTAATTAAATAGAGGAATATGAGTAATTTAATTAAATTGGATTTAATTAAATAGAGAAATGAACATAAAATATTCATTTAGGAATATGGTCATTTTTATACGTCTACATTTTGCCCCTCTTTGAAGTGACGTGTGTGCACATGTTATTTCAAAGAAAATGATGAGTTATCATGATTTATGATCAAATGTCATTTTGTGTCGCTCTTTTGATTTGCAAGTCGTGTTCCAAATTTGATTTGATGCGTGATGCCCCAGATTTGATATTTGATGGTGATGCCCCCTCGGGAGATGAATCAATATTTTGAAAATTTTGATTTAATTTGATGAGTTGTGTGTGGTGTGTAGGATTTCATCTATGTGAAATGTGTGTAAATTGATTCATCTCCCGATAATGTACTTTGTGTAAGGTATAGGGGAGACCACGACCATATTACATGTCCGCTTGGCTAACCCAAATTTCATTTTCTTCCTATAAAAGGGGAAAAGAGCTTTGATTTGAGTCATTTGTGTCTTTATTGACTTTGGAGAAAGAGAATTTGGTCTGAAGAGAAAATGTCTATTCCGTATTCCAAACACTGTTTTGAGCACGTTCGGAGGTACCAAAGACCTGTAGCGTATGGACCACCAGTAAGTCAACATTTTTTGCCCTCTTTTGATTTTTGATTTGGTCATTTTTAGTCATTTTTTTATTTTTAAAACTCAGTTTTAGCGTTTTAGCACGTCAAAGTCATAGATTAGTGCATACGAAGTTTTAAGTAGCGCATCAAGTCGATTTTTAGGGTTGCGTCTGAAATAAAATAGGGTAGCGCATAGGAAATATAGGTTAGCGCATAGACGTAGAATAACGCATGGCGATAGTCAGGTAGCGCGTCAGGTCAGCAGGTTAGCGCATAGGGTAGACCTAGTGCATAGGGGTCACAGGGGTTCCCATGGGCAAGAGGGTTTAGCGCGTAGGGTTAACCTAGTGCATAGGGTCAAACAGGTAGCACCCGGGAGGTATAGATTAGCGCATGGGTAGGGGTTAGCGCATAGGGTGGGTTAGGTGGTGCATGGGGCGAAAAGATTAGCGCGTAGAGTCAGTCTAGCGCATAGGGTGAATAAATTAGTGCGTAGGAAAAACAGCCTAGCGCGTGGGTGAATTTTAGCATAGCGAGAGTCTGTTTTAGCGCATCTGGAAAAAATTTTGCAAGATGAGGTGGTTTGTAAATTTGTTGTCTCATGCTATCATGATTTTATGGATTTGTCCAATATGAGTGTCAATATAACTTGTTTTGATTTGCGATATTTCAAGTTATGTATAGATATCAATGTGGTGTTTTGATCAAAATATGATTTATTTGCGTACCCTATTTCAAGTTCAATGTGTGAAGCCTGATTTGTGTTACAAGTTGATATGGGTTGGAAACTTGAGTTGTGTTACAAGCTGATATGGGTGGGAAACTTGAATTCTTTTACAAGTTTATGTGATTATGGAGACTTGAGTTGTGTTACAAGTTTTGATATGGTTTTTGAGAACTTGAGTTGTGTTACAAGTTGATATAAAAGGATAGGATTTTCAATTTGATGTAGATGAGCAAATTGTTTCATGTTGTTGATGTGAGTTTGATTTTGATATCTTTGTTTTGATGTGGAAACTGATATTGGATTTGTGTTGCTTGTTAATAGGAGCGATTGGGTGTGGTTCAGTCGCGGGAGAGATTTCTGAGACCATGGTCATTGATACCGCAGTTGACCCAGGCTTATCTGGACATTATTGAGAGATGTGGTTTGACCTCCCTTTTGGATATGTCATGGTTCACTGTGAACCAAGGGCTACTGATAACACTTGCAGAGAGGTGGCACAGCGACACGAACACCTTTCATTTTGCGATCGGAGAGATGACAGTCACACCAGAGGACTGTTATAGGATCTTACGCATCCCCGTAGTAGGTGCACTACTACCGTATGAGCAATTAGAGGAGGGTGGTACAGAGGCACGGTGCCACATCTTCCATGATGAGACAGTCTGTGGTTATGAGATCCCATGGCAGGAGTTCTTAGACCTAGATTACGCACCCCTTCCATCCGTACTAGCAGGGTTCATTGGTGGATTCCTTTGTCCTGATCACAGGTCAAAGGGATTCTCTGTGGGATGGGGGCTGGTTTTAGAGGAGATGGTGACACAAGGTCAGAGATTCTCATGGGGATCAGTGATGCTGGCCCATCTGAACAGAGGCTTACATGAGGTGGTATACCTCGATTACGGCAGTTTGTCAGCTAGCGTGACATTGTTACAGGTATGGTGCTGGGAGCACATTCTAGCGGTGAGACCACTAGCAGACAGAGATAGGCCTATGGGATGTGCATATGCGTATGGATACAGGGGTCTAGTTGTCCAGCACAAGCTGGGCAAACTAGAGCATTGGAGGAGAGTGTTAGATGATATTGATACGGTCACATGGCGACCATATATAGGATGCGAGGTGTGGGCAGAGGACGGGCTGGAGATGCCCTTTGTATTTATGACTAGATACCTGATTGGGAGGACCCCTTTTGTTATAGAGAGGTTTGTGGTGACCCAAGTTTTGAGACAGTTTGGGCACCAGTAGGGTATTCTGTAGGGAGCTTGCCTATATGCACGTCGGAGGCAGGATGTAGCTGATTTAGGTCCGACCATTGATAGTGCAATGGTGGTGGAGGAGTTTGTCGGGTTGGCAGGGCAAATATGGGATTATGCCCCAGAGATTCTGGATGCGGGCATGAACGATGAGTTTGCTAGATTGTTTGCTGCGTAGGTGGTGGCCAGGATATCTGATCTGATGGAGATGAGGCCAGCTTTTGATGATGATGATGAGGAGGGAGAGGGAGATGATGATGACGATGGAGAGGATGGAGGAGATGGATGAGGGAGAGGAGCCAGAGGGAGGTAGGGAGGTAGAGGAAGGAGAGGAGATAGGGGTGTGGAGAGAGCGGTGAGACAGGGGGTGATAGACAGGGGGAGAGGTGGATTGGCTATTGGAGCTGATGGAGAGGGAAGAGTAGGGGAGGTGGTAGCTGTAGTGGGGGGTACTGATGAGGTGAGGCGACCAGCACAGAGGAGGAGGATGGATGTGCTCCCACCTCCAGCACCGAGGACAGGCAGAGTGGGAGGGGTTGCCCCTGTATAGGTACCACTACGAGTTCGGGTCCCTACACATGTTGAGGATGCACAAATCCGGATGCTATAAGTGACTGTACAGTAGTTGCAGGCATAGGTTTTGACATATCAGTGACAGATTTCACAGTTGACTACTGAGTGAGATACGGAGATAGAGCGGAGAGGGCGAGCGGAGGAGCTAGTATCCAGTATGCAGAGAGAAGCGATGGGTGGTCCGATGAGAGACACCCTGAGAGAGCTAGCATTGAGAGCTCAAGAGGTGGAGTACTATCAGTGGCACTATGAGGTGGCGTTACCTAGGAATCGTCGAGTACAGAGCTTTGCACAGTCAAGATCTAGTCGATCTCGAGATACTAGGTCGCGGTCTGAGAGCCGAGGTGTCACAGGGCCACTGAGACAGGACCCTCTTGGGGATCCAGGACTGGGGACATCTGGAGCCAGACCATCACCATCCGAGGATAGTCATACTTGAGAGATGTGGTCTCTGGTGTATTTTTGATCATTTGTATTCTTTGTACTAGACACAGTGTTGATACATTTTGTACATTTTGATCATTTTTGAGATATATATATATATATATACAACATTATTTTCTTTAATCATTTGGTGTGTTATATGGATGGATGTGCTTATGTGCTTTTTTTTTGTTTATGTGATGATTATGCAATGCTTAAATATATGATATAATGTACGATGCAGGATGTATGTTTTTATATGCTGTGAGATGTATCTTGAAAATAAGATGTATGATAATGATATGCAACTAAATGTAAAATGATATGCAAATATGTTAAAATGATATGCAACTATTTTAAAATGATATGCAACTATATTTTTGGTAGCATCCTCATTCTATATTTGCCATCCGATATAGCCATATGTTGTTTGCTTTCTTTGTAGATATCATCATTGAGCATTGATTTGTTTTAGGATATGTTAAAAATTTATACAAGCATAATGGTATAATTGAACCATAATGACCTGAGAAAAATTTACATGATGTTTGATTTTGTAAGATAGCAAAAGCGTCAAGGTATAATTGAACCAGGATGACCTGAGTGCGTATTGCGTATACAGACTGTAAAGCGGAAAATCGAACCCTAGGTGTTCTCCCCCACTCCAAGGAGAAAGGGGGTCACTAGGATTGACGGTTTTCACTTAGGAGGGACTTTACATTCAAAAGAGGGGTTGAAACCCACAAGATCCAATCCCACACAATGCAAGACTGGATTCTAAATGAGTTTCAAGGGTTGAGACATCAAGGATACGCTCTTTTGTAAAGAATGTAGATAGAAAGATTGAACTAGGAATGCATGTAAAGTAAGAAAGATTCGCTTGTAAACAGAGATAGGGATACAAGATGAAGCTGCGGATCTAGAATTAGCAGTAAAATGTCAAGATGATGCTATTCTACAAATTTGAGCGAAAGTTGACAGGACGATGGCGCCCGGCGTGCACACGGTCCTCCGAAAAATTCGCAAAACGAAGGGGGATCTATTCGTCTCTGCACAAGGGTTCTAGATCTTCAATTACAGCCGCGTACCTGCAACCTACACACAGAAAACAGAGGATGATTGGGGGGTTAGGGATTAGGGGTTTGCCTTTAGGTCAAACCCCAGTTTTGGAATTAACCAAGAAATGAGAATGTTGTAAATGTAAATGTTTGTAATGTAAACAAGTATTGATACCTTGTTGTAAGAATGTTTGTATTCTTACATGCAAAGGTGTAATGATGTTGTATTTTGTATGTTGTAAGTGATCTCCTCTTCAATGGTTGAATCCTTGTCTTGAATGCAACACTTAGCCTTGAATGGAGACTTAGAATGCTCAATTGCTTGAAGGAATGCTTGAATGCTTGAATGTTTGAATATCGCTTCCGCCTCTTGCTTGCATATATTTTTCTCTTTTTTCCTTGCCTGCCTCCCCGAATGGGAGGGGAAATGTAGTTTATATACTTGTCAATTAGGGCTGATAGACTGATTTTTCTGACCTTAGGCCGACCAGGAAACATTATTTCCCAATTTGCAAACTTAAAGACCCGATGCCCAAAAGAGACCGGGCCCAAAATAGGGCCAGGGACCAGGGCACTGGGCGCCATGGTCCCACCTCCTGGGACAGCAGGGTGTAAGGAGGATCAGGCCAGGGTGCTAAAAAATGTAGTTTTTGGTGTCGTAAACAGGTTTCAGGGTCTCCATTCAGGTTCAACGTTGTGCCGCCATCGTGAAGACCCAAATGCAGTCGAAATTGCAAGTGTCGCAATTTGAGGACGCTACATTTAGCCCCCACTTTAGCGGGAGTATAAGCGTATTCCCATACTTCCGGTAAAGTACAAGGAAACAACAAAAAACTTTCACCACATCAAGAAGGCAAGATATACCAAGCCCCCAGTGGACTAAGGATCTTATGACTTCAATTGACAAAGTAAAAGGGAAGATCAGGAGGGAGAACCATGACTGTCAGTAGTAAGGTTCCCTTACTATGAGTCATGCAAGAAAGATATCAAAAATTTTCAAAGCAAAGCTAAATTTGTCAAGAAATTTTCAAGTATCTTGAAAAGCTATGAACGGGATGTATGCCCCCCTACATTAAAGTGATCGCACATGCCTCATCGGGGGTGGTTTCTTTAAGGTAGTGATACATATAGGAAATGAGAAGGGAAAGGAGCACGTTATCACAAGGATTTAGCCCCCAAGTGTGAGATAAGCCCAAGGATAATAGATAAAAAACACAAAGCACAAGGTGACTTCGCTTTCCTTGGGGTCAATATGCTGTATGATCATTCATGTATATCATATGTATGTATGCATAATTGTTCTTCATTCCCCAATCAAGGAAGGTCACCTAGAAGAAGGGAACACATGTGTCTTTTGAGTCAACATGAGAGAGACCAAAGAGATCTCCATGCTTTGCATCGTCCTCAAGTAGACAACACTAAGGACAACAAATAGAAGAATGAGAATAACACATAGAAGAAGTAACAATAGAGATCAATAGAGGAGGAGAGAGTCTACCATGCTAATGAACTAGTCTAGCACATCATCTACCCCCCGATCTTGCTGATCAATATTTCAGAAAGGCAGGAAACATGCTAGAGGAGGAACATCCAACATAGCAGATGGAGCTATCACAAGATCCAAACAAGGGCTATGTTCATGTTCCAAGACACGTTGTTCTTGTCTAGGAGCTAGGATAACTGCTTTAGAAAATTCGTTAGATAAATGGTTATCAACATCAACATATTCATATTCACTATCAGAATGAAAAGAAGTAACATTTTCATCATGAATAACATTTTCATCTATATCATCATCAAGATTTATAAAAATAGGATCAAGACCATCATGCATCTTATGTTTAGGAGATTTTGGCTCCATTTTCGGCTGAGGAGAAAATGGAATAATACTAGCTGAAGGTGTTTTTGGGGATTGCAAAGTTTGAGAAGCAGCTGCAAAAGCTCTAAGATGGCGCTTTCATCGGCGTTCACGTGCAGAACGATTTCATCTAGTCTTAGTAGGAAGTTGAGAAGATTGAGGAGGAGGAATATTCTCATCCTTATCACTTGGGTGTTTGGGTTGTGATTTCTTAGGTTGGATAATAGGAGAAGAAGAAGGTCTCTTCTCTCTATAAGAAGAAGGAGGAGGAACTGCTCCATATAAAGGAAGAATATTTGGTTTAGGAAGGAGACCAAGTCCATCATGATGAGGAGGTATAGTTCTACTTTTAGAAAGTTTATTAGGCATAGACATAGTCACATCCATAGGGATGGGTTGGGAATCTCCTTGAGGAAAGACATTAGTTTTATCTTTCAAAGGAAGAACTTCCTTCTCAAGAATGATAGGAATATCAAGTTTGGGTGTTCTAGGTTCACTTAGAGATAGGATCATATCTTTTTTCCACTTTTGATAAGATTTGAAAAGATGATCACTTCACGGTGGAAGAGATTGGAATTGTTTAGGCCAAAAGTAATCAATAGGAACACTAGAAGTTCTTTCAGCTGGTTTTAAGAGACTATGATTGACAGTAACAACTTCACCATTATGGGGAAATTTCAAACACTTGTGAATAGGAGAAGCAATAGCTTTCATGGAAGATAGCCAAGGATAGCCTAGCTTCACACGAAATTGTTCGGATGATGGAATAATAGCGAAGACCACATCAAGAGATTTATTATGGACCTCAATAGGTAATGTAATAGAACCAATTGCAGGAGAAGAAAATGTATCAAATAATTTCACAACCACATTTGTTTCGTCATAGACCACTTGATTCAATTGCAAAGTAAAAAGAAATTCTTCAGTAATGATATTAACCATGCAAGAAGGATCAATAAGCACTCCACGGCAAGGTGCATTCTTGACTTTTGCAACTATATATAAAGGACCATCAGGTGCCCTGATAGTTTCACTAGAATCAAAGGTGATGGAAGGTTCTTTAGGGATTTTCTACTGCTCTACAAAGTTAATCACATTCGGAGTCATAGACACAAGATCATCAGGTGAGACAGAGGAATCATTAGTATCGATCACATTAGAGGTATAAGAAGGTAATGGATCAGTAAAAATCTTGAGATTTTGATTAGGAGGAGCTACAGATGTGTTGCCTTTATCATTCATACCAGAAATAGAGATAGTATTATTATCAATCAAATCTTGAATTTTACCCTTTAAAGTAAAACATTTTTCAGTATCATGCCCAGGTTGATGATGAAATTGACAAAAAGATTTGTTATCAAAATAGGGTGAATTAATCTTTGCAGGATCTATTTGCCTTATAGGAGGAAGAGTAAGCACATTTTGTTCCAATAACTTATTCATAATACTATGCAATGATTCATTCAAAGGAGTAAACTTTCTTTTTTTCTTGAAAAACTTAGAAATAGGAGGCACACCTGATGCTGCATTCACATTGTTGTTGATGATGTTTTCATTGAATTTAATGGACTCTCTATTCGGTTTAAACTTCCCAAATGGTTGTTGACTACTATCACCCTTATCACTCGGAGCCATAGGATTTGCTTGTTCCATTTGACTCACAGTCAGTTGATAATTGTGAAGAGTTGCGCACAACTGTTGGAAAGAAGTAAACTTAGAAAACAGAACTTTTTCTCTAATATCTTTTTGCAAATTAGAAATAAAGATTCTTTGAATATCATTGTCAGGCACTGGAAAAGAAATTTGAGCATACAAATGCTTATATCTACCAATGAAATCAGTCACTTTTTCTTTAACACCTTGTTTACAATGCATTAAATCAATCAAAGTAACTTTAGGACTTATATTGTTTTGAAATTGTTGAATAAAAGCATTTGCAAGTTGTTGGAAAGAAGTAATAGAATAGGAAGGCAACGAGCAATACCATTGTAGAGCCTTGTCTCTTAATGTTCTAGTAAATAGTTTTGCAAGCAATCTTTGGTCATAAGCAAAATCAGTACATATTGTTTGAAAGGTCTTAACATGTGTTAGAGGATCACCTTTACCATTGTAAAGCTCCAATTGTGGGAGTTCAACATGCTTAGGGGGAATAGCTCGAACAATGTCAAGAGAAAGTGGGCTCACAACATCAAATGTGGGCACACTAAACTTAGATTGATTCATAGAGGCAATTTGTTGCTATAAAGAAGAGACAGTTTGTGCAAGATTATTAATGGTTGCTTCAGTCGAAGAGTTCATATTAGACGTGTTAGATTGAGATGGAGGTATTATGTTATTAAAAGAAGGTATTGATTGAGAGTAAGGTGGCAGGACACTACGATAGTTAGTCATAGGAGATGATTGGAAAGGAGGAACACTACAAGGAGGAATGGAATGATTAAATGAATTGCCCCCTTGTGCCAGGTTCGTTTGTGGAGATGTAATAGGAAGACTTATTGAAGGAATGAATGAAGAAGTCAGATTAAATGAAGGAAGAGGGTTAATTGAAGAAGAGGGATTGCCCCCATGGCCGGTGATCATAGGTGGAATGTCTTGTATTGAAGTAGTCATTATGTTTGATGGAAAAGTAGGTATACTAGCAATAGAAGTTGTCAAAGGGATAGAATGATTGACTTGAGTAGGAGGTTGTGTATAACCCAAAGTTTCAGCACAACTCTTCATAGGCATCACATTCGAATCCACAATGTGTGCAATACTACACAAAATATCAATTCCATTCTTATCATTTTGAACCATACGTTTTAGACCCTCAATTAAAGGAAGAGCTTGACTATCGGGGTATTCTTGAGACATCCATTGTAGAAAATCATCAAATTGGTTATCCAATTTTGAAAGTTGTTCTTCAGAAACCTCATGGAGAGCTTCTTCATCATTAGGAGGATTAGAGGAATTACCCATGTCCTCATTAAAAGGGCCATTCAAATTAGGTTCCATCTCCTCAGTAATTAAACCTTGGAAAGACTTAATTCTAAGGCTTCGTCTAACGATAATAGTGTAAGTAGGGCTTATTGTTGTAAAACTCATGCACTAAAGAGAGAGAGAAAATTTTGAATCTTAGAGGTAGCAAATTTCAATAAAATCAGCCAATCTCCTAGATTTAAGCTTTTAAATACAATCAGGACAATCTCCCGAAATTTCGAAAAAAATGTCCGGGACTGTGGCGAACGGAGTGCACACGGTCCTTGTAACTTTTTTCGAAATTTTCAGGGATGAAAGTTATGATGATTTTAAAGCCAATCTGAAAAAATTGAGTGATTTTACGATCTATAGATAAGCCAAATTAAAGTTGCAATCTCAAAATTGAACCCTACCAAGATTGTTGAAAAATGCAAAATTTGAATTTTGAAAAAGAGAGGGAAACTGAAATTTTGAATTTTATGATTTTCGAGGGAATACTAAAAGCAATGCAGGTTTTGAAATTTAAAAATTGACTCAATTTCATGCAAAATTCAATTTTGAAAGTGGAAATCAAGGTTGTTGCAATTAAACATTTAATTTCAAAAGTCATAGACTGCAAAAATTTGAATAAAGCACTGAAATTTCGAATGAATGTCGGCACACTTTTCAGATTTAGAATAGTAAGAAGCACAATTTTGACATGAATTTTAATTTCAACAATTTTTGAATGATTAGAAGCCTTAATCCAAGCAATCGCTAGACCAACTTTGACTTTAATTTTGAAAGTGTTAGAATTGATGAAATCAGCCAAGATTCTGGATTTTAGCAGAAAAATACAGTAAGATCTAGCTCCCAAAATTTCAGAAAAAATGTCGGGGACAATGGCGCTCGGGGTGCACACGGTCCTCGCAACATTTTTCCAAATTTTCAGGGATGAGAGATATTATGATTTTGTTGCGGAATCCAAAGTTACAGCCAATTTGGAGGTGTTTTGATCAGTGAAATCATCAGTCAAAGGCTGAATCAAGAGGGTTTTAAAAATTAGGGTTTTGACACTTAACCACTTAATTTTCAAAATTAAAGCATAGATATGATTTGACAATTTGTAGTAGAAGGGTAGATCTGAAACAAGCATTAACAATTAAACATTTCACAAGCTCAATTACTAAAAAGAAAATTTTAGGGTTTTTATGCAATTAACCTCTAAAATTTGCAAAAGATCAAACATGGAAATGTAATTAAGGAAGCAAATTTTTCAGATCTAACCATGAATAATCAGAATTAGGATGTTCACATCGGGTTCACTAAAATGTAAAGTGGAAAATCGAACCCTAGGTGTTCTCCCCCACTCCAAGGAGAAAGGGGGTCACTAGGATTGACGGTTTTCACTTAGGAGGGACTTTACATTCAAAAGAGGGGTTGAAACCCACAAGATCTAATCCCACACAATGCAAGACTAGATTCTAAATGAGTTTCAAGGGTTGAGACATCAAGGATACCCTCTTTTGTAAAGAAAGTAGATAGAAAGATTGAACTAGCAATGCATGTAAAGTAAGAAAGATTTGCTTGTAAATAGAGATAGGGATACAGGATGAAGCTGCGGACCTGGAATTAGTAGTAAAATGTCAAGATGATGTTGTTCTGCAAATTTGAGAAAAAGTTGATGGGATGATGGCACCCGGCGTCCACACAGTCCTCTGAAAAATTCACGAAATGAAGGGGGATATGTTCGTCTCTACACAAGGGTTCCAGATCTTCAATTACAGCCGCGTACCTGCAACCTACACACAGAAAAGAGAGGATGATTGGGGGGTTAGGGATTAGGGGTTTGCCTTTAGGTCAAACACCGGTTTTGGAATTAACTAAGAAATGAGAATGCTGTAAATGTAAATGTTTGTAATGTAAACAAGTACTGATACCTTGTTGTAAGAATGTTTGTATTCTTACATGCAAAGGTGTAATGATGTTGTATTTTGTATGTTGTAAGTGATCTCCTCTTCAATGGTTGAATCCTTGTCTTGAATGCAACACTTAGCCTTGAATGGAGACTTAGAATGCTCAATTGCTTGAAGGAATGCTTGAATGCTTGAATGTTTGAATATCGCTTCCGCCTCTTGCTTGCATATATTTTTCTCCTTTTTCCTTGCCTGCCTCCCCAAATGGGAGGGGAAATGTAGTTTATATACTTGTCAATTAGGGCTGATAGACTGATTTTTCTGACCTTAGGCCGACCAGGAAACATTATTTCCCAATTTGCAAACTTAAAGACCCGATGCCCAAAAGAGACCGGGCCCAAAATACGGCCAGGGACCAGGGCACTGGGCGCCATGGTCCCACCTCCCAGGACAGCAGGGTGCAAGGAGGATCAGGCCAAGGTGCTGAAAAATGCAGTTTTTGGTGTCATAAACAGGTTTTGGGGTCTCCATTCAGGTTCAACGTTGTGCCGCCATCGTGAAGACCCAAATGCAGTCGAAATTGCAAGTGTCACAATTTTAGGACGCTACACAGACATGATTAAATCATTTGTATGGGTGAAGTGGAATCAGGTCTTCAGTGATATTCGATGTATCACATCTCGAGGCAAGTATTCACACAGTACAAGTGATCACTTCCTAGATAGAAGACTAAGAAAATATTGGAAGTTTCCCATGAGCTCTAGCTTTGAAGCATTTAGTGAGAAAAAGGAAGAGAATCCAATAATTCAAAAAGTTCAAAATGCAAAACTAGTCAAGATTTTTATGCGATAATGCAACATTCAATACTTCAGAAAATCATCCATCCTTGGTATTTCTGTGAATTGTGTTGTTTTGTTTTGCGATGAAGCATAGTTTTTGGTTGTTGGGTGTCATGCTTTTGAGTTTTGCAAATAGCTTTGATGTCTGGAATGTTTGCAATATTTAGATGATCTGAATGCCCCTAGCTGAGCGTGCCTCTTGATGTGAATATGTACAATGATTTCCAAGCCATGTTGGAATATGGTAAGAGTATATATATGGATAACCTAGGATAGTGACTACGCTAAGTATGTCCTAAATGGATATGTGCTAAGTGTCGGGTGATGGTGGATAGTGTTTGTAAGGATAAAATGGTATGGAGATAGATAGAGGAGCCATTCTTTCACAAGAGCACCTGTTTACCAGGTTTTCACCATTTGTTTTTATGTTCTTGCTTTTTTTGGATTTTTTTTGGATTTTTTTTTCTTTTTGGCTTTTTATGTGCATTAGGCTACTTAAGTGTAGTACTTTTTCAGATGGATGTTGTTAGTTGGTTCATCAAGCACATCTCCTTCTGAAGTTGTTAGCTGATAGGCACCTGATCCATAGACTGATATGATAACATAGGGACCCAGACAGATAGGTTCAAATTTCCCTTTCTTTTCTTGATCTTGTTGATTTCTCAGATTTTCTTTGAGGAATAGGTCACCAACTTTGAAGTTTCTGGGAATGACCTTGTGATTGTAGCTTTTGCACATGTGTTGTTGATATGCTTTGAGATGAGTGTAAGCATGTTTGCATCTTTCATCTAATAGTTCGAGTTCTTACAGTTGGTTAACTCGATACTCTTCATCTGGGATTAATCCTTTCAAAGAGACTCTGAGAGATGGGATTTCTACTTCCACGGGTAAAATGGCTTCTGATCCATATACCAATGAGTATGGTGTTGCTCCTGTAGGTGTGCGGATGCTGGTTCTCTATGCCCAAAGTGCTGGATTGAGTTGGATGTGCCAATCTTTGCCTGCATCATTCACTGTTTTCTTTAGGATTTTCAAGATTGTCTTGTTCGATGCTTCTGCTTGACCATTTCCCTGTGGGTAGTATGGTGTAGAGAACCGATATTGGATTTTGAATTTTTCACATAGTTCTTGTACATCTTGGTTTTTGAAAGGTCGTCCATTATCTGTGATGATTGAACTTGGAATACCATATCTATAGGTCAGATAATTGAGGATAAAAGAGGCAATTTGTTTCCCAGTCACTGTGGTCATGAGAACTACTTCTATCCATTTGGTAAAGTATTATGTTGCTGTTATAATGAACTTATGTCCATTTGAAGATGAAGGATGAATTTTGCCCACTAAGTCCAGTCCCCACTAACAAAAGGGCCAGTATGTTGTAAATGGCTGCAGTTCCTATGCTGGTGCATGTATTAGATTTCCATGCATCTGGCATTTAGGGCATTTCTTAGCGAAGTGATATGAGTCTTTCTCCATTGTAGGCTAGTAGTATCCCATCCATAGAATCTTTTTAGCAAAAGTAATACCACTTGAATGTGTTCCAAAAATACCTTCGTGAAGCTCGTGTAAAGCATAATCGGAATCATTACGATCAAGGCAACAAAGAAGAGTGCCATCTAGACCTCGACGATACAAGGTATCAATGGTAAGGGTGTAACGGGCAGCTTGTCAGACAAAGTTACATTTTTGGTTATGGGATTGGTCAATTGGTAAGATATTGTGCTTGAGGTAGTCATATATTGGTCCATATAACAGAGAATCTGAACTAGTCAAGGCATAGATAACCTGAGATTTGGAGTGGTTATAAGCTGGGGAGAACAGTTGCTCTACCAGAAACTCGTAACGACTCTGTTGCTCTGGAATTTGTAGTAGTGAAGTGATAGTAGCCATTGCATTGGCTACTCTATTGTTTAACCTTGGTATTTGTTCGAAGGTGATGTGCACAAAATACTATTTGAAATCGTCCACCATTTGCTTGTAGGGTAGTAGCTTGTCATCCTTTGTCTGATAGTTGTTGTTGATTTGATGGATGACCAGTTGTGAGTCTCCATAGACTTTTAACTCTGTGATTTTCCATTCTACGGCCATTTTGATGCCTATAACCAATGTCTCATATTCAGCCACATTATTTGTGCATGGAAACATAAGCCTATATGATCTTGGTATAGTGTGTCCTTCAGGAGTGATAAATAGAATGCTAGCACCTGAACCATGTTGTATATAGGATCCATCAAAGTATAGTGTCCATTGTTTGGTAGAAAGAGCAAGAACGTCCCTATCTCGAAATTCAATCTCCATGGTTTGTTGTCTTGGTAGCGGTGCTTCAGCTAGCTAATCTGCAATTGCTTGTCCTTTGATGGCTCATCTTTCTATGTATTGGATGTTGAATTCACTAAGAATCATGACCCATTTAGCCAGTCGGCCTGTGAGAGCTGCCTTGCTGAGTAGATATTTGAGAGGATCAATTTTTGCAACTAGCTTAATGGTGTGTGCTAGCATATAATGTCGGAACTTCTGAGATGTGAAGACCACTGTTAGGCAAGCCTTTTTAATGAACGTATAGTTGAGTTCATAGCCATTCAATGTCCTACTAATGTAATATATGGCCCATTCCTTTCCTTGTTGATCTTCTTGTGCCAATAGTGCCCCCAGCGATATATCTATTGTTGAGATATATAGGATAAGAGGCTTTCCTGCGACTGGTGGTACCAGAACTGGTGGATTCATCAGGTACTATTTGGTTTGGTAAAAATATTCTGCACACTTGGTCTCCCATTTGAATTGTACATTTTTTTGTATTAAATGGTTAAATGGTAGACTTTTATCTGCTAGCTGAGTGATGAATCGCCTGATTGATTGAAGTCATCCTTGTAGAGATCTGAGTTGACTGATATTCTTTGGTGGTGGCATGTCCATAATGGCTTGTACCTTTGCTGGATCTACTTCAATACCTTTAGCTGAGATAATGTAGCCTAGTAACTTGCCTGATGTAACCCTGAAGACACACTTCTTAGGGTTGAGCCGGACTTGGAATTTCTCCAATCGATCAAATATCTTTGTTAAGATGCTGAGATGTTCTGCTCTGGTAAAGGATTTCGCTAGTAAATCATCCACATAGTCTTCCATAAATGTATGCATCATGTCATGGAATATGGTTGTCATTGCTCTTTAATAAGTGGCTCCTGCATTCTTTAAACCAAAAGGCATAACATTCCAATAGTACGTTCCCCAAGGACAGGTGAACGTGGTTTTATCTTGATCTTTTGAAGCTATTTTGATTTTATTATAGCCTAAGAAACTGTCCATTATTGAGAGCATTGCATGACCTGCTGTGAGATCTACACTTATGTCGATACTGGGTAGAGGAAAGTCATCTTTTGGACAAGCTTTGTTGACATCTCTGAAGTCAGTGCATATTCTGATACTACCATCTAGTTTTTATACTAGAACGATGTTGGAAATCCATTCTGCATAGTCAATGGGTCGGATGAATTTAACATATAATAATTTCTTTAGTTTAGTTTTGACCATGAGTGCCACCTGTGGATTCATCTTTTGTAGCTTTTGCTTGACTGATTTAACTCCTGAAGAGATGGACAAGTGATGCATGATTAAGTGTGGATCTACTCCAGGCATATCAGCATATGACCAAGCAAAATTAATTTGCTGTTCTGTAAAGAAAAGGATGAATGCTGATCTTTCTTCCTCTATCAGAGATTTTGCAAGGTGTATGTTTCTAGCTGCTTCCGTGGTACCAATTTTGATTGATTGAGTGGGCTCAATCAATATGGGTGATCACTCATGAAAGTGCTCAGGAAGAGTGTCAAGTCTCCCATCATTAGGTGCCTTAAAAATGTTTTCACCTTCCGATGCATCCTTTATTTTTACTTTTTTGTGATCTAGAGCTGCCATTGACTGGTTTTCAGCATCAGACCCTTTACTTTGTTCATTTTTGTGACTGAGAGACTTGGCACTCCCTAGTTGGCAGACATCATTACTTTGTTCATTGGTAGAGCCTGTTTTCGGATTTACGGTACATAGGAATACATGACTAAACAATCCAAGCCAGTTCCACAAGCTGGACCAAACCGGAGACAAATCTCCTGATCAACATCATAATCCAACCACTCTACTAGAAGTTGGTAGACAACAAAACAACTAGTGTTGGCATCAATGACAAATATCAATGCAACACATAATAAATTCCTCTAATTTGCCAACAATATCCCCCTTTGGTATGATGATAACACTAGATGTGAAAAAAATCCAAGTGCCAAGAAATGGCAAACAAGTCTCTCCCAATGGAAGACATCCAACAAACTCTCCAAGATGATATGACAATGAAGTTCTAAACCAATAGACCAAACTCCACCTGTGAATGATATCCCTATTAAGGTCTATTTTTCACATATATCTCTCCCCCTTTGACATCAATGCCAAAAAATCTATAATAAAAATCAAAGAAAAATCATAAATCCTCTGAATAACACATCTTACTACTTGTCCTAACTAGTAGCATCAACACATCAATCTGGAATGAATGATAGAACTATTAAATGCATATCAGACTAATGCCAATCAACATCACTCAAGTCTCTACTTGAGGGGTAGAGACCCTTAATCTTTCTTTGAAGTACTCAAATGATTTCTTAGGCAAAGGTTTAGTGAAGATATCTATAATCTTCTCTTTAGTGTTCAAATAAACTAGTCTAACTTCACTTACTTCTACCTTCTCCTTCAAAAAATTATACTTGATAGAGATGTTCTTAGTCTTAGAATGAAATACCAAATTCTTTAATATATCAATAGCAACAGAGTTATCCAAGTGAATAACCACTAGTTTATTGCAATCAACCCTTATATCCTTCAACATTTGCTTCATCCATAAAACTTGTGTACATTTAGTAGCAACAACAACATACTTAGCTTCAGTAGTAGATAAAGAAGTACATGATTGTTTCTTGCTGATCCATGAAACAAGTTTTTTTCCAAGAAAGAAAGATCCATTGGATGTGCTCTTCTGGTCATCAACATCTCCAAACCAGTTAGCATTTGTATATGCACATATTGTAATGTCATCATTTCTAGGATACCACAAACCTATAGTGTCCTAAAATTGTGACACTTGCAATTTCGACTGCATTTGGGTCTTCATGATGGCGATGCAACACGGAACCTGAATGGAGACCCCGAAACTTGTTCATGACATCAAAAACTACATTTTTCAGCACCCTGGCCTGATCTTCCTTGCACCCTGCTGTCCCGGGAGGTGGGACCATGGCGCCCAGTGCCCTGGTCCTTCTGGACTAGGGCGCCCAGTGCCCTGGTCCCCAAGGACCATGGCGCCCAGCGCCCTAGTCCCTGGCCCTATTTTGGGCCCAGTCTCTTTTGGGGCTTCGGGTCTTTAAGTTTGCAAATTGGAAAATATTATTTCCTGGTCGGCCTAAGGTCGGGAAAATCAGTCTATCAGCCTTAATTGACAAGTATATAAACTATATTTCCTCTTCCAAAAGAGGGAGGAAAACATATACAAGCAAAAAGGCGGAAGCGATATTCAAACATTCAAACATTCAAGCATTCAAGCATTCCTTCAAACAATTGAGCATTCTAAGTCTCCATTCAAGGCTAGGTGTTGCATTCAAGACAAGGATTCAACCATTGAAGAGGAGATCACATACAACATACAACATACTACATACATTACACCTTCGCATGTAAGAATACAAACATTCTTACAACAAGGTATCAGTACTTGTTTACATTACAAACATTTACACTTACAGCATTCTCATTTCTTGGTTAATTCCAAAACCGGGGTTTGACCTAAAGGCAAACCCCTCATCCCTAACCCCCCAATCATCCTCTCTTTTCTGTGTGTAGGTTGCAGGTACACGGTTGTAATTGAAGATTTGGAATCCTTGTGCAGAGACGAACAGATCCCCCTTCGTTACGCGGATTTTTCGGAGGACCGTGTGCACGCCGGGCACCATCATCCTGCCAACTTTCGCTCAAATTTGCAGGACAACAGCGTCTCGACATTTTACTACTAATTCCAGGTCCGCAGCTTCATCCCATATCCCTATCTCTTTTTATAAGTGAATCTTTCCTACTTTACATGCATTCTTAGTTCAATCATTCTATCTACATTCTTTACAAAAGAGGGTATCCTTGCTATCACAACCCTTGAAACTCATTTAGAATCCAATCTTGCATTGTGTGGGATGGATCTTGTTGGTTTCAACCCCTCTTTTGAATGTAAAGTCTCTCCTAAGTGAAAACCATCAACCCTAGTGACTCTCCCTTCTCTCTCCTTGGAGTTGGGGAGGGGAGAACAACTAGGGTTCGATTTTTCCGCTTTACATTTTGGTGAACCCGACGTGAACATCCTCATTCTGATTATTCATGGTTAGATCTGAAAATTTTGCTTTCCTAATTATATTTCCATGTTTGATCTTTTGCAAATTTTAGAGGTTGATTGCATAAAAAACCCTAAAATTTTCTTTTTAAGTAATTAAACTTGTGAAATGTTTAATTGTTAATGCTTGTTTCAGATCTGCCCTTCTATTGCAAATTGTCAATTCATATTTGTGCTTTAATTCTGAAAATTAAGTGGTTAAATGTGAAAACCCTAATTTTTAAAACCTTCTTGATTCAACCTTTGACTGATAATTTCACTGATCAAAACACTTCCAAATCGGCTGTAACTTTGGATTCCGCAATAAAATCACGATATCTTTCATCCTTGAAGATTTGGAAAAAAGTTGCGAGGACCGTGTGCACCCCGAGCGCCATCGTCCCCGACATTTTTTCCAAAATTTCGGGAGCTAGATCTTACTGTATTTTTCTGCTAAAATCCAGAATTTTGGCTGATTTTATCAATTTTAACACTTTCAAAATTAAAGTCAAAGTTGGTCAAGCGATTGCTTGGATTGAGGCTTCTAATCATTCAAAAATTGTTGAAATTGAAATTCATATCAAAATTGTGTTTCTTACAGTCCTAAATCTGAAAAGTGTGTTAGCATTCATTCAAAATTCCAGTGTTTTATTCAAATTTTTTACAATTTGTGACTTTTGAAATTAAGTGTTTAATTGCAACAACCTTGATTTCCACTTTCAAATTCGAATTTTGCATGAAATTGGGTCAACTTTTAAATTTCAAAACTTGCATTGCTTTCAACATTCCCTCTAAAATCATAAAATTCAAAATTTCAGTTTCCCCCTCTTTTTCAAAATTCTAAATTTGCATTTTTCAACAATCTTGGTAGGGTTCAATTTTGAGATTGCAACTTTAATTTGGCCTATCTACAGATCGTAAAATCACTCAATTTTTTCAGATTAGCTTTAAAATCATCATAACTTGCATCCCTGAAAATTTTGAAAAAAGTTGCGAGGACCGTGTGCATTCCGTTCGCCACGGTCCCTGACATTTTTTCTGAAATTTTGGGAGATTGTCCTGACTGTATTTAACAGCTTAAATCTAGGAGATTGGCTGATTTTATTGAAATTTGCTACCTCTAAAATTCAAAACCTTCTCTTTCTTTAGTGCATGAGTTTTACAACAATAAGCCCTACTTACACTATTCCCGTTACACGAAGCCTTAGAATTAAGTCTTTCCAAGGTGTAATTACCGAGGAGATGGAACCTAATTTGAATGGCCTTTTTAACAAGGACATGGGTAATTCCTCTAATCCTCTTAATGATTAAGAAGCTCTCCATGAGGTTTCTGTAGAACAACTTTCAAAATTGGATAACCAATTTGATGATTTTTGACAATGGATGTCTCAAGAATACCCTGATAGTGAAGCTCTTTCATTAATTGAGGGTCTAAAACGTATGGTTCAAAGTGATAAGAATGGAATTGATATTTTGCGTGGTATTGCACACATTGTGGATTCGAATGTGATGCCTATGAAAAGTTGTGCTGAAACTTTAGGTTGTACACAACCTCCTACTCAAGTTAATCATTCTATTCCTTTGACAACTCCTATTGCTAGTATACCTACTTTTACATCAAACATAATGACTACTTCAATACAAGACATTCCACCTATGATCACCAGTCATGGGGGCAATCCCTCTTCTTCAATCAACCCTCTTCCTTCATTCAATCTGACTTCTTCATTCATTCCTTCAATGAGTGTTCCTATTATATCTCCGCAAATGAACATGACACAAGGGGGCAATTCATTTAACCATTCCATTCCTCCTTGTAGTGTTCCTCCTTTCCAATCATCTCCTATGACTAACTATCATAGTGTCCCACCACCTTACTCTCATTCAATACCTTCTTTCAATAACATAACACCTCCATCACAATTTAACACATCTAATATGAACTCTTCGACTGAAGTGACCATTAACAATCTTGCACAAACTGTCTCTTCTTTATAGCAACAAATTGCCTCTATGAGTCAATCTAAGTTTAGTGTGCCCACATTTGATGTTGCAAGCCCACTTTCTCTTGACATTGTTCAAGCTATCCCCCCTGAACATGTTGAAATTCCGCATTTGGAGCTTTATAATGGTAAGGGTGATCCTCTAACACATGTTAAGACCTTTCAAACAATATGTACTGATTTTGCTTATGACCAAAGGTTCCTTGCAAAAGTTTACTAGAACATTAAGAGATAAAGCCCTACAATGGTATTGCTCATTGCCTTCTTATTCTATTACTTCTTTCGAACAACTTGCAAATGCTTTTATTCAACAATTTCAAAACAATATAAGTCCTAAAGTTACTTTGATTGATTTAATGCATTGTAAACAAGGTGTTAAAGAAAAAGTGACTGATTTCATTGGTAGATATAAGCATTTGTGTGCTCAAATTTCTTTTCCAGTGCTTGACAATGATATTCAAAGAATCTTTATTTCTAGTTTACAAAAAGATATTAGAGAAAAACTCTTGTTTTCTGAGTTTACTTCTTTCCAACAGTTGTGCGCCACTCTTCACAATTATCAACTGACTGTGAGTCAAATGGAACAAGCAAATCCTATGACTCTGAGTGATAAGGGTGATAGTAGTCAACAACCATTTGGGAAGTTTAAACCAAACAGAGAGTCCATTAAATTCAATGAACACATCATCAACAACAATTTGAATGCGGCATCAGGTGTGCCCCCTATTTCTAAATTTTTCAAGAAAGAAAGAAAGTTCACTCCTTTGAATGAATCATTGCATAGTATTATGAATAAGTTATTGGAACAAAATGTCTTACTCTTCCTCCTATAAGGCAAATAGACCCTACAAAGATTAACTCACCCTATTTTGATAACAAATCTTTTTGTCAATTTCATCGTCATCCTGGGCATGATACTGAAAAATGTTTTGCTTTAAAGGGTAAAATTCAAGATTTGATTGATAATAATACTATCTCTGTTTCTGGGGTGAATGATAAAGGTAACACATCTGTAGCTCCTCCTAACCAAAATCTTAAGATTTTTACTGATCCATTACCTTCTCATACCTCTAATGCGATTGATACTAATGATTCCTCTGTCTCACTTGATGATCTTGTGTCTATGACTCTAAATGTGATTAACTTTGTGGAACAGCAGAAAATCCCTAAAGAACCTTCCATCACCTTTTATTCTAGTGAAACTATCAGGGCACCTGATGGTCCTTTATATATAGTTGCAAAAGTCAAGAATACACCTTGCCGTGGAGTTCTTATTGATCCATCTTGTATGGTTAATATCATTACTGAAGAATTTCTTTTTACTTTGCAATTGAATCAAGTGATCTATGATGAAACAAATGTGGTTGTGAAACTATTTGATGCATTTTCTTCTCCTGCAATTGGTTCTATTACATTACCTATTGAGGTCCATAACAAATCCCTTGATGCGGACTTTGCTATTATTCCATCATCCGAACAATTTCGTGTGAAGCTAGGCTATCCTTGGCTATCTTCCATGAAAGCTATTGCTTCTCCTATTCACAAGTGTTTGAAATTTCCCCATAATGGTGAAGTTGTTACTGTCAATCATAGTCTCTTTAAACCAGCTGAAAGAACTTCTAGTGTTCCTATTGATTATTTTTGGCCTAAACAATTCCAATCTCTTCCTCCGCGAAGTGATCATCTTTTCAAATCTTATCAAAAGTGGAAGAAAGATATGATCCTATCTCTAAGTGAACCTAGAACACCCAAACTTGACATTCCTATCGTTCTTGAGAAGGAAGTTCTTCCTTTGAAAGATAAAACTAATGTCTTTCCTCAAGAAGATTCCCAACCCATTCCTATGAATGTGACTATGCCTATATCTAATAAACTTCCTAAAAGTAGACCTATACCTCCTCGTCATGATGGACTTGGTCTCCTTCCTAAACCAAATATTCCTCCCTTATATGGAGCAGTTCCTCCTCCTTCCTCTTATGGAGAGAAGAGACCTTCCTCTTCTCCTATTGTTCAACCTAAGAGACCACAACCTAAACACCCAAGTGAAAAGGATGAGAATATTCCTCCTCCTCAATCTTCTCAACTTCCTACTAAGACTAGACGAAATCGTTCTACACGTGAACGACGATGAAAGCATCGTCTTAGAGCTCAGGTAGCTGCTTCTCAAACTTTGCAATCCCCAAAAACACCTTCAGCCAATATTATTCCATTTTCTCCTCAGCCGACGATTGAACCAAAATCTCCTAAACATAAAATGCATAATGGTCTTGATCCTGTGCAAGTTAAAGATCCTATTTTTATAAATCTTGATGATGATATAGATGAAAATGTTATTCATGATGAAAATGTTACTCCTGTTCATTCTAATAGTGAATATGAATATGTTGATGTTGATAACCATTTATCTAATGCATTTTCTAAAGCACTTATCCTAGCTCCTAGACAAGAACACCGTGGCTTGGGGTATGAACATAGCCCTTGTTTGGATCTTGTGATAGCTCCATCTGCTGTGTTGGATGTTCCTCCTCTAGCATGTTTCCTACCTTCCCGAAATATTGATCAGCAAGATCGGAGGGTAGATGACATGCTAGACTAGTTCATTAGCATAGCAGACTCTCTCCTCCTCTCTTTTGTTACTTCTTCTATGTGTTACTCTCATTCTTCTATTTGTTGTCCTTGGTGTTGTCTACTTGAGGACAATGCAAAACATTGAGATCTCTTTTGGTCTCTCTCATGTTGACTCAAAAGACACATGTGTTCCCTTCTTCTAGGTGACCTTCCTTGATTGGGGAATGAAGAACAATTATGCATACATACATATGATATATATGAATTATCATACAGCATACTGACCCCGAGGAAAGCGAAGTCACCTTGTGCTTTGTGTTTTGTGTCTATTATCCCTGGGCTTATCTCACACTTGGGGGCTAAATCCTTGTGATAATGTGCTCCTTTCTCATCTCTTATATGTATCACTACCTTAAAGCAATCACCCCCGGTGAGGCGTGTACGATCACTTTAACGTAGGGGGGCATACATCCCGTTCATATCTTTTCAAGATACTTGAAAATTTCTTGACAAATTTAGCTTTGCCTTGAAAATTTTTGATATCTTTCTTGCATGACTCATAGTGAGGGAACCTTACTATTGACAATCATGGTTCTGCCTCGTGATCTTCCCTTTTACTTTGTCAATCCAAGTCGTAAGATCCTTAGTCCACTGGGGGCTTGGTGTATCTTGCCTCCTTGACGTGGTGAAAGTTTTTCAATGTTGTTTCCTTGTACTTTACCAGAAGTATGAGCGTACGCTTATACTCCCGCTAAAGTGGGGGCTAAATGTAGCATCCTAAAATTGTGACACTTGCAATTTTGACTGCATTTGGGTCTTCACGATGGCAATGCAACACGGAACCTGAATGGAGACCCCGAAACTTGTTCATGACATAAAAAATTGCATTTTTCAGCACCCTGGCCTGATCCTCCTTGCACCCTGCTGTCCCGGGAGGTGGGACTATGGCGCCCAGCGCCCTGGTCCTTCTGGACTAGGGTGCCCAGCGCCCTGGTCCCCCAAGACCATGGCGCCCCGCGCCCTGGTCCCTGGCCCTATTTTGGGCCCAGTCTCTTTTGGGTCTCCGGGTCTTTAAGTTTGCAAATTGGAAAATATTATTTCTTGGTCGGCCTAAGGTCGGGAAAATCAGTCTATCAGCCCTAATTGACATGTATATAAACTACATTTCCTCTTCCAAAAGAGGGAGGAAAACATATACAAGCAAAAAGGCGGAAGTGATATTCAAACATTCAAACATTCAAGCATTCAAGCATTCCTTCAAACAATTGAGCATTCTAAGTCTCCATTCAAGGCTAGGTGTTGCATTCAAGACAAGGATTCAACCATTGAAGAGGAGATCACATACAACATACAACATACTACATACATTACACCTTCGCATGTAAGAATACAAACATTCTTACAACAAGATATCAGTACTCGTCTACATTACAAACATTTACACTTACAGCATTCTCATTTCTTGGTTAATTCCAAAACTGGGGTTTGACCTAAAGGCAAACCCCTCATCCCTAACCCCCCAATCGTCCTCTCTTTTCTATGTGTAGGTTGCAGGTACGTGGCCGTAATTGAAGATCTTGAATCCTTGTGCAGAGACGAACAGATCCCCCTTCATTTCGCGGATTTTTTGGAGGACCGTGTGCACGCCGGGCACCATCGTCCCACCAACTTTCGCTCAAATTTGCAGGACAGCACTGACTCGATATTTTACTGCTAATTCTAGGTCTGCAGCTTCATCCCATATCCCTATCTCTGTTTATAAGCGAATCTTTCCTACTTTACATGCATTCTTAGTTCAATCATTCTATCTACATTCTTTACAAAAGAGGGTATCCTTGCTATCACAACCCTTGAAACTCATTTAGAATCCAATCTTGCATTGTGTGGGATTGGATCTTGTGGGTTTCAACCCCTCTTTTGAATGTAAAGTCTCTCCTAAATGAAAACCATCAACCCTAGTGACTCTCCCTTCTCTCTCCTTGGAGTTGGGGAGGGGAGAACAACTAGGGTTCGATTTTTCCGCTTTACAAAACCATACTTAGTTGTTCCTTGCAAATACCTAAAAAAATCCTTTTCACTGCACTCTCATGATTCTCTCTAGGATCACTCTGATATCTTGATACAATACAAACTACATTCATTATATCCAGTCTAGTCTGAGTCAGATATAAAAAACCTCCAATCATAGATTTATACCTTGTAGGATTTACCAAAGCTGATACATCTTTCTTTGTCAATTTCTCACTTATAACCATAGGGTTACTAATCGGTTTAGAATTGTCCATGCCAAATTTCTTCAACAACTCTCTAGCATACTTATTTTAACAAATGGAAATACCTTTATGATTCTGAGTAATCTGCATACCGAAGAAAACTTTCATCTCCCCAATCATACACATCTCAAATTCATTCTTCATATTATCAGAGAATTCTATGCATAACTTATTGTCACCTCCAAAAATGATATCATCAACAAAGACTTCAACAATTAGTATGTCATCATCAGTGGTCTTATAATATAACTGACTATCAACATTACCTTTAGTGAAACCAAACTTTAAAAGATATTTGTCCAATATAGCATACGAAACTCTAGGGGATTGTTTCAATCCATATAAATCTTTCCTTAACCCACAAACCATGTTTTTGTCATCTAAAAGTTAAAATCCATCAAGTTGCTCAATATAAACTGCATCTTATGGGTAGCATAAGCAATAAATAATCTCACAGCTTCAATCCTAGCTACCAGAGCAAAAGTCCCATCATAATCAATTCCTTCCTTTTGAGAATATACTTTACATATCAATATAGCCATATTCATTACAACTTGTCCATCCTATTTAATTTATTCCTAAAAACCCATTTAGTTCCAATAACATTCTTATTTTTAGGCTGGGGAACTAAAGTCCATGTGTTGTTCTTTTCTATCTGATCTAATTCCTCTTCAACTTGAGAAATTAAACATATCTCATCAACATCCAACCTTCTTCTTGTCATTACTCCTTTGTTCTTGTCTCCAATGATCTAATCTTCTGAATGATTTAACCTTACATACCAAGGAGTCTTCTGACTTTCTGTTTCCTTGCTCTAATATTCAGTTACTATTGAATTTTTTGATACTATCAGAGTAATCGATTCAACATTCTATTCTAGTAGAGGTGCTACTAGTTTAGTTATTATCATCTACACTTTTGGTTCTCTCTCATAAGTTCTAATTTGACCTTTGTACAACTCATCCACCTTGACATTAGCACTCTCCACAATTTTCTGCAATCTCTTGTTATAACATCTATATGCTTTGATTTCATTAGAATAACCAATAAATATCCCTTCATCACATCTAGGATCAAACTTTCCAATGGAATCATCTCTTTTAATATAGTATTTACTACCAAAGATTCTAAAATACTTAAATGAAGGTGTATAAACAAACCATAACTCATAAGGTGTCTTACCAATGTCTCTTTTGTTATGAACTTTGTTGAATATGTATACTGTCATGCTCACAGCTTCTCTCAAGTAGATATGAGGTATATTAGCTTCCATCATCATAGTTTTATTTTCATCCAAGATAGTTATGTTCTTTCTTTCCACAACACCTCTCCTTATCCCATGCTTCACACAATAACTGTTAAATTCATCGGAGGTGACTCACCACCCTGATATTACCTTTAAGCATTTAATATTCAACCATGTCTCTATCTCAACTTTAGCTTTAAATATCTTAAACTTTTCAAAATCTTCTAATTTCTCCCTTAGAAAAGTAACCCACGTCATTCTAGAATAGCCATCAATGATTAGCATAAAATATCTATCATCCTAAAAACTTTTAATTCTAGCAGGACCACATAAATTGGTATGAATAAGATCAAGGATATCATTAGATTTGTCTTGTATACTCTTAAAAGAAGTTCTAACCTTCTTTCCCATTTGACATTCCTTACATATCGGATTATAGGGCTTCACAATCTTAGGTATATCTCTAATAACCTTAGTTGAACTGATCTTTACAATGGAATCAACATTCACATGAAACAACCTCTAATGCCATAGCCAAATCTCATCAATTTGTGCAATGAAACATGTCTTCTCATCGGAGTTCAAATGAAAGATGTTACCTTTAGTCTGTGTACCGATTGCAATCTCCAATCTAGATCTGTTAATGATTTTGCATTTTCCATCCTTGAATTGTAATTGAAATCCCTTATCCACCATATGTCCTACACTCAAAATATTATGCCTTAAACCTTCAACATAATAAACATTATCAATATTATGCTTACCATCCAATGATATGGTTCCTCTTCCTCTAATCATGCATGCCTTGTCATCTCCAAATCTAATCAGACCACCATCAAACTCTTGCAAAGATAAAAAACTTCATTTTTATCTCCAGTCATATGATGTGAATATCCACTGTCTATCACCCATTCATCCTTGTCTTCAATTTTAGTAATAAGGGTCTTTTACTCATTTTGAATAACAGGTACTAGAGCATCTTCCTTGATAGCCAAAAATACCCATTCCTTACCACTGCAAGATCCACTAGCTGAATCTTGTGTTGGTTCATCATCAAAATCAGTCACACCTTCTTTATTTGCATAGTAACATGATTTGTCTTTGTTTCTCATGTACTTATGCTTGTTTTGATAATCATGGTTAGGCCTAAAATATCTTCTAGTTTTATCTTCAAATCTTGAATTCCTCTCAGGACATCTAGATGCAAAATGACATATCTTATTACATGCAAAACATTTAAAAGGTGATTTTCCTTCATACTTACTTCCTATTGGATATTTAGGTACTATTATAGAAAATAGGGCTTTAAGTTTCTCAAACTCTTCATCTTCTTTCTTCATTTCATCGAGTTCCTTTTCATATAAAGCTTTCCAATCACTCTTTCTAGTTAATGATGTAGGTGCATGAAAAGAAGATTCAGTCTTTGCAGCTCCTTGAGGACCAAATTCTTCAAGCTCAAAAGTAGATAATTTTCCAACCAAAGTATCCCTATTAACATAAGTGTTAACCATTATTCTCAACTCATTAATTGTAGTAGCCTTCATCTCGTAAGCCGGTGGAAAATCTCTCAAAACATTAGAAACAATCTCATCTTTGCTCAGAGATCCACCAAAGCATTGAATTCCCATAATAATTTCATTAACTCTTTCCATGAAAGCAATGATCCTTTCATCTTCTTCCATCTTCAAGTTCTCATACCTCACCTAGTAAGCATCAAGTTTAGCAATTTTAACAAAAGGTTCACCTTCATTCAGAGCCTCCAACTTATCCCATATAGCCTTTGCAATTGATTGGTCAGTTAATCCCATTATTTGTTGATCAAAAAGTGCACTCAAGAGTGCTTCTCTTGCTCTACAATAATTTTCAATGTCCTTATCCAAGTTTGTTGGAGGAGGATTGCCAGATGCCAGATTATGAGGAGTATAGCTTTTCTTCGTGATCTCCCAAATCACTTTCCCAATACATTTCAAATGAGTCTCCATCTGAATCTTCCATATTCTATAATTTGTCAAATCAAGCTTAGGGATTTCTCTCCAGAAAACAGATGCAGTTTAATTATTAGTTGCCATAGGATCTTCCTCAAGTGGTTAAGCTTTTGCAAAGAGGACCCAACTTTGATACCTATTGTTAGGATAACCAGTGGACAAATGAGAGGGGGGAGGGGTGAATCAATTGTCAATAGACTATGAAACTTTAAGAACACAAAACCTTTTACTGGAATGCATATATCAAATACTGGAATAGCAGATAGCACAAACATAAATCAAAGAAAAAATACCAACCATCCATAACACATAACCCAAGGATTTGTACATGGAAAACCTAGTAAAGGGAAAAACCACCGTGGGAAGCCTACCCATAGTCGGATAATACTTCCATAGAAAGTATGTGATTACAATAAGAGGGGCATGGACATGTAGAAAGACATACTACCTAGAGTGAACTTCTCATCACAAAAGGAGCCTCACTGACTACAAAGAAATCCAGACTACAATCCTGAAAGATGAGTAAACTACAAGAATAACATCTCCTATGCCTAAGTAAAGTTTTGGTTAAGCTAAATACTAGAGGTCTTAAACCTCTTTCATAAACCCAATTCAATCACCTATAATTAACAAAAACCTCTTCATATGATTACAACTTTATTCACACACAGATAATCAATAACCCATGACCATACCTGATCTACAAAGAGATTTTACATCATATTTATACAAACTTGGGACCTAAACAATTAGATCGGCCACCTAAAAGATAATATAATAGATCCACTACATAATCCTACAAACTAATGATAAACCAAGTCATCCTAAGACCGAAACAGCATAATCCAAACAATAAATCCAATTGTTGACGCATCGAGAGTATCAACCAACATGTTACACAAACTGGTTCATAACCTCTAGCAGAATAACACCAGACCTAAAATAGGCCGCCATAAGCCAAATGAAACACCATGATCAACTTGAACATGAACATGATAACCATCTGCATCCTGATAACCTTCTAGAAGCCACACCAACACCACTTATCAGATTCATCAAAAGATCTTCATCAAACCGTTGTCGATAAAACCCTTACTAGTGACCAAAAGGCTTATGAGAACAAATGATAGCATCCAAATAATCAAATCCCAAGCTAACTAAAAATGATATACATCAGGAACACATGAATAACCAATCCAAGCTAATTCCATAAGCCAGACCAAACTAGAGACAAATCTCCTGATCAACATCATAATCCAACCACTCTATTGGAAGCCGAAAGACAACAAAACAGCTAGTGTTGACATCAATTACAAACATCGATGCAACACATAATCAATTCCTCCAATTTGACAACAACTATTTATAGTAAGTTTTCATTTGAACACAAAATGATGTGAAATTATCCTTGAAACTTCTAGTTAGCTAGATAAGCATTCCAATAAAGTTACGTTGCAATATCACAACTAGTTTTGAAGATATTAAATTTTCCATTTTGAAGATTTTAGAGGCCCCAAAATGCCCTGAAAATGGGCATAAACAACATAGCAGTTTACGAGGCAATATAGCACTATATGAGCTTTCTGGGGCTTCACACAGTTTGTCAATAGGACACAACTCTCAAGTTGTCGCCTATGACAGTTTGTACTCTTGAAATAAGAAATAAAAAATACATTAGACACATAAATGAGCTATAAAAAGGGATGGATGTGTCATAAGGCATCTAGAAGGGAGATAAGGTCAGATACACCTTATTGGGTCCTTTTAGCCCATGGTTTTGTAATACCGTTTGACGGTTTCTTGTATTGTATCTCCTATTTATGAGGTGCATGAGATAGAGGTTATGTGTAAGAGTCTTATAACTATTGAGTTACCTCTAAATGTCTTATTAGTGGTTCTCTTGTGAAGAGATTTCTTTTCAAGTATATTTTAATTTGTTTTGATTGCGAAATAAAATATTGGGTGGCTTTTGGAGTGTGGGGTTTTTCTCCTGAAAGGGTTTTCCCCGTGTAAATTATTGTGTTATGGTTTGAATGTTATTATATCTATTTCTGTTTTCTATAACTATTGTGATGATCTGCAAAAAATTTTTTACATTTCCCTCCTCTCAAGGTTAGTGTAGGAAGTTGTTCTGCTACTTAACTTCCTTACAACTTACACATTTCATTTTCCTATCTTGGAGAATGCGATTATTTGTGGCCGACCCAAATGTGTTCCGAATGATATATATATTGTTGTACATGATCGTTTGGGGGATAGAAAAGTAATATAAGGATAATGATTCATGATCTATAATTTGGATACCTCTTGGAGGTTCGGATGGATTGCATTATGGAATGTATGTTGTAACTAGGCCTGCAAGCCTATTTTTTTACCAAATGTTTTCGGCTAGTTTTTTGATGAATCTATGATATTGCAGATGTATGATTTTGAATCTTCTATGTTGTGTTGTTATTTATGTTTCATTTTTCTTGTTGCATGATCTAGATTGTTCTCTTTGAGGACCCTCCGGACCATGGTTGTGTCAATATGTCTATATGTATGTATATATACATGTGTGTATGTGTGTGCGTGTGTGCGCATGTGTGTGTATGTATCTGTGTATATATATATGTATGCATATGTATGTATGTGTGTATGTGTGTTTATGTGTGTATGTATGTGTATGTGTATGTGTATGTGTATGTGTATGTGTATGTGTATGTGTATGTGTATGTGTATGTGTATGTGTATGTGTATGTGTATGTGTATGTGTATGTGTATGTGTATGTATGCGTATGTATGTGTGTATGTGTGTATGTGCATGTATGAGTTTGTGATGTGTGTGTGTATGAATGTATGTATGCCTATATATGTGTGTGTATGTATGTATGTATGTATATGAATATATGTGTGTGTGTATGTATGTATGTATGTATTTATGTATGTGTTTGTGTGTGTGTTCATTTATGTGTGTGTATGTGTATATATGTATGTATGCATTTGTATGTGTGTATGTGTGTATATGTGTATGTATGTGTAGTGCCCCTACCCTAGTCATCTTTGTAAAACCAGTTTGACCTTGGTTGAATTTTTTATGTGGCATTCCTAGATGGTTGATTTACCATTATGTAATGTTGTAGTCAAATATTATGATTATTGTGCGTACCTATTAATGTGCTTTCGCATTGATTCTTATGTAAGTTTATTTGTTCTCTTGATTCATGTTATTCATCTCGGGCTAACACTTTCATTGTGTGTGTGTGTGTGTGTGTGTGTGTGTGTGTGTGTGACTGATGGTTGCAAGAGATTGAAGGTACAGTACCGCCTAGGTGCGAGGTCCCTCTTCACCTGGATTCACAGGTTTCAATGTACCTATTTGGTCCTTAGAGTTTGGATTAGGCGGTCGTAAAACCCTCATTTTATCCTAGTCATGCTCCAATGAGCATTGTCAGTTGTCCGTTGGTTTGCCTTTTGTTTGGGTTTGTAGGTCCTGTATTTGGTTGGCTTTCTTGGGTTGCGTACTTTGCATGTGGTAAAATTAAGTATTTTATCCCTAGTATTTAATTTGATTAAATGCGTTTTTACGCATTGTAATTAAGAGACTATATTAAATAGGTTCCCTTTATGCGATTAATTGTTAATTAGAATTGCTCAATTCCTATTTATAGCAAGTGTAATTTAAATGGTTAATTTTAACGATGAATTTATTCAGTTTATGCTTTTAGAAAAGAAAGATTTAAATTTATTTGAAATAGGAATAAATTAATCTCCTTGGCATTTTGGAATAGAAAGGTTAATTTAAATTATTTGAGAAAATCAATTTATTATATAAGTAAGTTTGATTAATGGTTATTTTCAAAATTGTAAATTAAAAACATTTGAATGTATTTTGGGAGAAAGGTTAAATAGAATTGGAAACTTGAAAATATTTTGCCCTCATTAACATTTTGAAATATAAATGTTAGTTTTTGTTAGAATTGAGAAAATTAAAAAATGAAATGAGGGAGAGAAGCATATTGATTTTTAATTAGAAATGAATTTTTAATTGGGTAAAAATAATTTTACCCTAATATGAGTCTTGGTCAAAAATGTTTTTTAACCTATTTTTCTTCATGGGTTTTGGGAGATATTTTTGGATGGAAAAATTTGGGGAAGAATTTTGGGGGCATTTTGTCGAAGGATTTTGGGTATTTTGCAGGTGGAGCTCATCTTCAACACCTCCAGGATAGCATTCAAGGTTGGCATTTTGGTTAATCCTTTTGTTTTTTGATTCATGGATGCAAATCCATTTCTTCATTTTGGGAAAGAAATGATGTGTTAAATTTAAAATTTTGTGTGTATATGGGAGTTGGAAGAAATCCAAAATTCCTTTATAAATCTTGCAATTTGGTTTGTAGATTGTTAAATTAGTTGGATTTCATGCTTTTAGATTGAGTAGATTTGGTAATTTTAACCCTGAGAGGGGTTATGCTGGCAAAATTTCGCTAGAATGGGTCACTTTGAAATGAAAATGTTTTGTTTAAAATTGATTGAATACATTCTATGTTTTATCTCAGAAAATTTTTAAGTCTTTTTTATTTGGGGGTTTTGGTTTCAAATAATCAAAAATGCATTTATATGTGTTAATCTCTTTTTTAGTTTCTGAAGAAAAAAAAATGTCCTAGAGGTTGTTCCCAGAAAAATTTCTAAGTATTGGTTTCTTGTTTAAAATTATATTTGGGTCAGTGAATACCCAGAGATTGGAACTTGTTTGAAGTCTCTGTTTCAGACTGTGAATATTAATCAAGCTAGGTTTTCCTTTTTGAAAAGCTATTTTTAATTATAAAACTAAAAAAAAGAGTGAATCTTGAAATTAGATTATTGATGGGCGGATTGGGTTTTGGAGGGCGAAGGAGTCGAGGCTCAACCTGCACCCCCCCCCCTCTCCTCCCTATGTTCGTAGCCTTGTCTATGACCACAGTGTAGCCGCAGAGGCCTGCGTCCACATTGTGGCCACAAAGTCCCACGTCCACAATGTGGAGGTCTGGGGTCTATGTCCACACTGGTGGCTGCAGCCTCCGCCACTAGGGCACAACCTCCACTATCGTGGAGGGAGGTGGGCCCCACGGTTTTCTTATTTTTATTTTAAAAAAATAAAAATGCATCGCTATTTTAATTGGGTTTATTTAAAAAAAATTAATATATTTTATTAAAAGTTTTAAAATAGAATTTATTTATTATTAATTAGTATGTATTTTATTAATTGGGAATTAATATATATATATATATATATATATATTAATTAATTAATATTTAATTTGTATTTTTATATATGTATGCATGGAAGCATTAGTTTATTTGGGAAAGGATCGTCGATTTTAATTTCCTTTTAAATGAACATTTTCATGTTTGGAAAGTATGTTATTATGTCGCAAGAGATGAGATTAGAGTGTTGTTTTCGAACAAGTCTGAGAATGATGTTTTATTTGGAAAAATAAGTATCATATTTAGTTGTTTGATGTTTATTTAATTATATTCATGTGAATTTGGTTTGAATGATGTAATTATGTTATGTTATGATGCAATTGAACTTTAGTGAGTTAGAAAACCATGAGCGACATGTACCTAGACAAGGTAGACAAATTGCAATCAAGCTTAGATCGATTAGAAAACTGGATCATTTGTAATGTTTAAACGATATGGAAGAATACTATCTTTTCCGATTTATGTCTATGCATGTTTGTTTTTTTGTACTCGCATTTTCTTAAGAAATGGCAAGTCCTTGTTTGTGAATATTGGATATTGTCGCATGTTGATTTGAGTTCCTGCTTATGGCCTTGATATTGAGTGTTTACTATTTCCATGTGTTGGTGTTGTATCTGGTCATGTCCTATTGTTTTTTCCCTTGTGAGAACCTGATATTCATGTTAGACCATGGGTTACTTATGATGGGTTGAAAAGACTTAGTTTCACGGATGCACCAGTTGATTTTTGTATTTGTTTATTATTATGTTTAGTGGGATCCTTTTCCTAATTCAGGGATCATTCTTGTATTTATTGACCGATGTGGTCATATGTATTATTGGCTTAAGTACGCCTTGATGGCAGGATGTAAATGATGTGAACCTTATGTATTCTTCACTCTATTATTTTATCAGAGGGTTCTTGCATTTTTGTAGATCTGGAGATGTAATCCACTAGGAGTGAACTCCAATATCATTTCGGTGTTATGTGGTGTTTATGTTATTTTGTTTCCTCTTTAATTTAGCATGTATGGATGACATTATGTTAAAATGTGTAATATGGATTAGATGAAGTTAATCGTAAATGCATGTATGTAGTCATCTTCTAAATGCAGTAATTTGGATCATGAAGAATGTAAATTTGAATAATGGAATATATTAATTTGTTGATAATGTAATTAAATTATGCTTGAAAAGAATTCATTATTTTATAATAAAATTTAAGTATGAAATGAATTAGATGGATGACTTATTTTTTAATGAAAGTTTGGGCGAATTTTATGGTTAAAACTCTAATGGATGAATTTCATTATGTTATCTATATTTTAACTTTAATGGATGAACTTCATTATGTTATCTATATTCTAACTTAATGGATGAACTCATCATGTTATCTATATTTTAACTTTAATGGGTGAACTTCGTCATGTTAGCTACATTTTCAACCATAATGGATGAACTCATCCTGTTATCTATATTTTAATTTACTGAACGAATTATATCCTTGTTTAAAGTAATAATTGGTAATTAAGTAAATCAGCTCAATTGGGTTAAATAGCGTGGGTTGAGTTAAGTGTTGAATCAAGTAATCAAGTTGGGAAACCCTTTAGGTGTTAGTTATGTCTTCCACTGTGTTATCTTAACTTATGATAACTCATTGCATCATTATGTTTTGTTTTAAAACTCTGAAAAAAAAATGTTTGCACTCTATTCTTGAGTTTTAGCTGTATCCCTTCGAGGTTTCTTGGTGGGGCATTACATTTGGTATTAGAGCACATGTTACAAACATTGGGATCTATGGTGTCGCTTGTTCCCTTAGTTGGTGTGAGGTGTATCGACCTTATGTTGTATGCTTGTCCTCCTTTTGTATGTGTGTGATTGAGGCATAAGATCTCGAAGATCTTAAGTACTCATGTTCTATTCTTTTGCGTATTCTTTTGAGCAGATCCTAATTGTGTGTAATGTGCATGTTCACTCCTTGTTTTCACCTTCTTGATGTTGGTGCTTTTGAGTGATTATATGTGCTTTGTTTTCTTATTGATGTCTTGGTCTACGATTACTCTTATTCTAAAAGAGAGTTGTATGCACCTTCCTTATTGATTGTTGTACTCTTTAGACTAATCCATTGGGTTGGTTAGTCCTTATCTTGAATCTGAAAGTACGAAATGTGCTTGTTTTAAGATTATGATCTAGCTTAGTGTTGTCCACTTGAAGGACTTGTATGGTAGATGTTAATTCTTATGATACAGCAAATTGAATGATTATCACCCTTCCTCCTCTTTCTCTCTAGAAATTAAATGTTTGTTTATGTGTATTTATCTCTTATGTTAATTTTCTTATTGCAAGAGAAAGGTTGTGACTTATTGAACCCCTGTGTGAACCTATGATGCTTTTATGCTTCTAGATAATATAAAAGGGCTATGGGTTTAAAAGTTCATTTTGATTATTGGGAGAAAATTGTATGTTTACATTAAAGAATTCTCCATGTGTATTGTAGGAGTAACATAATTAAATTCTATCTTAAGTAATGTGCATTAACGTGCGAATAGTTGTTATGAGAAACTGCCTAGTGTGTAAAAGATGTATAAAAGGGAACATGTTATAGTGGCTAAGAGTGTATTAATGTGTTCCACGAAAGATTGCTTTATGTGTTTCTTTATATCGACTCAATTGAGGACCTATTTTAACAATGCTACATTAAACTTGCTTTTAGATATATATAATTGACTTATTATGATTAGAAAGTGCAAATGAAAAGCTTGTTTGATGTGCATGCATTAATATGTATTATTGAGTGGATAGCTCCTCGTTTACCTTCTTATCATACCTTGAATTTTCAATAAAAGGTTGCAGATTATGAGATGTTTCATATTAATTAAAAAGAGTGAGTCTTCACAAGAGGTCTTGCATTATTGAAAAGATTTCTTATCTTGATCTCTATTGTTTGGAAAACTAGAACACCTTGTTGAAGCCATAATAATTGTAAATGTCATGTTAGACCTATTGGCATTGTTCTAAATGGTGGTGAAATGAAAACCGTACAATCAAGATGATAGACTTATAGTGAGAAATTTTATAATGTTGTGTGATCTTGTTAATCTTGTGCTAATGTAAGAAATGGTTTGACTATCAAACTCTCTTTCCCTTTTCTTTACCTAGATTATAAGGTTTTTAGAAATGCTACTAAAGAATGCATTGATTTAAATAGAGTGTTTATGGAGTGTATGAAATTATATTTTTGTAGTTTGGCTTCATATTGAAAGATGAAAGTCTTAAGCTTTAGAAAGAAATTTGCATGTTTAGTAATGTGAATATGAATGCTTAATGGTATTAGTGAAAGATATAGGAATGACGTTACTTCCTTATGTAATTTTGAATTGTAAATAATTTCAGTACTTGTACCTAGAATAAATTCTATTCAGTTATTCTTGTGGGAAGCATAATTAAAACCTTCCTTGAGTAGATGATAATGTACTAAAAAGTACTCCCCATAAATGTGACTAAACCAGTACTCGTGCTTTCGTTGTGTATTGTAATAAACCCATACTTTCTATATGTGCCCATGGGATGGTGAAATAATCAACCATGGAGAATATGTTTACTTATGGGTATGGGAATACCATATTGTTTATGTGTTGTTGCATGCTTGTTACCTTACTGAGTGCCAACCCATGGGTTGTTGATAAGTCAGTATGTGAATGATAACTCAATGATGAACGGATAGTACTAACCTGGTACTAAGAGGGGGGGTGAATCAGTACAGACAAAAATACAGTCCTAAACCATTTTGATAGTAGACAAATCAAATGACTGTCAAATAGTGACACTGGTTTGAAATAGAGTGCAACCGGTAAAGCTAAGAATGATTGAGACAAGCATTAACTGGTTACTCACTTAGCTTTTCACTCAACTCAAGACTACACTACCATATCACCCTTATGCATAAATAGGTAATCTATCATCAAATCATAATAACAACCAGTTCAACATGTTTTATTGACAGGCATAAAACACAGAACCATCATATGCTTGACAGACAATAGGAAACCATCACAAGATAAAAGCATCACACATGACACACATATTTTTCACGTGGAAACCCAACTAGGAAAAACCACAGTGGGGATGAATACCCACAAGCTATTTTTGAGCTCTTTAGAAGTCTAATCTGTTAGGAGCCTTGTCCAGTTAGAGACATTACAATAGGTTCTGCTAAGAACCAATCCTATTATGGATCACCCAGTTAAGGGATGGCTAGAATACCTGGTTAAGGGTTAAACCTTGTTAAAGGTTACCTTGTTAGAGGATTTCAAGAACTCGATAGATAAAGGATTTCAAACTCAATAGCTTTGATTTACCCTGTTAAAGGATTTACAACAAGCCGGTTGAGGCTACCTTGTTAAGGGATTTTCCAACTCTTGAGATGGTTAGAGATCAACAGGTATTACAATGATCTGGTAACAACACTCAATGCCAATGCAGATCCACTTGAGATCCTCTTCACAAACTGCACTTACACTCTACAGGTATCACTTCTCTCCTTTGGGTCTAGCAAGAATCATGTATCCCTTCTCTTGGATACACACACACAACTTTTGCCAACAACCTCAGAAAGAGACACAACATCGACCTTATAGGAAAATAGATAGGTCGGTAGCATATACCCTAAACCCTAAACCTGTTAGGTTAAGGAATTCAAACAGTTCAATCCTGACCATTGAGCACACTGCATTAAATGCAACATTTCTTGATCCAATCTCAAGACATTCTCCATCATCCATTTCCATCGATTTTATGGTGGTTTATAACCCATCACACGTTATCACCATTTTACACTTATCACATTGCTGAGGTAGATAGGAACAATATCCTTCATGCAAGATCCTTCACGCGCACAAGGCTTACATGGCAACATGATCTTCTCTTTGTTACCATGCTAACTCATCACACAAAAATCACCGGTTGAGCCATACAGGCTTGAAGTACTTAAATCGAAAACCCTGAAGTTGAGACTACCAACTGGTAGTCATACAATACTTCCATTAGCCAGGTCACATAACTATATGCCAGTTCATCATGAACAAACACACCACTTCACTTTGGCATAAATGTCAGTTCACAGTGTTCTACCGGTTTTCTCATATGCCGGTTCTCACTTCTTCAGCATATTGACATCAATGACAACATACAATGTCATTATGTCCTCATACCGGTTCACATAATGCTAACAATATCCCCTTTGGCATTGATGGCAATAAATAAAGATATCTTCTCTAGTTCACATCTTCTCCCCCTTTGAGTGTCAAAGTGGAGGCACAAGCTTCCCTGTTCTATTATGTTGCTCCCCCTGAGGAGTAGCATCCTTCAACACATCAATCCTGAAGAAAAATTTGACTATGCAATACCTGACTGATGTGGAGCATATACCTTTAGTTTACCTCCTGAAGGGGCAACACCCCTAATTCACCTCTTAAGTACATAAATGTAGTCTTTGGGAGAGGCTTGGTGAATATGTCTGCTAACTACTCCTGACTAGAAACATGTTCTAGTGCAATCTCTTTGTTCTGAACCTTTTCCCTCAAGAAATGATACTTAAGCTCAAAGTGCTTGGTTCTAGAATGTAAAACCGGATTCTTGGAGATATTAATTGCACTAGTATTGTCACAAAATATACTTTCTAGTTTAGATACAGGAACTTTGAAGCCATTTAATACATGTTTCATCCAGATTGTCTAAGTGTAGTTCATGAAAGCTGCAACATACTCTGCTTCTTACTCATCCATGAGACTAGTCTACCACCGAGAAAGAATGCACCACCCGTTGTGCTTTTTTGGTAATCTATATTGTCTGCCCAATCAGCATTTGTGTATACTTTCAAGTTGAAATCCTTTCTATAAGGATACCATAATCCATAGTCAACAGTTCCCTTCAAATACCTAAGAATCTGCTTGACTGCAACCAAGTGAGATTCTCTTGGGACTTTTTGGAATCTTGTAGTAATGCCAACTGCATATGCAATATCCGATTTGCTATGCACTACATAATGCAGCTTACCAATCATTGATTGGTATTCCTTCTCATCAACCAATTCCGAGTCATCTTCTTTAGATAGTTTACAACTGGTCACCATCAGAGTACCAACCGGTTTGCTATCTTCCATGCCAAAGGTCTTCAACACCTCTTTGACATACTTGGACTGAGTGATAAAGATTCCATCCTTCATCTATTAGATCTACAGTCTAATGAAGAATTTAATCTCCCCTATGAGTGACATTTCAAATTCTTTCTTCATCTCATCTACAAACTCATGACTCATCTTGTCATCTCCACCAAAGATAATGTCATCAATAAATACCTCACAGATTAGGATCTGATCTCCTTTAGACTTCAAGTAGATATTACTATCTTCACTTGTTCTCACAAATCCAATCTTCACAAGATGGGAATGTAGACGTTCATACCATGCTCTAGGTGCTTGATTTAGTCCATATAAGGCTTTATGTAGCCTACATACCATGTTACTGTCTTCAGATAGGGAAAACCCATTTGGTTGCTCAATATACACCTCCTCTTCAAGTACACCATTTAGGAATGCAGATTTTACATCCATTTGATATACTTTGAAACCTTTAAAAGCTGCATATGCAAGAAGCATACAGACTCCTTCTAATCTGGCTATGGGAGCAAAGGTTTCACCATAGTCTTCTCCTTCTTATTGAGAATATCCTTTGCACACTCTTCTAGCTTTGTTCCTAATCACTATGCCATCCTCATTCAGCTTATTTCTAAAAACCCATTTAGTACCAATGACATTTTTGTGCTCCGGTCTGGGTACCAAAGACCATGTACCATTTTTCTCTATCTGGCCAAGTTCCCCTTCCATTGCCTTGATCCAGTCTTCATCCTTATGTGCCTCTTTGAATGATTTAGGCTCAAATTCAGAGATCATACATGAGTTTTCTTTGACCTTTCTTCTTGTAAGGATTCCTGCATCCTTATCTCCTATGATCTGCTTAGGATCATGATTCAGCTTGACATACTGAGGAATGGTCTTGATAGATTCCTCTTGCTTTTCTTCTTCATACTCATCTCCATCAGTATCAGCATCTACATTTACCAGTGTAGGAACATTGTTACTGGTACTCGATTGGCTGTCAACCAGTTCCCAGAAGGTTGCAACCGGTTTGTTTACTGCTTGCTCACTGTCGGTTTCCTCAGTTTTATCAGAGGTTTCATCAACTCTTACATTAATGCTTTCCATAATTCTTTGAGTCCTATTATTGAAACACTTGAGAGCTTTTCTCTTGGTGGAATATCCTAGGAATATTCCCTCATCACATTTTGCATCAAATTTTCTCTGGTGTTCACTCCTCTTGATGTAACATTTGCTACCAAACACTCTAAAGTAGCTAACCACAGGTGTCTTACCGGTCCAATATTCATAAGGAGTTTTATCCTTACCTTTATTGATGAGTACCCGGTTCATTGTGTAGACTGCAGTGCTCACCGCTTCTCTCCAAAAGGTGTGAGCTACCTTTCCTTGAATCAACATGGTTTTAGCTGCTTCAACCATAGTCTAGTTATTCCTCTCTGTGAGGCAATTCTGCTATGGAGTCCGAGGGGCAAACAATTGCCTCTTGATGCCATGTTGTTCACAGTACTTTTTGAATTCATCGGAAGTGAATTCCCCTCCTTGATCAGTTCTCAAGCACTTGATCCTTTAACTGCTTTCCTTCTCCACTAATGCTCTGAAAGCTTTGAACTTTACAAAGGCTTCAAACTTTTCTTTCAAGAATGTGACCCACATCATTCTTGAGCATTCATTAGTGAGAATCATGAAGTACCTATCACCCTGCACACTTCTAGTTTTCATAGGACCACACAAATCAGTATGCACAAGGTCAAGCAAGTTGTCAGTAGTGAAAGATTTACCTTTAAAGGTTGAGGAAGACATTTTCCCCAATTGACACTCTCAGCACAAGGTATTATCTAGTTTTCTTAGCAGCAGGAACCCTCTAACTACCTTGATCTTACTAGCCTTCACAATGTTATCAAAGTTTACATGGCAGAGTCTCCTATTGCATATCCAACTATCATCAAATTTAGCCATAAGACATGTACTTATATTTGCATTCAGCTGAAATAGGTTACCTTTGGTCTGCATGTCGGTGGCCACCCATTCACCATTCTTGAATTCTAGAGTGAGGCCACTATCATTCAACTGGAAAACACTCAGAAGGTTGTGTCTAAGACCATCAACCCAATACACATTGTCAGCACTACTCTTTCCATTTAGAGAGATGGACCCTCTGCCTTTGACCATGCACGGTGCATCATTGCCAAGGTGAACCAAACCACCATCATACTCCTCCAAGGATAGAAACTTGCTCCGGTCACCGGCCATATGGTGAGAATAACTTGTAGACGTCTAAAATTGGTCAATGCTTGCGGAATCATACTTTAACATTTGCGCATTGCCTTATTTTAGGGTTTTTGCGTCGCATTAACATTTCTTCTATGTCGCGCACTTGGTCTTTATCATTTGCGAGCATCAAGTCATTCTTCTGCATTCTTCATTTGTCTCGCTTTCAAATATGGTCTTGTCGATAACAATCTTCAGTCGTGATTTTGGTCAATCTTATCCTGTCGCATTAATGTGCGTATTCATTTGTCATCATTTTGGACATCGTCAATCCTAATTAGGGTTTTGTCCTCTTATCAATCTTGTCATCATGCGATCGATTTGTCATCAATCGTTGTCGTTTTCAATCTTATTATCTTGCGATCGATTTGTCATCGATCCTTGTCCTTTGATCAATTTGTCATCAATCTTGTCATCTTGTGATCAATTTGTCATCGATCATGGTCATTTTCAATCTTGTCATTTTGCGATTGATTTGACATCGATCGTTGTCCTTCTCAATCATGTCAATTTGGATCAATTAGTCATTGTTCCTCATCAATTGGCACATTTATCAATCAAATCATTTATCAACATTGGTCTTTTATCAAGTCAGAATCATGATCAAAACAATCCTTCAATCAGGACCTAATTGTCATTCTTGCATTTTCTAATTCATCTTCTAGGGTTTCATGATTTATTCATTTAACCTTGTTCGTCATTTCTCCCTCTAGGTTAAATAAATTATTTATTTATCCTAAGTCTTCATGTCACAATTAAATGTTTATTTAATTGGCTAACTAATTATTCCTCTTTTTGTGAATTAATTAATAAATGACAAATTATTAATTAATTCACCTAATTTTCTAATTTCCTAATTTCCTCATTTTCTAATTTTTCCTAATTTCCTAATTTTCATCAATTTCTAATTTCTAATTTCCTAATTTCTATTTCATTTAATTTCAATTCTCTCCTATTTTTCTCCTAATTTCATGGGAATGACATTTCAATTTGTCATAATTTGTCATAATTGACAATCAATCAATTTTGACATAGAAATTTGTCATAATTTTGTCATAATTATCAATCAATCAATTTTTGCATAGAAAGTGTCAAATTTGTCATAATTTGTCATAATTATTATTCTTGATTTGCAATTTCCATTTGAATCTAATTCATGCTAATCTTGTCTTTTCTCCAATTTGTCTATAAATTGGATGAATTTCTTCAATCCCAACTAATCACTTTTGCGAATTGATCCCCAAATCAATCACGCTTCGAGTATTCTTGCGCTACAATCTTGTCTACTTGCTTTCACATCATGCTTATGCACTAGTAGGTGAGATCCACAAACAAAGCTATTTGAAGGAGAAAGAAGGACAATGGAGCCACATGAAGGAGACATTCAAGTCTGGATTTGTTTTGCTTAGTTTTCAATCTTGAATTGATGTCTTTTTTTCATGTTTTCATTGGATGTAATTAGGATTTGTCATTGCAATTGAGCTTTCATGATTGAGCTAGTATAATATTGATTTGCTTTGATGATTTCCCCATTTCCTAGCTACATTAATTGGTGAGCCCAATGTGAACTAACCCCCTAACCATGCTTTTGAGTGCTTTTGAGATGATTTGCAGGTCAAAAACCCAAGAAATAGGGTAATGCAGGGTTTTCTGAGAACTTCTGCGCCTGTGTGAGACAATTTGCACCTATGTCAAGGATTTTGTGCCTGTGTCAAGGACAATCTATGCCTATGTCAAGCATTCTACACCTGTGTGAGACATTTTGCGCCTGTGTAGGGCCAGAAACAGAGGTAAAAGGCAGTGTTTTTTTACTTGCAAATTGTTTTGTTTTGCATTCTGTTTTTGCTTTTTTGGTTTTTGGTACTAATTCTCTATGTAGAACCTTGGCATACGCATGAAAAAGACAACAAATGAAACTACTAACACATTGTATGCAGGTTCGCTAGTCAAAGACTAAGAAAATCAAACTTCTGACTTGGTGGTTTTGCAGGTTGCCTTGGATTACAACTAAACTTTTGTGTTTGTAATTCATAATTAGACACTTAGTATTATTGCTAAATAGGATGGAATGAATGTGTGTTTGCTTTGAGTGTTGAGTTTGACATCGGAGTAGGAGAGTATGCTCTCATCCTTCTTAGGGTGATCAGAAATCCAGATCTTCGATACCATTCTCTTGGTTCAGATTATGTGTCACCTTTAGAGGGCCTGCCTTCCTGACCATTTGCTTTTGCAAGCAAGTGACAATCATGAGAAGGGAATGACCCAAAGTGAGTTTGGCTAGAATACCTTGGCATTCTAACTCACTATAAATAAATACCTAATGAGCGAAAGCTTTGAAGGAAGGGTTACATGGGAATTGTAGTTACTTGGGAAGTGATGACCCTTGAACTCTTTCTCATATCAACATCTAAGTAGGGCCTCATGGTCTAAATCGTGCTTGCGTGACTACATTTGTTTGGTATCTTGGTGGGCTTAATGCCTCAATCATGCTTGCATGACACCAAGGAGTAACGCTTAACAAAAATCCTTACTAAACACCTTGTATTTAGAGGCCAAAAATCCTTCTAGTTGCTTGAGAAGGACAAGTTCAGATACTTGGAAGAGATACTAAGTTCGCCATGGGGAGATTTCTATGGGGACTAATGCTTGGCTGCCCTAAGAAGTGAGTGCCATGGAGGGGAGCCCGTGGGGTCAAGCATCTATGTATTCTCCTTGAATCCCATAATGAGTCTACCTCTCAAGTACCTAATGTCCTTGCCTACCATAAGAAATGTGTGAATGAGCATGATTGTCTTGAGTCTAAGTTGAAATATCTTGTCTTCTTTATTTGTCAAAAGTTGAATTGTATCTCATTTCAAAAACAAGACAAATTGATTCAAAACAAGGCGTAAAGTAGAAAAATCGAACCCTAGTTGTTCTCCCCTCCCCAACTCCAAGGAGAGAGAAGGGAGATTCACTAGGGTTGATGGTTTTCACTTAGGGGATACTTTACATTCAAAAGAGGGGTTGGAACCCACAAGATCCAATCCCACACAAGGCAAGATTGGATTCTATATGAGTTTCAAGGGTTAAGACAACAAGGATACCCTCTTTTGTAAAGAATGTAGATAGAATGATTAAGCTAGGAATACATAGAAAGTGAGAAAGATTTGCTTATAAACTGAGATAGGGATATGATATGAAGCTACAGACCTGGAATTAGCAGTAAAATGTCGAAACGGCACTGTCCCGCAAATTTGAGCAAAAGTTGAAAGGAAGATGGCGCCCGGCATGCACACGGTCCTCCGAAAAATCCGCGAAACGAAGGGGGATCTGTTCGTCTCTGCACAAGGATTCCAGATCTTCAATTTCAGCTACGTACCTGCAACCTACACATAGAAAAGCGAAGATGATTGGGGGGTTAGGGATTAGGGGTTTGCCCTTAGGTCAAACCCCGGTTTTGGAATTAACCAAGAAATGAGAAATGTTGTAAATGTAAATGACTATAATGTAAAACAAGTACTAATACCTTGTTGTAAGGATGTTTGTATCCTTATATGCGAAGGTATAGATGTTGTTGTTTGTTGTATGTTGTATGTTGTGGCATGTGATCTCCTCTTCAATGGTTGAATCCTTGTCTTGAATGCAACACTTAGCCTTGAATGGAGACTTAGAATGATCAATTGCTTGAAGGAATGTTTGAATGCTTGAATGCTTGAATGCTTGAATGTTTGAGTATCGTTTCAACACCTTTTTCCCTCATACCCAAATGAGAGAGGAAAATGTCATTTATATACTTGCCAATTAGGGTTGATAGACTCATTTTCCCGACCTTAGGCCGACCAGGAAATGTTATTTTCCAATTTGCAAACAAAAAGACCCGAAGTCCCATAGGAGACCGGGCCCAAAATAGGGCCAGGGACCAGGGCGCTGGGCGCCATGGTCTTGGGGGACCAGGGCACTGGGAACCCTATTCCTGAAGGACCAGGGCACTAGGTGCTCTGGTCCCACCTCCTGGGACAGCAGGGTGCAAGGAGGGATCAGGCAGGGTGCTGGAAAAATGCAGTTTTTGATGTCATAAACAGGTTTCGGGGTCTCCATTCAGGTTCAGTGTTGCATCACCATCGTGAAGACCCAAATGCGGTCAAAATTGCAAGTGTCACAATTTTAGGACGCTACATTTAGCCCCCACTTTAGCGGGAGTATATGCATACGCTCATACTTCTGGTAAAGTACAAGGAAACAACATTGAAAAACTTTCACCACGTCAAGGAGGCAAGATACACCAAGCCCCCAGTGGACTAAGGATCTTACGACTTTGATTGACAAAGTAAAAGGGAAGATCACGAGGGAGAACCATGACTGTCAGTTTTAAGGTTCCCTCACTATGAGTCATGCAAAAAGATATCAAAAATTTTCAAGGCAAAGCTAAATTTGTCGAGAAATTTTTTAAGTATCTTGAAAAGATATGAACGGGATGTATGCCCCCTACGTTAAAGTGATCACGCACACCTCACCGGGGGTGATTGCTTTAAGGTAGTGATACATATAAGAAATGAGAAAGGAGCACGTTATCACCAGGATTTAGCCCCCAAGTGTGAGATAAGCCCAAGGATAATAGACACAAAACACAAAGCACAAGGTGACTTCGCTTTCCTCGGGGTCAGTATGATGTATGATAATTCATGTATATCATATGTATGTATGCATAATTATTCTTCATTCCCCAATCAAGGAAGGTCACCTAGAAGAAGGGAACACATGTGTCTTTTGAGTCAACATGAGAGAGACCAAAGAGATCTCAATGCTTTGCATTGTCCTCAAGTAGACAACACTAAGGACAACAAATAGAAGAATGAGAATAACATATAGAAGAAGTAACAAAAGAAAGAGAGGAGGAGAGAATCTGCTATGCTAATGAACTAGTCTAGCATGTCATCTACCCCCCGATCTTGCTGTTCAATGTTTTGGGAAGGCAGGGAACACGCTAGAGGAGGAACATTCAACACAACAAATGGAGCTATCACAAGATCCAAACAAGGGCTATGTTCATGTTCCAAGCCACGTTGTTCTTTTCTAGGAGCTAGGATAAGTGCTTTAGAAAATTCATTAGATAAATGGTTATCAATATCAACAAGTTCATATTCACTATCAGAAGAAAGAGAAGTAACATTTTCATCTATATCATCATCAAGATTTATAAAAATAGGGTCTTTAACTCGCACAGGATCAAGACCATCATGCATCTTATGTTTAGGAGATTTCGGCTCAATCGTCGGCTGAGGAGAAAATGGAATAATATTAGTTGAAGGTGTTTTTGGGGATTGCAAAGTTTGAGCTCTAAGACGACGCTTTCGCCGGCGTTCACGTGCAAAACGATTTCATCTAGTCTTAGTAGGAAGTTGAGAAGATTGAGGAGGAGGAATGTTCTCATCCTTATCACTTGGGTGTTTAGGTTGTGGTCTCTTAGGCTGAAAAATAGGAGAAGAGGAAGGTCTCTTCTCTCCATAAGAGGAAGGAGGAGGAACTGCTCCATATAAGGGAGGAATATTTGGTTTAGGAAGGAGACCAAGTCCATCATGACGAGGAGGGATAGGTCTACTTTTAAGAAGTTTATTAGATATAGGCATAGTCACATCCATAGGGATGGGTTGGGAATCTTCTTGAGGAAAGACATTAGTTTTATCTTTCAAAGGAAGAACTTCCTTCTCAAGAATGATAGGAACGTCAAGTTTGGGTGTTCTAGGTTCACTTAGAGATAGGATCATATCTTTTTTCCACTTTTGATAACATTTGAAAAGATGATCACTTCATGGAGGAAGAGATTGGAATTGGTTAGGCCAAAAATATTCAATAGGAACACTAGAAGTTCTTTCGGCTGGTTTAAAGAGACTATGATTGACAGTAACAACTTCACCATTATGGGGAAATTTCAAACACTTGTGAATAGGAGAAGCAATAGCTTTCATGGAAGAGAGCCAAGGATAGCCTAGCTTCACAAAAAATTGTTCGGATGATGGAATAATAGCAAAGTCCACATCAAGGGATTTGTTATGGACCTCAATAGGTAATGTAATAAAACCAATTGCAAGAGAAGAAAATGCATCAAATAGTTTCACAACCACATTTGTTTCGTCATAGATCACTTGATTCAATTGCAAAGTAAAAATAAATTCTTCAGTAATGACATTAACCATGCAAGAAGGATCAATAAGCACTCCACGCCAAGGTGTATTTTTTACTTTTGCAACTATATATAAAGGACCATCAGGTGCCCTGATAGTTTCGCTAGAATCAAAGGTGATGGAAAGTTCTTTAGGGATTTTCTGCTACTCCACAAAGTTAATCACATTTGGAGTCATGGACACAAGATCATCAGGTGAGACAAAGGAATCAGTAGTATCAATCGCATTAGAGGTATGAGAAGGTAATGGATTAGTAAAAATCTGAAGATTTTGGTTAGGAGGAGCTACAGATGTGTTGCCTTTATCATTCACACCAGAAACAAAAATAGTATTATTATCAATCAAATCTTGAATTTTACCCTTTAAAGCAAAACATTTTTTAGTATCATGCCCAGGTTGACGATGAAATTAACAAAAAGATTTGTTATCAAAATAGGGTGAATTAATCTTTGCAGGATCTATTTGCCTTATAGGAGGAAGAGTAAGCACATTTTGTTCCAATAACATATTCATAATACTATGCAATGATTCATTGAAAGGAGTAAACTTTCTTTCTTTCTTTCAAAACTTAGAAATAGGAGGCACACCTGATGCTGCATTCACATTGTTGTTGATGATGTTTTCATTGAATTTAATGGACTCTCTGTTCGGTTTAAACTTCCCAAATGGTTGTTGACTACTATCACCCTTATCACTCGGAGCCATAGGATGTGATTGTTCCATTTGACTCACAGTCAGTTGATAATTGTGAAGAGTTGCGCACAACTGTTGGAAAGAAGTAAACTCAGAAAACAGGAGTTTGTCTCGAATATCTTTTTGTAAATTAGAAATAAAGATTCTTTGAATATCATTGTTAGGCACTGGAAAAGAAATTTGAGCATACAAATGCTTATATCTACCAATGAAATCAGTCACTTTTTCTTTAACACCTTGTTTACAATGCATTAAATCAATCAAAGTAACTTTAGGACTTAAATTGTTTTGAAATTGTTGAATGAAAGCATTTGCAAGTTGTTCGAAAGAGGAAATAGAATAGGAAGGCAACGAGCAATACCATTGTAGGGCTTTATCTCTTAATGTTCTAGTAAACAGTTTTGCAAGCAACCTTTGGTCATAAGCAAAATCATTACATATTGTTTGAAAAGTCTTAACATGTGTTAGAGGATCACCCTTACCATTATAAAGCTCCAAATGTGGAATTTCAACATGTTTAGGGGGAATAGCTTGGACAATGTCAAGAGAAAGTGGGCTCGCAACATCAAATGTGGGCACACTAAACTTAGATTGATTCATAGAGGCAATTTGTTGTTGTAAAGAAGAGACAGTTTGTGCAAGATTGTTAATGGTTGCTTCAGTCGAAGAGTTCATATTAGATGTGTTAGATTGTGATGGAGGTGTTATGTTATTGAAAGAAGGTAGAGAGTAAGGTGGTGGGACACTATGATAGTTAGTCATAGGAGATGATTGGAAAGGAGGAACACTACAAGGAGGAATGGAAAACGAATTGCCCCCTTGTGTCATGTTCATTTGTGGTGATATAATAGGAACACTTATTGAAGGAATGAATGAAGAAGTCAGATTGAATGAAGGAAGAGGGTTGATTGAAGAAGAGGGATTGCCCCCATGACTAGTGATCATAGGAGGAATGTCTTGTATTGAAGTAGTCATTATGTTTGATGTAAAAGTAGGTATACTAGCAATAGAAGTCGTCAAAGGAATAGAATGATTGTCTTGAGTAGGAGGTTGTGTATAACCTAAGGTTTCGGCACAACGTTTCATAGGCATCACATTTGAATCCATAATGTGTGCAATACCACGCAAAATATCAATTCCATTCTTATCACTTTGAAGCATACATTTTAGACCCTCAATTAAAGGAAGAGCTTGACTATCAGGGTATTCTTGAGACATCCATTGTCGAAAATCATCAAATTGGTTATCCAATTTTGAAAGTTGTTCTACAGAAACCTCATGGAGAGCTTCTTCATCATTAAGAGGATTAGAGGAATTACCCATGTCCTCATTAAAAAGGCCATTCAAATTAGGTTCCATCTCCTCGGTAATTAAACCTTGGAAAGACTTAATTCTAAGGCTTCGTCTAACGAGAATAGTGTAAGTATGGCTTATTGTTGTAAAAATCATGCACTAGAGAGGGAGAGGAGATTCTGAATTTTAGAGGTAGCAAATTTCAGTAAAATCAGCCAATCTTCTAGATTTAAGCTGTTAAATACAATCAGGACAATCTCCCGAAATTTTGGAAAAAATGTCCGGGACCGTGGCGCTCGGGGTGCACACGGTCCTCGCAACTTTTTTCGAAATTTGCAGGGATGAAAGTTATGATGATTTTACAGCTAACCTAAAAAAATTGAGTGATTTTACGATCTGTAGATAGGCCAAATTAAAGTTGCAATCTCAAAATTGAACCCTACCAAGATTGTCGAAAAATGCAAAATTTGAATTTTGAAAAAGAGAGGGAAACTGAAATTTTGAATTTTATGATTTTAGAGGGAATGTTAAGAGCAATGCAAGTTTTGAAATTTGAAAATTGACTCAATTTCACGCAAAATTCAATTTTGAAAGCAGAAATCAAAGTTGTTGTAATTAAGCACTTAATTTCAAAAGTCACAAATTGCAAGAATTTGAATAAAGCACTGAAATTTCAAATGAATGATAACACACTTTTCAGATTTAGGACTGTAAGAAACACAATTTTGACACAAATTTCAATTTCAACAATTTTTGAATGATTAGAAGCCTCAATCCAAGCAATCGCTAGACCAACTTTGACTGTAATTTTGAAGGTGTTAAAATTGATAAAATCAGCCAAAATTCTGGATTTTAGCAGAAAAATACAGTAAGATCTAGCTCCCAAAATTTTGAAAAAAATGTCGGGGACGATGGTGCTCGGAGTGCACACGGTCCTTGCAACTTTTTTCCAAATTTTCAGGGATGAAAGATATTGTGATTTTATTGCGGAATCCAAAGTTACAGCTGATTTGGAGGTGTTTTGATCAGTGAAATTGTCGGACAAAGGTTGAATCAAGAGGGTTTCAAAAATTAGGGTTTTGACACTTAACCACTTAATTTTCAAAATTAAAGCACAAATATGAATTGATAATTTGTAATAGAAGGGCAGATCTAAAACAAGCATTAACAATTAAACATTTCACAAGCTCAATTACTAAAAAGAAAATTTAGGGTTTTTATGCAATTAACCTCTAAAATTTTGCAAAAGATCAAACATGGAAATGTAATCAAGGAATCCAATTTTCAGATCTAACCATGAATAATCAGAATGAGGATGTTCACGTTGGGTTCACCAAAATGTAAAGCGGAAAAATCAAACCCTAGTTGTTCTCCCCTCCCCAACTCCAAGGAGAGAGAAGGGAGATTCACTAGGGTTGATGGTTTTCACTTAGGGGAGACTTTACATTCAAAAGAGGGGTTGAAACCCACAAGATCCAATCCCACACAAGGCAAGATTGGATTCTATATGAGTTTCAAGGGTTAAGACAGCAAGGATACCCTCTTTTGTAAAGAATGTAGATAGAATGATTAAGCTAGGAATACATAAAAAGTGAGAAAGATTCACTTATAAACTGAGATAGGGATATGATATGAAGCTGTGGACCTGGAATTAGCAATAAAATGTTGAGACGGTGCTGTCCCACAAATTTGAGCAAAAGTTGACAGGACGATGGTGCCCGGCGTGCACACGGTCCTCCAAAAAATCCGCGAAACGAAGGGGGATCTGTTCGTCTCTGCACAAGGATTCCAGATCTTCAATTTCAGCCGCGTACCTGCAACCTACACACAGAAAAGTGAAGATGATTGGGGGGTTAGGGATTAGGGGTTTGCCCTTAGGTCAAACCCTGGTTTTGGAATTAACCAAGAAATGAGAAATGTTGTAAATGTAAATGACTATAATGTAAAACAAGTACTAATACCTTGTTGTAAGGATGTTTGTATCCTTATATGCAAAGGTATAGATGTTTTTGTTTGTTGTATGTTGTATGTTGTGGCATGTGATCTCCTCTTCAATGGTTGAATCCTTGTCTTGAATGCAACACTTAGCCTTGAATGGAGACTTAGAATGATCAATTGCTTGAAGGAATGTTTGAATGCTTGAATGCTTGAATGCTTGAATGTTTGAGTATCATTTCAACACCTTTTTCCCTCATACCCAAATGAGAGAGGAAAATTTCATTTATATACTTGCCAATTAGTGTTGATAGACTAATTTTCCCGACCTTAGGCCGACCAGGAAAAGTTATTTTCCAATTTGCAAACAAAAAGACCTGAAGTCCCATAGGAGACCGGGCCCAAAATAGGGCCAGGGACCAGGGCGCTGGGCGCCATGGTCTTGGGGGACCAGGGCGCTGGGTGCCCTAGTCCTGAAGGACCAGGGCGCTGGGCGCTCTGGTCCCACCTCCCAGGACAGCAGGGTGCAAGGAGGGATCAGGCAGGGTGCTGGAAAAATGCAGTTTTTGATGTCATAAATAGGTTTCGGGGTCTCCATTCAGGTTCAATGTTGCGTCACCATTGTGAAGACCCAAATGCGGTTGAAATTGCAAGTGTCATAATTTTAGGATGCTACACAAGGTTAAACACAAGAACATTTCATCCAACAACGTTCAAAACACCTTCAAACATGGTTGTCAAACATTGTTCAAAATCTTGTCTCAACATTCATGTCACTTAGATTTAGGTCCTCCATTGTCCATACTTAGGGCTTAGAGCATCATTCTTGCATTCCACTTAGTCCTTTTCATTTCAAGTGTCCTCATTTTGCATTTAGGTTCAGAATCATTTCCCTAAGTTTGCATTTCATTGTCATATCCAAGATAGATTTCCATTTAGGTGACATTCATGCATTATCCTTGTCATGCTAAAATTAGGTCTTGCCTAGGTTGCATTTTGCATATTCCAAGTCATTGATCTTCGCATATCCTTATCATTGTATTGTCATCTTGTCTTGGCTTCATCTTGTCATATCATATCCTTAGATCATTTTCATGTCATATCCTAAGTCATTGTCATAATCATTGCCTTCTTGCATTTAGTCTCAAAAATTTGGTTTGTCAAACTTGAAAAATCAAAACTTTGGATGATACCCTTAGTTGTTGTTAAGGAGTCTTGACCTTGTCTAAAATTTGTCCTTTCATTAATATCATTTTTTGGTCAAACCTAGCTTAGTATCCAAGCATATAGGGGAGACATTGTCATTTTGTCCTTTTGTCACTTGGTCCTTTTGTCCTTTGACGTCTAGACATCATTTCAATTTCCTAAGGGTCTCATTTTTAGAATTGCATTCATAAGTTTGTCAAAATCTTGAAAAAGAACAAAAACATAGATTGCATTCTTGCCATAGATTGCATTTTCATCTATTTAGTTTGCATTTAGTTGCATATCATACATCATCCTTGAAAAAAAAAAATTCCAAAAATATTGCATTTGCATAGTGACATGTTTGTTGAAATGAGGTCTCAACCTTCTTACGAAGCCATGTCATCACAATTGAGAAATCAATCATGTCAATCAAATCTCTACATGTCTCAGAACTTGGATCAAACTTATCATGATGATGTAAATGTCCAAATGCAAAAACTAGAGGAGAAACTAGCTCAAGAAAATGAGATTTTGGAGCAAAGAGTGAAAAACATTGAGAAGAATATATCACAAATGTCCAAAATGTTTCAAAAATTTCCAGGTCTAAATCCAAAGATTGAGCCAATTGATGTAAGATCTCTTCTTGAATGATCAAACATACCAGCTCTCCTCTCGCAAATAGAGATGATGAAACAATTTCAAGAAAAGAGACAACATCAATTTCAACATTATGTGCCTCCACAACAAGAACAAGAAGGTGTTTACTATCAATCTGATTTTCCACCAATACAACCAATGGTTCAACCAATTGTTCAACATATACAACCAATGGTCCAATTTCAACAATATGTCCAACCAACTATACAATGTCCACAAATAGTCCAACCAATGGTGGAATATCAACAAGTTCAATTAACATATCAATGTCAACAACCACAACCAAACATTCAAAAACAAAGGTTGCAGCACACACCAACCCAAGTTTCAAACATGTCAGAACAATTGAACCAAGTCCAATATCAAAACATGACATCAGATCAGAACCAACTCCTTGCCAAACAAGTTCAAATTCCAAATACAACTATGTCAAAACCTCGAAAGAAAGGTGGCTTTATTGCAATGATCTTAAGGAAATTACCAAGTGAATTCCTTGAAGAAGATCAAGATAATACAATTATGTCTAGCAATGCCTCATCCCCCCATAAACAAATTGACTCTCCAGCGGCATCTATCCTTACACCTCTAGAAGTTTCACAAGAACCTTCTATATTGTCCTTATCAAGTAATACACCCAAGGATGCAATTATCCAAGGGCTATCCATAATTGATTGCCAAGAGAATCCAATTCATGATGCACATCCTTGTCATGTTTTAGAAATACAAGACCCAATGCCACCATGCACTTTATTGCCATTACCTATTTTAGAGGACCCCATTCGAAGTCCCTCTTCCTCATGTTCAAGCATTGATTCCTTGCTAGAATCCATCAAAAATGTTCAAAGTGCATTTCCTTCATGCCAAAACATTGATTCCTTGTCAGAATCCTCCATGCATATCCAAAGTCCAACCTCATGTCAAGAGGATAGTTTAGAGCATGAAGAAATGTGTCTTGAAACAGATCAAGATCAAGATCCTGAAACCTTATCATCCCATCCAATTGTTGACCAGGACCCCATCTTCCCAGACACTCATGATGATTCCCCTATTCTTGTCCATCATATCCAAAGTCCTATTGACACTCCATTCCCTGAGCAAGATCAAGATATCCCAGTCCATCCAATCTCAAATGATCCTCTTCCATTTCACAAAAAAAATGTCCTTTCAAATCCCATTGACATTCCAGATATCCCTTCCATCCTTTCCGATGATCCCATTAAAAGTCAAGAGCAAAGCACCTTTAAAGAGGATTCCAATGATCTTCCTCCTTGTCAAGATCAAATTATTCCTTTAAATCCTCCACAAGATCCTTTTGTTTCTCCATCTCCTTGTCTTAATGCTCCATATACACTCCAAGATCACATTTCTTTTGATGATCCCATTATTTCTCCCATTTCATCTCTTGAAGAGCCTGTCATTGAACCATGTCCACTACACAATCCTAGTCCCCCTCATGATTCTAACGTGTTAGTGCAAGATGTTCATGAACCCTTGACATGCATAATGGGTTCTTCCACTTTGGTGCAATCCGATCCACTTCAAGATCTCATCATTTCTCTCATATCATATCCACCTCATAATGGACTCGCGTCTTCTTCCCAAAGAAAAGAGTATCCTACAAGTCAAGATATTCATAAAGGAAAAGGAGTAGATCTCCATAAGAAAGAATCTCTCAATATCAAAGAAAATATTAAGGGTCATGTCTACACAACTCACTCTCAAGACGTGGGTGCCCCTACTAAATCCAATATCCCTCCATCAAAATCAAAACATACACCTTCCCCATCACACCTTTCATCCATCTTAGGTCCTTACATCCCTTCATCCTCTATGCAAGGTCAGCAAAGGAACACATCCTTGAGTAAATTTCATCCATCCAAAAGAAGTCCATTTCATTCATATCCATCCATGCATTTCTTTCCCCCTCCAAGCAATTTGGATGCCAAGTGTAAACGTCATAAGTCTAGAAATCCACATGTATTCAAGGATCAACATGTCCAATATAATCGACATGTCAAAACAAAGAAAAATTTTCTCTATAAAGAAAAGGAAAAATCCAAAAGGCCACAAAGGCCCACTGAGAAAAATAAAGCAAAGTCAAAATCTATATGGGTTCCTAAATCCCTTGTGCAAGCAATGCACTCCAAGGAACCACAAAAGCATGAAAAATTAAAAACCATGTGGATCCCTAAGCGGCTCCTTGAAGCACAAAAGCCTAAAGAAACATCAAAATTGGCATCCCAAATTGCTATTCCTCCATCCAAACCTCTCAAATTTGTTCCTCCATCATATTCATCATCCATTTTGGGCTCTTATGTCCCAAAATCCCAAGCTATTCCTCCATCCAAATCTCACAATCTGAGATCCATTTTTCCTCCATCAATCCACCACCCCTCAAGGTGTGTTCCAATGTTGATCTTGCCTTCATTTCCATCCAGTCAAGCCCAATTCTTCCAATACCCTATCCATTATCCAATGCATATTTTCCATCCTTCGATCCCTTTGGTCCAATTCTTTGCATAAATCCTTGACTTAGTTTCATCTTATTTTCCATGTCCTTATCCTACCAACGTCTTTGAGCATACTTTTAACGGTCATGGTTGATTTTTTTCAAGGCCACTATCCAAACAAAAAGATGTTTGAGTCCTTCTTCCATCCCCTATCATGTGTCCATCTTCTATTGAAAAATTCAAAATACAAAAAAAATAAAATCAAAAGCTCAAAAATACAAAAAAATCAAAAAAGTGAAAAAAAAGAAAAAGAATAAAAAAGTAAAGCAAAAATAATTCGTCCATTGGTGAAAACCTGGCAAACAAGCACCTTGGGCAAGTACTATGATGAAAACTTGGCAAACAAGCATCATGCATAATTTATGAACTTCTTGCACACCACACTTGGGGGTAGGTTTCCTCCTTCATATCCTATTGCCCTTCATTATCCTATCATACCCCTATCATTACCCTTCTTATCCTATTGTCCCTCATGTCCAGTTTCCCTTTCCACCTTTGATCTTGACAAGGCTGATGATCTTCATGAGCATCATGCATCTTGTTTGCAGCTTTTAGTCTATCACAGCTTTTGGTATTTATCCATTTGCTTATTATAACGTTTCATCCATATTCCCTGGCTTATTACAACTTTCTGCCACTATCCCATATCCTATCCCGACCTTCAGTCCATGTCCCTTATCCATTCTTGGTCTTGCTTATCCTATCCATATCTTATCACTATCCATACACTCTTTTTCATTCCTTGATCTTGATCTGACATAAGGACGCAAAAATTTAAACATGGTTTCAAACACCTCTTGACATGTCCCTCATGCCATGTCACTGCTTTACATTGTCATATCCAGTCTCTTGTCCCATCATGCAATAGCCCTTGAAAATTGCATCTGTATTGTCTCCATAATAACAAGGCTTTGTCTTCCCTCTATCCACCAACATTTCAAAAAGCCTATTTATTTACCTGTCATATTCCTTGCCTTGCTAGACACTGGGGGCAAAATCATAAAAATTGAAAAATGTCCTAAAATAATCCAAAAAAATTGAAAAATGTCTTGAAATAATCCCTAAAAATCAAATAATGTCCTGAAAAAAATTCCTAAAAAATCAAATAATGTCCTGAAAAAACTCCAAAAAATCAAATAATGTCCTGAAAAAATCCCTAAAAAGTCAAATAAAGTCCTAAAAAAATGAACACAAAAAAAATTGTAAAAACTTGAAAAAGCACAACAAAAAAATATCCCCTTTGTGCATAGACAGATCACTGAGCATCTCTCCAATGACATGCAATCACACATTGTGCTTTAATGGAATCATGCGTTAACAAATGAGCTTTTTCAATCAAATCAGACATTCAAACTGATCACAATTGTCATATCAATCGAACATCACCACCAATATCATTCATCCTTGGCACACTATCATGGGTCTTATACAAGGTGTGGTATACTCGAAACGAAACTATGTCCTATCTTAGATGGGGTACCACATTCCCTAAAACCAGACAGCATGATCATCCTATCCACATTTTCAACTTTTGACAATGAAGATCAAGATGTTTGTTTGACTTGTTGGAATTTGTGCATCTTATCTTTTTACTGATTTATCTTTGGCTTCGATCATGTTCCTATGTTGCTCGATGATGTCACTAAGTGATTTAGAGTGACCGGGATGGTTCATGGTCCCTTTCTTTTTTGTTGTGATTGTTGTTTGTCTGCGATGTGTCTGTCTTTTGCAAAAAGGGTTGCACTTCAGCTCTGGCCTTCAATGCCATGATGCTATGCATCCATTTTGCTACATTAAAATAAAGGTTCTCACCTACAAAGTGCATTACTAAAAGCAAGTTTTTCTTCATCTCTAACTATCCTTTGTCTCATTTCTTCTTACTAACATTTCTCCCATCAGTTCAGATAGTCAGTTCGGTCTAGTGCTCCGATTTCCAAAAACACATAAGTTGCATCCTGCATCCATTTGGTTAGTACATCAAGCATCACGTCAAGCATTTTATCCATTTCATATTATAATTGCATCGAAAACACATAAAAAAAATATATCCATACATGTTCCACAATGGTACATCAACAATGTATAAGTCATCCATACATGGAAAATAACATAAGTCATAACACATTGCATCCCATCATATCGATGCATATCATATCATATATCAAAATAACATCAGAGTACAAAATTGGACTATCTGTCCTAAGTATGGCCCGTAGGCTGACTATATAATATCACACTACATAATGTCAAACTACATCTATCTGTCATAGGGAGTACGTGCCTCTGTCACTGGGTGCTCCCTCTGTCCTCCTCATCCCTGCCATGTCTCAAGGATGATGTCCCTCCTGTCCCAGGTCTTGGCTATGGTGGTCTCATAGGTCCACTCACCCCCATGCTGCTCATTGACCTCCGAGAATGTGGCCTGCTCTCTATCCTCGATCGTGCCCGATATGAGATCAATGGATACTATCAACTCTGCATCACAATTGGGGCACATTTTGTCAATTTTAGGGTTTGCTCCTACGGGCTGCATTTCCTTGTTTCATGTCCAAAATCAGGGTGTTTCTCATCTATTTTGACCTCTCCTATTCTTATCCCCCCTTTTCAGATCATTCACATGCCATTTTTGGCCAAATTAGGGTTGCCAGAGCACAACTGCGCTTGTGTGCTAAGTCCTGCACCTGTGTAGCACAACCTGTGCCTGTGTACCCTACACAACCTATGCCTGTGTACCCTACACAAGTGCAGAAGACCCTACACAAGCACAGGATGTGCTCACATAGGTGCAGAAGTCAGTTTCTGCATCCCCTATGGGCCTCGCAATGTCCCACAAGCGATCAAAATTCATAAAATTGACAATATGGGTTTTTGAGATACATACCGCTGCTCCCGCATCGTCCGATCATCTATAGGTACGTACATGTTCTTTGAGGTGATTTGCCATTGGAATGTTCACCATCTCTTTGCAAGTGTCCTTTTCCAGAGCAACAAATTCTCCTCCTTGGCTAGTGCAAATGAGCAATTTTCCTTCTCCTTGTCTCATTTATAGATCTTTGTCGGTGCATAGATGGATGTGCACTCTCTCCATCTCATGCTAGTCATGGTCTTTTGCGCCTTCAATTGCTGGTCATTCATGTATCCGATCTCTGATTGTCAGTCTGTTTGATCCTATCATGTTCTATCATTATTATTGATCAATTGGCCTCTTTTCTGCATGTTTCTAGCCAATTCCTCGAGGGGGCATCCATATGTCATTGTCAGCGTCTGGGGCATTTTCATTATTGTTCTTTGAAACAACGCTTAAAATCGCATTGTCTCAAAGAGGGGCAAAATGTAGACATCTAAAACTGGTCAATGCTTGCAGAATCATACTTTAACATTTGCGCATTGCCTTATTTTAGGGTTTTTGCATCGCATTAACATTTCTTCTATGTCGCACACTTGGTTTTATCATTTGTGAGCATCGAGTCATTCTTCTGCATTCTTCATTTGTCTCGCTTTTGAATATGGTCTTGTCTATAACAATCTTCAGTCGTGATTTTGGTCGATCTTATCCTGTTGCATTAATGTGCGTATTCATTTGTCATCATTTTAGACATCGTCAATCCTAATTAGGGTTTTGTCCTCTTATCAATCTTGTCATCATGCGATCGATTTGTCATTGATCGTTGTCATTTTCAATCTTATTATCTTGTGATCGATTTGTCATCGATCCTTGTCCTTTGATCAATTTGTCATCAATCTTGTCATCTTGTGATCGATTTGTCATCGATCGTGGTCATTTTCAATCTTGTCATTTTGCGATCGATTTGACATCAATCATTGTCCTTCTCAATCGTGTCAATTTGGATCAATTAGTCATTGTTCCTCATCAATTGGCACATTTATCAATCAAATCATTTATCAACATTGGTCTTTTATCAAGTCAGAATCATGATCAAAATGATCCTTCAATCAGGACCTAATTGTCATTCTTGCATTTTCTAATTCATCTTCTAGGGTTTCATGATTTATTCATTTACCCTTGTTCGTCATTTCTCCCTCTAGGTTAAATAAATTATTTATTTATCCTAAGTCTTCATGTCACAATTAAATGTTTATTTAATTGGATAACTAATTATTCCTCTTTTTGTGAATTAATTAATAAATGACAAATTATTAATTAATTCACCTAATTTTCTAATTTCCTAATTTCCTCATTTTCTAATTTTTCCTAATTTCCTAATTTTCATCAATTTCTAATTCTCAATTTCTAATTCCTAATTTCCTAATTTCTATTTCATCTAATTTCAATTCTCTCCTATTTTTCTCCTAATTTCATGGGTATGACATTTCAATTTGTCATAATTTGTCATAATTGACAATCAATCAATTTTGACATAGAAATTTGTCATAATTTTGTCATAATTATCAATCAATCAATTTTTGCATAGAAAGTGTCAAATTTGTCATAATTTAACATAATTGTCATTCTTGATTTGCAATTTCCATTTGAATCTAATTCATGATAATCTTGTCTTTTCTCCAATTTGTCTATAAATTGGATGAATTTCTTCAATCCCAACTAATCACTTTTGTGAATCGATCCCCAAATCAATCATGCTTCAAGTATTCTTGCGCTACAATCTTGTCTACTTGCTTTCACATCATGCTTATGCACTAGTAGGTGAGATCCACAAACAAAGCTATTTGAAGGAGAAAGAAGGACAATGGAGCCACATGAAGGAGACATTCAAGTCTACATTTGGTTTGCTTAGTTTTCAATCTTGAATTGATGTCTTGTTTTCATGTTTTCATTGGATGTAATTAGGATTTGTCATTGCAATTGAGCTTCCATGATTGAGCTAGTATAATATTGATTTGCTTTGATGATCTCCCCATTTCCTAGCTACACAACCACTATCAATGATCCACTCTTTGGAATTATCAAACCGGGAGACAAGAGCCTTCTTGTCTGACACATCTTCCTTGACAGCAACAAACACAATATCTTCATTTTCTTCATCCTCTGATTCTTCATCTATGACACCTTCATCATTTGGCACAAAATAGTTTCTCCGGTTTCCTCCTTTGAATTTCTTGAACCTTTTCGGTTTGTCATTGTTGTCACCATTAGGACAGTTTACAGTAATATGTCCTATCTGGTTACAAGAAAAGCATTTCAAAGGTAGCTTACCTCTGTATTTTCCGGTTCCTTTAGGAAGTTTCCTAGAAAGGAGAGCTTCAAATGCCATCAGAATCTCCTCATCATCCATTTCTCTACCTTGTCTTGGTTCACCACTAGTGCTAGCTTCTTTTCCTTTTCTGGATGGTACTGCAGAAGCTTTAAAAGCTAATTCAGTCTTTTGAACACTGCCATCGAAACTATTTCGCTCATAGGCTATCAACTTTGCAATGATGGATTCTTGGACTACCTTAGTCTTGTCTATTGATCTTAGCTCTTGAATAGCAGCAACCCTTATTGCATAGACCGATAATAGGGATCTCAGAACTTTGCTTACCACAGTGGAATCTTCTATTTTACCACCTGCACTCTTGATATCTCCAACAACTGTTTTGATTCTTATTCCATATTGTTGAATGGTCTCACCTTCAACCATCTGCATATCTTCAAACTTCCCTCTAAGGCTTTCTTCCTTAGCCTTTTTTACATGCTCATCACCGCCATAGATATTTTCAAGAGTATCCCATACCTCTTTGGGATTTACCTTATCCTGAACATCAATAAACTCAATGTCAGATAAACTACTAATTAGGGCTTCCATGACTTGCCCATTCTTCTGCATCTCTCTCTTTTGGTCATCGGTAAGGGTACCGGTAGGAGCAACATAGGTAGTCTCAACATATCTCCAGTGTTGAGTACCCATGCTTCTGATTTATATCTTCATTCTATCTTTCCATTTACTAAAATTTTCTCTATTAAACTTTGGACCTTCCCTCTTCATCATTAGACTGGGATCTTTACCTCAAGTGGTTAAGCTTATAGCACAGAGGACCTAGAGGACGCTTTGATACCAATTGATAACTCAATGATGAATGGATAGTACTAACCCGATACTAAGGGGGGGGGGGGGGGGGTGAATCAGTACAGACAAAAATATAGTCCTAAACCGGTTTGACAATAGGCACTTCAAATGACTGTCAAACAGTGACACCGGTTTGAAACAGAGTGCAACCGGTAAAGCTAAGAATGATTGAGACAAGCATTAACTAGTTACTCACTTAGCTTTTCACTCAACTCAAGACTACACTACCATATCACCCTTATGCATAAACAGGTAATCTATCATCAAATCATAATAATAGCTAGTTCAACATGTTTTATTGATAGGCATAAAACACAGAACCATCATATGCTTGACAGACAATAGGAAACCATCACAAGATAAAAGCATCACACATGACACACATATTTTTCATGTGGAAACCCAACTAAGAAAAACCACGGTGGGGATGAATACCCACAAGTTGTTTTTGAACTCTTTAGAAGTCCACTCTATTAGGAGCCTTGTCCGATTAGAGACATTACAATAGGTTCTTCTAGGAAGTGATCCTATTACGAATCACCCAGTTAAGGGATGGCTAGAATACCCGGTTAAGGGTTAAATCCTGTTAGACTACCCTGTTAAGGGATTTTCCAACTCTTGAGGTGGTTAGAGATCAATAGGTATTACAATGATCTGGTAACAACACTCAATGCCAGTGAAGATCCACTCAAGCTCCTCTTCACCTTCTGCCCTTACACTCTGCAGGTATCACTTCTCTCCTTTGGGTCTAGCAAGAATCACGTATCCCTTCTCTTGGATACACACACACAACTTTTGCCAACAACCTCAGAAAGAGACACAACATCGACCTTATAGGAAAATCGATAGGTCAGTAGCATAAAACCTAAACCCTAAACCTGTTAGGTTAAGGAATTCAAATGGCTCAATCCTGACCGTTGAGCACACTGCATTAAATGCAACAGTTCTTGATCCAATCTCAAGGCATTCTCCATTGTCCATTTCCACTAATTTTATGGTGGCTAATAACCCATCACACATTATCACAATTTTACAGACTTCTCACATTCCCAAGGTAGATAGGAACAATCTCCTTCATGCAATATCCTTCATGCACACAAGGCTTATGTGGTAACACAATCTGTTCTTTGTTACCATGCTAACTCATCACACAAAGTCACCGGGTGAGCCACACAGGCTTGAAGTACTTAAACTAAAAACCCTGAAGTTGAGACTACCAACCAGTAGTCATACAATACTTCCATGAGCTAGTTCACATAACTATATGCCAGTTCATCATGAACAAACACACCACTTCACTTTGGCACAAATGTCGGTTCACAGTGTTCTACTGGTTCTCTCATATGTTGGTTCTCACTTCTTCAACATATTGACATCAATGACAACATACAATTGTTGGCATTTTTATGGTTTATGCTATGATTTTCATTGATGGACACACATTTGTATTGAGATCCCCTTTATATGTATGAGCTTATGCTCAACCGGTATTTGTTCCAACTGGTATGTTGTATACTAGTCTCTAGACTAGTGGTGATTTTGCAGAATGTGTTTCCCAGTCTAAAGCGGCATGTCGACCCCAAGCAGTTCACAGATCACAAGCAGTATGAGGGAGAAAAGTGGCACAACACATTCTTACTTGTCTTAATTTTTGTCAAACCGACAACCAGTATTTTGTATGAACCGGTAATACTCTGTGATGAGTTACCAACTGGCATTTTGTGATGAGTTACTAATCCACTGATTGTTTGACGGTGCCGACACATTGACGGTGATTCCTATGTCATGTTACTAAGTATGTCTAGGTTCATTGAACCTATGAAATTTTAAAGAAATCCAATTGGACCAACATGAAATCAGATTCCTTTAAAAGGACATCATGTCTAGGGTTTTAGGTGGTTGCAAAAAGGGTTAATGTTGAGCTAGGGTTTAAGGTGGATGTTGAGTTGTTGTAAGAGTGATCTTATCTAAGAAGATCAAGTTGTAACTGAGAGAGAGATAGAGAAGACTGAAGTAATGCTGGAATGCATTAGCTGTGAGCAATACTGGATCTAACCAAGCAATTTGTGCTATTAGATAGATCAAACACTTGTTGATTACTCACATCTTTGACAAGTCTATAGCCCCTAACCGGGTAGGCCTCAAAGCCTTTGTAAAATTCTCTAACAAGGTGGTTCACACATGTGAATCTAAAATCCTCTAACTAGGTAGTCTTTAATCGGACTTATCTCCTAACAGAGATTGAGATTCCTAACAGGATCTGTTCTGGTGAAGAACATTGTAAGACCTTAATTGGTCTAGTTTCCATTCTGCAGATAATGACTTGTGAGTTCCATCTCACCGTGGTTTTTCCCAGTTGGGTTTCCACGTCAAATATCTTTTGTTATGGTTGTATTACTTTTGTGGGTGAATGTTTTCTTCACATTTTGGTTTGCATGTGTGGTAACCGGTTTGACTGTTAGACTGCTTTACCGGTTTATCTTTAGACTATGTAAGTGCTTTAGTGCAAAGATTTTTGGCATACTAATTCACCCCCCCCTCTTAGTACTCATCAATTGGTATCAGAGCCAACCTTTCTATAAGTTTAACCATTTGGAAAGAGATATGGGGGAATACACCTTGAGGGAACTTACTCAGTGGCTCACTAAGTCTAAGCAAGCCTATGATGATCTTATGGTCAAATACAAGGCATCTCAAGAAAAAAGAAGAGAACATGCAAAGAGACTGATGGAACTATCTAAAAGTAGTTCTGAAGATGAAGCTAACATGGAAGCCATGATTGCTGAAGTGAATAAGTTGAATGATTCAAACTCCAATCTGAGAAAGGAATTGGAGGGACTGACTATTCAGTTTAGTCAAGAGCTTGAGAACTAGAGAAAAGATGAAGATCAGATAAAGGATAGAGATCATGAGATCTCCAAGTCGAAACAAGAGATTAGTGCACTGACTGTGTCATGCCCAAAAATTAGGGCAAAAATGGAACAAATTTTTTTTAAAAGATACTAGTTTAATTAACAACACACTCTTGCGACAAGTGTTAAAGAAAATTTCATTATTAAATTCTGACTAATTTCGAACGAACTAAGCTTCGTTGAAATGTTATATTTTAATTGCGGGAAAACCTACTGGTTTAGATTCTATTTCCAAAAGGTATTTAGTTAATAGCTTTATTAAATCTATCAAACTAAAAGTATTAGGAGAGATATTTTAATTTATCCCCCACTATGACTATAGTCTTAGCAAATCTTAATTAATTTCTTCTTTATAATTTTTCCCCAAATCAATATTGTGTACATATGAAATGTATATATATACATATTGATTATGCATATATTTGTATATCAATAATTTAATTTCTTAAATCAATAAAAACTCAAAAAAAACATACATATATATATATATATATATTCCCATATATATATATATGGAAACATATATATTTATATATATAAATTCTACTAATATACCATTATTTTAATCCTAACCTCCAAAATCCATTGCAACTTTCTAAATATTATCTCTTAATTTCCTCAACCCTAATTAGGGTTCTAATTTCTTATTTAACCATTACCTAAACCCGAAAAAACATATCTATTTTTTTTATTTTTAAAACTAAACTTCCCTAGCCCCTTTCGGGCTAGGGTTTAACCCCCTTTTTTTTTAACAGATGAAGATTCATGCTGGGCTGAAGACCCTACGGGCGGCCATGTCCAAATTTACTTGCAGGTCGCAGAGGTTGGAATACATATTGGGCCGCGCGCGCGCCACTGTGTGGGCGCACAGTGGGCGTCGCGGCACCACTGTGTGCCCACACAGTGGCGGCCGTGGCCGTCCACTGTGTGCCCACATAGTGGAAGCCGCAAGCGGCTCCACTGTGTGTGCACACAGTGGGCGCCGCGTGGACGTCCACTGTGCGTACACACAGTGGAGCCCGCGGGGACCCCAACTTATATTTTTTTTTAAAATTTTTTTTTTAAAAAACAATTACATTTAATAATATATATATATATATATAAATATATATATATATATATATATATAAATATATAAATTTATATATATGTATATATATATATGTGGTATTTACATAAATTAATAAGCATAGATAAAAAGATAATTTTAAATTCCAAATAAAATTTATATATATTTTAAAAGAGAATTTCTTTTTTTTTTACATGTAAAATTTTAAGTAAATATAATAAAGGAAAAGATAACATTATGTTAAATCAAAAATATAAATATATATATATATAGATATATATATATATATAGATATATATATATAGATATATATATATATATATATATATATATATATATATATATATATATATATATATATATATATATATATATATATTAAAATTTAAATTCATCTATAAAATAAGCTTCTAAACCCATGTTAACAAAAATGCAATTTAAAGTATTTCACAAAGATGCATTATACATTTCTTTTTTTTTTGGTAATAAGAAATCCTTTAATATTTTTTTTTTAAAATAAAATATTCACATAAAACAACTTTTCTTTCCATCTAAAATACTTAAAAGCTTTCAGCTTAAATAACTTCTAATTTGACTGAATTAAAAATACAGGTAAAAATCTAAATGAAAACAGACTTTTTTATTTCCTTCCATAATACAAGAAGCTTTTTACATGCAACACAATTTAACCTTTCTTTTTTTTTAAAACCAGAAGTAGAAATAACAAGCTTTTCTTTCTTTAAAACATCTCTAAGATCTACTACCAAATTTACAGAATGTTTTCTCTGAACAGTCACAACAATAAGTCTTCAAGTCTACTATTACAAATTTACAACTTGCTTCTCCTTTCTCTTGAATGAGGCATTTATTTACAACAACTTTAAAACAACATCTGCAACTGAATTCAATTATCTTCAAATACAATCTTCTGAATATCTTTCATGAATCCTATCCTCTTTCCTCTGTATTTCCTGCATAATAGAAAAACACAAAACTGACCACGGAGTGCTCACCTCCCAGCCTAGGCTAACTGGTAGCCACCCCCGAGCTCGGAGAACCAATTCCTAGACGGGTAACAAATAGGCAAACACATAGAAAGCAATGCATACAGATATTCCTGACACATTCCCAACCTGGCTTTCACAGCACCACACTCTGGTGGTGAATATTTTCAAAGGGTGCTAGTGGACCAAATACCCTGAGGAGAATCTGCAAGTATGTAATAACAAGAAGCCACCTCATGGCACAAATAAAATATCAAGAACCTCAACCCCATGATCCTTATGCCCCCCAAAGGCATTCTAGCCTTATAACCCTCCTTATGACCCCCATTGCACAAACAGGCCATGCAGCAAGGGTCACACAAAGATCCCTTGTGATCGCTCTCAAAAGAGAGTCTCTCACTCGAGGGCTGTCACTGCTACCACCCTCAAGATCCTCTTCTCTCCCAAGAGAAAGAGACCTTGAGAAAACTCCCAAAACACATTCATTCATAAAACAAAACCAAAAGATTTTCAAACATCCATTTTCAAGAATATAGATTTTCTTATTCAACAACTTTCAGAAATAAACAAGAAAAAGACATTAAAAGTAAAAATTGAAACCAACCTTAATCTGCCCAAAGGTTATAATGATATCTGAAGAAGAGCTGCCCAATCCACAATCCTTTATTTTCCTTAATCAATTTCTTTATCCCATAACATTATTTTTTTTCTTCCAAATTTTCTTTTGTCTCCAAAAATGGAGAGTGGGTGATTAACCAGCTATTCCCAAAAATCTTCCTTAAGAAGCTCACTCTCTGAGTTCTCACAGGATTCTAAAAAAAAATCAACAAAAAGAAGGAAGAAAGCAAAAAAATGCAAAAAGACTTTCCTTCCAAGAGGGAAAATCGTGATTTGATTTCACTTCAATTTTCAATTTTCGCTCAACTCAAAAAAGCCAATTTTTAAAGCGTTAAAAAGATCATTATAAAGTAGAAACTTGCCTAAAATTACCCCTAACCCCTAGGTATACCTTATGGGCTTCAGGAAACCCTAATAAACTACCCCTAGGTGTTCATTTAACCCATTTTAAACCCCCCTGAAGTTTATTTTCGGGTCAAACATAAGTTGACCACTCCAAAATTATATTCTCAAAATATCTTTTTGACAACACATTATTTTATTTAAAATTAATTATAATTAACACTTTCCCATCAAGAGACAAAATAAAATATTTAAATTTAAATCCACACATGTGTCAAGTGACACTAATAAAATACTTTTACAAAAATAAACATGAAATTGTCTCTTGAGGTTTTTACACAATAAATTTAAATAACACATAACACACATGCAGCATATACTGATACGAATAAAATACAACACAAACGGGGTGTTGTCTCTCCAAATAGACAAACCCTGGCTTTACGAACATACATAAGTCTAGGTTTGATTCTCCGTAATTTTCCATGGTCACATGGTAAATTTCCTGCGCACCTCGATTTACACATTAGTACTTCCAAATATCCATATATAATATAATTCAATAATATAACAATACACATCATTACTTGCATACAATTTTCATCTGCACAGGTTGAATACATCTTTTATCAAGCAATTTCACATAAGCAATTTCATCCCAATTCACATAAACTAAACATACATCATAGTTCTATATTCAGAGTAAAGTCCTGCAAATTCAATAACGACATCTATCATTGCAATATCATCCTATCTAACAATCATGTAGTGTTCTATCCCATAAAGCATGTAAGTAAATCATCAAATCATAGCAATGTTATCCAATATCCTGAAATCATATAAGTTCTAAGTCTCAAAATGCATCAAAACAAAGTATCCATAATAGTCTAAAATATAAAATCTACTGAATGTCAAACTGAGTCAAGGCGAGGCCTCACAGACTGCTCACCTTCATGAGAGCAGAATGGAAAAGGAAGACATGCAAGGAGAACTAAACATAGCCATCACTGAAAATGCAAGTCTAATGGAGACAAATACTACTATTTCCAAAGAACTCTTTGAGTCAAAGGAAATACTTACTAAGTTTGGCAAAAGTACTGTCAAGCTAGAGAAAAAGCTTGAGTCATCTAGACCGGAAAAGAATACCAATGGTCTTAGTTTTTCTGGACATGAGGAAGGAGAATCCTCAGGAACAAATGCTGAAGCATCAAAGAAGCAACTGACACTCAAAGGAAAAGGTAAGCAAAAATTCAAACCTGTTTGCTTTAATTGTCTTAAAGAAGGACACACTGCCAATGTATGTAGGAGCAAAGCCTACAATAATTTTCCTTATTTCATCAACAATGTACCTAGATTCAATAACTTCAATGGTCATTGTTATGCATGCAACAAGTTTGGGCATAGAGCATTTGAATGCAGGTCTGTAGTGGATAACACTATAAGATATCCTCAAAAGACCCAAGGAACTGGTCCTGAATCTTTTATGAACTGGAACCACAACCGGTTTAATGAATTCAATCATCAGTCAAGAAGCGGTGGTCATCAAGCAGCAACCAGATGGAGAGAAAGTTGTATGATCTATCATGGTCATGGTCACACTGCTGCAACATGCAGAAGAAAGAATGGAAACATGTACAATGGACCTTGGAGAGCACCTGGACTTGCTTGCTATCACTGCAACAAACTGGGTCACATTGCAAGATTCTGTAGAAGCAGAAAAAGTATATCTGATGATATACCGGTCACTCAGGAAGGAGAAATAGATGTTGAAAAAGTTCAAGGAGACATGAAGAAAACATGGAGGAAGAAACCAATATTGTTGGAGGAGGAACCAGTTTTTGCACCTAGTGTGGAAATATCGGAACCGGCAAACTAAGCCTCAAAGGCTTAGGGAGAGAAAACGGCAAAATGCTTTCGAACCCCCGGTTGACACTGGTAAAAGGCCTTAACCGGTATGTGATACCTATTGCTTGGTAGAAGACCAGAAACGGTAAAAAGGAAAATTAGGGTTTACACCCTAATAGAGGAGCATTAATGATGGTAGGTGAGAGACATGTATAGATGCAATTTTTCAAATCATTTCTCACTATCTATTTTCGAGCGAAGAAAAGTTTTCAAGTGCAGAGCGAAGAAAAGGTGATTTGAGCTTAGATTTCAAGAAATTGGATAACCTTGAAAGAGATTCAAATTTAGTTTGCAAGCAGTAGTGGAGAACTCAAAGCGGTGATTTGGCATCCGACGGAGAGCGAAGTGAAGCAGAATCTGGAAGCCCTAAATTTGCGTTTGAAAGGTATTTTTTCGTGTTCTTGAAATACTCTACAATGGCTTCCACATCTCATACCAATTCGAGTACATCCATAGAGTTAGAAAGTTTTATTCAAAGGAAGGTTAAACATAATGCTTTATCACAAGTTTCGGTTGGAGTCATAGTCGAAGAAGGAATTTCTAAATATATTGATTGCAAAATAGAAGACCTAGGGTCTTTAGCTATTCACACTCAGTTAGGTCTATTTTGTGGCGAGGACAAAAAGATCAAACCAGAGTTCAGTATCTTAGAGAAGAAGAAACTCCATAATGCGGTATATTTTCTAGAAGACTTCACAGAGGATCACATCAGAATCATCTTGAGTAGAGTCCATGGTGACAAGATGTACCTGGAGAGGATGCATGATATCACGCCTGAGGCAATTCATGCAGTCACTGGTTTCTGCAACATAGGGGAAGTGTCAGCCCTGAGAATGGTAAGCAAAATAGAAATGACCAAGCTCACCGGTTCGACAAGTGATTCACAAGGTATGACAGTTAATCCTATCAAGGATGAACTGGTGAAATACACCTGCATGGTGATAGGCTACAGAACATTCTTAGCTAGCAAGATTAATTATGTATCTGTTGTAGTGGTAAATGCCACTTACCAGATGATTAAAGAGGATAAATCATTTGACATATGCACTGGTATGTAGAGGCAACTCTTGTTAAATCTTAAGGCAATCAAAAAGGACAATTCACTAAGGTTTAAGTTTGGACAACTACTAGTAGGGTTGTTTTTCTATTTCCAAGGCTACTTTCCGGGTGTAGGAGATGTCCAGTGGTCCCCTGACCAACCGGTAACCAAGCAGATAAAGGAAAGTGTGCAAGCCATTAGAACCGGCTACCCTGAGGTATTGAACAAATACTTTGATGAGTTCAGAAGAAAGATGAGTCAGAGGGTAAGAATCTCAGGTGACATAGTAAAGAAATATGAAGATGACATATGTTTCATTATTCAGGTGGACAAATGTCTAATGGAGGCTATTGAGCCTAGAATGGAGGAAGTGGAGCCTATGGGCTATAAGGTCATGTTTAACATGCTGGAAGGGTATGCTTCAACCCTTATTGCCTCACCTCTTGATCCAAAGGCTAAGAGGACCAGAACCTACTTGGAGAGGATCGCACCAGTTGAAGAACCATCAGTGAAGAAGGGAAAAGAACCAGCAGCTAAGAAAGCTAAGGCAATGCCTGCAGCATCGACACTAGCTACCACTGCGACTCCAAGAGTGACCAAGCGGTCACCGGCAAAGAAGAAACCGGAGGTAACACCGGCAAAAGTCTTCAAAAGGAAGAGGAAGACTAAGGAAAATGAACTAGACTCTGAAGAAACCGAGTCTGATGAATAGCCAAAGAAGGCTAGACAGACCAAGAAGATGAAGAAGAATGAATCGACAACATTCGCACTGGTAAATATAGATATCTCCTCATACAAACCTTTGACACATTGTCAAAGAACAATAAATAATATTAGGAGAAAGTTACTTCATGATTTAATAGATTATTATGATGAATTCAATAGTGAGGAAAAAGATGAAGTACTATAGGAAATCATTCTTTATTTATGTAAAAATGACCGGTCACCATCAGAGATTAAATCTCAGACACCGGATTCATTATTTAAAGCATTGGATAACAAATGGTGCATTGCCATTGAAAAGGAATAGGAGATTAGGGAGAAAACTTTTGCACAGTACTTTCCTGAACTCTAGAATTCAGAATTGTTTGATGTATTAGATCAAAATAAAGGTCTCTTCTTCACAAGGAGAACAAGACTCTGGTTGTTGGAGGGGAGAGTTGATGATGTAGAAAAAGATACACATCAGCACATGGCCCATGCTATCAGTTCTCACAAAGAATGAATGGCCAACCTCCAAGCGGAAAAGGAACCGATTATTTCCAAACCGGATGAGGTTTTTGATGAGGAAGGAAACTTGGTGGAAGAACCAATCGACACCATAGATGTTGATGCCCTCGATGTAGAAGATGTCACTCAAGACATACCTTCTGAGGGTACTAAATAGGGGCAACAGGCCGATTAGGGTGGTGAACAAGCTATGGACACATAGCAAGCGACAAAAGATCAGGAAGAGAAAAAGAAGAAGGATGAAGATGAGAAATGGAAGAAAGAGGAAGAGAAGAGAAAAGAGGAAGAGGAGAAAAGAAAAGATGAAGAAAAGAAGAAGCAAGAAGAAGAAAGGAAGAAGAAAGAAGAAGAGGACAAGGAAGAAAAGAAGAAGAAAGAAGAGGAGAAGAAGAAGAAGGAAGAGGAAGAGAAGAAGAAAAAGGAAGAGGAAGAGAAGAAGAAAAAGGAAGAGGAAGAGAAGAAGAAGAGGGAAGAAGAAGAATAGGAAGAGCAGAAGAGGAGAGTAGAGGAGAAGAAAAAGGAAGAGGAAGACAAGGAAGAAGAGAAGAGAAGAGAAGTGGAAAAGAAGAAAGCTGAAGAAGCCAAGGAACAAGAAGCGGCAAAAAGCTCTCAGGTGGAGACTTTGAAGGCAACCGGAAGTCAACCCTCACCAGTTGATCTCTCTAGTCCTATCGATCTCCAATCTGCAAGTGAGTCGAAGCTTATGCAGAGCATCAAGATTGCTCAAGAGCACCTTGAGATCATTTGTAGGAAAAAGGAACAGGACATCATCCAGGCAACTGTAGATACACTTATCGATCTAATACCCGACACTAATCTTCCTGACATTGATTCATCACTAGCACAACTCAAACTTCTGTGTACTGTAGTGAATGATCAGGTGTAGAGTCTAGAAGAAGCAACAAAGGCCAATGTAAAGAAAGAGCACCAAAAGGCTCTTAATGTTACTCTAGTGAAGAAATTGAATGAGCTTAGGACTGAACTGCTAAAGGATCAAAAGGACATAAGGAGTGCCTTAGATGAGGGAAACTTGCTACTCAACAAAATCTGTCAACCTCATCTATTTTGTGATGATGTGCTAACCAAGAAGCAATAGCTTCAAATGGACTTACAGTCCTACTTGAGCACATTCAAGACTCCTTACGACTCCTTTGCAGCATATGGGCAAACCATTCACCGGTTCCAGATCCAGTCAGCTAAGATGGAGCAAGAGATCAGCACAAGGTCTAGGGATTTGCAGGAGCTTCAACTGGTATTACTTTCATGACTAAAAATTCTCTAGAAATGCTATCTAAACCTAGATTCCCTGATAGTCACACAAGAACTAAGCACAATAGATGCCATGGAGGAACAGGTATCACAAATGCAGACAGAGAAGGAAGTGGCGACCTCCCTACTTGAGTCCTGGTCTCTTTCCATGAAACAATTTTTGCAGGACTATAAAGCAGTTTTTGACAAGTATTATTCATTATTGTCATAAACTCTAATATATATATATGGAAATAGGTTTTTCAACAGTACTTTGTCATTGTTGGCAAAGGGGGAGAAATATATGGTTTTAAATTTTGAAATTTTGATCTATCAGAAGGAGAAGTATCTGTTTTGAAATTTTGATATATGCTATGATATATGCTATATGCTCTGATGATTATGCTCTGAATGCAAAATTGCTATACACTCTATTGATTAAGGGATAGTGTATATGCTTAGGGGGAGCAATTTTGTTAATGACAAGTTTTTCTATTGTAAAACATTTAGATGTCAAAATTTTATTTTCCTAAGTGTTGCCATCAATGCCAAAGGGGGAGATTGTTGGAATTTTTGTGGTTTATGCTGTGATTGTCATTGATGGATACACACTTGTATTGAGATCCCCTTTAAATGTATGAGCTTATGCTCAACTGGTATTTGTTCCAATCGGTATGTTGTATACTAGTCTCTAGACTAGTAGTGATTTTGCAGAATGTGTTTCCCAGTCTGAAGCGACATGTCGACCCCAAGTGGTTCGCAGATCACAAGCAGTACAAGGGAGAAAAGTGACACAACACATTCTTACCAGCCTTCATTTTTGTGAAACCGGTAACTGATATTTTGTATGAACTGGTAATACTCTGTGATGAGTTACCAATCCACCGATTGTTTGACGGTGCCGACACATTGACGGTGATTCCTGTGTCGTGTTACTAAGTATGTCTAGGTTCATTAAACCTAGGAAATTGTAAATAAATCCTATTGGACTGACATGAAATCAGATTCCTTTAAAAGGACATCATGTCTAGGGTTTTAGGTGGTTGTGAAAAGGGTTAATGTTGAGCTAGGGTTTAAGATGGATGTTGAGTTGTTGTAAGAGAGATCTTATCTAAGATGATTGAGTTGTAACTGAGAGAGAGATAGAGAAGACTGAAGTAATCCTGGAATGCATTAGTTGTGAGCAATACTGGATCTAACCAAGAAGTTTATGCTATTAGATAGATCAAACACTTGTTGATTACTCACATCTTTGACAAGTCTGTAGCCCCTAACTGGGTAGGCCTCAAAGCCTTTGTAAAATCCTCTAACAAGGTGGTTCACACATGTGAATCTAAAATCCTCTAACCAGGTAGTCTTTAATCAGACTTATCTCCTAACAGAGATTGAGATTCCTAACAGGATCTATTCTAGTGAAGAACATTGTAAGACCTTAACCGGTCTGACCTTAACTGGTCTGGTTTCCATTCTGCAGATAGTGACTTGTGAGTTCCATCTCACCATGGTTTTTCCCAGTTGGGTTTCCACGTCAAATATCTTGTCTTATGGTTTTATTACTTTTGTGGGTGAATGTTTTATTCGCATTTTGGTTTGCATGTGTGGTAATCGGTTTGACTGTCAGACTACTTTATCGGTTTATCTTTAGATTGTGTAAGTGTTTTAGTGCAAAGATTTTTGGCATACTAATTCACCCCACCCTCTTAGTATTCATCAACAATGTCATTATGTCCTCATACTGATTCACATAATGCCAATAGTGAAGGGGTAGTATTAGGAGTCACCATTCCTTGAATTGTATGGATTGAGGTACGAGTAATATTGGCACGAAGTGACTTTAGCTTCTCTATTTCAAGGAAAAATATAGTTATATAATGGAACTATATTAAAGGTGTAGTCAATACTTTCCCTTTTGATGAACCAACTTATAAGGTTTATGTGTGCTAGCCTATTCCTCTCCTTTATTTGAGCATATTGATGGCAGTTCTTGAGCATAGTGATGGTGCATCTTGGATGATATTTTGCCTTGTCTTCATGAAAGGTATGTTATTTCCACATGAGTTGCCAATTGGCAAGCATTGGTAGACATGTGGGTGGACCTTAGCTATGTATACCTTTGGCTTATGACGAGTACCCTGAGAGGTACATCGCTATGTGGGGTGTGACTTGCGCATGCCCTTTTTCGTGAGGTACACTACCATGCGGGATATGTCCATTGCGTGCCTTTTCCACTTGGAGTATTGCCATGCCGTGCTAAGACACGATGCATGATGTAGTCTGAGACACAATGCGGGATGTAGTAGACATTACCATGCAGCCTACTGATTGGTTTAGGGTAGAGCCATTTCGTGTGATGATGTGATGTAGGGTGATGTCAAGGTGCACACTGCCATGCCATGTGGATGTGTGACTAGGCCGCACCACATGATGAGCTACTACGATAGCTAGATGATTGTTCCTTCCTTCCTCATTGGTGGCTAGATGCTAGTCACATAGTGATGTTATGTGCAATAATGATATTCTTATTTATTTCCTTGTGGACCAGCAATTTATTTTATTTTGAATTTGAAGGTTTATCCACGATCTTGCGATCTTTTGCTTACTTGATTTGGTGTTGTAATTCCGGATTATTTTCTTGCCTTACTATTAGAATTGATGATTATTATCTTTATTCTTCTATACTTTGGTGGCTAAACTGGTTTATCCTTTTTGTTTTCGTATGTTGGTCTTGTGTTTAAATGTGAATTCCTCTCCAAGAATGTAGGAGATGGTCTTGGTTGAGTATATATGAGGAAATAGACGTAGGGAACCTTGAGGATGGGGGTATGTGATGCTGTGATATAGCTAGGATCCACTACCTACTTATGTATGGTTACTATCTCTTGGAGGCTAATCACGTTACGCAACAAGGGATGTTCACGAGGGTCTTGTATGGAAGGTAGCACTACTATGGTGTGCCCTAGCACCATCAAGCCCTTGAGTGAGATGTTGGATATTTATGATCATGATATTTTGTTCTGAGATCAAGCATAGAGATGTTGATTGTGCATCTTATCTATGACTGAGCATTGGACATGCTCACATGTGGTCTTTTGAGTTTTGCATTCCAATTATGTGGATGGTTATTATGTGTAATCATGGAGTAAATTGTGCTATCTTGTCACTCTGTTATGGGACATAGTCATTGGAAAGGTTTTTATATGCCGACAAGTGTAAACAATTGTGTTCTACATGTTTCTCTTATTTCATAAAAGCTAACTTAGTTGTAGAATTTAAAATTTGAAGCTAGTTATATGTGATAAAGTTTTATGAAAAATATGGATTGGTAAAGCAAATTGATCATGATGGCATGTTTTCTTGTCATATTGGTAGATGAGTATGGTAATTGTTGTTTACCTATTTTTATGCTTTAATTTGGTGTGATGAAAGGAAGATTTTTTTTGTTTCTCTACTATGATTATAGATAATTCCCAGAATGTTATAAGAAATGTATGGATTTAGATGTATCTTGTCAATGGATAATGACATTCATAGAGGATTTAGCAATAAAGTTTCAATTATTTGTGAAAAGATTCATATGTGCAAATTGATATTTGTTAAATGAGTTTCGGGGCTAATGTGTGCTGCATGTTTTCATGTCTAGCCTTCAAACTTCCAGGAGTAAGTCGGAGCCTAGGGGGGGAGGATGTAGTGCCCCTACCCTAGTCATCTTTGTAAAACCAGTATGACCTTGGTTAACTTTTTTATGTGGCATTCCTGGATGGTTGATTTACCATTATGTAATGTTGTAGTCAAATATTATGATTATTGTGCGTACCTGTTAATGTGCTTTCACATCGATTCTTATGTAAGTTTATTTGTTCTCCTGATTCGTGTTATTAATCTTGGGCTAACACTTTCATTAAATATATTTGTGTGTGTGTGTGTTTGTGTGTGTGTGTGTGTGTGTGTGTGTGTGTGTGTGTGTGTGCTTGTGTGACACATGGTTGCAGGAGATTATAGATACAGTACCGCCTAGGTGCAAGGTTTGTCTTCACCTAGATTCACAAGTTTGAGTGTACCTATTTGGTCCTTAGAGTTTGAATTAGGTGGTCGTAAAACCCTCATTTTACCCTAGTTGTGCTCAAGTGAGCATCATCAGTCATCCATTGGTTTGCCTTTTGTTTGGGTTTGCAGGTCATGTATTTGGTTGGCTTTCTTGGGTTGTGTGCTTTGCTTGTGGTAAAATTAAGTATTTTATCATTAGTATTTAATTTTATTAAATGTGTATTTATGCATTGTAATTAAGGGACTATATTAAATAGGTTCCCTTTATGCGATTAATCATTAATTAGAATTGCTCAATTCCTATTTATAACAAGTCCGATTTAAATGGTTAATTTTAACGGTGAATTTATTCAGTTTATGCTTTTGGAAAGGAAAGATTTAAATTTATTTGAAATAGGAATAATTTAATCTCTTTGGCATTTTGGAATAGAAAGGTTAATTTCAATGATTTGAGAAAATCAATTTATTATATAAGTGTTGGTAAACAGATTTGTTGCTTTAAGAAACTTTCTTGAAAAAATATGTTTTGCCCTGTAATTAGCAACAAAGCGTTCACAACAATTGAAGAATCACAAAGAAATGGTAATTCTTCTTTGCGTTTGAGAGGGTCAGCTCCCTCGTATAATGGGGGTATTTGGATTTTTCAAAAATTTAAAGAATGAACAATAAAGAAAGATTTAATGAACAATAAAGAAAGATTTAACGCCATATAAGGTATGAATCTAGATTAAAAGAAATTCCATATAATCAAGTTTGAGATACCACAACTTGAAATAAACTTCTTCACATTCAATGTTAAAGGGAAATCATTAGGTAATCATCAATCAAACATAATAACATTGATAATAACCCATGAGAATAAGTTGAACACACATCCAAATTGATCTCTATTGCTTAATTGCTTGAATAATACTATCCAAGTCTCTTATACAAAGCTTGTGAAAAAGTGGAATCCCCACTTTTACATTGAATAATAATGAGGTATATATAGGTGAAGTGGTAACCACTGAGGTAACTACCCTAACCACCTTTATAACTACTTTATAACTTCCTCAACTACTTGAAATAACTTCCTCAACTTTGGGAGAAATAACTACTTAGAATAACTACCCAAAATGAGAACTTAGGATAACTACCTCATATGAAAAGAGCCAAGATTATCCTTTATTACAATACAGAAATAGAGATGAGAGAAAGGAAACTCGATCATGAGAGTTATTTACAAAGAAAGACAAAAACATGATGCAAGTAACACAACAAAAATGAAGACTATACAAAATGCAACTCTGCACTTATTCTAAGATAACTCCTTGCATTGTTGATGAGGTTGTTGCTTCTGTAGGCACATTAGGTTGTCCAGGTCCTTTGTCTCTGAAGATTCTCAAAAGTCGAATGGCCAAAGTGACGGATTTTCCTTTGGGAATTAGGATGTTAGCTATCCTCATTTTCCATGTCTTCAAGTTTCTATGAATGCCACTTAGTTCTGTCACCATGCTGAGTGTCTGAGGCATAGATGTTCTCAAGGAATAGTAAATATCAATCAACCTTTCGATGGTATTTTCACTGAAATTTGTCTTGTTAAAAAGTTGTTGATCTACCATGTTCTGGAAGCTATTCTCTAACACCTGCAAGTCTTCCATCAATGTCACATTTGGGAGAAGAGCAGTGAGTTGTCCTTGGAGTTTGACACACACTTGATCACATGAAAGCATGAGCTTTTCTAACTCTGATGAAACTTGATCTATGATCACTGGTTTCTAGTTAATGCTTTCTATCCATATCTCTGGATAATCTTTTTCATTACTAGGCAAAAATTTCTCGGTTGCAAGGGTGTCCATTCCAATTTCTATCATTTGTTTAAAATCATTCACAATTTCTTTCCAGGCTGCCTCCTCTTTCTTGACATTCTTCAAGTCTTTCTCAATAGTACTTTTCTTTATTAAGTCCTCATCATGGACAGATTTTGCTTGGACTAGGAATTCACATGCGAGAGTTTTGACCTTTTCTACCCAACCTTCAGTTACCTTTCCATAGGCTTGGTACTTTTGAAGATTATCCATAACATTCTTTTCAATTACTCCTTCTGGTGTAAATATAATTGGCTGGCGATCTACACTTAGTGGCATAGTGGAGGTATCAACTATGGATCTCAAGTAAGAAGACAAAGTGTGCACTTGTTGTTTCAATTGATCCTTGGATTGCTTATCCTTTTCACCTCTCTCCACCATTTTGGCTGCCATCACATTAAAGTTCTGAATATCAGACTCATGAGAAGAAGGTCCCATATCAATCTTTGTCACAACAAAGTCCCCAGAGCTGGCCTCATTTGTATCCTTCTCAGATATGGGTTGAGCAATCTCTAAGCACATATTCCTTAAATTTGGATCAGTCTTTATTCTTGAGGATACTTTGAGTTTCTTCGGTTTTTCAGCGCTTTCAAAAAGATCGGATATGCTACTAAATTCAGGTACCACTAGCTTTTCTACCTTCCTCTTCTTCAATAGACCTTTTTCTAACCATGGGAATGAAGAATTTTCTGTGGACTCTTGGATGTTTTCCTGTCTTGCTACCAGTGTTGTAGTCACCTCTCTGATTTCTTCAAATTGATCGCTTGGATTGCTTGGAAATGATGAATCCATGACTAAAGTATTCTGTTGTGCTTCTTGTGATAGGGATTCAATAGGAACTGAGGGAGATATGGAATGCATTACATCATCAAATCTTGTGTCATCCCGAATTTCCACTGGAACTTGATCCTTTACTTGACTTGCAATATAATTTTCTTCTATGTCTTTTGCTCTGGATTTCTTCCTCTTTTGTCAGGGTTCATCACCACATGTGTTTTGAAGATTGTTCCTCCTTGGAGGGTCTTCATCTCCATCGCTTCCTTGAGTATTCTGGTAAGAAGGAGTATCCCTAGCTGGAGTATGGGAAGAATGCAATGACGTAGAGCTCTCAAGCTGACTTCCTTTCCTTCTTGGAGTTTCCTTTGTTGGTCTAGTAGCAGTCATTTGAGTAATCTTCTTCTTAATCCAGGCTTCAGAATTCTTGATTACAAAACTTGTTCTTTCTCTGACATCTCTCATTTCCAGATCTACCCAATTCAAACTAGGAAGTGGCTGGGACTGGACTTGCTCAAAATAGATAGGATCAATCAAATCAGATCCATCATCTTCAATGCCTTCTATGGTCCAATCCATCTTGAAATCTTTCATTTGCTTCAAAGTTAACCTGGTCCAATCTCTTTTTCTAACCTCGAACTTGTCTTCGCAATCCTCCCAAAAGTCTTCAAGATTAGGAAAATGAAAATAGCCAGGACCTAACTTTAAGCTGTTCTTGACATAATCCTTACTATCAAAAGGAAATCTCATCTGATATGGATACAAGTTGACCTTGGATAAAGCTTTTTCCGTCTCATCTGCTCTTGAACTTGACTCACATCTATAGTGCCCGAGACAAATGGGAAAGGCTACCCCTTTATTCTTTCTATCTCTACATTTCTTTTGAACTGAAACCAATTGCTGACAAACTCAACTAAAATAAGCTTATCATCAACATATCTGGGTAGCTTGCATGGATAACCTTCAAATCCTCCTACTCGAAGATAGGTAAATCTTGAAAACTGGATGAAGAAACTTCCATATTTCTTTATCAATTTAGCGGCTTCCTTTGATATTCTGGTGGCAATGTCTCCTTGTAATAACCTTACTGCCCACATTGTGAAAGCATCATTAACCCGCCTGAAATACACAAAGCTTTCCTCAAGTTGCAATTGCTTGTAATAATGGTAAACTTGAGTTTCTTGATTTAGGACACCATTAGTACTCAACCCTGGCCATGACCTCAAATTAGCAATAGCGTATATCAAGTAAGAGATCATATGGAAATGTTGAATTGTTTTGAAGTGCACTAACTAGTCATGTACGCAGTTGCTGATGAGATGGCCCCAGTCAATGAATTGCTTACCGACAGAGATAACTGTTATGAAGAGATACATCCACATTTCAAGCTCAGTGGAGTCAGGACTTCTTGTCACTCTATGGAGTAACAAAATCAAGTAACAAATCTCTTTGATGAAAAGAGAATGATGGAGTGTTTTTGGAAGCTAAGACTATCCTCCCCGTGGTGCAACCATCCATTCTTTAGCCAGATTGTTGAGGCATTTGCTTCTATTGTCGCTGAAGTATTTATAAGCTTTTTGCTTATCGATGTGAGTGAACTTTTCCTTATATGGCAAACGAAGAATAATAGCTATTGAAATTCTGTCAAGTTTGGCCATTAAGGATCCGTCTGCAGCTCTTATCTCTCTCACATCTGGATTATATCTTTTTGAGCATTCTAGTACCAAATCTATACATTGAATTGATATGGGAAAACATGTTGCTTCAATCAAGCCACTTCCCACCACTCTACAAGACAATTTTGATCTGTCACCTTCCATGAAGAACCTTTTGATCTCCTACAAATTTATGTGCCCAATCTTGGTATCATGAACCTCTGGAATCATGGTGGTGATCATCAGAGCGTACTCATACTCCTGAGCCTTGTACTTCATGATGGTATTTTCGTAGATCCTTTGTATTGAAGTCCTCTATGTCAATGTTACTGAAACTTTGAGGTTTCGGTGATGTGTTCAATAAATTATCTCAATCCCATATATTGTCTAGTTTGTATACAGGCAGGCTGACATGACTATAATCAAAACTTTAATCTGTGTGCTTTCATAAATGTCTATAGCCACTTCCAATACTTGAATTTTGCACCGGTGGAGAGAATATTGGCCTTTCATTTCTAGAACCTAGCTCAATAATGATTATATTTCTTTGAAATATTTGAACAAATCTCTCAATGCACTATCATAAAGCTTTCATATCTACATGGAGGAGTGAGGACGCTAAGGAAGGTGGCGTAGTGCTATTCTCAGCTATCCATGAGATAGTATCCTTTCTGGGAAACTTTGGAACATCTGATGACTCCATTCATTGCTGTGTAGTTCTTGTGCATCATCGATACATTCTGCAAAACTTTCATTTCTCCATATCCACAAGGAGGAATAGCAGACTTTAACTTTGGGTTTTATGTCTTCCACCGAGTCAGAGGATTCATGCAATGCTCACGTAGTTATCTTAGCTGCAAATAATATGTAAATAGTCACGCACAACATACATTCTCCTGTCTTGTATATCATCGATAACCTACAGAATACACCTCGAAATGCAATATTTCATCTTTAAAATTTGCAAGTGCGAGTAGAGTTAGGGGGCCCGATAGCATGCAGGTCGACCAGAGCATTTGTGACTGTAATATCTGATATAAATCTTACTCCCATCGATGGTCTGGTGGATGTTTACAACCTACTCCAAAACTCCCATATTTGGTGCAGACACAAAGGAATCGCAGAGCCTGGCAACATTCACTTGAAAATGAAAACCTCTAGACCTGCCAAGTGCATCTGCATGAAAGGAGCCATCTGATACACATATCTGCAGAAATAAGGCATTTAAACATTTCTTATTCAATACCTGCGAGTGGTCTTCAACTTGCGAGTGGAGTTTAGAGAGAACGATAGCATGCATATCTATCGGCATGCAAAACAAATGTGGAGGTAGTTATAAAACCAGTTTTCACCTTCCTTCCTGGCCACGCGGTAGGTTCCTTCCACCAAATGGACGTTCAAACGAGCTTGGTGGAGCGATTTTCCAGTTGGAGAAGGATCGGCATGTTGGTCAACTTAGCCAAGCTGCCGATAGCAACCAAAACATAACTTAAAACAGTTAGTTGGCTATTGATATTTATATTCAGCTTGTTTACCCTTTTGGTCAACTTGCTGATATCTTTCATGCATAAGTGAGTTCGATGCAAAGTGTTTGGTAACTTGTTAAAGTTGGCCAACTCACCGATGAAGAAGATGTCAATGTTTAAACCTTGCGTGAAGAAACATATCGGTCACTTATGTTATTCCCTAACTTAGCGGTAACAATCACCTCACTTTTTGAACTTGGTGGATATGGGCACTTTGATTATTCTACTAACCTGTCACTAATACTTGATCAACTATCAGCTTAGACCATTGATGATCATGTTTTACTTTAAACTCTTTGAAAATGCCAATAACAATCCTAGACAATACAATATTATCATTCATTTATTGGCGATTCGAGGGATCATTTAACTTGAAGTTTAGAAGTCAACATGTTACTTTGAATCATATCCTTTACTTTGAAAATGTTCATAGGATTACAAATACAAATACAAAGATTTTCTCGATTTTTTCAAAAACATGATTTGCGACCCTTCACCATTATAATGTGAAGTACAATTATAACTTTTAAAGCTTGGGAGAACTTTGGGAATTCACATATATTCCTTTTTTTTTTATGAATACATCCAAATATATGACAAACCATTCACACTAAAATGACCCATTATTACATGGAAACGAAGAAGAATTATTGTTGTCAAATTTACAATTAGGATCAACAGCTAGCTCTAACTAGGGATGAGGATCGTAAGGGACGATGATGGAACCCATAATCTTTGGTTAACAACAGTCAGTGTATTATTCATTGGGCAAAAGAGTCAAAAGGATTGGTGCACTACTTTACATGGAACAAGGAGGGAGAACCAAGCCAAAAAGGAGAAAGAATAACACACACACATAAACAAAAGGGAACAAAGCCAAAACTCCTAGCTAAGCTATATACAAGACAAAAGGCAAGTGAGCTTATGGATTATATAATTTTAAGTGTTGCCCATTATAAGGAAGGGGCATATGTGTGCCATCTAAGTATGCCAGATAGAATGAATTTGTACCACAGACTTGCCTGATTTGAAAAGGTCCTCTCCAAAGTGAATCAAATTTACCATGTAGTCCCTTTGGTTCTCTTCGTTTATCCCATAATAGGACCAGATCACCAACTTGGAAAGATCTTTCCCTTGCTTCCCAGTCAAACAGTTCTTTCACTCGCATTTGATGTTCTCTGATTCTATCCACTACTGTTTCTCTCTATTCTTCCATCTTGGTTAAGTACAATATCCGTTTTTCCAATGCATCTTTAAATTCATGATTTTCAACTACTTCTTGCAACTTAAGAGAAGCTAACTCCAATGGAATAGGTAATCTAGCTTCCGCACCAAAAACTAATTCGAATGGAGACATCTTGATAGCCCGCTTCTTCATAGTATGATCAGCCCACAGTGCTTCATATAGATACTTATGCCACGTTCTCTAATTTTTATCAACTAACTTGCGGAGAATAGTGATGATATTCTTATTGCTTGCTTTAGCTTGACCATTTCCCTAAGGATAATAGTCAGATGCATGTGAAAGTATAACTCCATACTTGTAACAGAAAGCCGATATTTCATAAGAAGAGAAGTTGGTAGCATTATCGGTGACGATTTTCTGTGGAACTCCATATCTTACAAGAATGTTTTGTTTGATGAAGTCACAAACTACTTTTGATGTTGTTTGTCTAACTGGAGCTACTTCAACCCATTTGGTGAAATAATCAATGGCTACCAAGATGTGAGTATGACCCGCACTGGAATGAGGATGGATTGGACTGATAAAATCTAGTCCCCACTGCTGAAATGGTTCTTCAATAATCATAGGTTTCAAAGGTAGGGTGGCAAGTTGTACTCTTCCCTTGAATTGTTGACATGCGTCTCATCTCTTTACCCACTCATCCACATCTTTGAACATTCCAGGCCAATAATAGCAATTTCTCAATATTTTGAAAGCCGTTACTGAGGAAGAAAAATTCCCTCCATAGGCTTCATTATGAAAGAACTGAAGGAGCTTCTTTCTTTGTCCTTTGTCTACACACCTGAGAAATGTGCCATCTATTCCTTTTTTATAAAGAACATCACCCCAAATAATATATTTAGCAGTCTTCAACTTGATAGTTCATTTCTCCCTAGGGGTTAGATGAGCAGGACATTCTCCATATGTGAGAAAATGTGCCATGTTGGAAAACCACTCATCTATGGTGCTAACAAATAAAACTAGAGGTAGTTCAGACTCTTGAGCAACATTCCCATTAGAATTATTCTCAGCTATTAGCTTACACAACCCATGCCCACGAACAAGCTTGGTTGGTTTGATATCGATATCATACTCTTGAACCTTTGCAATCCAAGAGGCACGTTTGCTCATACCAATTTCTTGTTGTGTGAGTATGGTCTTCACTGCAGTATCTGGGACATACACTATAGAATGAGAATTGAGAACATAAAAGCGAAATTGCTTCATAGCCTTGACCACTGCATAAGCTTGCTTTTCAACTGGAGAATACTTCAATTCATGCTTTTTCAGTGGAATACTCATAAAAGAAATCGATGCTTCAATGTTTTCATTATGATGTTGGGTCAATATTGCGGATAATGTAGTGTTAGAAGCATAACAATATACATTGAAATCTTTGGAGAAATCTAGATAAACCAATGTAGGTGCATCCGCAATGGCTGACTTGATCTGATTGAAAGCCCTTTTTCCTTCCTCTGACCATTTGAATGTGACATTATCTCTCATCATGTCAACAATGGATTTTGTAATTTCTGAGAAATCAGGAATGAATTTTCTTATAAAATTAATCTGGCCAAAGAAAGAGCGAACACCAGGCTTACTGGAAGGTAACGGTAACTGTTGAATGGCTTTGACTCACTCTAGATCAATATGAATACCTTCTTTCGAAACAATGTGACCTAATAATTTCCCTTCTGTCACTCCAAAAATGGATTTCTTTGGGTTCAATGAAATACCTTGTTGCCTGCAATGTTGTAGCACACACTCCAAATGATAAGCATGTTCTTCACGTTTCTTGGAGAAAATAGTTAAGTCATCTAGGTATACAACAATAATTTTATTTCTCAAGTCACCAAAAGAAAGATCCATTGCACGTTGAAAAGTGGCACCGACATTAATCAAACTGAAAGGCATACGGTTATAGGCAAAGGTTCCCCATGGAGTAGTGAAAGTTGTCTTATGCTGATCATCTTGTTCTACACTGATTTGATTATATCCAGAAAAACCATCAAGCATTGACATCATCTCTGAACCAGAGAGTTTGAAGGAGATGGTCCATTACTGGTAAGGGATAGTTGTCTTTAAGAGATGCTTGATTGAGATTTACGAAAATCAACACAAATTCTTATCTCGCCATTCTTCTTTCTAACAAGCACTATGTTTGCAACCCATGTGGGATGATGGATTGGGTAAATGATTTTAGCCTTTAACATTTTATCTACTTCCGTAAAAATTGCATCTGCTATCTTTGGATTGAATTGCCTTTGTTTGTGCCTGAATGGGGGTGAATCAGGCTTGAGAGGAATATGATGCTTAAATTCACCATTCATGAACACTTTGAGATCATCATAGCACCATGCGAATACATCAATATAGCTATTCAACAATTCAATGATGACTTTTCTTTCTTTGTGGGACAAGCATTTTTTAATTAAAACAATCTTGGGATCATTTTCAAAACCAATATTTACTTTTTCTGTATCTGGAGAACTTGAGGGCTTCTTTTCATCATTCTTATCAAAGAGACTCTCAAGAGTGACTAATCCCTTAGGAATAGTATTTCCCTTTAGTTGCAAAATCTCTGATTCTTTATCTTCTTCTTTCATATTTTGTTGGCTTGTCAAAGAATGATTACCATCAAAGGACAAATTTGAGAAGGTTTCGGTGCCTTCTAAGAATGAGCTGATATGCTTATCATCATCAAAAACTTGCCAATTTTGATTATTATCTGGCACACTAGGTCGGTAGATCATTTCTACTATATACACATCCTTTTCAAACTCAGGATGGGGCAGTAATAAAGAGGCTGAAACAGCAAGAGAATCTGCCTTTGTATTTTGTTCTCTTGGGATGGCTTGTATGGAGAAAGCATCAAAACTTTCAATCTCATCCCATACTTTGTTTCGATAAGACTTGAGCCTTTTATTCTTAGTCTGGTATTGACTCCTCACCTAGTTGACAACTAGTTCAGCATCTCCCATAACTTGTAACTTCTTGATTCCTTTTTCTTTGTCAAATTCCAAACCTAGAAGAAGAGCTTCATATTCTGCCATATTATTGGTAGTATCAAATGCGAGCTTGTAGGCTTTAGGAAACTTTTCCCCTTGAGGAGATATCAACACCACACCAGCACCTGAACCAGAGGATGAAGAACTTCCATCAAATTGCATTACCCAAAGTTTTGCAGATATGTCAGGAGCTAGAATTTTAGGAACATTCTCCTTCTTCGATGACATCATATATGTACCTGGGCCCATCTCAACATATAATATTTCAGCTCTTGGATCATCAGATTTGAGAACTGTGTATTTGGCTTTGGGTTCTGGGTCCAATCTAACTTTCTTGTTGCCAAGAGGTATCAAGGCATGTGACCAATCTAATTGAATCTCTCCACCCAAATCTTTACAGAAACTACGGCTTAAGAGCATACCATAGCTGGCTGGAATATCGGCAACCAAGATGTTAAGTTTCAACTTCTTTTGAGGATGAGCAGCTAAAACAACTTGAGCATCCTTAATTTGTCCAACCAAAGGTACTTGCTTTGATTCCATTGAGAACACTTTAATAGTAGGTTTATTTAAAGATAGGCCTAGTGCATGAGCAACTTTGGAAGGCATTACGTTATCAGAAGCACTGGAATCTATAATACAATTACTCAACTTACAACTTGCAATGTATAAGGAAATATAGAAAGGATCTGGCTTATTAGAAAAGGAAGTAGCAACAAGAGATGATTCCTTTGAAACAAACCCCTCTTGCTCATCCTCATCAAAATTCTCTCCTGATTCTTGATGTACGTCTGAGTGAGGTTTCTTGTAATCCTTTTTGATACAATGCACCAATTTATCCAATTGTTGTGGATTCTTCTTAAGATACTCAAATTGAGAAATTTGCACCTTAGTCTTTTTACAATATTCAATGAAATCAAAAGAATCTTCAAAAGAGGAATTACCATGTTCAACTTCTTTTTCAGCTTTTCTTGATGATCCTAGTTCTTCTTTACTTTGTTTCCTGGAAAGAATTTGCTTAGGAACCTCATCCACCTCTTTATCTTTTGTAGCTAACTTAGCTTTCTCCCCGAGCTTCTGGCGCCAATTCTTTGTAAACACATTACATGAATGATTATTTATGTCACTATCTTTCTCGTTTTCCTTGCCAGACTCATATTCTAAAAAGTTAACTATAGGTGGACCAAACTGTTGATTAGTTTCATCTTCAACATATTCTTCAATCTTTTCACTGGTCTGGTTCATTTGCATAAACCTAGTCATCTTGGGACATGAAGCTCCATCGTGGTCTGTTGTGAGATGAAAATCACACATTGCAGCAGTTTGATGATTACTTGTAGATGGATGCTCAATCACCAACCTTGGTGTTGGAGTTGGTAGCTTTGGTTGCCGATTTTGTTGATATGGAATATAATTCCTTCTAGGAATATCTTGATACATAGGTGGTGGATTCTGTGGTAATTGCTTCTTCAATTGAAGTAAATTGTTAGCTAGCTTTTGAATCATTGGATTGGTAGTTGCCAGATTGGCTTGTTGAATTTTTCCTTTCTGTAATTCTTTATTCCACTTTCCAGCACTCAGTTGGTCATCTTCAACTTCAATGGCTAACCTTTGTGATGCAGCAAGATCAGCTACTTGTCCTCTTCTTATTTGGAAACTAATGTCAAGAGGTTGTGCATTAATGAAGAAACATTTTTGATTTTCCTCCGTAGGTCTCTTATCAGCTGCTAATTTATTGACTATTTTGTTGAAATGAGCCACAAATTCTCTCATAGGTTCATGCACTTCTTTCTTCATTTGGGTTAATTGAGCAAGAAGTAAATGACCATCATCTATAGTTTTAAATCTTTCTTCAAATTTTTGTAATAGAGTCACCCAATTAGTAATAGAACCAGATGGTAACTGATTAAACCATTCAGTTGTGGCATCAATTAGAGTTTCAACAAAAAGTCCTACAGAAACATCCTCATACTAAACTCCGAGGATTGCGCATGCAGTAAAGAAGGCACTAATATGATCTTCCGCGGTGACTTTTCCATCTCCTGAGAACTTCGGAAGATGCTTCCTTGAACCTGTTGGCAAATCATGCAATTGATTTCCTAAAGCTAGAGGGCCTATGGCAGCACCCCATGGAACTAGTTGTGGATGAGCCATGATTGGTTGTGTAAAGTTAATAACAAGAGGAGGAAGTAAAGTTAAGGCTTGGACAAATGAGGAAAGAGAACTTGCTTTCTTTGGTGAAGAAGGTCTACTGGTAGACTTAACTTTCTTTTTATAAGTGGTAGAAGGTGTGGAAAAATCAACTTTGTATAGTTCAGCAAAATCAGGGTCAATGATACCCTTGCTTCTATCACCTCTAGTATACATTTTGCTTGCCAGCGTGCTTGCTAATCACCTTGCTTATACTGGTCTTGCATACATCAAATATTTTGTCTTTTTCACCTAGGAAGCACAAAAATTCTCTTAATGACAATAAGTTATTGTCTAGGATGTACTCTCCTAAGAAAGTAATAATTCAACTTCTTCCACCAACACTTGATGCACTTGTTAGTATTCTGGATCAACTTGTCATATTCTAGGTTGTCTTTGATTTGGTTGCTGATTTAATGGAATCAAGAACACATGAGGAAATCTTTACACTATTCTTTCACGGACCACTACTAGATTTTGAGCTTGTCTTTCTTCTTTTGCCAATATTGCACTTACTCTTTGATATTCAGCCCTACTTCTTCTATTCCTCCAAGCTAAAGTATCCAATTGCGAAAGTATATCTTCTTGCTCTGCATGAATCCAATCAAGATTCGGTTGTAGCACAGGGAAGAAGTTCTCATGTGGAAGAGTGAATATGTACAATACCAGACCCAGCCTAGCCCAAAGAGAGGAGGCAGTGTCTATGCAGCTGACAAATTGGCTCTTATATTCGATAATAAAACACTTCTAACAACTAACGAGGGGGTCAATTTGTCGGTTGCATAGCCATTTTGAAGAGAAATGGCTACTTAATTGAATTGTCTTAAGAAGACCACCCTCATAAATGGCATCCAGAATAGAGTATTAGCAACAAAGTGTTCACAATAGTTGAAGAAACACAAAGAAATGGTAATTCTTCTCTGCATTTGAGAGGGGCAGCTCCCTCGTATAATGCGGGTATTTGGATTTTTCAAAAATTTAAAGAACGAACAATAAAGAAAGATTGAACGCCATATAAGGTATGAATCTAGATTAAAATAAATTCCATATAATCAAGTTTGAGATACCACAACTTGAAATAAACTTCTTCATATTCAATGTTAAAGGGAAAGCATTAGGTAATCATCAATCAAACATAAGAACATTGATAATAACCCATGAGAATAAGTTGAACACACATCCAAATTGATCTCTATTGCTCAATTGCTTGAATAATACTATCCAAGTCTCTTATACAAAGCTTGTGAAAAAGTGGAATCCCCCCTTTTACATTGAATAATAATGAGGTATATATAGGTGAAGTGGTAACCACTGAGGTAACTACCCTAACCACCTTTATAACTACTTTATAACTTCCTCAACTACTTGAAATAACTTCCTCAACTTTGGGAGAAATAACTACTTAGAATAACTACCCAAAATGAGAACTTAGGATAACTACCTCATATGAAAAGAGCCAAGATTATCCTTTATTACAATACAGAAATAGAGATGAGAGAAAGGAAACTCGATCATGAGAGTTATTTACAAAGAAAGACAAAAACATGATGCGAGTAACACAACAAAAATGAAGACTATACAAAATGCAACTCTGCACTTATTCTAAGCTAACTCCTTGCATTGCTGATGAGGCTGTTGCTTTTGTAGGCACATTAGGTTGTCCAGGTCCTTTGTCTCTGAAGATTCTCAAAAGTCGAATGGCCAAAGTGATGGATTTTCCTTTGGGAATTAGGATGTTAGCTATCCTCATTTTCCATGTCTTCAAGTTTCTATGAATGCCACTTAGTTATGTCACCATGTTGAGTGTCTGAGGCATAGAAGTTCTCAAGGAATAGTAAATATCAATCAACCTTTCGATGGTATTTTCACTGAAATTTGTCTTGTTAAAAAGTTGTTGATCTACCATGTTCTGGAAGCTATTCTCTAACACCTGCAAGTCTTCCATCAATGTCACATTTGGGAGAAGAGCAGTGAGTTGTCCTTGGAGTTTGACACACACTTGATCACATGAAAGCATGAGCTTTTCTAACTCTGATGAAACTTGATCTATGATCACTAGTTTCCAGTTAATGCTTTCTATCCATATCTCTAGATAATCTTTTTCATTACTAGGCAAAATTTTCTCAGTTGCAAGGGTGTCCATTCCAATTTCTATCATTTGTTTAAAATCATTCACTCTTGACATTCTTCAAGTCTTTCTCAATAGTATTTTTCTTTATTAAGTCCTCATCATGGATAGATTTTGCTTGGACTAGGAATTCACATGCGAGAGTTTTGACCTTTTCTACCCAACCTTCGGTTACCTTTCCATAGGCTTGGTACTTTTGAAGATTATCCATAACATTCTTTTCAATTACTCCTTCTGGTGTAAATATAATTGGCTGGCGATCTACACTTAGTGGCATAGTGGAGGTATCAACTATGGATCTCAAGTAAGAAGACAAAGTGTGCACTTGTTGTTTCAATTGATCCTTGGATTGCTTATCCTTTTCACTTCTCTCCACCATTCTGGCTGCCATCACATTAAAGTTCTAAATATCAGACTCATGAGAAGAAGGTCCCATATCAATATTTGTCACAACAAAGTCCATACAGGTGGCCTCATTTGTATCCTTCTTAGATATGGGTTGAGCAATCTCTAAGCACATATTCCTTGAATTTGGATCAGTCTTTATTCTTGAGGATACTTTGAGTTTCTTTGGTTTTTCAGCTCTTTCAAAAAGATCGGATATGCTACTAAATTCAGGTACCACTAGCTTTTCTACCTTCCTCTTCTTCAATAAAATTTGTTCTAACCATGGGAATGAAGAATTTTCTATGGACTCTTGGATGTTTTCCTATCTTGCTACCAGTGTTGTAGTCACCTCTCTGATTTCTTCAAATTGATCGCTTGGATTGCTTGGAAATGATGAATCCACGACTAAAGTATTTTGTTGTGCTTCTTGTGATAGGGATTCAATAGGAACTGAGGGAGATATGGAATGCATTCCATCATCAAATCTTGTGTCATCCAGAATTTCCACTAGAACTTGATCCTTTACTTGACTTGCAATAGAATTTTCTTCTATGTCTTTTGCTCTGGATTTCTTCCTCTTTTGTTGGAGTTCATCACCACATGTGTTTTGAAGATTGCTCTTCCTTGGAGGGTCTTCATCTCCATCACTTCCTTGAGTATTTTGGTAAGAAGGAGTATCCCTAGCTAGAGTATGGGAAGAATGCAGTGACGTAGAGATCTCAAGCTGAGTTCCTTTCCTTCCTGGAGTTTCCTTTGTTGGTCTGGTAGCAGTCATTTGAGTAATCTTCTTCTTAATCCAGGCTTCAGAATTCTTGATTACAAAACTTGTTCTTTCTCTGACATCTCTCATTTCCGGATCTGCCCAATTCAAACTGGGAAGTGGCTGGGACTGGACTTGCTCAAAATAGATAGGATCAATCAAATCAGATCCATCATCTTCAATGCCTTCTATGGTCCAATCTATCTTGAAATATTTCATTTGCTTCAAAGTTAACCTGGTCCAATCTCTTTTTCTAACCTCGAACTCGTCTTCGCAATCCTCCCAAAAGTCTTCAAGATTAGGAAAATGAAAATAGCCAGGACCTAACTTTAAGTTTTTCTTGACATATTCCTTACTATCAAAAGGAAATCTCATCTGATATGGATACAAGTTCACCTTGGATAAAGCTTTTTCCGTCTCATCTGCTCTTGAACTTGACTCACATCTATAGTGCCCGAGACAAATGGGAAAGGCTACCCCTTTATTCTTTCTATCTCTACATTTCTTTTGAACTAAAACCAATTGCCGACAAAGCTCAACTAAAATGAGCTTATCATCAACATATCTGGGTAGCTTGTGTGGATAACCTTCAAATCCTCCTACTCGAAGATAGGTAAAACTCAAAAACTGGATGAAGAAACTTCCATATTTCTTTATCAATTTAGCAGCTTCCTTTGATATTCTGGTGGCAATGTCTCCTTGTAATAACCTTACTACCCACATTGTGAAAGCATCATTCACCCGCCTGAAATACACAAAGCTTTCCTCAAGTTGCAATTGCTGGTAATAATGGTAAACTTGAGTTTCTTGATTCAGGACACCATTAGTACTCAACCCTGGCCATGACCTCAAATTAGCAATAGCATATATCAAGTAAGAGATCATATGGAAACGTTGACTTTTTTTGAGGTGCACTAACTGGTTATGTATGCAGTTGCTGATGAGATGGCCCCAGTCAATGAATTGCTTACTGGCAGAGATAACTGTTATGAAGAGATACATCCACATTTCAAACTTAGTGGAGTCAGGACTTCCTGTCACTCTATGGAGTAACAAATCTCTTTGATGAAAAGAGAATGATGGAGTGTTTTTGGAAGCTGAGACTGTCCTCCTCGTGGTGCAACCATCCATTCTTTAGCCAGATTGTTGAGGCATTTGCTTCTATTGTCGCTGAAGTATTTATAAGCTTTTTGCTTATCGATGTGAGTGAACTTTTCCTTATATGGCAAACGAAGAATAATAGCTATTGAAATTTTGTCAAGTTTGGCCATTAAGGATCTGTTTCCAGCTCTTATCTCTCTCGCATCTGGATTATATCTTTTTGAGCATTCTAGTACCAAATCTATACATTGAATTGATATGGGAAAACATGTTGCTTCAATCAAGCCACTTCCCGCCACTCTACAAGACAATTTTGATCTGTCACCTTCCATGAAGAACCTTTTGATCTCCTGCAAATTTATGTGCCCAATCTTGGTATCATGAACCTCTGGAATCATGGTGGTGATCATCAGAGCGTACTCATACTCCTGAGCCTTGTACTTCATGATGGTATTTTTGTAGACCCTTTGTATTGAAGTCCTCTATGTCAATGTTACTGAAACTTTGAGGTTTCGGTGATGTGTTCAATAAATTATCTCAACCCCATATATTGTCTAGTTTGTATACAGGCAGGCTGACATGACTATAATCAAAACTTTAATCTGTGTGCTTTCATAAATGTCTATAGCCACTTCCAATACTTAAATTTTGCACCGGTGGAGAGAATATTGGCCTTTCATGCCCAGAACCTAGCTCAATAATGATTATGTTTCTTTGAAATATTTGAACAAATCTCTCAACGCACTGTCATAAAGCTTTCATATCTACATGCAGGAGTGAGGATGCTAAGGAAGGTGGCATAGTGCTATTCTCAGCTATCCATGAGATAGTATCCTTTCTGGGAAACTTTGGAACATCTGATGACTCCATTCATTGCTGTGTAGTTCTTGTGCATCATCGATACATTTTGCAAAACTTTCGTTTCTCCATATCCACGAGGAGGAATAGCAGACTTTAACTTTGGGTTTTATGTCTTCCACCGAGTCAGAGGATTCATGCAATGCTCACGCAATTATCTTAGCTGCAAATAATATGTAAATAGTCACGCATAGCATACATTCTCCTGTCTTGTATATCATCGATAACCTACAGAATACACCTCGAAATGCAATATTTCATCTTTAAAATTTGCAAGTGCGAGTAGAGTTAGGGGGCACGATAGCATGCAGGTTGACCAGAGCATTTGTGACTGTAATATCTTATATAGAATCTTACTCCCATCGATGGTTTGGTGGATGTTTACAACCTACTCCAAAACTCCCATATTCGGTGCAGACACAAAGGAATTGCAGAGCCTGGCGCCATTCACTTGAAAATGAAAACCTCTACACCTGCCAAGTGCATCTGCGTGAAAGGAGCCATCTGATACACGTATCTATAGAAATAAGGTGTTTAAACATTTCTTATTCAATACTTGCGAGTGGTCTTCAACTTGCGAGTGGAGTTTAGAGAGCACAATAGCATGCATATCTATCGGCATGCAAAACAAATGTGGAGGTAGTTATAAAACCGGTTTTCACCTTCCTTCCTGGCCACGTGGTAGGTTCCTTCCACCAAATGGACGTTCAAACGAGCTTGGTGGAGTGATTTTCTAGTTGGAGAAGGATCGGCATGTTGGTCAACTTAGCCAAGCTGCCGATAGCAACCAAAACATAACTTAAAACAGTTAGTTGGCTATTGATATCTATATTCGGCTTGTTTACCCTTTTGGTCAACTTGCCGATATCTTTCATGCATAAGTGAGTTCAATGCAAAGTGTTTGGTAACTTGTTAAAGTTGGCCAACTCACCGATGAAGAAGATGTCAATGTTTAAACCTTGCGTGAAGAAACATATCGGTCACTTATGTTATTCCCTAACTTAGTGGTAACAATCACCTCACTTTTTGAACTTGGTGGATATGGGCGCTTTGATTATTCTACTAACCTGCTGCTAATACTTGGTCAACTTTTAGCTTAGACCATTGATGATCATGTTTTACGTTAAACTCTTTGAAAATGCCAATAACAATCCTAGGCAATACAATATTATCATTCATTTATTGGTGATTCGAGGGATCATTTAACTTGAAGTTTAGAAGTCAACATGTTACTTTGAATCATATCCTTTACTTTGAAAATGTTCATAGGATTACAAATACAAATACAAAGAGTTTCTCGATTTTCTCAAAAACATGATTTGCGACCCTTCACCATTATAATGTGAAGTACAATTATAAATTTTAAAGCTTGGGCGAACTTTGGGAATTCACATATATTCCTTTTTTTTTTATGAATACATCCGAATATATGACGAACCATTCACACTAAAATGACCCGTTATTACATGGAAAAGAAGAAGAATTATAGTTGTGAAATTTACAATTAGGATCAACAATAAGCAAGTTTGATTAATGGTTATTTTCAAAATTTTAAATTAAAAACATTTAAATACATTTTGGGAGAAAGGTTAAATAGAATTGGAAAATTGAAAATATTTTGCCCTCATTAACATTTTGAAATATAAATGTTAGTTTTTGTTAGAATTGAGAAAATTAGAAAAACTCAATGAGGGAGAGAAGCATTTTGATTTTTAATTGGGTAAAAATAATTTTACCCTAATATGAGTCTTGGTCAAAAATGGTTTTCAAACCCATTTTTCTTCATGGGTTTTGGGAGATATTTTTGGATGGAAAAATTTGGGGAAGAATTTTGGGGGCATTTTGTGGAAGGATTTTGGGTATTTTGCAGGTGGAGCTCATCTTCAACACCTCCAGGATAGCATTCAAGGTTGGCATTTTGGTTAACACTTTTGTTTCTGTTTCATGGATGCAAATTCATTTCTTCATTTTGGGAAAGAAATGATGTGTTAAATTTAAAATTCTGTGTATATGTGAGTTGGAAAAAATCCGAAATTCCTTTATAAATCTTGCAATTTGGTTTGTAGATTGTTAAATTAGTTGGATTTCATGTTTTTAGATTGAGTAGATTTGCTAATTTTACCCCTAAGAGTGGTTATGCTGGCAAAATTTTGCCAGAATGGGTTGCTTGGAAATGAAAATGTTTTGTTTAAAATTGATTGAAGCCATTTTATGTTTTATCTCAAAAAAATTCTGAGTCTATTTTATTTGGGGGTTTTGGTTTGAAATTATCAAAAATGCATTTATATTTGTTAATCTCTTTTTTATTTTCTGAAAGAAAAATGTCCTAGAGGTTGTTCCCAGAAAAATTTCTGAGTATTCATTTCTTGTTTAAAATTATATCTGGGTCTGTGAATACCTAGAGATTGGAAATTGTTTGAAGTCTCTGTTTGAGACTGTGAATATTAATCAAGCTAGGTTTTCCTTTCTAAAAAGATATTTTTAATTATAAAATAAAATAAAAGAATGAATCTCGAAATGAGATTATTGATGGGCGGATTGGGTTTTAGAGGGTGGAGAAGCCGAGGCTCAACCTGCCCGCCCCCCCCTCTCCTCCCTATGTTCACAGCCTTGTCTGCAACCACAATGTTTCCGCAGAGGCCTACAACCACAATGTGGCCGCAAAAGCCTGCATCCATATTGTGGCCACAGGGACCTGCGTCCACATTGTGGCCGCAGAGTCCCGCGTCCATAGTGTGGAGGTCACGGGTCTGCATCCACACTGGTGGCTGTAGCCTCTACGGCTAGGGCACAACCTCCACTCCCGTGGAGGGAGTTTGGCCCTACGGTTTGCTTATATTTATTTAAAATAAAATAAAAATGCATTGCTATTTTAATGGGGTTTATTTAAAAAAATTTCCATATCTTTTATTAAAAGTTTTAAAATAGTATTTTTTTAATTATTAATTATTAATTAGTTTGTATTTTATTAATTGGGAATTAATATATATATTAATTAATATTTAATTTGTATTTTTATATATGTATGCATGGAAGCATCAGTTTATTTGGGAAAGGATCATCAATTTTAATTTCCTTTTTAATGAACATTTCCATTTTTGGAAAGTATGTTATTATGTCGCAAGAGATGAGATTAGAGTGTTGTTTTTGAACAAGTCTGAGAATGATGTTTTATTTGAAAAAATAAATATTATATTTAGTTGTTTGATGTTTATTTAATTATATTCATGTGAATTTGGTTTGAAAACCCATGATGATGTAATTATGTTATGTTATGATGCAACCAAACTTTAGTGAGTTAGAAAACTATGAGTGACATGTACCTAGACAAGGTAGACAAATTGCAATCAAACTTAGATCGATTAGAAAACTGGATCATTTGTAATGTTTAAACGATATGGAAGAAGACTGTCTTTTTTGATTTATGTCTATGCATGTTTGTTTTTCTGTATTCGCATTTGCTTAAGAAATGGCAAGTCCTTGTTTGTGAATGTTGGATATTGTCGCATGTTGATTTGGGTACTTGTTTATGGCCTTGATCTCAAGTGTTTACTATTTTCATGTGTTGGTGTTGTATCCGGTCATGTCTTGTTGTTTTTGTCCTTGTGAGAACCTGATATTCTGTTAGACCATGGGTTGCTTATGATGGGTTGCGAAGACTTAGTTTTGTGGATGCACCAGTTGATTTTTGTATTTGTTTATTATTATGTTCAGTGGGATCATTTTCCTAATTCAGGGATCATTCTTGTATTTATTGACCGATGTGGTCGTATGTATTATTGGTTTAAGTACGCCTTGATGGTAGGATGTAAATGATGTGAACCTTATGTATTCTTCACCCTATTATTTTATCAGAGGGGTCTTGCAGTTTTGTAGACTTGGAGATGTAGCCCACTAGGGGTGAACTCCGATATCATTTCAATGTTATGTGGTGTTTATGTTATTTTGTTTCCTCTCTAATTTAGCATTAGATGAAGTTAATCATAAATGCATGTATGTAGTCATCTTATTAATGCAGTAATTTGGATCATGAAGAATGTAAATTTGAATAATGGAATGTATTAATTTGTTGATAATGCAATTAAAGTATGCTTGAAAAGCATTTGTTAGTTTATAATAAAATTAAAGTATGAAATGAATTAGATGCATGACCTATGTTTTAATGAAATTTTGGGCAAATTTTATGTTAAAACTCTAATGGATGAACTTCATTATGTTATCTATATTTTAACTTTAATGGATGAACTTCATTATGTTATCTATATTCTAACTTAATGGATGAACTCATCATGTTATCTATATTTTAACTTTAATGGGTGAACTTCGTCATGTTAGCTACATTTTCAACCATAATGGATGAACTCGTCCTGTTATCTATATTTTAATTTACCGAATGAATTATATCCTTGTTTAAAGTAATAACTGGTAATTAAGTAAATCAGCTCAATTGGGTTAAATAGTGTGGGTTGAGTTAAGTGTTGAATCAAGTAATCACGTTGGGAAACCCTTTAGGTGTTAGTTATGTCTTTCGTTGTGTTATCTAAACTTATGATAACTCATTGCATCATTATGTTTTATTTTAAAACTCTAAAAGAAAAATATTTGCACTCTATTCTTGAGTTTTAGCCTTATCCCTTCGGGGTTTCCTGGTGGGGCATTACAATATGTGTATTTAGTTTTAATGTTTATTTAAAGTAATTTATATCAAATGTTTTATATTCAATTTCAAATCACTTTGAAATAGTTTAAATTAAAATTGTATCAATTTGATTAGTTTAAAATGGTTTGAATTAGTTTAAATTAGTTTTCAAATATGTTTGAATTAGTTTAAAATAGTTTTGAAATATGTTTGAATTTGTTTAAGATAGTTTTCAAAATTATTTTGAATTACTTTAAATTATTATGAATAATTAGTTTTAAATTTATAACTATACATGCAAATATTTTCCTCATGGTCAATCATCCATCTAAGGATAGTGTTTATCGCGAGGGTGACTAAACATCTAGTCAATCTAGTCAAATACCCTCTGATGGTAGTGCTACAAGGGCTCAACTTTTTTCTGAGACTATTCAGGCTCTACAATGTGCCATAGACTATCTTGATAGTACATTATTGACTATCCCTGCCCAACCAAATAGGGACAGGGCACAAATCATTAGGGATGAGATGATGAATATAATTGACATTGTTCAATCATATAATACATATGATGATATAGCCATTGACTCTTTGTATGCTTCTCTCTCTCATAGTGTGACTAACAAAGTGAAATGGAAAACTATCGGTAGGGATGTTTTTATGATACGGGTGCACACCAAGTTCCCCCATTATGCAGGAAGAGACCGTAAGGTAAAGGCCCATTTAGTCACTAGGTGCACCAATCTAGTTGTGGCACCATTCATCTATCCTAGATGGTTGTAAAATCATTACAGATGGCCATATAAGGATGAGTTGCCACTTTATGTTTGTATAGTTTCATATGGGCTTGGATGTAGATTAAACTGATATACTAGTGAATATTGGCCAGGGGAGAGTGATGTTATGAAATAAATATAGATCACCTAATGCAACAACACCCATTAATAAATGGGAATTAGTTGGTTCAAACCATTTGGTTCTACCAAAACATTTGGAATTAGCATAGGTAGTGGATGCAATAGTGGGTGATGCCAGACATCACATTTTCTCAATCCTTATACAGATTTCCACTCAGGTCAATCAGACTTTATTTGATCATGTCGGGAGATACTTGTTATGCTCATATACTATTGTTCCACATGCTATAGATGCATCATGGAGTAGTTATGATTCATACATCCATGTGGACATATTACCTCTCCTTGATGTTGCATAGTTGAGAGAGGTTGATCCTTTGTAGCATATGAGTGCATGTATGTCGAGTGATTTATTGGATTCTTAGATGTTTATTTATTTATAGTATCAGATCCTACTCGACTCTATAGCAGCACACATGAGACAACATGTTCATAGAGGTAGATCTAGCAGTAATGGTGGTAGAGCATCTCAGGGTGATATGAGGAGAGAGGAAGGTATTCCAGTGCATCCTACAACCCCTCCACCATACACAAAAGTTGATCCCACAACTTCTCCTCATCCTACACTAGTCGATCCAACACCTAAGCCACCACAGCATATTCCACCACTCCAAGTTCTTACAACCCCCCCTCCCCCCATATTATAGTTACCATACTTTTACACCTCCTTCTCGAGGTCCACACCACTATACCAATCTGCTTCTTGACTTAGGTTATGCATCTCTAGATATAGATGTTGACCACATGTCCTTCCATTCATCAAGATCAGTAGGATTGGGAGATCGTTAGATTCACTTGAGGTACATGTTGTTTTTTCTACAAGGTCATATTATTTAATTGATTTTAAATAGTGGATTTCAACTTCATAATTGTTAACACAATTTGATTTTTGAATTATATATAGTGTCCTATTACATTGGAGACATTAGGAGATTTGCATCCAATTCAAAGACATACATGAACTAATCCTTTTTTTAAATTATATATATATATATATATATAATGTTAAAAAAGGATATATACATCTAGGTTTGTGGGTCATGTTTAAGTTCTTCATCCCGACCTCCTTGTGCAACTGATGCAGATGTTGGATTAGGCTAGGTAAAATTTGTGTACTTATGTTGAAGTGATATTTACTTTTAACATATATATATATATATATGTATCTATATATATACATATATATACATATGTATCTATATATATATACATATATATACATATGTATCTATATATATACATATATATACATATATATCTATATATATATACATATATATACATATATACATATATATATATATACATATATATATATACATATATATACATATATATATATACATATACATATATATATATGTGTGTGTGTGTGTGTGTGTGTGTGTGTATGCAGGTTTGTGGATCACATTTGTGTTCTTCATCTCGACCTACTCCTGTGTGTGTACAAGTGTACACCCTGATGATGTGGATGTTGGACCAGGCCAGGTAAAATTTGCATACTTTTGTTGAAGTAATTTTTATTTCTACCATGTGATTATATATGTGTACTTTCTTGTGCAGAGACAACATTCCGGACATGGATTAGTGGAGGGCCCACCGACCTAGTTTGACATAATTATTTTTTATATGTTATGTTTGACATAAGCTTATATACAGTACATAATTTTTTACATATATGTTGAACATGTGCGTGATGTTTTATTTGACACTTCGTGTTTATTTTCTCAAAATTTATTTTATACATATATGTTGCAAATGTATATGATGTTTTATTTGACAATTGTATGTTGTTTTATACATGTTTTATGATCTTGTTCCATACACATGTATGTATAGACATTTAATCATAGATTTATGAGCCCATTTTATATTTTTATTAATATGTGACCTAGTATCTCATTATATTTCAATTGTCATTTCATTGAATGATGTATTTTAGTCAAGTGCAATTTATGTGTAGAAAAGGAAATTCTTGTGGATGCCTTAGATGGTTCTATAGAAAACTTGTAATTATATTCTTAGATAATGATGTGATTGGGATTGTGATATCACTTTGGGCCATTAATGTGTATTTTTTATTTTCAAATGTTCATATAATTAAAAAAAAAAAAGGATTATATTTTTTAAATAAATACAAGTTGTGATAGCCACTAGTTTGATCATAATATATTTCTTATAGAACTATGCAAACTTTTTTTGAAATAGTACTAAAATTGATGCAAGAATTTAGTCAATTAAACAAAATAGTAGATATGATTTTTTAGGTTATTCGAGTAGTACATATTAATCTATTAATAAATATATAATCAAGTAAAGTATTGAAGAAAGTATATAAACCCATATATAATAAAGTATCTAAATACATATACACATAAATATACAATCAATTAAAGTATCCAACTAACTATATATAATCAATTAAGTAAAGTATCTAAATAAATTATTTCATTTAGACGTGTTAAAAAATTGGAGGTTTTTTTAAGTGTCAAATTTCCAAGTAAGTGCATTTTGATCAAAATAAGGTTCATTTATTACATTTTAAATTTGCATGAAAATATAGGCATTATGAATCTACACAACACATAACTCAACATCTAATGTACAAATAAATAAATAGGCATTTAAGGTTCATTTTTTACAAATAACGTAACACATATTAAAAGATAGGCATTATGAATCCACATCTAATGTACATATAATGCCACTATGAATCTAAAACATTAAATATGGAAAAAATATAATTGAATAAAAAATAATGATATGTATCATGGTCCAAATAATAACTCGAATGCATATGTCTATGTAATGCTCGCCAAAATACCCTAGAGAAAATAACTAATCTAACTAACAAATGGAGATAATTATTTTTAAATCATCTACTAATGCATCATGTTAATATACCATTACTCATATGTATAAATCATAACATATCAAGAATGCATAAACAACTTAAACATAACCATAATCTCAACAACATAACATGCAAGCATAATAACAATACATCTCACTAACATCCATTTCCTAGGGTATACCAATGTCATTAATTACTATCAGTAACACATAAACACATCCATATCATTAAACCATTAACATCCATTACATTTAAGTACCTACTCAGATACTTTCTTCTCTACATGAGAATCATTTACTTTCAATGCATACCTAACATAACCTCATTAACCCTTGGATTCATTTTAAAACACCAAAATCAAATGTTCCTAGTTACCTTTTAACCATCTAACACAATATGAAACCAAATAGAACTTCTAACATATAAATACATCCATTTCATTTCCTTCCTTTGAAATCATCATACATTCCATCAAGGTAAACTTATACAAAACCATATACAAAGTCTATCTAACAAGTACTATTTTAGTTTCCAAATAATATTTCTTATAACAAGATTATTTAATAACACCATTTTCTACAACAAGGATACACATAGATAACCATTTCAAATCTTATTTTAATATAGATGTCATTATATTTTCTACATAATGAACATTCTTACAACATAAACAATACAATAAATACATCATCTTATTCCATTACAAGATCATAGTCTCTACATCGTCATTCTCTATTACATAAGAATACATGGTGCAAGTACAAAATCTCTTTTGCATTTATATTTTCTTTATATTACACTGATACAATAATGCTATCTCAAACACATAGAAATCAGCTCCATAAATCCAATTGCATAATAAAGAGACATATAATCCACATTAGCAACCAACTAAGAACATCCCAATGAAAGAAGGCATCAAACCACTCAACCATGTGGAACCAATAAGGAACCACCCCTCATGCTAGGAGATGACACAAGGTTCCAACTAACACTCTAGACCTAGGCTGGCAACTAACAACCAAAGGACAAGAACTCACAATCATAGAAGGGCAATCACATTATGAATACACAAAATCACAACATAGGGCTAAATTGAGAAGCAATAAACTCCTAGAGGCGAACTAAAAATCAAGGTATAAGGATCATGGACACATGTAGGAAAAGTGTATCATAACATGTAGTCACCATGGGAACCTGTCTTGGAATCCATGATACCTATGAAAATCCATTTCAACCTTTGAGGATATTGAGGGATTTCGGCTTACTAGGATCACCAAGGTCTACTCAACCATTCCCAAATCAATATAATCACCCTTGGGACATGAGTTGAGGACATAAATTCATTTCTTATCTCATTAAGATGATCTACCTATGTAACTTAACCCACTTATGATTAATTAATTAACATATCAATAATGCATAAACAACTTTAAAATAACCATAATCTCAACAACATAACATGCAAGTGGAATAACAATACATCTCACTAACATCCATTCCCTAGGGTATATCAACATCATTACTTACTATTAGTAACACATAAACACATCCATATCATGAAACCATTAACATATATTACATTTAAGTACCTACTTAAATACTTTCTTCCTAACATGAGAATCATTTACTTTCAATGCATACCTAACATAACCCCATTAACCCTTGTATTCATTTTAAAACATCAAATCAAATTTTCCTAGTTCCCTTTTAAACATCTAACATAGTATGAAACCAAATAGCACTATATAACATATAAACAGATTCATTTAATTTCCTTCCTTGGAAATAATCATACATTCCATCAAGTTAAACTTATACAAAACCATACCCAAAGTCTATACAACAAGTACTAGTTTACTTTCCAAGTAAGATTTCTTATAGCAAGATTATCTCATAAAACCATTTTCTACAACAAGGATACACATAGTTAATCATTTCAAATCTTAATCCCATTACCAAAATTTCACACTAGCTAAATTTTGGTGACCTATTACAAGCCTTATATAATGCAAGTAATAAGGCAGACAAAAAGGTTTCAAAAAAGTGTCTTTATTGGGAACATTGTAGTACCCTTGCCCTAATCAATCTCTAATTTTGGTTTAACCTTAGTTAGATTATCTTAATATTATGTTATAGTCAGATGTTGATTTTACGCATAGCTATTGATGTGGTTTCTCACTAGTGGCATGCAATTTGGTTAGAGTGCCTATTTCATGGTATTAATAGCAGGTTAACGCTTTCAATAAATTTTATATATGTATGCGTGTATGACTCTTGGTTGCAAGAAATTTCAGGTACAACGCCGCATGAGTGCGAGGTTCGTCTTCACTTGGAATTGCAGGTTTGAGTGTACCTCTTTAATCCTTAGAGTTGGATTAGGTGGTCGTAAGACCCTAGTTGACCTTAGTCGTGCTCAAGTGAGCATCGCCAGTCGTCGTCGGCATCCCATTCTTATTTGGGTTTGAGAGTCGTCTGTTTGGTTGACCTCCTCGATTTGCGTGCTTGGTGTGTTGGATAAATTGATTAATCAGTCCTTAGTAATTTTTTTGATTAAATATGTATTTGTGCATTAAAGAGTAATGGACTAAATTAATCTGGTTTCCGTTATGCGATTTTCGTTGATATGAATTTCTTAGTTTATATTGGGAGTGAATTCGATTAAATGACTGAGTTGGAATATTAAATGCATTTTATATATGCTGTTAAAAAAAAAAGGAAGTTTTGTATTTAAATCTCAATAGATTCTAATTGCATTCTGTTGGCTTTTAAAATTTGAAAAGTTAAATCGTATTAATTGAGGAAATCGATTTTTAATTGATAAAGTAAGTCAATTTGTTGCTATAGTTGAAAAAAGGATTAAATTTTGAGTATTATTGGTAAATAAGAATTTTTATTCCAAAAATAGAGTTTTTTTTGGTCAACTCTTCCATATAACCCAAAATTTGGGGAAGATTTTGGAGGATGGTCATTTTTTGGAGAGATTTTGGTTGGGAAGAAAATTTTGGGAGTTGAATTTGGAGATTTTGGATGGAGAAGAGGGTTTTGGCAGCTGGAGGTTGGGACGCTTCAGCCGATCTTGCCAGGAACGCGAGATCAGGTAGGATCCAACTCTCAATTTTAGTTTTTGTTTGAAATGGAAATGGGGGTTTTATCTGGTTTTAGATTCTTCATTGTCTGCCATGCTTATGAACTAAATTAGTAAATTAATTAGCTTGGCTGGAAGTGTAATTGAGATGCTGTTATTCCTCCTTTCGTTTTGGGCGTTTGAAACCCTTAGGAGTTTGAAAAGATTGAGAAACCCATCAAGAAATGTGATAACAATCTCAGTTTGTTTAATTCGAATTTATATTGAATCGAAATTTAATATCAATTCTGTGATGGACGTTTGTTGTAGTTTGGCCTGGGTGTCGTTTTTTGTTTAAAAATAAAAATAAAACATATTTGTTTTGCCCCCCCCCTGTGCGTTGTGTTTTTTTATGGAAATGGACTGCGCGTTGATGTTTTATCTGTGGGTTTGGGGTCGGAGGGCGGGGAGCGGAGCTCCACCCGCTCCTCCCCCCTTCCCCCGCGCGTCCCCCGCTTGCTCCCCCGCACACCCCTTACTTCCGCTCGCCTAACGCCTGCCTGCGGCTCACGGCGGTGGCCGCAGGGGCCGCGGTGGCCGCAGGGTGCCGCTACACCTGCGGGCACCGCCATGGCGCCGCCTGCGCGAGGCCTTCCCCGGCTAGGGTTTGGGCGCCCAACCTTTGCCATTGGGAGGTGGGCCCGCCCTAGCACCCTTTTTAAAATGTTTTTTTTTTTAAATTAGTTTTTAACAATGTTTTTTTTTATATGTATTTTTTTTTTTTTTTTTAAAAAAATGTAATGTTTTAATATTATTTAATGAAGATTTTTAATTAAGTCTTGATGATGAAAATGTGTCATGAATATATTTGTTGATGAATTATTGTTTTTTGTAGTTATTATGCAAGGCATAATTTTAATGGTGTGTAGTTTGAGAAGATAAAATATGTTTATGTTGGATAATCTTTTTGGAGGTAAAACATACTTTATTCCTAGATTTATATTGTTTGAAGAGTTTAAGGGTATAAGTCATCTGGAAAGGTTAGAAATCAATAATTAACCATTGATCAGTAGAAACTGAAATGATGTGCTTTTGGAAATGATTATCTTCTTTAGAGTCTCTTCCTACATTTTTATTTCCGTAATCCGTATAATGTATCTGGAATTGAAATTATGAATCTGTAGAGATTGATTTTAGACCAATATGTTAATGACGTTTTGATTGGAGATTAAATGTCTTATTTTAGTTGATTAATGGTTGTCTGAATTTTATTAATATGAATTGGTTAAAAACTCATTATGGCTTAAATTTGCCTGTTCGATACTTTGATCCTTAAGAGTTAGAAAACCAAGAGCAACTTATCCCCAGTTGAGGTAGATAACTGTTATCTGATTGGATCTTGTAGAAAACTTGATCGTCTTGTAATGATTAAATCAATTTGAGGAATTATTGTCTTTTCTGATTATTGCCTTGCGAGTTTAATTTCTGTATTCGCCTTTAATTATGAAATGGCATGTTCTGCTTTGTTTAGTAGGACCCTGTCGTACGGATTGACTTGGGGTACCTATTTCAGTCCTCGATTCCAAGTTGACTGTTCTTTTGTGGTAGTGTCATATTTGGTCATATCCTCTATGTGTGAGTCGAGTGATGATTCATGGTTGACCTTAGTTTGTCAGGCTCTAGTTAGAGTACCGTCAGTAAGTGTTCATCTTCGAGTCGTGTTTGACCAGATGATTGTTTCTCTCTTCTTGAGCTCCGTTCGTCTAACCATGTGTATTCCTTGATTTTGAGTTCATCCGAGTTTAGTCTAGTGTCATATGGGAAAGTGGCTTTCGATTGGGGGTCACGCCCAAAGTGGCTACTGGGTAACCCGTCGAAAGTGAGTCTAATAAGTGATAACCTAACAATAGATTAGAATGTAATCTCTAAGTAAGATAAATGTGCCTCACACATGGGATGAGTGCTATCATAGATTCGACATGCTGTGAGAAGGCCTAAAATGGCAAACCACCATCCTTGTCTTCACGAGAGGATGTGTGGGTCCACACGAGGCTTGGATGGGCCGGAAGCTCAGATTAGGTGGCCAGGGTGACCCAGTGTATGGGGCCGGGACCTATGAAGACTTGCCATGGTATCCATACCAGGTTGTGTGATGACACTTGTCCCTACGTTCGCTAGTGTGTTGTTGTTTTGTCCTGTTAGGAGTACCTTTGTGAGTCGTCCTTTTGTCTCTGCCCTTGTGAGTGACGGTTTCATGTTAGACCTTGGGTGGTGATGGCTCAGTTTTATGGACGCTCTTCTGGACTTATGTTTTAGCTTTGATTATGTTTAGCTGGATCCTATTCTTTTCAAGGATCGTTTATGTATTAATTGACCGATGTGGTCACTTGTATATTATTTATGTATCGCGTTGATGGCTGGATTGTATAGTGTAACCTCTTGTATTCTTAACTTTATTATTTATCAGAGGGGTCTTGCAGTTGAGCAGACCCGGAGATGTAGCCCTTTAGGGGTGAACTCCGAGATCATTATGGTGTTATGTGATGTATTCTCTTATGTTCCTTTATTCAGCTTTATCATGTATGATTAACTTATGTTAGAATGGTTAAGTGGATAATTGGAATTAACTATAAATGCTTATATTCAGTTCTTTCTTGAATGTCATGTTGATCAAATGCATAAGTGTTTAGATGAGATTTATCGTAGATGCATGTATGTAATCGTCTTTTAAAATGCAATAAGTTGGAATATGAAAGAATGTAACTTAGAGTAATGAATTATGCTCAGTTGTTGTTAAGAAATTAAGTATGCTTGAAAAAGATCTCTTATGTTATGATGAAATCCTAGTGTGTTAAGATATTAGATGTATGGCATGTAATTTTAAATGAAAAGCTTGAATGAAGATTATGAATAGATCTTATGGATGAGTCCTTGCTTGTGATTTATATTTCCATCCTTTGAAAGAAATTATCCTGATTATGAATTATCTCGTTATTAAGATATTCAGCTTTTGGATTAATTGTGTGAGTTAAGTGAATTGTGAAATTTAAGTAATCTCGTTGGGAAACTCTTTAGGTGTTAGTTGATGTCTTCCGCTATGTAATCTGAATCTTTGATATCTTGTTGCATCTTATGTGTTGTAACTTTTTTTAAAAAAAAATAAAAAATTATTGCACTCTATTCTTGTGTTTTGGCTTATCCCTTCAGGGTTTCCTGGCGGGGCATTACATTTGGTATCAGAGCCCAAGTTGCAAACATTGGGATCTCTGGTGTCGCGTGTGCCCTCTATTGGTGTGAGGTGTATCGACCTTATGTGTATGCTTGTCCTCCTTTTGCATCTGAGTGATTGAGCAGACCTTAGCGGGTGTGTAACATGTGTGCTCACACCTTGTTTTCGCCTTCTTGATGATGGTGTTTGAGTGCTTATATGTGCATTGTGTGCTTATTTTGTAGAAAATTAAATGATCATCACCATTCCTCTCTCTCTTTCTGGAAATTGAAATGATTAAGATATGTGTAATTATCTTCGATTTGAGTTTCTTGTTGCAAGAGAAAAAGGGTGTGACTTCTTGAACCCTTGTGTGAGCCTTGTGACGTTTATGTTTTTAGATTATTAAAGGGGCTATGGGTTTAAAATTTATTTTGGTGGTTGGGAGAAAACTGTATGAGTATGTTTAAAGGATTCTCCATGTGTGTCTTGTAGGAGTAGCATGATTAAATTCTACCTTAGTAAGGTGCATTGCTATGCGAATAGATGAATTATGTGAAACTGCTTGATTGGTAGAAGAAGTGTTAAAAAGAGCATGTTATTGTAGCTTCGAGAGAGTATTAATGTGTTTTCCGAAAGATTGTCTTATGTGTTTCATTAAACCAGTTTGACTGAAGATGTATTTTAGCAAATGCTCCATTGAACTCACTTTTGGGTATATGTAATTACCTTAATGTGTTTAGAAAGTGCGAATGAAAGGCTTGTTTGATGTGCGTGCATTAATATGTTTTATTTGGGTAATAGCTCTTTGCTTATCTTTGATCGTAATGTGATCTTCTCTAATAGGTTGCAGATTATGACATGTGTCTATATTGTATTATTTATGTGAGTGTTCTTAAGAGGTCTTGCATTATCAAAAAGATTGCTTCTCTTGATCTCTGTTTGGTTTGGAAAACTAGAACCTCCTGTGCAACCGTAATTATTGGAAATGTTTTTGTTCGGCCGATTGTCATCCTTCTAAACGGTAGCGAAATGAAAACCGTGTATTTAATGATAGGCTTATAGTGAGAAATTTTATAATATAGCGTGATCTGTTGATCTTGCATTTTTGTAAGAAATAGTTTGGTTATCAAACTCTCTTTCCCTTCTCTTTGCCTAATCATAAGAATTTTAGAAATGGTATTAAAAGATGCATTGATTTAAATAGAATGCTTATAAAACATGGGAAATTGTGTGTTTGCTTTTTGACTTCATAGTGATAGATGAAAGTCTTAAGCTTTAGAAATGAATTTGCTTAGCTAGTAATTTAGTTATGAATGCTTAGTGAGATTCGAGAAAGCTATAGGAATGATGTTATTTCCTTATGTAATTGTGAATTGTTAATGAATTCAGTACTTGTATCTAGAGTAAACTTGATTCAGTTAATTATGTAGAAAGCATAATTGAAATCTTTCTTGTATAGATGTTAGCGTACTGAAAAGTACTCCCCGTAAATGTGACTAAACTAGTGCTGGTGTATTTGTGTGTATTGTAAGAAACCAGTGCTTATTATATGTGCCCATGGATTGGTGAAGTAATCAACCATGGAGGATATGTTGCTTATGAGTATGGGAAACCATACTGTTTATGTGATGTTGCTTATTTGTTTCCCTGCTGAGTACCAAACCTCGGGTTGTGGGTAACTCAGTATGTTAAGGGGTAGTATTCGTAGTAACCGTTCCTTGAATAGTATGGATTGGCGTACGAGTAATATCGACGTGAAGCGACCTTAGCTTCCCTACTTCGAGGAATGATATAGTTGTACTACTAAACTGTATCAAAGGTGTACTCAATACTTTCCCTTGTGATGAACCTATTTACGAGGTTCATGAGTGCCAGCCGTATTCCTATCCTTTATTTTGAGCATATAGATGGCAGTTTTTGAGCATATTGTTGGATCCTATTGGAGCATCTGTTGCCTTGTCTTCATGAGAGGCGTGTTATTGTTCTTACATAAGTTGCCAACTAACCAGTGTTGGTAGACTTGTAGGTAGACCTTAGCCATGTATACCTCTGGCTTACGACGAGTATCCTGAGAGGAACATCGCTATGCGGAGTGTGACCAGCGCGTGCCTTATCCGTGGGGTACACTGCCATGCGGGATGCGTCCATTGCGTGCTTTGTCCGCTTGGAGTATTGCCATGCCGTGCTGAGACATGATGCGGGATGTAGTAGACATTTCCATGCGGCCTACCGCTAGGTATTGGGTAGAGCCATGCCACGTGACGACGTGATGCGGGGTGATGTCAAGGTGCACACTGCCATGCCATGTGGATGTGTGACTTTGCCACACCACATGATGAGCTACTAGGATAGCTAGACGATTGTTCCTTCCTTCCTCGTTGGTGGCTAGCTACTAGTCACGCAGTGATGTTATGTGCAGTTGTGCTATTCTTTATATTTCTTTGGGGATCAGCAGTTTATTTTACTTTGATTTTGAAGGTTTGGCCTCGATCTTGTGATCTTTTGCACTTTGATTTGGTGTTGAGATTCCAGATTATTTTCTTGCCTTACTGTTGGAATTGAGGATTTATTATCTTTATTCTTCTGTACTTTGGTGGCTAAACCGGTTTATCATTATTGTTTTCGGATGTTGGTCTTGTGTTGCAATGTGAATTCCTCTCCAAGAACGTAGGAGACGGGCTTGGATGAGTGTATACGAGGAAGTAGACGCAAGGAACCTTGAGGATGGAGGTATGTGAGGCTGTGATGCAGCTAGTATCCACTACCTACCTATGTGTGGTGACTATCTCTTGGAGGCTAACCACCTTGTTCAACAAGGGATATTCACAAAGGTCTTGTATGGAAGGTAGCACCACGATGGTGTGCCTAGCACCATCAAGCCTTTGAGTGAGATATTGGATTCTTATGATCATATTGTTGTTCTGAGATCAGGCATAGAGATGCTGATCGTGCATGTTATCTTTGACCGAGCATTAGACATGCTCACATGTGGCCTTTTCTGTTATGCATTCCAGTTATGTGGATGGTTATTATTTGTATCATGGAGTAAATTGTGTTAACTTGTCACTATGTTATGGGACATAGTCATTGGAAAGGTTTTCTTATGCCTGGCAAGTGTAATCAATTGAGTTATTCATGTTGCTCTTATTTCATGAAAGTTAAATTGGTTGTAGAAATTGATATCTTAAGCTAGTTCTATTCAATAAAAGTTTATGATAAAGATGAATTGGTAAAGGAAATTGATCATTATGGCGTGTTTTCCTGTCATTTTTGATCGATGATTATGGTAATTGTTGTTTACCTCCTTGTAATGCTTTAATTTGGTGTAATGAAAGGAAGAAAATTCTTGTCTCTCTGCTATGATTGTGGATAATTCCTAGAATATTTTAAGGAATGTATGGTTTTAGATGTATCTTGCCAATGGATAATGGCGTTTGTAAAGGATTTTGCAATAATATTTCATTTATTTATGGAAAGTTTTCTATGTGCAATTTGATCTTTGTTGAATGAGTTTCAGGGCTGATGCGTACGACATGTTCTTCATCTAGCCTTACGACTTCCAGGAGTAAGTCGGAACCTAGGGGGGGAGAATGTAGTACCCCTGCCCTAATCAATCTCTAATTTTGGTTTAATCTTAGTTAGATTATCTTAATATTATGTTATAGTCAGATGTTGATTTTACGCATAGCTATTGATGTGGTTTTCTCACTAGTGGTATGCAATTTGGTTAGAGTGCCTATTTCGTGGTATTAATAGCGGGTTAACGCTTTCATTAAATTTTATATATGTATGCGTGTATGACTCTTGGTTGCAGGAAATTTCAGGTACAACGCCGCATGAGTGCGAGGTTCGTCTTCACCTGGAATTGCAGGTTTGAGTGTACCTCTTTAATCCTTAGAGTTGGATTAGGTGGTCGTAAGACCCTAGTTGACCTTAGTCGTGCTCAAGTGAGCATCGCCAGTCGTCGTCGGTATCCCATTCTTGTTTGGGTTTGCGAGTCATCTGTTTGGTTGACCTCCTCGATTTGTGTGCTTGGTGTGTTGGATAAATTGATTAATCAGTCCTTAGTAATTTTTTTGATTAAATATGTATTTGTGCATTAAAGAGTAATGGACTAAATTAATCTGGTTTTCGTTATGCGATTTTCGTTGATATGAATTGCTTAGTTTATATTGGGAGTGAATTCGATTAAATGACTGAGTTGGAATATTAAATGCATTTTATATATGCTATTAAAAAAAAAAGGAAGTTTTGTATTTAAATCTCAATAGATTCTAATTGCATTCTGTTGGCTTTTAAAATTTGAAAAGTTAAATCGTATTAATTGAGGAAATCGATTTTTAATTGATAAAGTAAGTCAATTTGTTGCTATAGTTGAAAAAAGGATTAAATTTTGAGTAATATTGGTAAATAAGAATTTTTATTCCAAAAATAGAGTTTTTTTTTTGTCAACTCTTCCATATAACCCAAAATTTGGGGAAGATTTTGGAGGATGGTCATTTTTTGGAGAGATTTTGGTTGGGAAGAAAATTTTGGGAGTTGAATTTGGAGATTTTGGATGGAGAAGAGGGTTTTGGCAGCTGGAGGTTGGGACGCTTCAGCCGATCTTGCCAGGAACGCGAGATCAGGTAGGATCCAACTCTCAATTTTAGTTTTTGTTTGAAATGGAAATGGGGATTTTATCTGGTTTTAGATTCTTCATTGTCTGCCATGCTTATGAACTGAATTAGTAAATTAATTAGCTTGGCTGGAAGTGTAATTGAGATGTTGTTATTCCTCCTTTCATTTTGGGCGTTTGAAACCCTTGGGAGTTTGAAAAGATTGAGAAACCCATCAAGAAATGTGATAACAATCTCAGTTTGTTTAATTCGAATTTATATTGAATCGAAATTTAATATCAATTCTGTGATGGACGTTTGTTGTAGTTCGGCCTGGGTGTCATTTTTTGTTTAAAAATAAAAATAAAACATATTTGTTTTCCCCCCCCCTGTGCGTTGTGTTTTTTTATGGAAACGGACTGCGCGTTGATGTTTTATCTGTGGGTTTGGGGTCGGAGGGCGGGGAGCAGAGCTCCACCCGCTCCTCCCCCCTTCCCTCGCGCGTCCCCCGCTTGCTCCCCCGCACGCCCCTTACTTCCGCTCGCCTAACGCCTGCCTGCGGCTCACGGCAGTGGCCGCAGGGGCCGCAGTGGCCGCAGGGCGCCGCGGCACCTGCGGGCACCGCCGTGGCGCCGCCTGCGCGAGGCCTTCCCCGGCTAGGGTTTGGGCACCCAACCTTTGCCATTGGGAGGTGGGCCTGCCCTAGCACCCTTTTTAAAATGTTTTTTTTTTTAAATTAGTTTTTAACAATGTTTTTTTTTATATGTATTTTTTTTAAAAAAAAAAAAAATATGTAATGTTTTAATATTATTTAAAGAAGATTTTTAATTAAGTCTTGATGATGAAAATGTGTCATGAATATATTTGTTGATGAATTATTGTTTTTTGTAGTTATTATGCAAGGCATAATTTTAATGGTGTGTAGTTTGAGAAGATAAAATATGTTTATGTTGGATAATCTTTTTGGAGGTAAAACATACTTTATTCCTAGATTTATATTGCTTGAAGAGTTTAAGGGTATAAGTCATTTGGAAAGGTTAGAAATGAATAATTAACCATTGATCAGTAGAAACTGAAATGATGTGCTTTTGGAAATGATTATCTTCTTTAGAGTCTCTTCCTACATTTTTATTTCCGTAATCCGTATAATGTATCTGGAATTGAAATTATGAATCTGTAGAGATTGATTTTAGACCAGTATGTTAATGACGTTTTGATTGGAGATTAAATGTCTTATTTTAGTTGATTAATGGTTGTCTGAATTTTATTAATATGAATTGGTTAAAAACTCATTATGGCTTAAATTTGCCTGTTCGATACTTTGATCCTTAAGAGTTAGAAAACCAAGAGCAACTTATCCCCAGTTGAGGTAGATAACTGTTATCTGATTGGATCTTGTAGAAAACTTGATCGTCTTGTAATGATTAAATCAATTTGAGGAATTATTGTCTTTTTTGATTATTGCCTTGCGAGTTTAATTTCTGTATTCGCCTTTAATTATGAAATGGCATGTTTTGCTTTGTTTAGTAGGACCCTGTCGTATGGATTGACTTGGGGTACTTGTTTCAGTCCTCGATTTCGAGTTGACTGTTGTTTTGTGGTAGTGTCGTATTTGGTCATATCCTCTATGTGTGAGTCGAGTGATGATTCATGGTTGACCTTAGTTTGTCAGGTCTCTAGTTAGAGTACCATCAGTAAGTGTTCATCTTCAAGTCGTGTTTGACCAGATGATTGTTTCTCTCTTCTTGAGCTCCGTTCGTCTGACCATGTGTATTCCTTGGTTTTGAGTTCGTCCGAGTTTAGTCTAGTGTCGTATGGGAAAGTGGCTTTCGATTGGGGGCCGTGCCCAAAGTGGCTGCTGGGTAACTCGTCGAAAGTGAGTCTAATAAGTGATAACCTAACAATAGATTAGAATGTAATCTCTAAGTAAGATAAATGTGCCTCACACATGGGACGAGTGCTATCATAGATTCGACATGCTGTGAGAAGGCCTGAAATGGCAAACCACCATCCTTGTCTTCACGAGAGGATGTGTGGGTCCACACGAGGCTTGGATGGGCCGGAAGCTCAGATTAGGTGGCCAGGGTGACCCAGTGTATGGGGTCGGGACCTATGAAGACTTGCCATGGTATCCATACCAGGTTGTGTGATGACACTTGTCCCTACGTTCGTTAGTGTGTTGTCCTTTTGTCCTGTTAGGAGTACCTTTGTGAGTCGTCCTTTTGTCTCTGCCCTTGTGAGTGACGGTTTCATGTTAGACCTTGGGTGGTGATGGCTCAGTTTTATGAATGCTCTTCTGGACTTATGTTTTAGCTTTGATTATGTTCAGCTGGATCCTATTCTTTTCAAGGATCGTTTATGAATTAATTGACCGATGCGGTCGCTTGTATATTGTTTATGTATTGCCTTGATGGCTGGATTGTATAGTGTAACCTCTTGTATTCTTAACTTTATTATTTATCAGAGGGGTCTTGCAGTTGAGCAAACCCGGAGATGTAGCCCTTTAGGGGTGAACTCCGAGATCATTATGGTGTTATGTGATGTATTCTCTTATGTTCCTTTATTCAGCTTTATCATGTATGATTAACTTATGTTAGAATGGTTAAGTGGATAATTGGAATTAACTATAAATGCTTATATTCAGTTCTTTCTTGAATGTCATGTTGATCAAATGCATAAGTGTTTAGATGAGATTTATCGTAGATGCATGTATGTAATCGTCTTTTAAAATGCAATAAGTTGGAATATGAAAGAATGTAACTTAGAGTAATGAATTATGCTCAGTTGTTGTTAAGAAATTAAGTATGCTTGAAAAAGATCTCTTATGTTATGATGAAATCCTAGTGTGTTAAGATATTAGATGTATGGCATGTAATTTTAAATGAAAAGCTTGAATGAAGATTATGAATAGATCTTATGGATGAGTCCTTGCTTGTGATTTATATTTCCATCCTTTGAAAGAAATTATCCTGATTATGAATTATCTCGTTATTAAGATATTCAGCTTTTGGATTAATTGTGTGAGTTAAGTGAATTGTGAAATTTAAGTAATCTCGTTGGGAAACTCTTTAGGTGTTAGTTGATGTCTTCCGCTATGTAATCTGAATCTTTGATATCTTGTTGCATCTTATGTGTTGTAACTTTTTTTAAAAAAAAATAAAAAATTATTGCACTCTATTCTTGTGTTTTGGCTTATCCCTTCAGGGTTTCCTGGCGGGGCATTACATTTGGTATCAGAGCCCAAGTTGCAAACATTGGGATCTCTGGTGTCGCGTGTGCCCTCTATTGGTGTGAGGTGTATCGACCTTATGTGTATGCTTGTCCTCCTTTTGCATCTGAGTGATTGAGCAGACCTTAGCGGGTGTGTAACATGTGTGCTCACACCTTGTTTTCGCCTTCTTGATGATGGTGTTTGAGTGCTTATATGTGCATTGTGTGCTTATTTTGTAGAAAATTAAATGATCATCACCATTCCTCTCTCTCTTTCTGGAAATTGAAATGATTAAGATATGTGTAATTATCTTCGATTTGAGTTTCTTGTTGCAAGAGAAAAAGGGTGTGACTTCTTGAACCCTTGTGTGAGCCTTGTGACGTTTATGTTTTTAGATTATTAAAGGGGCTATGGGTTTAAAATTTATTTTGGTGGTTGGGAGAAAACTGTATGAGTATGTTTAAAGGATTCTCCATGTGTGTCTTGTAGGAGTAGCATGATTAAATTCTACCTTAGTAAGGTGCATTGCTATGCGAATAGATGAATTATGTGAAACTGCTTGATTGGTAGAAGAAGTGTTAAAAAGAGCATGTTATTGTAGCTTCGAGAGAGTATTAATGTGTTTTCCGAAAGATTGTCTTATGTGTTTCATTAAACCAGTTTGACTGAAGATGTATTTTAGCAAATGCTCCATTGAACTCACTTTTGGGTATATGTAATTACCTTAATGTGTTTAGAAAGTGCGAATGAAAGGCTTGTTTGATGTGCGTGCATTAATATGTTTTATTTGGGTAATAGCTCTTTGCTTATCTTTGATCGTAATGTGATCTTCTCTAATAGGTTGCAGATTATGACATGTGTCTATATTGTATTATTTATGTGAGTGTTCTTAAGAGGTCTTGCATTATCAAAAAGATTGCTTCTCTTGATCTCTGTTTGGTTTGGAAAACTAGAACCTCCTGTGCAACCGTAATTATTGGAAATGTTTTTGTTCGGCCGATTGTCATCCTTCTAAACGGTAGCGAAATGAAAACCGTGTATTTAATGATAGGCTTATAGTGAGAAATTTTATAATATAGCGTGATCTGTTGATCTTGCATTTTTGTAAGAAATAGTTTGGTTATCAAACTCTCTTTCCCTTCTCTTTGCCTAATCATAAGAATTTTAGAAATGGTATTAAAAGATGCATTGATTTAAATAGAATGCTTATAAAACATGGGAAATTGTGTGTTTGCTTTTTGACTTCATAGTGATAGATGAAAGTCTTAAGCTTTAGAAATGAATTTGCTTAGCTAGTAATTTAGTTATGAATGCTTAGTGAGATTCGAGAAAGCTATAGGAATGATGTTATTTCCTTATGTAATTGTGAATTGTTAATGAATTCAGTACTTGTATCTAGAGTAAACTTGATTCAGTTAATTATGTAGAAAGCATAATTGAAATCTTTCTTGTATAGATGTTAGCGTACTGAAAAGTACTCCCCGTAAATGTGACTAAACTAGTGCTGGTGTATTTGTGTGTATTGTAAGAAACCAGTGCTTATTATATGTGCCCATGGATTGGTGAAGTAATCAACCATGGAGGATATGTTGCTTATGAGTATGGGAAACCATACTGTTTATGTGATGTTGCTTATTTGTTTCCCTGCTGAGTACCAAACCTCGGGTTGTGGGTAACTCAGTATGTTAAGGGGTAGTATTCGTAGTAACCGTTCCTTGAATAGTATGGATTGGCGTACGAGTAATATCGACGTGAAGCGACCTTAGCTTCCCTACTTCGAGGAATGATATAGTTGTACTACTAAACTGTATCAAAGGTGTACTCAATACTTTCCCTTGTGATGAACCTATTTACGAGGTTCATGAGTGCCAGCCGTATTCCTATCCTTTATTTTGAGCATATAGATGGCAGTTTTTGAGCATATTGTTGGATCCTATTGGAGCATCTGTTGCCTTGTCTTCATGAGAGGCGTGTTATTGTTCTTACATAAGTTGCCAACTAACCAGTGTTGGTAGACTTGTAGGTAGACCTTAGCCATGTATACCTCTGGCTTACGACGAGTATCCTGAGAGGAACATCGCTATGCGGAGTGTGACCAGCGCATGCCTTATCCGCGGGGTACACTGCCATGCAGGATGCGTCCATTGCGTGCTTTGTCCGCTTGGAGTATTGCCATGCCGTGCTGAGACATGATGCGGGATGTAGTAGACATTTCCATGCGGCCTACCGCTAGGTATTGGGTAGAGCCATGCCACGTGACGACGTGATGCGGGGTGATGTCAAGGTGCACACTGCCATGCCATGTGGATGTGTGACTTTGCCACACCACATGATGAGCTACTAGGATAGCTAGACGATTGTTCCTTCCTTCCTCGTTGGTGGCTAGCTACTAGTCACGCAGTGATGTTATGTGCAGTTGTGCTATTCTTTATATTTCTTTGGGGATCAGCAGTTTATTTTACTTTGATTTTGAAGGTTTGGCCTCGATCTTGTGATCTTTTGCACTTTGATTTGGTGTTGAGATTCCAGATTATTTTCTTGCCTTACTGTTGGAATTGAGGATTTATTATCTTTATTCTTCTGTACTTTGGTGGCTAAACCGGTTTATCATTATTGTTTTCGGATGTTGGTCTTGTGTTGCAATGTGAATTCCTCTCCAAGAACGTAGGAGACGGGCTTGGATGAGTGTATACGAGGAAGTAGACGCAAGGAACCTTGAGGATGGAGGTATGTGAGGCTGTGATGCAGCTAGTATCCACTACCTACCTATGTGTGGTGACTATCTCTTGGAGGCTAACCACCTTGTTCAACAAGGGATATTCACAAAGGTCTTGTATGGAAGGTAGCACCACGATGGTGTGCCTAGCACCATCAAGCCTTTGAGTGAGATATTGGATTCTTATGATCATATTGTTGTTCTGAGATCAGGCATAGAGATGCTGATCGTGCATGTTATCTTTGACCGAGCATTAGACATGCTCACATGTGGCCTTTTCTGTTATGCATTCCAGTTATGTGGATGGTTATTATTTGTATCATGGAGTAAATTGTGTTAACTTGTCACTATGTTATGGGACATAGTCATTGGAAAGGTTTTCTTATGCCTGGCAAGTGTAATCAATTGAGTTATTCATGTTGCTCTTATTTCATGAAAGTTAAATTGGTTGTAGAAATTGATATCTTAAGCTAGTTCTATTCAATAAAAGTTTATGATAAAGATGAATTGGTAAAGGAAATTGATCATTATGGCGTGTTTTCCTGTCATTTTTGATCGATGATTATGGTAATTGTTGTTTACCTCCTTGTAATGCTTTAATTTGGTGTAATGAAAGGAAGAAAATTCTTGTCTCTCTGCTATGATTGTGGATAATTCCTAGAATATTTTAAGGAATGTATGGTTTTAGATGTATCTTGCCAATGGATAATGGCGTTTGTAAAGGATTTTGCAATAATATTTCATTTATTTATGGAAAGTTTTCTATGTGCAATTTGATCTTTGTTGAATGAGTTTCAGGGCTGATGCGTACGACATGTTCTTCATCTAGCCTTACGACTTCCAGGAGTAAGTCGGAACCTAGGGGGGGAGAATGTAGTACCCCTGCCCTAATCAATCTCTAATTTTGGTTTAATCTTAGTTAGATTATCTTAATATTATGTTATAGTCAGATGTTGATTTTACGCATAGCTATTGATGTGGTTTTCTCACTAGTGGTATGCAATTTGGTTAGAGTGCCTATTTCGTGGTATTAATAGCGGGTTAACGCTTTCATTAAATTTTATATATGTATGCGTGTATGACTCTTGGTTGCAGGAAATTTCAGGTACAACGCCGCATGAGTGCGAGGTTCGTCTTCACCTGGAATTGCAGGTTTGAGTGTACCTCTTTAATCCTTAGAGTTGGATTAGGTGGTCGTAAGACCCTAGTTGACCTTAGTCGTGCTCAAGTGAGCATCGCCAGTCGTCGTCGGTATCCCATTCTTGTTTGGGTTTGCGAGTCATCTGTTTGGTTGACCTCCTCGATTTGTGTGCTTGGTGTGTTGGATAAATTGATTAATCAGTCCTTAGTAATTTTTTTGATTAAATATGTATTTGTGCATTAAAGAGTAATGGACTAAATTAATCTGGTTTTCGTTATGCGATTTTCGTTGATATGAATTGCTTAGTTTATATTGGGAGTGAATTCGATTAAATGACTGAGTTGGAATATTAAATGCATTTTATATATGCTATTAAAAAAAAAAGGAAGTTTTGTATTTAAATCTCAATAGATTCTAATTGCATTCTGTTGGCTTTTAAAATTTGAAAAGTTAAATCGTATTAATTGAGGAAATCGATTTTTAATTGATAAAGTAAGTCAATTTGTTGCTATAGTTGAAAAAAGGATTAAATTTTGAGTAATATTGGTAAATAAGAATTTTTATTCCAAAAATAGAGTTTTTTTTTTGTCAACTCTTCCATATAACCCAAAATTTGGGGAAGATTTTGGAGGATGGTCATTTTTTGGAGAGATTTTGGTTGGGAAGAAAATTTTGGGAGTTGAATTTGGAGATTTTGGATGGAGAAGAGGGTTTTGGCAGCTGGAGGTTGGGACGCTTCAGCCGATCTTGCCAGGAACGCGAGATCAGGTAGGATCCAACTCTCAATTTTAGTTTTTGTTTGAAATGGAAATGGGGATTTTATCTGGTTTTAGATTCTTCATTGTCTGCCATGCTTATGAACTGAATTAGTAAATTAATTAGCTTGGCTGGAAGTGTAATTGAGATGTTGTTATTCCTCCTTTCATTTTGGGCGTTTGAAACCCTTGGGAGTTTGAAAAGATTGAGAAACCCATCAAGAAATGTGATAACAATCTCAGTTTGTTTAATTCGAATTTATATTGAATCGAAATTTAATATCAATTCTGTGATGGACGTTTGTTGTAGTTCGGCCTGGGTGTCATTTTTTGTTTAAAAATAAAAATAAAACATATTTGTTTTCCCCCCCCCTGTGCGTTGTGTTTTTTTATGGAAACGGACTGCGCGTTGATGTTTTATCTGTGGGTTTGGGGTCGGAGGGCGGGGAGCGGAGCTCCACCCGCTCCTCCCCCCTTCCCTCGCGCGTCCCCCGCTTGCTCCCCCGCACGCCCCTTACTTCCGCTCGCCTAACGCCTGCCTGCGGCTCACGGCAGTGGCCGCAGGGGCCGCAGTGGCCGCAGGGCGCCGCGGCACCTGCGGGCACCGCCGTGGCGCCGCCTGCGCGAGGCCTTCCCCGGCTAGGGTTTGGGCGCCCAACCTTTGCCATTGGGAGGTGGGCTTGCCCTAGCACCCTTTTTAAAATGTTTTTTTTTTTAAATTAGTTTTTAACAATGTTTTTTTTTATATGTATTTTTTAAAAAAAAAAAAAAAATATGTAATGTTTTAATATTATTTAAAGAAGATTTTTAATTAAGTCTTGATGATGAAAATGTGTCATGAATATATTTGTTGATGAATTATTGTTTTTTGTAGTTATTATGCAAGGCATAATTTTAATGGTGTGTAGTTTGAGAAGATAAAATATGTTTATGTTGGATAATCTTTTTGGAGGTAAAACATACTTTATTCCTAGATTTATATTGCTTGAAGAGTTTAAGGGTATAAGTCATTTGGAAAGGTTAGAAATGAATAATTAACCATTGATCAGTAGAAACTGAAATGATGTGCTTTTGGAAATGATTATCTTCTTTAGAGTCTCTTCCTACATTTTTATTTCCGTAATCCGTATAATGTATCTGGAATTGAAATTATGAATCTGTAGAGATTGATTTTAGACCAGTATGTTAATGACGTTTTGATTGGAGATTAAATGTCTTATTTTAGTTGATTAATGGTTGTCTGAATTTTATTAATATGAATTGGTTAAAAACTCATTATGGCTTAAATTTGCCTGTTCGATACTTTGATCCTTAAGAGTTAGAAAACCAAAAACAACTTATCCCCAGTTGAGGTAGATAACTGTTATCTGATTGGATCTTGTAGAAAACTTGATCGTCTTGTAATGATTAAATCAATTTGAGGAATTATTGTCTTTTTTGATTATTGCCTTGCGAGTTTAATTTCTGTATTCGCCTTTAATTATGAAATGGCATGTTTTGCTTTGTTTAGTAGGACCCTGTCGTATGGATTGACTTGGGGTACTTGTTTCAGTCCTCGATTTCGAGTTGACTGTTGTTTTGTGGTAGTGTCGTATTTGGTCATATCCTCTATGTGTGAGTCGAGTGATGATTCATGGTTGACCTTAGTTTGTCAGGTCTCTAGTTAGAGTACCATCAGTAAGTGTTCATCTTCAAGTCGTGTTTGACCAGATGATTGTTTCTCTCTTCTTGAGCTCCGTTCGTCTGACCATGTGTATTCCTTGGTTTTGAGTTCGTCCGAGTTTAGTCTAGTGTCGTATGGGAAAGTGGCTTTCGATTGGGGGCCGCGCCCAAAGTGGCTGCTGGGTAACTCGTCGAAAGTGAGTCTAATAAGTGATAACCTAACAATAGATTAGAATGTAATCTCTAAGTAAGATAAATGTGCCTCACACATGGGACGAGTGCTATCATAGATTCGACATGCTGTGAGAAGGCCTGAAATGGCAAACCACCATCCTTGTCTTCACGAGAGGATGTGTGGGTCCACACGAGGCTTGGATGGGCCGGAAGCTCAGATTAGGTGGCCAGGGTGACCCAGTGTATGGGGTCGGGACCTATGAAGACTTGCCATGGTATCCATACCAGGTTGTGTGATGACACTTGTCCCTACGTTCGTTAGTGTGTTGTCCTTTTGTCCTGTTAGGAGTACCTTTGTGAGTCGTCCTTTTGTCTCTGCCCTTGTGAGTGACGGTTTCATGTTAGACCTTGGGTGGTGATGGCTCAGTTTTATGAATGCTCTTCTGGACTTATGTTTTAGCTTTGATTATGTTCAGCTGGATCCTATTCTTTTCAAGGATCGTTTATGAATTAATTGACCGATGCGGTCGCTTGTATATTGTTTATGTATTGCCTTGATGGCTGGATTGTATAGTGTAACCTCTTGTATTCTTAACTTTATTATTTATCAGAGGGGTCTTGCAGTTGAGCAGACCCGGAGATGTAGCCCTTTAGGGGTGAACTCCGAGATCATTATGGTGTTATGTGATGTATTCTCTTATGTTCCTTTATTCAGCTTTATCATGTATGATTAACTTATGTTAGAATGGTTAAGTGGATAATTGGAATTAACTATAAATGCTTATATTCAGTTCTTTCTTGAATGTCATGTTGATCAAATGCATAAGTGTTTAGATGAGATTTATCGTAGATGCATGTATGTAATCGTCTTTTAAAATGCAATAAGTTGGAATATGAAAGAATGTAACTTAGAGTAATGAATTATGCTCAGTTGTTGTTAAGAAATTAAGTATGCTTGAAAAAGATCTCTTATGTTATGATGAAATCCTAGTGTGTTAAGATATTAGATGTATGGCATGTAATTTTAAATGAAAAGCTTGAATGAAGATTATGAATAGATCTTATGGATGAGTCCTTGCTTGTGATTTATATTTCCATCCTTTGAAAGAAATTATCCTGATTATGAATTATCTCGTTATTAAGATATTCAGCTTTTGGATTAATTGTGTGAGTTAAGTGAATTGTGAAATTTAAGTAATCTCGTTGGGAAACTCTTTAGGTGTTAGTTGATGTCTTCCGCTATGTAATCTGAATCTTTGATATCTTGTTGCATCTTATGTGTTGTAACTTTAAAAAAAATAAAAAATAAAAATTATTGCACTCTATTCTTGTGTTTTGGCTTATCCCTTCGGGGTTTCCTGGCAGGGCATTACACACATCATGTTTTACAAGTTGATGTCCATTTCCCGTATGCAAGTATTTCAAGAAAATAACACCAAAAGATTGCGTAGAAATAGCTTTTGTATTACAAGAAATGTGTAAGGTGTCCCACACAAGCTGTGGGAATAGTTGAAATTGAAAGTATAAATATATATTTTCATACCATTATGAAAATAAACTATACAATAGATGAATAAATAGTATGAGAATAGGGTAACCCGTCATTTCCTAGAATGACGAGTCTAAACTTGAGAGAGTTGTCGAGCCAAAACTTGTTAGCATTCCCAAAGATACTAAGAGGGGGGGGGGGGGGGAGTGTGAGTCAGTATCTAACCGGTTAATTGGATTTTCTGAGCTTATTGAATGAATTGTATTCCAAAATAGTGTACCGATAAACTAGAAATAATGTAGTAAATAAGATTAGCAAACACAACATAGAGAGCACACCATACCACAATATTTTTAACGAGGAAACCTAGTGTGGGAAAAACCTCAGTGGGATTTGTGACCCACAATATTTGCTCACTACTTAAATACAAAAATGGAAGTCTCATTGACTTACAAAAGTGGATTATATAAATCTAATATCATGTACTACTTCAGATCAGCATCTGTTATGCTAGGTTCAGTATCAGTTTAAGCTCTTGAAATAATCATAAACCTTATTCCACAATCTACCTTAATATTCACACATATTATCCATCTCGCATATTCCTAATATAGATGTTCTATAAGATCTCATACTTATATATGAGCCTTATTACAATTCGCCTTGTCGGCTTAGAAAAATATTTTACAAATAAATACAAAATACAATAAACAAAATCTTGTCGGCTAGGGTGCCGGTGAACATCTTTGCCGCTGTCGTTGTCAGTGTCTGTGCTTGTGCCAGTGTCTGTCAGTGCCATAGGATTGTAAGGTTGCCATCAATGACAATACCTTCAATCAGCTACAACTTCTCATTGGAGTGTGCATTTGCTAACAATCTCCCCCTTTGGCATTGATGGCAACACTCATGAGAAAAAGCCAAAATGTGTATCCAAAAATGTTGTCCAAAACTGTCTTACCAAAAATATCCAAACTATGTGCTCCCCTTCAATAGATGATCTCTTCTGTCATACATTTTTCATATCCTTATTTCTTTTTCTCATCCTCTACTACTCCCCCTTTGGCATCAATGACAAAGGCTGTCATTCAATGTCAATTGAGTGTAGTTTCTGTCTAGATCCTTGTAACCGGTTGGTTACGATCTGATATAAATCTGCTAAGGCAACATTCACACTATTGTAGAGTCTCTCACTATCTTTTAGTGTTGTTTCAATCCTCTGGATTGTATTGGTGAGAAAGTGCATTTTCTCTTCTGGTGTCTTAAGTCCTAGAACAAGAGCCTCAAAAATCTCTTTTCTCAAAGAGATGAGGATATCTAGTTTAGGACCTAGTCTACACTTGAGTTCCTTTTCCTTAAATTTTAACCTTTCCTTATCTTTTTCAAGTTTTTCTATTTTCTCTTCAAATCCTGCAATTTCCTGTTCTACTACTGATATTGAATCTGATGAACCTATTAAGTTGTCAGCAATATCATTGATTTCCTTTTGAGCTATGCTAATCTCTTTTATCTATATCTTCTGTCAAAATGTTTTTTTTGCATGTATCTCTATACAATTTCTTGAAGTCCAAAATTGTCTTGCTTAGTATCGGTAATAATGTATCCATATGTTCCTTATTCTTCTTGACTATTTCCTCAAAGAATTTTTCCTTCTCTTTATTAATTTTCTCTCTAAAAGTCTCCTCATTGATTTGATCAATTGTTAGAAGATTGTCCCTTATGTGTTTAATTGGCCTAAAGAATCTTTATTCTCTATGTTACACTTGGGTGTAGTTATATTCAAAATTTGTATGGTGTCATCAATAGCTTTATATGCTAGTGCATTACAATCTGTTATTTTCTTAATAGAATCTAGCAATACCTCTGTCACATTAGATGGTCTAAATTCAGTCATGGAGGTTTCAGATGACAGTCCAACTACCTTCACAATTTGTAATTCGCTGGTGGTAGTAATAGCATTGCTTTCCTCTTTCTTTAGAGGGTCTGTTTGTGTCCACATTTCAACTACCAAAGGTTTAGGTTTTTCAGTTGTAGCTGGTGGCACTGTCTCTGAATGTACCTATGAATGATCCTGTTGCTTTACCTATTTCTCTGTACTCTCTACTGATGGTTTCTTTGATGGTGCCTCTGATGATTTTTCAGTAGTATCCACTGTCGGTTTTTCTGTTTGTAACTTTGTGTTTTCTACAAGTTTTTCTGTGCTTACTTCTAAAATGTCTACAGCCGATATCAATAGATTTTTCATTGCTATCAGTTATCGGTTGCTCAATAGATACATCAATATGTACACTAGTGCTATCTACTTTTCCTATATTCATTGTTTGTTCAGTTTGTTGCTCACTCCCAATTTTAATGTCTCCAACTTTATCTTCAACATTTGTCTCAACTGTTGTGTCTTCTACCGGTCGCTTAGTTGCCACATCTCTTTTCTCACTTGATTCCTTATCAACCATAATTTTGACTTCCTGTGTGTCAATATTCATTGTATACAACACCTCAGAATCAGGATTTGTGTCCTCATGTGTTGTCTCCATACTCTCTGTATGTGGGAAAAGTGGGTGAATAAAACTAAATATATGAAAATATTGTTAATATACTAGTCCACACACACACACAGGACTTCTTGATGCAAGCTATGGAGTAACGTAGTGTTACTCAACTTCCCAGGGAGGGTCCCATGGTTTTCTATCTCACAATGTCCCTCAAACCAATGTTTTTTCTCTCAGATCACTGATCAAAATGGTTTAGGGATGGCAAATATGAGAACGAGAGATGCTTTTGATTGATTTTAGTATGAGATGTGTTGTAAGCTATGTATTATGTTAAAATGCAATAAACTAAATGATAAGATGACAAGATTAGTATGAATACTATCCTAGCATACTATATTTAGTCTATGATTGAACTAAAATGATAAAGAAAGTAATCTAAGCATGCATATTAGTCTAATTTATGATCCAAAAGAGGCTAAATGATGAGCATATATGAAATGAAAGCTTGAAAGAATTTGAGCATAAGTGTAATGCTACAAATTTGAAGGATGATTGTTCAGAATGGAGGAATGAGGGCTTTATTTATAGCACAAATAGGGCAATGGATGGTCAGGATTGAAAGGTTTAATCAAGGGCCAGCTTTGAAAGTTGGGGATCCATGTGCACAATTTGTACCAATGAAATGGTGACAAGTGTCAACATAGGGTTGGGTTAAGAGAAGAGGTTGGAGGCATTAAAGGCCTGAGAAGACCTCATGGTTATCTAAAGGCTAAGGGTCAAGTCTAAGTTAGGCTTACCCACTGGATTAAGAGTTAATCCAAGGATAAACCTTTGTGCAAATGATTAAGAGATAATCATGGTCAAAGCATTAATGACCTGATGAGACCCTTGGGTTGGATAGAGGTTGAGTCAAAACAAATGTTTTAACCATGTGGGAAGGTTTGAATTAACCATTAATGGTTATTGGAGACTTTGGGGATTAAGTGGTTGAAGGTTGGAAGCCTTTAATGGTTTTCAAAGACTTTAAGGGTTTTAGTGGTTGAAGGTTGAAAACCTTCAATGGTTATCAAAGACTTTAAGGTTTTTGAGAAGTGACTTCCCTTTGCTTAGGGATGTGACAAAGTTTAGAGGAGGGTTAGGTTAATTAGAAGTGATTAGAAGATTCTAGAAGGGATTAGAAAGGGGTTTGGGATTTTACAAGTGGATGGAGGGATAATAGGATTTAATTGAATTAAATGATTTAATTCAATTTGATTGCAATTTGGAGAAATTAAATAAATTAGATTTATTCAATTTAGGAATAACTATTTAATTAAATTTGAATTTAATTAAAAGTGGATAGGGGCATTTAATTGAATAAAATGATTTATTCATTAAATGGTATAGTGAATTTAATTTAAATAAATTGAATAATTTATTTAATTAAATAGAAGAATGTGGATAATTGGATTTAATCAAGTAGAGAAATGAACATAGAATATTCATTTAGGAATATGGTCATTTTTATACGTCTACATTTTGCCCCTCTTTGAAGTGACATGTGTGCACATGTTATTTCAAAGAAAATGATGTGTTTTTGTGATTTTATGATCAAATGCAGTTTTTGTTGTGTTGCTCTTTTATTTGCAAGTCATGCCCCAGATTCAATATTTGATGTGTGATGCCCCAGATTTGATATTTGATGTGTGATGCCCCAGATTCGATATTTGATGTGTGATGCCCCAGATTTGATATTTGATGTGTGATGCCCCAGATTCGATATTTGTATCATGTTGTCATGATTTTATGTAGTTGTCCAATATGAGTGTCGGTATAACTTGTTTTGATGTGAGATATTTCAAGTTATGTAGATATCAATGTGTTGTTCTGATCAAAATATGATTTATTTGCGTGTTCTATTTCAAGTTCGATGTGGGAAGCCTGATGTGTATTACAAGCCGATATGGGTTGGAAACTTGAGTTGTGTTACAAGCTGATATGGGTGGGAAACTTGAGTTGTTTTACAAGTTTATGTGATTTTGGTACTTGAGTTGTTTTACAAGTTTTGATATGGTTTTTGAGAACTTGAGTTGTGTTACAAGTTGATATGAAATGATAGGTTTTTGAACTTGATGTAGATGAGCAAATTTGTTTCATGTTGTTGATGTAAGTTTGATTTTGATATCTTTGTTTTGATGTGGAAACTGATATTGGATTTGTTTTGAGATTTGATATGATAATGCCCCCTCGGGAGATCGTTCGTGCACACAAAGCATGAATGATCTCTCGAAAGAAGAAGAATGTTGTTTGAAAGATGGAAGAGTAGATAGTGATGCCATGCATGGGTTTGATAAGATTTATTAGATTGATTGGAATGAGAGCAAGTTTTGTTTTGGGTATGACATCTCCTGTATAAGACATGGATGATCAAGCATCTGGTTTCAAGAATGATATCGCCTGTATAAGATATGGATGATTGAGCGTCTGGTTTCAGGAATGATACTACATGTATAAGACATGGATGATCGAGTGTCTGGTTTCAGGAATGATACTGCATGTATAAGACATGGATGATCGAGTGTCTGGTTTCAGGAGATATATCCTGTATAAGACCGATCAAAATGCCTGGTTTCAAGAACAATATATCCTGTATAAGAGCTGATCAAAACATCTGGTTTCAGGAATGATATATCCTGTATAAGAGCTGATAGAAGATAGTTTGGAAGAATGATGAAGATAGTTTAGAAGAATGATAGAAGATAGGTTGGAAGAATGATAGAAGATAGTTTTGAAGAATGATGAAGATAGTTTAGAAGAATGATAGAAGATAGGTTGGAAGAATGATAGAAGATAGGTTGGAAGAATGATAGAAGATAGTTTTGAAGAATGATGAAGATAGTTTAGAAGAATGATGAAGATAGGTTGGAAGAATGATAGAAGATATGAAAGTGAAGAAAGATTCCATGATGATGTGATAGATATGCATGCGAGGGATGCAATGATGAATGATGAATGATATTTTGAAAATGAGATGTATGATATGATATGCAACTAATTGTAAAATGATATGCAACTATGTTAAAATGATATGCAGCTAATGCTTTTTTTTTTTTTTTTTTTTTGGAGCATCCTTGTCCTGCATTTGCCATTCGATATAGCCATTTGTTTTCTTTCTTTGTAGATATCATCATTGAGCATTGATTTGTTTAGGATATGTTGAAAATTTATACAAGCATAATGGTATAATTGAACCATAATGACCTGAGAAAAATTTACATGATATTTGATTTTGCAAGATAGCACAAGCGTCAGGGTATAATTGAACCAGGATGACCTGAGTACGTATTGAGTAAACATACAAGAGTTAACCTTTGTCCCATACAAATTCGAAATGTCCTCAGTGATATGCCACCGGATTTCTTCATAGGACAAATTTGCATGGTAAAAGACTTCACTCACAGATAGAAGACAAATAAAACATCACACTCCTTCCTTTCTTCTCTAGTCGTAAGACATCCTGGAGGTGCTCAAGAGATATGATAAGCAAAAATTAACAACCATAAGTAATCATGCATGCTATTGGAAATGTATTCGTGTTAATTAAAACATCTTGCAAAATAGATCTTTGTTTAGTTGAAATCAGTTCAACTTCGTGATGTTTAGCCTTCTTGCATTGTCATTTGTCATTTGTTGGTTGTTTTGATCCTTGTTGTCTTGCTACGTTTTTGGTCTGATGTTGAAAATCTTGAAGGCGAAATGCCCCAAGCGAGGTCAGGATTTTGCCCCTTGTCGTTGATACTACTTTGATATGGATATGTATACTGATCACCAAGCCATGGTGGGATATTATTTGGATAATTGTTTCAGATAAACCAAGGACAGTGATTACACTAAGTATGTCCAAGATTGATAAGCATTTGTGAATTTCTGGTGATGCCTCAGATGGGTGGATATGATATGTACATTATGATTTGTGAAACATGTACTACCATCAATTGATAAAGATAAGGCTAACTATAATAAAATCTAGCAGTCATACTGATTGATGTCATTGTTATGATTTGGTTGATGATTGATGTATAAAAACTTATTTCTCTTGATGAATTTGGAAAAACTAGGTTGTTGTTTCTTCAACGTGATGTTATGATAAAAGTTCTTTCTTCTCAGAATAAGGAGATTAGTCATGCATGAGTGATCAATGGTTTCCTTTGATTGGTTTGGATTCAGTTGATTCTTGTTTTTAAAAATTTCAAATCTTACTCTATCAGAGTGAAGGTTTAGCTGTCCCTTCACGACAAAGCGTGTCAAATGATATGGATAAAAGCTTCCCGATCTGGAAACTGGATTTGACAATTTGAAAGTTTTAAACAAGTGTTTTAGAGATAAAAATCCGTAAGATGGTAAAGGATTCTGTTGATACTGATGATGAGATTTTCCGGATTATGATAGGAGAGACGTCCTTTATCGTGCGATTCATTTAGGATTCTGACAACTTTTGTTTTGACACAAATTTAGCTCGAGAAATAGTTTTAATGGTTTGTTTGTCACTCTACTTTGATGAAAAATGATGTTGATGGATGGATTGATTATCAAGACTTGATGATTGATAGAAATGTCTAGTTTCAAAGAGTGAGTACCCCGTATAAGACCGATCTGTCTGGTTTCGAGTGTACCTATCCCTGTATAAGACATGTTTGATGTTGATGTTGATTTCGAGTAATGAATTGATTAACAAGACATGTGATAAGTTTCATTGCAGACTTTGAGATTTTTCCTATTGTTGATCTGATTTGATGGATGGTCCATGTGTTCACGTTTTGATTTTTTTTTGTTTTGATTTTTTTGATTTTTGTCGATTTTTAGTTTTTGGATATTTTGATTTTTTTGAGTTTTGGATATTTTGATTTTTTTGTTTTTGGATATTTTGATTTTTTTGAGTTTTTGGATTAGAAGAAAGATGTATTTGGTTGCCCCAATGTATATCAAGACGAGGAATGGATGAATGGATGACTGAACCATTGAGGTGGAAATAGATTTGTTGTCCATAGTTTTGATCAAGATCAAGGATGAAAAAGGGGATATGGATAGAGATAGGATATAGATAGCACTGGATGATGGAAGCAATGAATAGATAGGATAGATAGATATGGATTAGAGTGAAGCAAGATTGTAGAAAGAATTGGAGGATAGAAGAAATGAATATATAGGATAAGGGATATGGATTAGAGTGAAGCAAGATTGTAGAAAAACTTGGATGATAGAAGATATGAATAGATATGATAAGGGATATGGATTAGAGGACATGGGAGATATGGTAGGAAGAATAGAGTGGATGAACTTTGCCCCCAAGCATAGAGGTTTCCATTTGCAAAAAGGTGATATGTAAGATTGTCATAGTATTTAGCACCATCTGAATAAGTGTTCTTGAACTTTTCAAAGATAGAGACCCAACCCACACTTAGAACCTCTGGAAAATTCAACTGAACATTTCTAGCAACTAGGAAGCAGACTCAAAAGGGAAGAAGAATCCCAAACTGGATCAAGGTACTTAGTTCTTTGATTACCCATGTGTGTGCAAGTGGGTTCATTCTGGCTCATATGATCATTGTAATCTTTAGAATCCAACATGGCTAGCTACATGAGTTACCTTGACTTCAAAAGCATCCTGGATAGAGCCTCGCTGCCAGCGAGCGTCCATAGCCCCGACGAGGTTATCGCTGTAATCTCACAAATATTGCTCCATTACCAGCCAGGCGTCCATAGCCCCAATGGAGTTACTTGCATGTTCCCATAGCCAATCATTTTGATATTGCATTTCATTGCATTTTGCTTTTCTTGATATTCATTTTCTTGCTCATGCTTTTGATATATATATATATATTTTTCTCTTTATTTTTCTTGCATTGGCTTGTAAGTGATGAAACTTACATGGGTGTGATAATTATAGTGGCGCTGAAGCAAGATTTTAGATTTTTCACTAGCCATGTCTTCAATTTAAGAGATCACAATGATTTTTAGAGCAATCAATTAAGTGTATGAGATATAGTAATCAAAAGATGTCGGTACCAAGATACGATAAGTGGTTCTTTTCTGGATTGAGTGTGTATCCCAACCAAAAGAAAATGTTAAAGAGGAACAACCTCAGATTCTGAAGTATTTCATGAATAGATATCTAGGAAAAGGATTGAACACTAAGATTCAAGCATGGGCAAGTATGTGACAAAATGACACAAATGCCTATTTCACAGATGAAGGATTTATGCAAAGGATTGAATGATAGGGATGGAAGTATAGAAAAGAGGTGTTGGATAATAGATAGAATGTTTGAAGATTTGTTTAAGGATAGAGGGAAATGTTTTCAGGATGAGTGTTGGTACTTGAGAAGTGATGAAGAGATGGAGGAAAATTGAATTTTGGGACAAAAGGACCCAAAATAGATAGAGGAAATGATAGAAGAAGTTTTGGAAAGATGTTTAGATAGAGGATTGAAACAATTTCAAAGATGTGCTCCTCATTGATCTTTCTTATGGATCATTTGAGGTGATGGATTTGTGGATGGAGGGAAGTAAGGACCCAAGATGGATGGAAGGGATGGAGAATTCGATTGTGGAATGAAAGGACCTAAGATAGATTTGGAGGATGAAGAGATTCCTTGATCTTGATCTTGACTTGGAGTAGGATCATTTGAGTTTGTGCTTTTCTCTTGATTTTGAATTAGAATAGTGGAGGATATGGAAGGAATATCATGATTTTGCTTAAGAGATGGATGTTGAATGGGACTCTGCTCTTGAGATGAAAGAGGGTCATTGTGGATGGAATACCAAAATTTTAGGGGATCATCATAAGATTCTTGACAAGTGGGATCTTGATCGAAGATGGGATCAGATTGGAGAGCCATGATATTGTGATCTTGATTTAGGCTAGGACTTATTTCCTTTGACTGAGTTTCCTTTTTCTCAGTTTGATGATGAATGGTCATACGAACGATAAAAGTTGATGTTTTTGATAGTTTGATGTAGAGAAATTTACTCCTGTTGATAAGGGTCCTAGGACTAGGTTGTCTCTTCTTTAACTTAGTTTTGTGATGAAGACTTGTTCGTCTCAAAATATGAGGAGTGGTCATACACGAATGATCAATGGTTTCCTTCGATGTTTGGATTGAGATACTTCGTTTGGAAACTTAAGTCCACTTTTATCAAATGAAGGTTTAGATGCCCCCTCACGACAAAGTGTGCCAAATGATATGGATAAAGTCTCCCGATATAGAAACTTGATTTGACAACTTAAGGTTTAAACTTGGTATGTTGTTTGATATAATCCTTTAGATGATGGACCTTTTGATCAAGGTGATGATAATACCTGATTTTGATAGGATAAAGTCTTATCTTTAGCTAGTTTTGGATTTGACAACTTTTGTTCTAAGACTGACTTGTTTGATTTGGAAATGATTTCTCTAGTGTTTTGATTTGATTTCTTGTGATCACGTTTGATATTGGACTTGAAAGGATACTCAAGAAGTTTAAAAACTGTTTCTAGAAAGGATTACTTGGTTTGGTATTCCCCGAATCTTGTTGGATGAAAGTCTTTCCTAAAGATAGTTGAAATGTTGATAGCTATCTCAAAAGATGTTTTGTTGGATATGGAAATCTTCTCCACTTTATGATTTTTCCTTGTTTGAACTGACTTTTGAGTTTGATTGTTGGATACTTTGCAAGATATTTTAACATTTGTGACAAGAATACATAGCACACATGAAGACAATGATCATCCTAATGCTAAACATTGAGTGTATGTTCTTTTAAGGATGTGTTCAAATCCTCGATGTTATCACTGGTTTGATTTACAACAAAAGACACATCAGATAGACTCTTTATTCAAAGGTCATTGACAATATCATAGCCCACTAGTCTCGATACTCCGTCAACTCAAACAGCCTTGTCACCCCCTAGAGGGCGCCCATTTTTTTGCCTTTTGCCAGAATTTAAATCAAAGTGAATTGCTTCACAATTGAGTAGTTATCTTGGGAGATATATGGTGAGTAATCTTAGGGGCGGATTCTTCCCCACCCTTGCACTATGATATTGCCAATGTTTGGCAACTGACTCAGTTCAAAGTTTCTAATGCTAAGGTTCTTAATCAGGCTTCCTGTTCGGCCGTCAGTGATAAACTCCCTCAGGAGGCTTCCCAACCTTTAGAACAAAGGCTTTACATATCTCAAGGATACTGGGGGAAGGCTAATCGCTGCGCGCAACCGTTGAAAAGGACTTTCGTCACCCTCCACTTTTGATTATAGTGGGTTGGAACACTTGGCTTCAAAGTTGTTCCCCACTTAGGTCATTCCCTTCACACCGGCCAAAGAATGGCTTTAAGAGTTTTTCAACCCCTCGGGAAGGCAGGCCTGCTAAAGGATGTAAATGCTTGAAGTACAGAAAGCTTAAGAGTGGTTTGGGTTTTTGGTCACCCAATTATGGGGAGAGCATATACCTTCCTCTTTCGAGACAAGGCAATCAAGTTGTTCTTTTTAGCCTTCAAGACAATGATTTGCTAACTTCTATTTGGAGATGTTGCTCCAACAAGCATGATGTTCTTTCTAACCTTTCATAGCAAAGTGTGTATTTCCAAAACTTTTGTAAAACAAGCCTGGTCAACAAAAGTAAATTGTGATTTTTGGTCAACAAAATTAAAGTCGATAGGGGAAAACTTTCCCTCTTTGCCTTGCACAAAATGAAGATGAGGTTCTTTTACTTTACAAAATGAAGTGGATCCTTTTAAACACCAAAGGATGGTGAGGTTCTTTTTAAAACATTTGCCAAAGTAAAGATTGTTGGTTCTTTTTACAGCTTCCAAAATGAAGTGTTTTTCCTCTAATCTTGCAAGAAAACAAATATGAAATTGTTGTTCTTTTTATCTTGCAATAAAGAAAAGATGAAGTTTTATTTTAAAACACCAAAAAGGAAGGCATGAAGTTCATTTTATGTATCCAAATGAAATGATGAGGTTTATTTTAATTTGTGCAAAAAAATGAGAGTGAGTTCTTTTTAACCAACTTTTGTTGAAAGAAAGTAAAAAAAGAAACTTAAAGCCTCTAAACTTGCTCCTTCCCCTGCACAAAAAATATTAGAACCTGCACACAATCAGTGATCAAGTGTTAGTGTTGGCTTACACAAGCCTAAATTTTGATCTTGGTTACAAATTTTACAATTCTGATCTTGAAATGCCCTGAAATTTGACTAAGTCTGAAATTTGGAAGATCTTCCAAAAACTAGATTTTGCATTACAACTCCTAGAGGTCTGAAACCCCTCTCAAACATCCTAAAAGTATATATGGAATATAACTTAAAGTATAAGAAAGAGAAAAGAGAAGAGGAAATGTCACTTATACTTAAATGTTATATTCCATATATATTATGTCTCCCACAAGCCTAATTTTTGACTCTGTCATAAATTTTTGGCTCTGCCAACTCTATGCGCTAAGAAATGATGTCTATGAGCTAAGAAAAAGCCCCTACGCGGTATTATGTGCCCCCAATGCGCTAAGCTATTTTCTCGATGCGCTATTCTATTTTTCACCCACGTTGATACCTACAGGAAAATATTAGTGTTTTGATGCGCTAAAAGATTGACTTCACGCCCTGGATGATAGACTCCACGCGCTAAACAGTGGACTAGATGCGCTAGGATGTTAACCGGATGCGCTACTCTATTTTGTTTCCGCGTTGAGGCCTACAGGAAAAACTTAACGGAGGTCACGCGCTAATGTTTGAACTGCACGCGCTAGATGATGGTCTCCACTCGCTGAACAGTGGATTGGATGCGCTACTCTGTTTACTGGATGCGCTACTTCTGTGTTTTGTCCGCATCGAGACCTACAGGAAAGTGTTAGAGGGAGTCATGCGCTGCAAAAATGTTTCCACGTGCTAGTTTGTAGACCGCACGGGCTAAACAGGGAGCTGGATGCATTAGACTGTTGGGTCGATGCGCTACTCTGTGTTATGCCCGCGTCAAGACCTACAGGAAAAATTGTTAAACAACATCATGCGCTAAGAAAAGGTCTTCACGCGCTAAAACAGAGAGCCCACGCGCTGAACAGTAGGCTAGAAGCGCTAGACTGTTAAACAGATGCGCTAATGTATGTTTTCGACGCGCTGATTCCTGTTTCCCGCGGACCTGCAAAAGTGATCAATTTAAAAAACCGATTTTTTATTTGGGGTCGGGCCCCACGGTGGGCGCCAAAAATGTATGCAGGAAAAGTGGGTGAATAAAACTAAATATATGAAAATATTGTTAATATACTAGTCCACACACACACACAGGACTTCTTGATGCAAGCTATGGAGTAACGTAGTGTTACTCAGCTTCCCAAGGAGGGTCCCATGGTTCTCTATCTCACAATGTCCCTCAAACCAACGTTTTTGCTCTTAGATCACTGAGCAAAATGGTTTAGGGATGGCAAATATGAGAACAAGAGATGCTTTTGATTGATTTTAGTATGAGATGTGTTGTAAGCTATGTATTATGTTAAAATGCAATAAACTAAATGATAAGATGACAAGATTAGTATGAATACTATCCTAGCATACTATATTTAGTCTATGATTGAACTAAAATGATAAAGAAAGTAATCTAAGCATGCATATTAGTCTAATTTATGATCTAAAAGAGGCTAAATGATGAGCATATATGAAATGAAAGCTTGAAAGAATTTGAGCATAAGTGTAATGCTACAAATTTGAAGGATGATTGTTCAGAATGGAGGAATGAGGGCTCTATTTATAGCACAAACAGGGCAATGGATGGTCAGGATTGAAAGGTTTAATCAAGGGCCAGCTTTGAAAGTTGGGGATCCATGTGCACAATTTGTACCAATGAAATGGTGACAAGTGTCAACATAGGGTTGGGTTAAGAGAAGAGGTTGGAGGCATTAAAGGCCTGAGAAGACCTCATGGTTATCTAAAGGCTAAGGGTCAAGTCTAAGTTAGGCTTACCCACTAGATTAAGAGTTAATCCAAGGATAAACCTTTGTGCAAATGATTAAGAGATAATCATGGTCAAAGCATTAATGGCCTGATGAGACCCTTGGGTTGGATAGAGGTTGAGTCAAAACAAATGTTTTAACCATGTGGGAAGGTTTGAATTAACCATTAATGGTTATTGGAGACTTTGGGGATTAAGTGGTTGAAGGTTGGAAGCCTTTAATGGTTTTCAAAGACTTTAAGGGTTTTAGTGGTTGAAGGTTGAAAACCTTCAATGGTTATCAAAGACTTTAAGGTTTTTGAGAAGTGACTTCCCTTTGCTTAGGGATGTGACAAAGTTTAGAGGAGGGTTAGGTTAGAAGTGATTAGAAGATTCTAGAAGGGATTAGAAAGGGGTTTGGGATTTTACAAGTGGATGGAGGGATAATAGGATTTAATTGAATTAAATGATTTAATTCAATTTGATTGCAATTTGGAGAAATTAAATAAATTAGATTTATTCAATTTAGGAATAACTATTTAATTAAATTTGAATTTAATTAAAAGTGGATAGGGGGATTTAATTGAATAAAATGATTTATTCATTAAATGGTATAGTGAATTTAATTTAAATAAATTGAATAATTTATTTAATTAAATAGAAGAATGTGGATAATTGGATTTAATCAAGTAGAGAAATGAACATAGAATATTCATTTAGGAATATGGTCATTTTTATACGTCTACACTCTCTATTGCCGGTGGAGTATCAGAAGGAGGTGGGGGTAAGTTGTCTATTATCTTTATGCTCGAAGGTCCACCTACCTTACCTTTACGCTTATCCTTATCCTTTTCTTTTTGATAGACTTTAAAAGTCTTTGGTCTCTTAAGCTCTTCTTGTTTCTCCTTTTCAACAAAGAATATATCCCACTTGTCTGCAGTTTCTTCTGATATTTCATTAACTCTTCATGCCATTAGTGCTACATGTCGATGATCGGTTAAAAATATTGTTCGATTAGCCTTACTTATTAATTCATCTATCTCTTGCATTGAGTTCACTGGGTGAACTACAAGTATTTTTTCTATCTTGATCTTTTTATCCAATTCAACAATTTCTACCCTTCTTGCTTCTAACCTTCTATAGAAGTCATTGGGTATATCATCTACAACTTCCATCAAAAATTTCTTATAGATATCAAGGTATAAGATAACACTATTTTCTATACTTTCTTTTTCATCATTCGAAACTCTGTTATACAACTTGCTAATATTTGATAATTTGCCATGTTTAGTTATCTCATTCAAAATTTTGTTCAAAGGAGGGATAACATGTTTTTCCTTCCTTTTATTTGGTCAATTTCTTTGTCGGAGGCCTAACTGCCTATTGTTTCTGTCTTGTTTTCTTAGGTGTAGGAGTGGGTACTAGTGAGTTTTTCCTTTTCCTTACTACCCTTTTAAATTCTATTGGTATTTTACTATTAGAGGAGGTAGCAACTGGTGAAAGATGTGTTTCCGGTTGTAGTCCTTTCAAGTCACTCTCCTTAATACCAGTTTTATTCAATACATCTTCCTTGATTTCTTTTTCTTGCCTTGTTCCTTTTCTAACTATCTGTTCAGTTTTCTTTATTCTTTTTTGAGATTGAATTTTTCTTTCAATTGTTTCAGCATTACCAAATATTTCTTTAGTTGGTTCTTTAGGGGCTTCTAGAATTTCTTTTTCATAAGTTTCAATTATGTTTTCATTTGCCTCATATCCCATTTTTGTAGCCCAAATAGTTCTCAGAACCATTGCCTCCATCCAAATTTCATCTTTCTTTATCACAAAGCATATCTCCTTTTGATATTTATCTACTATATATTGAGATAACCTTTCTCTAATTTTCATTCTATCCTTCAGTGTTTGAAAATGTTCATTTATGTTCTTTTCTCTGTCATCTCCCATGTTGTTCAATATGTCCTAAAGTTGTTTTCCTACTAGTATGTCGAAACCAAAATCCTTTCTACCAATACCGGGCACTTCTTTGGTTATATACAACATTAAACATACAAGTAGGTTGCCAAATCTGAAAGTCCCTTTCTTATCACCTTTGATTTTCTTTAGGTTGTCTATCATTTCATCCTTCAACCATTTGCATATGTCAATTTTTGCATTGTTGTTTACCAAGTCATAAGCACTTTTGATACATAAGCTATAAACAGAGTTTAATCTATTGGCATGTGTAACTTGGTATCCAAGAATCATGCTAATGAACCTTACATTTGTATCCTTTACATCATTTACTCTCAAGTATTTGTTGTCAAAGGTTGCACCGGTTAGGGTCATTACAGTGTCATTAGGAACCTTTTTAGTCTTGTCAGGCTTGCTACCAGTGGAAGGTAAGCCTGTCACTACCCTAACTGCCTCTTTGGTTATCTTATGAATTGAATCCAACCAAAATAACTCCCTGTGAACTCTGCTTAACACAATCCTTATAACATCCTTTGGAAAATCAAGAATACTAAGAATCTCCACAAAACCTAAGGTTTCGACTATCTTATGTTCCGGTTTAACATTTCCATTTTCATCATATATAACAGTCCTGTACATGTTCTTAATTTCATCATCTCCTAGTTCTTCTATATGACAATGTATGTAGATTCTAGGATCCTCAGCATAAGCAACTCCTGTAGGCATTTTTGAGAATGCTCCTAGGGTATCATCTTTCTTTGCAATTTTGGGAATAATCTTAAATACGGGTCTAGGGCACTTAACAACTTTAATTATAGTAGGGTTTCCAATGACTTCAGGTGCAAAGGAGGAAGCCATTGTTATAAATACCTTAATCTGCCTTTAGGTATGAGTGCTTGAATGATTTGCTTCACTTCTCGCTATGGATGCCTTCACTCGGGATTTTCACGCTCTAAGGAAGTTTGAATGCTCAGTGAATGAAAAGAGAGCCAAAATATTTTCTTTATAATGTCATTTCCTCCAACTACCACATTTAATGCCTATCGGTTAAGTGAAACGTAACACATCTATCGGTAAATAATTATTTCAACTTCTCACCATCAACCGAGCGTAAATTAGCATATTTTTCAATCTGTTGTCCTACCCCCAAAAGGTTTCTTTTCAATTAGATGAAGAATCTCCTATCAATGGAGTGATACTTTGTTCTACTGGTGAAGGAATAGCTTCATTAACATTCATATCTGAATTTCTGATCCATTGGTTTGAAAATTCTTGCTTTACTTCTTCAACCTTTTCTTTACCTTTCAAACTGGGTCCTTTGTTATTTGTCGGTGATGCCTTACTTTTGCAAAATTTTGCAATATGTCTAATCTTGTTACAAGCATAACAAGTCACATTGTTTTTCTGAATAGCTTTCCCATATCCTATGCCGGTATGTGTTCTGCGTTGATTAGATAAGTGTCAAAATCTTCCACAAATATAACATCTTACATTCATTCTACAATTTTCTGAGTTGTGACCAACTTTGTTGCATTTAGAACATTGACCGGTGGGTGCATTGGTGTTCTGATAGTTTCTAGATCTACACTAATTTTCTCTATGACCATACATGTTACAGTTAAAGCATTTTCCATTAAATTTGTAGGCATTAGGTTGTCTTGTCAGTTTACTGTGATCATGATTGTTTGCAATACCAGAGCTTTCACCAACTTAAAAGCCAAGGCCATTTGTATCTCCATTAGGTTTCTGATTTTTCAACATGTCATCAAGTTCCTCTGAGCATTTCTTGAATTTCTCCTTGTGTTGATTTGTAGTAGCCAACTCATTTCTAAGAAATCTTTCTATCTCATGAGTTCAGTTTTGTCATGTTCCAAGTGAATTATATCTATCTTCAACATATCATTTTCATGACTGAGTCTTAGATTTTCATTTCCAGCATCATTGATTCTTCTAGCCAAGTCATCTTCATTCTTCTTTTGGTCTTCAATGTCTTTGCAAAACCTCATAGTCATATCTTACATCTCATTCTTCATTGTACTATTTTCTTGTCTCGATTTGTTCACAAGGTATTAAGAGTTTCTTTTTCATCATCATCACTCTACATCTTCTCAGAAAGTTCTCTTCTTTTGTTCCTAGCAATAGTGAGATTTCCTTGAAGTCCCTAAATGATTTCCTATGCAGCCTTCAAATCATCTTCAAGTTTCATATTCTTCAACTTTTCTGCATCATAGTCTAAAAGAGTTGTTTCCAATTGCTTTCTCAAATTTTCCATCTCTGCTGGTGTCAGAATCTTCCTCAAGTTGTTAGGCTTTTGAAAATAGAGGACCGGGCTCTCATACCAATTGTTAGGATTCCCAAAGATACTGAGAGGGGGGGGGGAGTGAATCAGTATCTAACTAGTTAATGGATTTTCTAAACTTATTAAATGAATTGTATTCCAAAATAGTGTACCGGTAAACCAGAAATAATGCAGTAAATAAGATTATAGAACACAACATAGAAAGCACACCATGACACAATATTTTTAATGAGGAAACCTGATGTGGGAAAAACTTCAGTGGGATTTATGACCAACAATATTCACTCACTGCTTAAATACAAAAAAGGGAAGTCTCACTAACTTAAAAAAGTGGATTATATAAATCCAATAGCATATACTACTTTGGATCAGCATCTGCTATGCCAGGTTCAGTACTGGTTTAAGCTCTTGTAATAACCATAAACCTTATTCCAAAATATTCCTAAATATTCGCACATATTATCCATCTCACATATTCCTAATATAGATGTTCTATAAGATCTCATACTTATATATGAGCCTTATTACAATTCGCCTTGTTGGCTTACAAAAAGATTTTACAAATAAATACAAAATACAATAAACAAAATCTTGTCAGCCAGGGTGTCGGTAAACATCTTTGTCGCTGCCACTGTCTGTGTTTGTGTCTGTGTCAATGTCTTCCGGTGTCATAGGATTGTAAGGTTTCCATCAATGACAATACCTTCAATCACCTACAATTTCTCATTGGAGTGTGCATTTGCCAACACAACTCATGCCCATTTACTCCAGTTTCTTCTACTCACATTCCAAGAGTACTTGCAATAGAGTTGATATTTATGTTACATCAATGAGGAATATCATACTTTCATACCCAAACTTAATAGAAATATAGTTCATCTACATAAGGATACAAAAACATATGCCTACGACTATCAGTATGTTAGAATCAAAGGTAAGGAATCAATGCAGAAAGAATGCCATGAGATACCAACATATACCATGTTTTATCTAACATGTATTTCATGTGCAGATACAGGGATTAAATAGTGCATTGTATGTTTTGAGAATGTGGTGTAAAATGAGGCTCCCAGAAGGGTTGAGCCCAACATGCCAACATGCCAATAAGGCTTCAGGAAATAGAGGCATTTTATCCACAATAATGAACTCTCAAGGTCACTATTATAAATGACATGTCAGTATCCAATGGAACTATACCGACAGATTGAAAGGCTGGACAACCCTAATGAGGTCTCAAAATGTTTAATTTTTCTAAGTTCATGTGCAATATGAAGCTATAGTCAAATGACAGTCAAATTAGAGCCATAAGAAAGTTATAACAACCCTCACACAATGATAGAAATAGAGCTTCTCAATTAAACAATAGTGAATTTGTTAGATGCCCACATACAAAAATAGTAGTCATAGTGAGGATGTTCAAAAGCACACTAAAGACCTAGTCATACTCCACAAGACAAGAAATAATTGTCTCATTCACTTGAATAGTATAAAGTCACAATATTAATCAAAGTTGCACATAAAAATAGTCATCTTTGTCAGGACAATAGATGTGAGAGCACCTTACGATCACCATGAAATACCACAAGGTCATACTAGAATAGAAGATCACAAGGTAGTGAAATATCATGGATAGTCATAGCATAATCACAAGGACTTTTAAACAAAATTATGCCACAATATGTGGGTTATTCAAATAAAATATGGATAGAGGAAGCATTCAGAATATAGAGTAATGATACTCAATAAGGTTGTGTAGACACCCAAAATTGTCCAGTCTAATTAAATAAATATTTTATTTATTTAATTATTTAAGCTTAATTCTTCTATTAATTAAATAAATCTTTATTTATTAAATAAATAAATTTATCCTCTTCTAGCCTTATTTCTCATTTAAATAAATACATTTATTTATTTAAATTATTCTTTTCCTAAATTAAATAAATATCTTATTTATTGAATTGATCTCACTCCTTCTATTAATTAAATAAATCTTTATTTATTTAATTAATTCATTAACCTTTTCTACCCATGGCACATGTCATTCATCTCTTAATTCATACACTACCTACCCCCGTTCATTATTTTATTATTTTCTTTACCTACCCTCTAATCATAGCCGACCTCTTTTACACCTCTCAATCTTATCCCTCCATTTCATATAGTGTCTTCTATATAAGGAGATGTTTCCTTCATTATCAAACCCTGACTACTTGATCAATTGACTACATTACGCTTGGCACTTTCATATGCAATCCTACTTGCAACCACATTCCATTCTTTGTTGAGCTCTTGTGCACATAAAATCTGAGAGCAAATATATCAAGCAAGATCAATGGAGATAGGAAGAATGGAGATCAAAACCCTATTGGACATGTGATGGTATAATCTTTGTGATTTCATTTGATTTGCATTGTCTTAGGTAATCTTCATATGTTATGGTGGATCTTTGTTGTTGTTAGGCTAGGGTATTGTGGTTGAATTCATTTAGTCTTTCAATATTGTTGTATCCATTTTCACCATAAACATTTTGGCACACCTCGTGGGACATGGATTTTTATTAGATCTATATTTTTTGCAAATTTTTCTAACCCTATATTGTTGTTTTGTAAAACAATTAAGAGAATAACCTTGTGCAGCTAGGGTTTTGGACACAAAATCAAGATCTTTGAGAGATTTGATCATATCTCACAAATGGCTTAGGAATTTTGCACCAAATTTCTTTTTTAGGCTGAAGAAAGTATCAGGAGCTCTCAATCCAAAATTTAGAATTTTTGGAGCACATTTTTATTTTCTATGAATTTTTTATGTTTTTTCATAAAAAATTAATTTTGAGAGAAAATGAGAGAATTTTTCAGATTTTCTTACATTTTTGGAAATCTCTCATAATTATACATAGGATCTATTCTTTGTGATTTTAATTTTGATGCAAAATATTTCCGTAAAAATTGGATCTTTAAAAATTAGGGTTTTTTTTTATTTTGATCAGAGCTGACAAACGGCTTCTAATATTGGCATCAAAGTTTTTGTGTAGGTCAAGGAAAGTATCAGAAGGATTCAGTAAAAAATTAAGATTTTTTGGATTAGTTGTTCAATTTATATGAATTTTTTATGAGTTTTCATAAATAATTAATTTTGAGAGCAAATTAGTGAATTTTTCAAATTTTCTTACATTTTGGGAAATCTCTCAGAATTATACATAGGATGTGTTCTTTGTGATTTTAAATTTAATGCAAAATCATTCCTCAAAAATTAGATCTTTTAAAATTAGGGTTTTGCATTATTTTACTCATATCTCACAAACTGCTTAGATTTGTTACCGAAATTTTTTTATGCAGGTTGGGAAGACCATCAGGGCTCTCTAGTAAAAATTTCATATTTTTTGGATCAATTTTGAATTTTATATAAATTTTTTATGATTTTTCATAAAAAAATAATTTTTGGAGTAAATTAGCAAATTTTTTGGATTTTCTTACATTTCTGGAAATCTCTTGAAATTTCACAGATGGTCTTTTTTTATGATGAATCAAATCTTTGAATTGGTGAACAAAATACATTGTTGAAGGCCCCTATTTCACAAAGTCTTTTGGATCTAAAATTTACCTAACTTGTGTGCTTGCAGAAAGGGGTGATTATTTCAAACAATCCAAACTACTAATAAATCTTTGTTGCGGGTCCTTGGCAAGGGTTTTTGAATTTTTATTGTGTGCCTTATTTTCATAGACTAGCAAACACTTCAATTGGTGCACTAAAATTGAATCATTGTCTTTTGTGTCTTGAGTAATAGGCTCTTTTTGTTTAATCTTTAGAGGGCCTATCTTCCCGTGTGGTCATTAGGACTACTAGTGAGAAGAGAACGACCCAAGTGGTAGTGAGGAAAACCCACCTCTTCTGAATCACTATAAACAACTGTATTCATAGTGAAAACTATGGATAACATGTGCCGATTAGTTCATACCGACACTATGTCTCCCCATAAACCCGTTTGATCAAATTTATTTGATCAGTTGTAGGGCATAACCCCTACCGGCTAGGGGCCTTTTGTATTTACAGAGCTGAAAGTGCCACATGTATGGCCACACGAGTGGATGCCCTTACTAGCACCTTTTTGTTTTAGAAGCCAAAATCCTTCTAGTTGTTGAGGCAGGAGGTCAGACCTTTGGTAGTAGCCCACACACATACAGTTCTTAGTAGAGATACAAAGTTCACCACGGGGAGTTTTCGTGGGGGCTGATGCTTGGCTGACCTAAGAAGTGAGTGCCGAGGGTGGAGCCAGTGAGGTCAAGCATCTAAGTATATAGAGTAGCCTCGGGGGTAGAACCTCATGTGGGATCAACAACTATTGTCTTGGCTAGCCATAAGAATTGTGCTTGACTTATTTTAAACATTCAAAACATTCAAGATTAAACAGCAAAACATTGTGTCTTCAAGTGTATGCAAAAAATTTTTACATCAAACAACACACTTTTCTTGGAGTCATTTTGAGTCTAAACACTTGCAAACATTGAGTCCTCATCAATATTATGTCCTCTTGTCACGAAAAATAGTCAAACATTCAGATTTGGTCACAACCAACAACTTCACAAATTGGAAAATTTTTACAGTCCAGCAAACAAGAGCAATCAGTTTCAAAACTCTTGAGATTCCTAGGTTGTTTCTCTAGGTTTTCATCTAGCATTCAACTTGTCTTTTGGTCTCACAAAGTCCATCATTGCTTTGCATCTTGCATTAAATTTACATTTGTCTAAACTTGAGTCAAAAGGTCACTTGCTTGTCCTCATCATACTTTGTCAACACACTACATACAACAACATTTTGCTAAGTGGTCCCTCATCAAAGTCTATCACCTTTGGGTCTCATTTGGTCTTACTTAGAGTCAAGGTCAACTTACCTCATCAAGAGAAACTGTCACCTCTTTGGAAGCCACACCTACTCTACTACATACATACTTGGTCTTACACTTTGGACATTGTAAGTACACCTTAGATTCATTTACATTCCATCCAACTCTTGGTCTTCCATACTTTTTCAATTTTCATCTAGTCTCACACATCTCGGTCAATACCTAGTTCATGGTTGAAACCCATCTTCAAAAATCTAGGAGAGAAACTAAAGAGGCTCAAGAGTCCGCAAACATGAGTTCTTATGAGTATGACAATGATATCTTTTTCAATTATGATCATACTACATTACCTGACATGGATGCCTATAGAAACATTCCAAATGTTGAGAACATGGACACTACAAACAACAATGATACACACAATGATGATATGGACAACTTTTTAGTACATTCAGTAGATTTGGAAGAATCCATTATGGATCCCTATTTCAATCAATTGGTTGAGGAAATAACGAGGAGGGATAGACAATGCTTCTTACAAATGATGGCACAAAGTGGAGCCAAGATACCTCATGATTTTGACATGCCTCAAATAATGGAAAATCGACCTTTGCAACAACCTCACTCCAACATAGATCAAAGGAGGCCTAATAGTGGAGGCAATAGAAGACCACATCTTGTGCCTAAATAACTATCATCTTTGTTTCAAAAACCAAAGGTCCCACATACACATGGTCAAGCATATGATACTCACCTTCACAAACCATTATGGAAGTCTTATGCAGAGAAATATGCTCAATCACATATCAATGCTAAGGATCAACCACCAAAGCAACTGGATATTCAAAGGCATGCTCAAAATTTGGACACAAGGAAACCCCATGTCAAATTTGGGGGCAGCACATTAGAACGTGACATGCCTGTAGAGTATGGTATACATGGACAAAATAGATATTTCATTCCTCAACATGAATCTATACCAAGTGGTCCATATATGCAGCATCACTATAGACCTCCTCCATATGAACATGTGTATGATCAATATCATCCATATATGCAACATGCTTCTCCTCCAATTGGTGCCTCAAGCATGGGGTATGGTCCAAGAAGTCGATCTCCACCTAAGAGCAATTTGGAGCAACAAATCAGGGACTTACAAAAGAAAATGGAGCACATAAATACACTGAAGCCAACATACACAATGAGAGACATATGTCCTTATCCATTTGATAAGAGCATTCCAATGCCTCCTTTTCCTACACACTTTGTGATGCCTAAATTTGATGAGTATAGAGGAAAAGGGGATCCTAAGGCACACATAAGACAATTTTTCATAGCTTGCATTGAGATAGCAGCAGAAGAGACATATTTGATGAGATTATTCCCACAGAGCCTAGGCAATCAAGCTATGGAATGGTTCTCCCAACTTCCACCTGGTATTAAGTCATAGGGTGACTTAGCAGAGGCATTTATTCAACATTTCTCCTACAACATAGAGATAGACATATCAGTCACTACTTTGTGCAACACCAAGAAAAAAGATGGAGAGTCTTTTTCATCATTTTTACAAAGATGGACGAATCTAGCTAGCAGATGCTCTTGTGAAATTCCACAAAAACAAATGGTAGAGATGTTCACCCAAAATGTTAACAAAGACATTGGCTATGATCTAAGTAAAGCTTGTTTTTCCACCTTCAAGGACGTCATTGAAAAAGGCTTAGCGACAAAAAAGGTCCTAATTGAACAAGGAGTCATTAAGATATTCAAGGAAAACAAAGATGACTTTAAAGGAAAAGACAAGCCAAGATTTTGGAATAAAAACAAGAACATAGTCAATGATGGTGTTGTTGATGCCAATACAATGTGACCCAAATTCATTTTTTCTGGATCAAATCAGGTGAATACTCAAACAACTTCTAAATCACGAAGGAAGTACACTCCATTGGGAGAACCACTTGAGTCAGTTTTCAAAAAGCTAGTGGCAAACAAGGTAATCACTCTTCCAGATTTTCCTCCATATGAACCAAAGGTTAAACCAAATTGGTGGAATGATGATGAATATTGTGAATTTCATAAGAGCAAGGGTCATAAGACAAGAAATTTTCATCGACTAAAGAACATCATACAAGATCTCATTGATAGGGGTGACATTGAGATTGAAAGGCACTCATCCAATCAAGAACATGAGATGTTTAAGGAACCATTCCCAAAACATGACAAAGGAAAAGCTAAAGCCATAGATGACCAAACCAACTATACCAGAGCATCCTATAACTATGATTCAACTATCAATCAAATTTCAATGGATAATTATGTCTCTACTATTATCATCAAGGACAAAACCCCTGAGAATTCTAACCAGAGACCCAAGATCATTCTAAAAGGAATTGGATCTTCTTCCGAACCTACCTCTAAATGTCATGTTACAACCCGTCAAGGTAAATTCACTTTGCAAGGTGCTCCAACAAAAAATACCACTTCCTCATCAAGCAAGCCTGAGTATGACCTTGTAGAATAGTTAGGGAAGACACCTGTGATCATCTCCATTCTTGAGCTCCTATGCATATCCCCCACACATAAATCCATTCTTGATAAAATCTTGAGAGAAACTGTTGTTCCTACTGATTTGAACGTGGACCAGTTTCAAGCCATGGTGGGATACCTTTCCATTCCACACTCCCTTACATTCACAGAAGCCAATGATGCCTCCGTAAGTCAGCCACATAATGTACCTCTACACTATGAAGCCTTCATACACAAACACCAAATAAAATGAGTCCTAATGGATGGAGGAGCAGGTCTGAACATTTGTACATTGAACACTATTAAACAATTGGGATATTCAGATAAAGTTGTGAATTCTACAAATAAAATTACCATCAAAGCATATGATGATGAAGAGCGCTCATCCAAGGGCACAATCACCTTACCTCTCAGAGTTGGGCCAATTACAAAGGATGTGGTTTGCCAAGTCCTTGATATAGAGCTCACATACAACATATTGCTAGGATGTCCATGGATTCATGAGATGAGCGCAGTCCCATCTACATATCATCGATGTATCAAGTTTCCACACAATGGAGTTGAAGTGACCATCAAAGCTGACCCAAATCCATTCATATATTGCAACAATATGCGACATATATCAGAAATAACAATACCAGTCAATCGAGAAGCTATTCCTTCATCAGCATATGTGGATCCAGAATCCTTAAAAGCTTCTACATCAAAACAAGTAGAGATCAAAGAAAATTTCAAGATTAAAGACCTAGGATGTGGTGAGTATATTTTTCATGTTGATCAACTCCCACTATCTCCTAAGGTATTCAGTCAACAAGAACAATTTATAAATAATTTTCAAGGAATTGGGTACAAAGCACCTAGTGTTGTGGCTACTAGGTCTGAATGCAAATCTCCTCTAGTGGTGCAAGCAACTTTTGATATCAATAGTCCTAAGAGTGGTTCCAACGAAGAATCTATTAAGCATATCGTCAGCCCTCTTGAGAGCTCACATAGCCTTACCATTTCATCCACTCATTCTATTTCCACTCCACTTCCAGACTTGGATCAACAAGAATTAAAAAAGCCCTTACTCATTGGGGATGAAAAATCAAGCTATGAACAGAAAAATCTAAAAGTCAAAAATAAAGAAAAGTCCTTTAGTCCAAATCAAAATCAAAACCCATTGGACTCTACAAAAATAAAGTTCAAGGACAAGAATCCTATAAAGCAAAAAGAACAAGAGTTGATCTCCCCTAATACCAAAATAACTGGGGGCAAAAGTTCTACAATTTCAAGTCAAAAAGAACACTTGTTGATCCTAAGTCTCCATCATGCTATCCTACTTTCACTTCTTTTCACAATCATAAGCCTTCATAACTCATCCACTTGTTCCACACATCCTTTCCCTTCTGGCGATACATCATGGACCTTTAACGGATCTTCCTCGAAGGACTTTGTTATCAGAGATGCCCATACTTCTTCAGGTGACACGCATACGGGCCTACGTAGTCCACACACTAGTAATTCTATCTCAATTCCTTTATCAAGGAAGATAGTCGCTCAAGCTACATATCATTCAGTCAAGGAACAATGCAGTTACAATCACAAAGTCAAGCCTCACACATTTGAGGTAGGTGATTTGGTTCTCAGAGAAAACCCCAAAAATCAGCAAGATAGAGAGAAGAAGGGCAAATTCAAACCAAATTGGCTTGGTCCTTACATCATTACAGCAACATATGGATCTGGGGCATATCAGCTGTCAACTACAGAAGGTGAACCTTTGGAGGATCCTATCAACAGTATGCACCTTCGCAGGTTTTACACATAGCTCTTCAGAGTATCCTAATTAAAAAAAAAATACAAAAAAATTCAAAAATTTCAAAAATACAAAAAAAATTATAAAACAAAAAAATCGTTACTTGGTGAAAACCTAACAAATAGGTGCCTTGTGACACACACACACACCAAAAAAAATATAAAAAAAATTGAAAACTCAAAAAAAGTAAAGAGAAATAATTTCGTCCAACAGTGAAAACCACTTCGGTGGCGCCCTGGGCAAGTACCATGGTGAAAACTGGGTCACCAATGCCATGCGTAAAGACATTGCTCCTCCCTCCTTTAGGATTCACTTTCATCCTTTCACTTTGCACACACTCACAACGTATTCGTTCATAATAAACTTACCCATTCCCATCATGGCTTGTTATTGATCTACCCAAGATTGGTTAGCCATTCATAATAAACCTCCCTTTTCACCTCCCTTTCCATCCATAATAAATCAGATCCTATCTATGGCTAAGGAAAATCCTATGTCTAGTGATGGGTGTGGAACTGAGAACATCACATGTTTCGAGGAGTACAGTTTCTTCCAGCTTCCTTCAGTCTATCCGCGCATAATCCATAATAAAGCAACATCTGCATTGCCAATCCACAATAAAGTTTCATCTTCTTCGCAATAAAGTATCAGTTTCATGGATTCAGTCAGTTTCAGATGAGACATAGCAGCAACAATGAGCTTCAACAAATCAAATCTTTCAACAGACTTAGACAACATATGGTTTAGTGCTATCTATCCTTTCTGTGAAAGTAAACATTGTGACCACAATCAAATAAGACTTATACAAGTGACAAGAGACACTAAACTTGAGGACTATAGTGGATGTTGGTGTCAAGTCTTGGTTTTCTTTTGATTTTATCTTTTGGTGACATGTCTTTTAGCTTTTTCAGGATGTCTTTGACTAGAGATTCTATCTCTAGGATGTCTTTGACTAGAAAGGCGAGGATGGGGTATCGTCACCTATTTGTATTTGTTGTCTGTGGGTTGTCTTTTAGTAATTCTATGACTTGTCCAAGGATATGAGGACACTGTGAGTCTAGTGTGAACTAGGGCATTCCTTGTTTGTGACTGTCTTACCTCCATGCAAACAGGTACAATGACTTTCTGGGTCGAACATATGCCTCGATTGTCATAACCTACTTGCCATAATAAAGCTCAATGATGATAACGCACAAGAAGCTCTTTCACTTTCATATCTTCTATCTTCCACCCCCCTTTCTTGATTGACTTCCATCATTCTTCTCGAGTCCGTGTAGCCTACTATCACATGACTGAGTATAATGACACACCAAAAACATTTGCATTTCATGTAGTTGCACTTGCATTACCACATATAAGCATTTCATACATACATATAGATATCACAACTGCATCACATCCTGCACACAACACCTGTTAGCACAATTTACATTTGCATTATCATATTCATCTGCATTACATACATTCACATTTACATCATGCATACACATATAAAACATAAAAGAACAAAAAAATATATTGCATTGCATCATATACATATTTGCATCCATATCATAACCATCACATAGAAACATACATCATGAAACATCTCATCACATAGGTACACATGCATATAGTTGCCGCAAAGATGAATCATCTCATATATATATATATAAAGTGTCATGATACAATGATGTCAAAATCATATGGCTACAATCACCCGCAAGTGTCTACATCATCATACAAAAATGGTACAATACTGATACATAGGGAGCCCTCTATGGCTATGATTAATTCCCTCCCTCAGAACTGGTTGGCCTCGATGGAGTCTGAGCCCTAGAAGGACTCACCCTAAGATCATCTCTCCTGGCCCCTATGTCCTCTACAGCCACCCCTCATGTCGCCCTATCTGGACAGAGGAACCCACCGATAACTCCTGCCAACACTGTTGGTAGTGCTAATCCTGTCTATGTCATGGTATCCCATGCCATGTGTCCAGCCCTCATCTCTAGTCCTGGATCCTGAAACACTCATCTCAGGGCCTCCCTATCTCCATCTCGATCATACAGAATCAGCTCCCCATCGATCGGTATCTGCAGAATCCTGTATACATCCTCCAGGGTGACTGTCATCTCACCCATCGACAAATGAAATGTACATGTCTCAGAGTGACACCTCTCTGCCAGTGCAGTCAACAATCCCATGTTTTCCCAAAACTCAGGCACATACAGAATATGTCTCAATCCCATAGCCTCAATCGCAACTCAGTCCTCGGCTGTCAACTCAGGTCGCAACCTCTAAGTCGATGGGAATCTCTCCTATGACTCCAGCATAGGCAAATACTCCTGCAGTCACACAAATCAATCATCTCAGTCCTAGTGACACTCACTGTTCATCACAAAGTGTTGCTTCTATCCTAGTGGTACTCCCTGATCATCATAAAGTACTACGTGTTTGGCACTCCCTGTTCATCACAAAGTGCTGCTCACATTTGCACTCACTGTTCATCACAAAGTGCTGCTCATATTTTAGTACTCCCTATTCATCACAAAGTACTATATCTTGGTACTCACTGTTCATCACAAAGTGCCTTTATCTATCTTATCCTAGGTCCTATGCTTGAGTGAATCCTCTTGAGAAGTTTCCTAATTGGCAACGTATGTTCTATCATAGAATTGTCAATCCTAGCCCTATTTGTTATCCTAGTCTTCCCTAGAGGACCTGCTTGAGTGTATCCTCTTAGCAGCTTATCCAATCGACAGCATATGTTCATCACAAAACTGCCGATTTGACCTAGAAGACACAAATTCACATTTTTGGACACAAATGTGCTTTCATGACATAAATGCTCTTTTAGACCGCATAAACACGCTTGGCACCAACACAGACACTCCTAGCCAGCATAGACGCGTCTAGCACCAGCACAGACGTGCCCACACATTTTGGGCATTTTTGACATTATCCTAAAAGAACATTTATTGCACTACCTAGAATGCATTAATGACAACAATTAATACAACAAGGAACAAGGAGGTTTTGTGGTACTTACGGGCTCTCCTGCCTCTGCTGGCCTCTGAAATCAGCGAACGCGATCAAATCTGTGCACCAATACCATCATTGCTGAATATTTCTGCTCTATTCTCATTCTACACTCTGATCTCTTGGATGTGTGGATGACAATGAGGATGTATTCCCCTCATGGTCTATCTTATAGACTGCCCTAGCCCTCATTTCCCGAGTCAGTCTTCATTATCCCGTGACTCTATCACTTTATCCGGTCAGTCCATTCTATCCCGTCTTTCTTATCGAGAGATTGTCTGTGGTCTTTTCACACATTTTCATCCAATCTCTCGAGGGGGCATATCATTCCCATCTTGGGGCAACTCTGTATCAGTTCATATTATCTTCTTTGAAACAACACGACAAGCTGCATTGTCTCAAAGAGGGGCAAAATGTAGACACCCAAAATTGTCTAGTCAAATTAAATAAATATTTTATTTATTTAATTATTTAAGCTTAATTCTTCTATTAATTAAATAAATCTTTATTTATTTAATTAATTCATTTATCCTCTTCTAGCCTTATTTCTCATTTAAATAAATACATTTATTTATTTAAATTATCCTTTTCCTAAATTAAATTAATATCTTATTTATTTAATTGATCTCACTCCTTCTATTAATTAAATAAATCTTTATTTATTTAATTAATTCATTAACCTTTTCTATCCATGACACATGTCATTCATCTCTTAATTCATACACTACCTACCCCCTTTCATTATTTTATTATTTTCTTTACCTACCCTCTAATCATAGCCGACCTCTTTTACACCTCTCAATCTTATCCTTCCATTTCATATAGTGTCTTCTATATAAGGAGATGCTTCCTTCATTATCAAACCCTGACTACTTGATCAATTGACTACATTACGCTTGGTGCTTTCATATGTGATCCTACTTGCAACCACATTCCGTTCTTTGTTGATCTCTTGTGCACATAAAATTTGAGAGAAAATATATCAAGCAAGATCAATGGAGATAGGAAGAATAGAGATCAAAACCCTATTGGACATGTGATGGTATAATCTTTGTGATTTCATTTGATTTGCATTGTCTTAGGTAATCTTCATATGTTATGGTGGATCTTTGTTGTTGTTAGGCTAGGGTTTTGTGGTTGAATTCATTTAGTCTTTCAATATTGTTGTATCCATTTTCACCATAAACAGGTTGGACGCAAGACGCAAATAAAAGTAACCTATGCAAGAAACATTATACAACAACGACATGTATCAAACACAAGCATATCAAAGATAGTGTTAACTTAATTGTATTCACCCATAAAGGCAGTGAAGACATCACCAAAACAGCCATGGAATTGATTAAGTGCAAAGATAAAGTAGTCCTCGGAGAAGATCACAGAAAAAGACCAGAAGAAAGCTTTTCAAGATAAAAATATTCTAGCAAGAAGAATACAATGTTCCAAGGAGATTGTATACACATTGAATTATAGACTCAATACTCCACAATAAGATGTATGATTACAAAGAGAAGAAGCTACAAATAAGGTATTGAGTAGTATTTCAATCATTAGATGATATCAAGCACACGGTTATAAGAAGTCATAGTATCTGAGATTTCATGATCACAAAGGTGCAAAATAAATTATACAAAGATTGTATTTCAATCATTAGGCAACATCTAAGGTCATTAATCCATATGATTATACAATAATGCAGACCCAGTGTCAAAATATGTGCTCAAGTATACTCAACAGTAACGATAACCATTACTAATCAAATGCAGTCATAAAAGCATAACAATCTAAGTGACAGGGGTCTCTAGGACAAAATATTCATACCATAGTCTCTGGTATCAATATAATCTCAATTAAAGGAAAAAGACTAACCACGGCCATTTCACAGTGAGAAATATCCTTAAGACAATCATTAATGATTAATAAAGACAATAAATATAGAGAAACACTTAGGGCAGTGATGGTCAAAATATCACACAAGTTAAGAAATAAAGAAACAAAGAGTAGTAACAACATTAACAATATCAAATAAGCTAATGGATAGTAAAGAATAAAGACAACTAATCATATCATAGGAGAAGTTATTGGTGTTTGATGATACACAACAATAAGGTCATGAGCATACTAATTAAAAGCAAGCAATGAGTCCACCTTCATCATTGAAAGGATAAGTGTTGCAAAGAAGAAAATCATCTATCAAATATCACAAAGACTTTATAGCACAATCTACATTACTATAGAAACATCTATAAAATCAATTATCTCAGACAGTCATGCATGCATCTTCAAAATAGTGAGCAAAGATAAATAGTAGTATAAAGATTCCAAAAGTACAAGGAATCTGCAAAAATAAAGAAAGAAAATGAACACCTTTTGCTGCTACGGATCAAATAGAAATCACATTCTATGATGAGTGATCTAGTCAAAGAGATAGATCTTCAAGCCTTAGAGAAGTCAAGGCTAGGAATGGCTACAACCATTAATGCACAGTACATTGAGAACAATCCCTAAGAATACTTCATCATTTACCAATATAAAGTTTTAGTTGAGCACCATGAAGATTGAGAGATCACCACAAATGCAATCCTCAATGATTGACAGTGTAGCTTCATGGACACAATGGTTTTTATGAGCTAATGGGTTGGTGGCTTGATAGTGCTTTAAATATAGAAGATGCAACCTATGAAAATGTCTTAGAATCAAGAAGAAAAACAAGTTCCTTAAAACTTTAGAACAGTGCATAAGGATATGAAGACTGACATAAGGTTGGCATGAAATACAAGATGGGCAAATCAGTGAATTTGTAGACATTTACAACAAGAGCACTCAGTCCATAAAAGACAGTGTGAACCTTACATAATAGAGAAACCATTAGTCATATACACAACCAATAAGGGTCTTATGAATAGAGAGTTTCCATAGTTAAAGCCATAATGGTGCAGGAGCACCCATGGTGTAAGGCAAATATATGGTCAAAGTCATCATTTGAAATATAATTGATATTTGAAGGTCATTTATAATGTATTTGAATCCATTTGGAATGATTTGTAAGGCTTGGAAGCCTAAAAATGTAAACAAGTCTTGATTATGTCCTAGTTGTCCATATAGGCCCTTATAGGTCAAGATGGTCAAAATGAGTCAAAAGACCCATGGAAGGGTATACAAGTTATAAAAGGTCATTTAAGGTCCATTGTAAGGTTTCAAGAGTGTTTAAACAAAGTTTCAGTCCATTTTGACAAAAAATGTAAAATTTGTTAAAAGTTGTCAAAATGCAACATTTGGAAAAGTTGTAAATGGGAAGTTGAAAGGTCTTGGAGGTAGTTATAAGGTCCAAACTGACCAAGATGCTATAGAAATATTGTATTTGGTTGAATCAAGGGGAATGAGAAGGAGGATAACAATTTTGAACAATTTGTGCATTCATAAGCTTGCCATTTTGATAGTTTCTATTGTTACTTTGTTGGTTCCAGGCCTTGTACGAACCTGTATAGCCTGGAAACTATGTATAATTATCATGGTTAGATAGTATTTTGAATTATCTTCCTTCTTGTTTTGTTTTGGAGTGATTTCATTGAGAAACAAAGAAGTTATGGATGTTTTATGGATTGCAACTTCCAGATTTTCTAAAAATAGCCATGTTGTAGCGTATGGTATAGACACATATTAAAGATTTATGACCTCTAAATGGATTCATTGGAAATATGTGTGATTAACCTTTACTTCTCTTTTGGTTTGGGTCAATTTCATTTAGTTTTGAGAAAGTTATGTAAGTTTTGGTGAAAACAGATTGAAAACCATAAATAATGGAGGTGTGTACGAAGGTTTGTTCATATCTCAAATTATGTAATGCCCCTACCCTAGTCGAACTTGTAAAACCCATTTGAACTTGATTGACTTCCTATGTGGCATTCTTGAGTGGTAGGTTAACCGTGATGCAATGTGTAGTTTAGATAATATAAATAATCGTGCATACCTATTATTGTGCTTTTGCATCGATTCTTGTGTAAATGTAATTGTTTCCTAACTCTTGTGATAAATCTTGAGCTAACGCCTTCATTGAATATGTATATGTATATGTATGCTTGCGTGATTCATGGGTGCAGGAGATTGCAGGTACAACACCACCTAGGGCGAGGTTCATCTCCTTCAGGATTCGCAGGGTTGAGTATACCTCCTCCATCCTTAGAATTCAGATTCGGGGGTCATAAAACTCTCGTCTTGCCTTAGCCATGGTCAGGTGAGTGTCGTGTGTGGCCCGTAGGGTTTTCTTTTTGTTTGGGTTACGTGTCATGTGATTTGGTGGACTTACTTAGTTTGCGTGCCTTGCATGGGGTAAGTGGAGTTTGTTATCCTAAGTATTCAATTCAATTTAATGTGTGGATGTACGCATTAGTAATGTAGAAAATTTAAAATAGGTAGTTTCTTTTATATGATTAATCATTAATTTAAAGAGATCGCTTTAATTAGAATTGTAGCAAGCTTAAAGTATTTAACTTGGATTAATGTGCTCATTTACGCATTTGTAGTTGAGAAAATTAGAATAAATAGGTTTCTTTCAAGAGATTAGTCATTTATTAAAAAGGTCGTTTTATTATGTTGTAGCGAGTTAATTTAATAGTTAATTTTAAAAATAACGAATTCAATGAGTTATGCGTTTTAGAAAGGAAAGATTTAAAGTCATTTGGAAATAGAAATAAATTAATCATTTTCGCATTTTGGAAAAAGAAAGGGAAAATTTTATTATTTAAAGGAAATTATTTTTAAACTTGTAAAGTCGATATAGTCTAAAAGATTGATTTTTGGAAATTGAAATTAATCTAAATGCTTTACCCTGGTCAATAGTTTCAAAATATAATGTAGGCCTAAATTAATATTAAGAAATTAAAATTTAAAATTAAATAAGAGATAGAAGCATGTTAATTTTAATTAGAGTAAAACGAGTTAGATTTATTGAGTAGTGGAAAAGAATGATTTCCATTTTCATTTTCTTGTATTTAAAAAAAAAAAAAATGCTTAAATTCGAAATTGAAAATTAGGTCAAAAAAAGGGGGTTTCTCATTTAACCTAGTTTTTGAAATATTTTGGGGGTTCTTCTTTTTGGGATTTTTTTTTTGAAAAAGGAAGAAAATGATTTTGGAAGGAAGATTGGGGATTTTGGGAGAAAAATGGAGTTTTGCTTTGAGTTGCAGGTGGAGCTCTCCTTCAAAGTCTTGCTCGGAATGCGATATGAGGTAGGATTCCAGCTTACCCTTTTATTTATTTGTTGAATCAAAAATGGTGTTTGGATGCTCTCCATAGAATGCTGGTAAAGAAAAAATATATATATACCTATGAATGTTTCTTTTAGATTTAGTTTCAGTTTTGAAAACTTTGGTTGTTCTTGGATTCAAGATTTGTCATGGTTTCTTGAACATTTTGAAAAAAGAAAATCTTCCCCATTCTATTGCTCAAACATTCTGAAAGAAAAAACAAGGGGATAACATTAAAAAAATAAAATAAAATAAATAGCTATGGTTGTGACTATGTTTTGGTTTTTTCAGTATTCTTATTCAAAAATTTTTGACTTAGTTTTAAACTGTGAATCTTCCAAAAATGAAAAAAAAATAAATAAATATAAAAACAAAAAAAAATTATATATATTTGGGGATTAGGGTTTGGCAGGCGGAGGAGTCGAAGCTCATTTCGCGCCACCACCTCCTCCCCCATTTTCTCCCTACCCCATGGCTCCGCAAGGTCCCACGCCGCGTAGATCGCAGAGACCTGCGTCTGCGGCGTCCGCAGGTATTTCCCTGCGTATGCAGCGGCCGCAGGCGCCTTTGCGCTTGCGGAGACCGCAGGCACCTGCATCGGTGGCGGCTGCAGGGTTTCCCTACATACGCAGCGACCGCAGGGGTTTCTGCGCCCGCGGTAGTGTCTGGAAGGAGGAGCTATGGGCCTCTCCCGTGATGGGAGGTGGGCCCCGTAGTGCTTCCCCACTTTTTATTTTTAGTTTCATTTATTTTTATTATTATTTTTATTTAAAAAAATAAATAAATAATATAGTACAATAAATTAAATAATTTGATTTTAATGACAATTTTCTTAAATGTAGTTTTTAGTTATTAATTAATTTTTTTTTATTAATATATATATTTAATGAGAGGGTTAATATATATATTAATAAATAATTAATTTGAAATTCGAACGTTATTAGACAATATTAATAATATATATATATATTTAAGGAAATTTATATATATATATTGAATAGTATTTAATAACTGGTGGTTTTTAAATAATACAATATTCAGGAAACACATAGTGATTCGATCCGATCATCCTGAGAACTTAGAAATAGAAATCTAAAATGTTTTAAGTATTTTAAGTTCATCATGGAAATTTTGAAAACTCAAATGATATGCTAACAAGATCATCAGAAACTTAAAAATGTGTCAAATGGAAGTTGGAAGAAAATGATACCTTCTTTTAGTAGAATAAATAGTTTAGTTATTCTCTTCCCCGATAATGTGAAATAGACAATGGGAATTATGGCAAGTTTATTTTATGTTTTCCGCTTGTGTTAAGTACTAGCCAGTGCTTGATAGGTTTGTTTGGACCTTGTCATCTGGTTACATGTGTTGGTCCTAGCCGGTCACGTCTCTAGTTAGAGAATCATCAGACAATAGAACTTGAAATTGTTTTTGATGTGTACAATTGAATCCACTTCTAAAAAGGGATCATATATGTAATTTATTGGCCGAAGTGGTCGTTGTATAGTAGTTTGTGGTTACCTAAATGGCAAGGATGTATATGTCATGAAACTTATGTAATCTTAACTATATTAAATGCCAAAGGGGTCTTGCAATTGAGCAGACCCAGAGATGTAGCCCTCTAGGGGTGAACTCCGAGATCAGACCCATGTTATGCGATGCCTTGTTTCTTTACTTCATACTTTAAGTTATCATGTATGGTTGCTTTTCATAAGTGTATGATGGGAATTTAATGAAGCTAAATCAAAGTGCATAAAATTAGACATCTTGATAAATGTAGTAATCAGACTCATAAAACATTGTAAGTTATGATTATGGAGAAGTATTTGGTTTATGTTAATTAAAAGAAGGAATAGTGGAAAGAATATCGCTAGGTTACCATTATTGTTTTAGCTTGATATAAGTTGGTAAATTGAACGAATGTGAATGGGAAACAAAGTTAGAATTAATGTTGTAATTTCTAGATTGAAATTTAAAGGATGAACCTCATATAGGTATTTACCTCTTTATCTTAGTTAATGAGCATCGTCATGTTAGATTATATTGCACTATATTAGATGAATTTATTTAGTTATTTATGTTTTAATCTTAACAAATAATCTTTACCAGATTAATTTGATAATTGGGTGAACTCAACTATTTATCCATAGTTATAACCCTAATAAAAGAATCTCTTTATGATTGCTAAAATTGAACTTAAAAGGGAAGTATTCGTATAGTTGTTTATATCTTAATCTTAGTAAATGTATCTTTTCATATTAACTTCATTTAACTAAAAAGAGTGACATGCAATAAGATAATTAAATTTTAATCCTAATGGAAGAGCGTCACTATGAACTTATATTTTAATCCTATAATGATGAATTTCATCTTGCTAACTATATTTTAATTTAAAGGATGAACTCATGTGTCCTAATACATTTTCACCTTAATGAATTTAGTCCATCTATTAGCATTATTAAAACTTCAATGAATGAACTCTATGGCTACTTACATTTTATCCTCCATAAAAGAACTACGACTCATTAGTTGGTTATGCTTGAATTCAAATGAAGGAACCTCACTCTATTAATGGTAGTTTAATCCTTAATGAACGAATCTCATCTTATTAGCCATATGTTTAATATTAAAGAAAGATATCAAATGTGGGTGGTTATCTTAAAACCCAAATGAATGAACTTGGTGATACTAGTCGTCTTGAACCTTATGGGTGGCCTCTTAGTTTAATTATGTTTTAAAGTGCATTGAGTAAATAACCTCATGATGGCCTCCTAACCACCCAAAGTAAATGAGCACTTCCTAAAATTCTAAGACGTCAATTTATCGAACATAAATATATGTCCATGTCTTATGCATTATCTTGTAATTAAGATATCCAGCTTATTGGATCATTTGACGCGAGTTGAGTCAGGTGTAAGGTTATGTAATCACGTTGGGAAACTCCTTAGGTTCGTTTATCCTTCCGCTATGTTATCTAAATTTTAGATAACTCCAAATTATCTTAATGTTGTAACTTATTAGTAACGCTCATAATTATTATTATAAAAAAAAAAATATTTACACTCTATTGGAGTGTTTTTAACTTAAACCCTTAGGGGTTTCCTGGCGGGGCATTACAAACTATAACCATGGTAAAAATCTAAATCTTAGTTATTCTGAGTAGATTAAAGGGGATTTTAGATGGATTTTATTTCATATCAAATGGATTTATATTTTGGGAGATATTTGATGCCCTAGGTGGACTGGGCATGCACATTTCTTGTTTTTTCTATGATAGTAAAAATAGGTCTCAGTACAAGGGGTATAACTCAAAAATGAACCGTTGGATTGTTCTCAATTTTTGATATGGCTTTATAAACCTAGCTTTCTACAGGGTCACCAAAGAGATCGTCCAAATATGCTCGGTTTTGAAAGTTATTAATGTCTATGTGTAGGTATAGAAAACTGTCATGTGAATGACAATCACTTTGATGATAGTGAATTGGATTCTTTCATTGAACAATGAAGTTTAATGGCTTGCAAAGTCATAAGTGATTGGATATGTTTGAGACAGCATTAATGAACCCCTGTAGCATGCATGAAAGTATGATTATAGATTGATATTGATGGAGAAGTTGTTTTTATGCCTTAAATGAAAAGTTTGGAATGAACCTTGAAGGGTTCTTGAGTGAATGTGTTTGCATATACAGTTATAAAAATGTCTAAGTCAAAAAAATGTAGACAACAAGCTTGGTAATAGAGACCAATCAACCACAATTGTGAGCTTTAAATATAGTCATAAAGATTATAGTCAAACCATGAATCTAACTGACAATCAATGATAAAAATATCATATAAGAGTAATAATATCAGTCACAATCACATTCACGGTGATATAGAGCATAAATAAATAGATTGTTGACAGTTAAAGAACACATAACATCGGTAAGATTATTGTTAGTCGCCAATGTCAATGAACCTCACAACTATAAAAAAAATTGAACAATAGTCACCAAAGACTTAGAGAGAAAGCAAATTTTAAAGTCATATCCCAACTGATAGCATGAGACCCCTGTCCAGACACAGTGATAGTGTGCCCAGTATTAAGTGATGATCATATAAGAGTCATAAGATAGCCCCAAAAGTGACAAAACATTTAAAATAAAGCATATAGATTATTGTAGACACTCAAAATTGTCCACTCTAATTAAATAAACATTTTATTTATTTAATTACTTTAAGCCTAATTCTTCTATTAATTAAATAAATCTTTATTTATTTAATTAATTCATTTATCCTCTTCTAGCCTTATTTCTCATTTAAATAAATACATTTATTTATTTAAATTATCCTTTTCCTAAATTAAATAAATATCTTATTTATTTAATTGATCCCATTTCTTCTATTAATTAAATAAATCTTTATTTATTTAATTAATTCATTATCTTTTTCTACACATGACACATGTCATTCATCTCTTAATTCCTACACTACCTACCTCTTTCATTATTTTGGTATTTCTTTTACCTACCCTCTAATCCTAGCCGACCTCCTTTTTACACCTCTCAATCTTATCCCTCCATTTCATATTGTGTCTTCTATTTAAGGAGATGCTTCCTTCATTATCAAACCCTAATGTCTTAATGCCCTAATGATCATTTTGACTACACTACGATCCTACTTGCAACCACATTCCGTTCTTTGTTGAGCTCTTGTGCACATAAAATCTGAGAGCAAATATATCAAGCAAGATCAATGGAGATAGGAAGAATGGAGGTCAAAACCCTATTAGACATGTGATGGTATAATCTTTGTGATTTTGTTATATTTACATTGTCTTAGGTAATCTTCATATGTTATGGTGGATCTTTGTTGTTGTTAGGCTAGGGTTTGGTGGTTGAATTCATTTAGCCTTTCAATTCTGTTATTATTGTATCCATTTTCACCATACACATTTTGGCACGCCCGGTAAGACTATTGTCCCTTTGCATCTAACCTCCTTGTTGCAGATTTTGCGTTTTTGAAGTTGCAGATCGGACATTTTTCGGCAGCATTTTAGTTTTTTTTCCGCGTCTGTGAACTTTCGGATCGCATCTTTGATTTTCTGGTGTGTTTGCGGGATCTGGAATCACGTTTGTGTTTTCGACAAATTTTATTTTGCAGGTTTCAGAAAGGAGCATCTGTGTTTCAGAAACGCGTCTGTGTTATTTCTACCCGCGTCTGTGTTGGAAAGGAGCGTCTGTGATTTTTAGGCGCGTCTGTGCATTACAGAACCGCGTCTGTGTTATCCAGACGCGTCTGTGTTGAGGGTAACAGCGTCTGTGTATTTACTGTTTCAAAATTTTGAAGTTTTCATTGATTCAATTTTTGGATTTTGTACTTAGGGTTTCAGATCTGGTTTATTTTTGGACTAACACTTTCAGATCTAGCTAACTAAATTGGTGCAGCTTGTTTTGGAAGCAAAACATTTTGTTGAAGGCCCCTATGTCACAAAGTTTTTTTTTGGGTTTCTAAAATTTACCTAACTTGTGTGTTTGCAGGAAGGGGTGATTATGTCAAACAACCCAAACAACTAACAACTTTTGTTGCAGGTCCTTGGCTAGGGTTTTGAATTTTTGTTGTGTGCTTTGTTTTCATAGAATAGCAAACACTTCCATTGGTGCACTAAAATTGAATCATTGTCTTTTGTGTCTTGAGCAATAGGCTCTTTTTGTTTAATCTTTAGAGGGCCTATCTTCCCGTGTGATCATTAGGACTACTAGTGAGAAGAGAACGACCCAAGTGGTAGCGAGGAAAACCCACCTCTTCCGAACCACTATAATCAAATGTATTCATGGTGAAAACTATGAATAACGTGTGTTGATTAGTTCATACCGACACTATGTCTCCCCATAAACCCATTTGATCAAATTTATTTGATCATTTGTAGGGCGTAACCCCTACTGGCTGGGAGCCTTCTGTATTTACAGAGCTGAAAGTGCCGCATGTATGGCCACACGAGCGGATGCCCTTACTAGCACCATTTTGTTTTAGAAGCCCAAATCCTTCTAGTTGTTGGGGCAGGAGGTCGGACCTCTAGTAGCGGCCCACACACATATGGTTCTTAGTAGAGATACAAAGTTCACCATGGGGAGTTTTCATGGGGACTGATGCTTGGCTGACCCGAGAAGTGAGTGCCGAGGGTGGAGCCAGTGAGGTCAAGCATCTAAGTATCTACTCTAAATAGCGTAGCCTCAGGGGTAAAACCCCATGTGGGATCAACAACTATTGTCTTGGCCAGCCATAAGAATTGTGCTTGACTTATGTTAAACATTCAAAACATTCAAGACCAAACAACAAAACATTGTGTCTTTTGTGTCTTCAAGTGTATGCAAAACAATTTTACATCAAACAACACACTTTCTTCAAGTCATTTTGGAGTCTAAACACTTGCAAACATTGAGTTCTCATCAACATTGTGTCCTCTTGTCACGACAAACAGTCAAACAGTCAGATTTGGTCACAACAAAAATGACTTCACATATTGGAAAAATTGCACAAAGTTTACAGAAATGCATCTGTGTCTGTTTTAACCACGTCTGGGTCATCTAAACACATCTGTGAAGGGCATAATAGCGTCTGTGTGTCTAACAGCGTCTGTGTCGAATAGAGACACGTATGTGTCTGGGAATCACGTCTGTGAAGTATACAGAAGCGTCTGTGTCCAGAATTGAAAAATTTCATAGTCCAACAAACAAAAGAAATCAGTTTCGGAATTCTTGAGCTTCCTAGGTTGTTTCTTCAGGTTTCATCTAGCATTCAACCTGTCTTTGGGTCTCACATAGTCCATCATTGCTTCACATCTCATTTTACATTCATACTTGTCTAAACTTAAGTCAAAAGGTCACTTGCTTATCCTCATCATAGTTTGTCAACATACTACATACAACAACACTTTGCTAAGTGGTCCCTCATCAAGGCTTCTTACCTTTGGGTCTCATTTGGTCTTACTTAGAGTCAAGGTCAACTTACCTCATCAAGAGAAACTATCCTCTCTTTGGAAGTCACACCTACTCTACTACATACATACTTGGTCTTACACTTTGAACATTGCAAGTACACCTCAGATTCATTTACATTTCATCCAACTCTTGGTCTTCCATACTTTTTCCATTTTCATCTAGTCTCACACATCTTGGTTAATACCTAGTTCATGGTTGAAACCCATCTTCAAAAATCTAGGAGAGAAACTAAAGAGGCTCAAGAGTCCGCAAACATGAGTTCTTATGAGTATGACAACGATTTATTTTTCAATCCTGAGCACACTACATTGCCTGACATGGATGTCTATAGAAACATTCCAAATGTGGAAAACACAGACACTACAAACAACAATGCTACACACAATGACAATGTGGACAACTTTTCAATACATTCAGCAGATGTAGAAGAATCCATTATGAGTCCCCATTTCAATCGATTGGTTGAGGAAATAATGAGGAGAGATAGACAATACTTCTTACATATGATGGCACAAAGTGGAGCCAAGATACCTCATGATTTTGACATGTCTCAAATAATGGAACATAGACCTTTGCAACAACCTCACTCCAATATGGATCAAAGGAGACCTAATAGTGGAGGAAATAGAGGACCACATATGGTACCTGAATCACCATCAGTTTTGCTTCAAAAACCAGAGGTCCCACATACACATGGTCAAACATATGATACTCACCTTCGCAGACCATTATGGAAGTCTTATGGAGAAAAATATGCTCAATCACATATCAATGCTAAGGATCAACCACCAAAGCAATGGGATATTCCAAGGCATGCTCAAAATTTGGACACAAGGAAACCTCATGTCAAATTTGGGCGCAATACATTAGAACATGACATGCCTGTGGAGTATGGTATACATGCACAAAATAGATATGGGGTTCCTCAACATGAATCAATACCAAGTGCTCCATATATGCCACATCATTACAGACCTCCTCCATATGAACATGTGTATGATCAATATCATCCATATATGCAATATGCTCCTCCTCCAATTGGTGCCTCAAACATGGGATATGGTTCAAGAAGTCGATCTCCACCTAAGAGCAATTTGGAGCAACAAACTAGGGACTTACAAAAGAAAATGGAGGACATAAATACACCAAAGCCAACATACACAATGAGAGACATATGTCCTTATCCATTTGACAAGAGCATTCCAATGCCTCCATTTCCTGCACACTTTGTGACGCCTAAATTTGATAAGTATAGAGGAAAAGGGGACCCCAAGGCACATATAAGACAGTTTTTCACAGCTTGCATTGAGGTAGCAGCAGAAGAGACATATTTGATGAGATTATTCCCACAAAGCTTAGGCAATCAAGCTATGGAATGGTTCTCCCAACTTCGACTTGGTATTAAGTCATGGGGTGACTTAACAGAGGCATTTATTCAACATTTCTCCTACAACATAGAGACAGACATATCAGCCACTACTTTGTGCAATACTAAGCAAAAAGAGGGAGAATCTTTTGCATCATTTTTACAAAGATGGAGAAATCTAGCCAGCAGATGCTCTTGTGAAATTCCACAAAAACAAATGGTAGAAATGTTCACCCAAAATGTTAACAAAGAGATTGGTTATGACTTAAGGAAAGCTTGTTTGTCCACCTTCAAGGACATCATTGAAAAAGGCTTAGCAACAGAAAAGGTCCTAATTGAACAAGGAGTCATTAAAATATTCAAGGAAAACAAAGATGACTTTAAAGGAAAGGACAAGCCAAGATTTTGGAATAAAAACAAGAACACAGTCAATGATGGTGTTGTTGATGCCAACACAGTGTGACCCAAATTCATTTTTTCTGGATCAAGTTCTACAAACAATCAAGTGAATACTCAAACAACTTCTAGATCATGAAGGAAGTACACCCCATTGGGAGAACCACTTGAGTCAGTTTTCAAAAAGCTTGTGGCAAACAAAGTGATCATAGTTCCAGATTTTCCTCCATATGAACCAAAGGTCAAACCAATTGGTGGAATGATGATGAGTATTGTGAATTTCATAAGAGCAAGGGTCATAAGACGGGAAATTGTCATCGACTAAAGAACATTGTGCAAGATCTCATTGATAGAGGTGATATTAAGATTGAGGGACATTCATCCAATCAAGAACATGAGATGTTTAAGGAACCATTCCCAAAACATGACAAGGGAAAAGCTAAAGCCACAGATGACCAAACCAACTATACCAGAGCATCCTATAACTATGATTCAACTATCAATCACATTTCAATGGACAATTATGTCTCTACCATTATCATCAAGGACAAAGCGTCTGAGAATTCTACCCAGAGACCCAAGATTGTCCTAAAAGGTGTTGGATCTTCTTCCGAACCTACCTCTGAATGTCACGTTACAACCCGTCAAGGTAAAATTACTTTGCAAGGTGCTCCAACTAAAAACACCGCTTCTTCATCAACCAAACCTGAGTATGACCTTGTAGAACAGTTAGGGAAGACACCCGCGCTCATTTCAATCCTTGAGCTATTACGCATATCTCCCGCACATAAAGCCATTCTTGATAAAATCTTGAGAGATACTGTTGTTCCTACTTATCTAAATGTGGACCAATTTCAAGCCATGGTGGGATACCTTTCCATTCCACACTCCCTTACATTCACAGAAGCCAATGACGCATCTGTAAGTCAGCCACATAATGCACCATTACACATTGAAGCCTTCATACACAAACATAGAATCAAACGAGTCCTGATAGATGGAGGAGTTGGTCTAAACATTTGTACATTGAGCACTATTAAACAATTGGGATATTCTGATAAAGCTGTGAATTCTACAAATCAAATCACCATTAAGGCATATGATGACGAAGAGCGTTCATCCAAGGGTACAATCACCTTATCTCTCAGAGTTGGGCCAGTTATGAAGGATGTGGTTTGTCAAGTCCTAGATCTAGATCTCACATACAACATACTCTTGGGACGTCCATGGATTCATGAGATGAGCGCAGTCCCATCTACATATCATCGATGCATCAAGTTTCCACACAATGGAGTTGAAGTGACCATCAAAGCGGATCCAAATCCATTTATATACTACAATAATCTGCGACCTAGATCAGAAATAACAATTCTAACCAATCGCGAAGCTGTTCCTTCATCAGCATATGTGAATCCTGAATCCTTAAAAGCTTCTACATCCAAGCAAACAAAGCACAAAGAAAACTTCAAGTTTAAAGACATGGGAAGTAGTCAGTATATATTTTATGTTGACCAAGTCTCATTGTCTCCTAAGGTATTCAGTCAACAAGAACAACCTACAAACAATTTGCAATGCCAAGGAATTGGGTGTGAACCACCTAGTGTTTTGGCTACTGAGTTTGAATGCAAATCTCCTCTAGTGGTGCAAGCATCTCTTGATATCAATAGTCCTAAGAGTGGTTCCTGTGAAGAATCTATTGAGCATATCACCAACCCTCTTGAGAACTCACATATCCTTACCATTTCATCCACTCCTTCCATTTCCAATCCACTTCCAGACTTGGATCAACAAGAATCACAAAAGCCCTCACTCATTGGGGATCAAAAATCAAGCGTTGAAAAGAAAAAGCTAAAAGTCAAAACTAAAGAAAAGTCCTTTAGTCTAAATAAAAATCAAAAGCTATTGGACTCTGCAAAAATCAAAGTCAAGGATAAAAATCCTATGAAGCAAAAATAGCAAGAGTTGATCTCCCCTAATATCAAAATAACTGGGGGCAAAAGTTCTAAAATTTCAAGTCAAAAAGCACACTTGTTGATCTTAAGTCTCCATCATGCTATCCTACTTTCACTTCTTTTCACAATCATAAGCCTTCATAACTCATCCACTTGTTGCACACATCCATCCCCTTTTGGTGATACATCACGGACCTTTAATGGAGCTTCCTCGAAGGACTTTGCTATCAGTGATGCCCAAACTTCTTCAGGTGACACGCATATGGGCCTACGTAGTCCACACACTAGTAATTCTATCTCAGTTCCTTCATCGAGAAAGACATTCAATCAAGCTACACATCATTCAGTCAAGGAACAGTGCATCTACAATCATAAAGTCAAGCCTCACACATTTGAGGTAGGGGACTTAGTTCTCAAAGAAAATCCTAAACATCAGCAAGATAGAGAGAAGAAGGGCAAGTTCGAACCAAATTGGCTTGGTCCTTACATCATCACAGCAGCATATGGATCTGGGGCATATCAGCTCTCAACTACAGAAGGTGAACCTTTGGAGGATCCTATCAATAGCATACACCTTCGCAGGTTTTACACATAGCTCTTCAGAGTATCCTAATTCAAAAAATACAAAAAAATCAAAAATTTCAAAAATACAAAAAAAAATTTAAAAAAAAAAAAATCGTTACTTGGTGAAAACCTGGCAAACAGGCACCTTGTGACACAGAAAACATTGAAAAAAAGAAAAAAGTAAAGAGAAATAATTTCGTCCAATGGTGAAAACCACTTCGGTGGCACCCTGGGCAAGTACCATGGTGAAAACTGGGTCACCGGCGCCATGTGTAGAGACATTGCTCCTCCCTCCTTCAGGATTCTCTTCATCATTTCACTTTACACACACTCACAACCTATTTGTTCATAATAAATTTACCCATTCCCATCATGGCTTGTTATTGATCTACCTAAGATTGGTTAGCCATTCATAATAAACCTCCCTTTTCACATCCCTTTCCATCCATAATAAATCAGATCCTATCTGTGGCTAAGGCAAATCCTACGTCTAGTGATGGGTGTGGAACTAAGAACATCACATGTTTCGAGGAGTACAGTTTCTTCCAGCTTCCTTCAGTCTATTCGCGCATAATCCGCAATAAAGCAATATTTGCATCATAGATCCGCAATAAAGTTTCATCTTCTCTGCAATAAAGTATCAGTCTCATGGATTCAGTCAATTTTAGATGAGACACAGCAGCAACAATGGGCTTCAACAAATCAAATATTTCAACAGACTCAGACAACATTATGGTTCAGTGCTATCTATCCTTTCTGTGAAAGTGAACATTATGACCACAATCAAATAAGACTTATACAGGTGACAAGAGACACTAAACTTGAAGACTACAGTGGATGTTGGTGTCGAGTCTTGGTTTTCTTTTGATTTCATCTTTTTTGGTGACATGTCTTTTAGCTTTTCCGGGATGTCTCTAACTAGAGCTTCTATCTCCAGGATGTCTTTGAATAGAAAGGCGAGGATGGGGTATCGTCACCTATTTGTATTTTCTGTCTGTGGATTGTCTCTTAGTAATGCTATGACTTGTCCAAGGATATGAGGACACTGTGCGTCTAGTGTGGACTGGGGCATTCCTTGTTTGTGACTGTCTTATCTCCATGCAAACAGGTACAATGACTTTCTGGGTCGAACATATGCCTCGATTGTCATAACCTATTTTGCCATAATAAAGCTCAATGATGATAACGCACAAGAAGCTCTTTCACTTTCATATCTTCTGTCTTCCATCCCCCTTTCTTGATTGACTTCCATCGTCCTTCTCAAGTCCGTGTAGCCTGCTATCACATGACTGAGTATAATGACACACCAAAAACATTTGCATTTCATGTAGCTGCACCTACATTACCACATATAAGCATTTCATACATACATATAGATATCACAACTGCATCACATCCTGCACACAACACCTATTAGCACAATTTACATTTGCATTATCATATTCATCTGCATTACATACATTCACATTTTCATCATGCATACACGTATAAAACATAAACGAACAAAAATAAATAAATATTGCATTGCATCATATACATATTTGCATCCATATCATAAGCATCACATAAGAACATCTCATCACATAGGTACACATGCATATAGCTGCCGCAAAGATGCATCATCTCATATATATATATATAAAGTGTCATGATACAATGATGTCAAAATCATATGGCTACAATCACCCGCAGGTGTCTACATCATTATACAAAATGGTACAAAACTGATACAGAGGAACTCACTGATCACTCCAGCCAACACTATTGGTAGTGCTAATCCTATCCATGTCATGGTATCCCATGCCATGTGTCCCACCCTCATCTCCAGTCTTGGATCCTAGAACACTTGTCTAAGGGCATCCCTGTCTCTGTCTTGATCATACGGAATCAGCTCCCCATCAATCAGTTTCCGCATAATCCTATATACATCCTCCAGGGTGACTGTCATCTCACCCATCGGAAGATGAAACGTGCACGTCTAAGAGTGCCATCTCTCAGCCAGCGCAGTTAGCAAACCCATGTTTGCCTGAAACTCAGGTATGTACAGCACATGCTTCAAACCCATCTCCTCGATGGCAGCTCTATCCTCGAGCGACAACTCAGGTCGCAACCTCTGCGTCGATGGGAATCTCTCCCGTGACTCTAGCATAGGCAAATACTCTTACAGTCAAGCAAATTAATCATGTCAGTCATGGTGGCATTCACTGTTTATCACAAAATGCTACTCGCTATCTAAATGCATATGGTTATCTATCCTAGTGACACTCACTGTTCATCACAAAGTGTTGCTTCTATCCTAGTAGTACTCCCTGTTCATCACAAAGTACTACGTGTGTGACACTCACTGTTCATCACAAAGTGTTACTCACATTTGCACTCCCTGTTCATCACAAAGTGCTGCTCATACTTTGGGTACTCACTGTTCATCACAAAGTACTCTATCTTGGTGCTCACTGCTCATCACAAAGTGCCTTGATCTATCCTAGTCTTCCTAGAGGACCTGCTTGAGTGTATCCTCTCAGCAGCTTATCCAATCGACAGCGTATGTTCATCACGGAACTGCCGATTTGACCTTGAAGACCAAAACTTGCATTTTTTCAACGCAAACGCGCTTGACTGACACAAACGCGCCTACAGACTACACAAGCACGCTTGAAAAACACAGACACGCCTGTATGACATAGACGTGCCTAGGCTGTGCATAAACATGACTAGACTACGCAGACGCCCCTGCACATCACAAACGCCTCTGCATGACATAAACGCGCCCGCATTTGACATAGACGCGGTTCCCGACATAGACGTGCCTGACACTGACACAGACGCGCCTGGCACCGACGCAGATGCGGTTACACGATTTTAGACTTTTTTGTACCCTACTCCTAAGCGCATTTATCGCTCTAACTAGCATGCATTAATGACAAAAATAAATGCGTCAAAGTACGAGGAGGTTTGGTGGTACTTACTGGCTCTCCTGCCTCTGCTAGCCTCTGAAATCGTCGAACGCGGTCCAATCTGTGCACGAAAGCCATCGCTGCTGACTGCTGCTGCTCTTTTCTTGCTCTGCACTTTGATCTCGTGAAGGTGTAGATGACAATGAGGATGTCTTTTGCCCGTGGTCTATCTTATAGCCTACCCTAGCCTTAGCCTTCATTTCCCAGGTTAGTCTTCCTCATCCCGTGACTTTGTCACTTTATTCGGTCAGTCCATTCTAGCCTTTCTTTCTTATCGAGAGATTGTCTGCAATCTTTTCAGACATTTTCATCCAATCTCTCGAGGGGGCATATCATTCCCATACTGGGGCAACTCTGTATCAGTTCATCTTATCTTCTTTGAAACAACGCGACAAGCCGCATTGTCTCAAAGAGGGGCAAAATGTAGACACTCAAAATTGTCCACTTTAATTAAATAAATATTTTATTTATTTAATTACTTTAAGCCTAATTCTTCTATTAATTAAATAAATCTTTATTTATTTAATTAATTCATTTATCCTCTTCTAGCCTTATTTCTCATTTAAATAAATACATTTATTTATTTAAATTATCCTTTTCCTAAATTAAATAAATATTTTATTTATTTAATTGATCCCATTTCTTCTATTAATTAAATAAATCTTTATTTATTTAATTAATTCATTATCTTTTTCTACACATGACACATGTCATTCATCTCTTAATTCCTACACTACCTACCTCTTTCATTATTTTGGTATTTCTTTTACCTACCCTCTAATCCTAGCCGACCTCCTTTTTACTCCTCTCAATCTTATCCCTCCATTTCATATTGTGTCTTCTATTTAAGGAGATGCTTCCTTCATTATCAAACCCTAATGTCTTAATGCCCTAATGATCATTTTGACTACACTACGATCCTACTTGCAACCACATTCCGTTCTTTGTTGAGCTCTTGTGCACATAAAATCTGAGAGCAAATATATCAAGCAAGATCAATGGAGATAGGAAGAATGGAGGTCAAAACCCTATTGGACATGTGATGGTATAATCTTTGTGATTTTGTTATATTTACATTGTCTTAGGTAATCTTCATATGTTATGGTGGATCTTTGTTGTTGTTAGGCTAGGGTTTGGTGGTTGAATTCATTTAGCCTTTCAATTCTGTTATTATTGTATCCATTTTCACCATACACAATTATCTTTGAGAGTAATCACTTTAGGGTAGCAACTCCAAGGATAGCCATGCACAGTGAAGATCATGTAATCAAAGATACATCTTATAGTAGCATTCAGAGGCCACATATCTTCCAAAAGAGAACAAGAATAGAATCCAATGTAAAGAATGTTTTTTATCATTATCTTCAAGGTTAATAAGAGATATCAATTAGCAGTCATAGTATCAGGTAAATATGGTCACCAAAGCATCTAAGAAAGAAATCTTCTCGTAGATCATTTGAGCAACCCCATTAATGAGTTCAAGGAAAAGAACATTTGACAGCAACACTAATAGTATTATGAAGCTTCTTAGAACACCCATGCATAGGACAAATAAGGTTATTACAAACACACATGCGTAGGACAAATAAGGTTATCTGAAATAGTTCCTAAGAAGTCAAAACAAAGGATGAACAAAGCCATACACAATATTTGCACATTATAGGACACTATAGAAACACCTCATGGCTACAGTCCATGAAAAGGTATTTGACAAATGCTATTAATAGTGACAATCCAAAACATTCAAATCATCAATCATAGTGAGCTAACAGTGTGTAATATTTTGAGAATAGTAACACAAACAGTATGTTGTTGTGATATAAGAAATACTAGAAGATACCACACAGATAACATCAAAGAAACATTGACATGATATATAAGAGACTCAATTAGAGATCAATAAAAGAAGTCTCAAAGAATATACAATTAAGGTAGAAAGACAAATAATTGTATATTCATGATCACACAAATCATTCATGAACAATCATCTTTTAAGAAGCACAACTTAGTCACATTATGAATTAGATTGGTCATGGATATTATACTCATGCAAAAAGACATTAGGGTTCCACAATGATTGAAACCTCAAAGTTGAATTGTCAAAATTGTTTAGCAATAGTATGGTAGTCATCAATATCTAGTCTAAAACCCTTGCACCAACCTATACCAATGCATATAAAGAAACCATTCACAATATTGGTAAGATCAATATAAAGCTATACCAAAACATGGTGCTCATGTTCACTATTTGAAAGCACAGTAGTAGTACATACAGAGAGCAGTTTTGTCAATACAAAACAATCTCCTATGATCAAGGAAAGACAAACTTGCAACCATAAGGAACATCATCTCTTCGAATATTTACAAAAGGTTTAAACAAAAGAGATCAATAAAATAGTCCTAGCTTTCTGGCAGTCAACATTCCATCAAAACCCTTAAGTCATATACAGATAAGTCCATGCAAATCACGATGAACCCTTTGTAGAGATAATAGTCTCAAAGTAAGATATATATGAAACACATGTTGGCATTGTGTTGTCATTGATGTCAACCGGTATAGGAGGACAACTAGTATGGGAATATGGTTGATGTGTAGTCATTGATGTCAACTAGCCTTGTAGGTCACTGGTATAGTCCATCACTAGTAAGGAGAGGATGTTAACTGGTAAGTGAAGTGTTGACAAAGTGAGCATCTGTTGACATGAAGAAGATGAATCAACAAAGTGAGTGGTTAAGAATCGACAAGCTTATGACTAGTGTAAAAGTAGGGTGAGCAAGATGATTAGAGGTTGATTGTGATGAAGAGGCATAATGTTATCAAAATCATATCAACACTAGAGGAGAAGGATGTACAGGTCACCAGTATGTTGTGTGGATGAAGATCAACAAGACTCCTACTAGATAAAGATGTACTCACCACTTGCGAAGATGACTGACAATGAATGTACCCCAATCAGATCACATCTCTTTTCTTGAAGATATTCTACTCAAACAGGGAAGCCAAATTGGTGTATTGCAAGATGAAGATGACAAGGATGTACTCCCATCAGTAAGTGGATCTTATCTCCTAGTATGCATGGAAGGCATCATAGTCCACCTAGATAAGAGAGATGAGTAGAAGGTAGGTGATTGAAGGCTCACACCAAATGAACAGATGAAACACTAAGATGCCTCAGGTACATGAAATCAAGGATGTGTACCAGATCAACTTGAAAGACATGATGAGTTACTGAGATAGAGGAAGAGTAGATAAGTGATGATTTTGTCACCTTGACAAACTAGTTGAGATATGGTCCAAGATGATGATGCAGATTGCAAGGCTGAGTAGCTGCAGATAGAGAGTGCCTCATAAGAAAACAACTAAAGGTTGATGACATGGTATCATCAAGCGTGCCTATCGGTAAGTATGAGAACTGGTAAGAGAGAAAAGAGGCTAAGTGATGTGCTCCTTCCTAATGAAGATGAGAATGTTGTGGATTAGTATGTTTGGCAACTAGCAGAGACGATCCACTGAAAGAGAAGCCAAGTACAAGGTGATGGCAGACCAATTAGGGTATAACCGATAGGGTTAGAAAATTGGTAGATGAACCTGATAATGGAGTTGGTCGGTAAACCTATCTAGTCTGACACAAAGGTCTTTATTGTGATGGACATTGACATAGATGCCACATGTTGATGAGGTGGCATGCATGCATAGGTTGGTATGTTGAGTCACTGAAGTGTCAGGCAGCAAGGTAGATGGTGATAGGTCAACATTTATGTCGATTGCATGTTTCACGAGTCGAGGAGCAGAAGAGTGCGCCTCAAGACTGATCAGATTATAGAGATCTGATTGGATGGCCTCATGATTGAGATCATGTATTGAGTTGTTGATCAAGTTAGGTGAGGCTATCTGCATGATCGCTTCACAGGTATTTGACATGTGCAGACCAAAGAAGAAGCCCTATTTGCTAAACTTAGCAAATGTGTATTGGAAGTCATGCAATTGGTGGAGTTGATTGATATATTTTAGGAGGTCGATCTCTAGAAGGAGATCTGATTGGATTTGGTTTGCCTCAGGGTCATTGAAGAAACCCTAACTGCCTGAAATTTGAATTGGCTTTTGGAGGGAAATTCGGTCTATAAATATACAAGCCAAAATCAAGGCAGTTTCTACATGAGAGGATATTACCATTGAATGAGAGAGTGTTGTTTCATTTGATTTTAAATTAGTTAAGTTCTCATTAAGAAGGAGAAGAAGAGACTAAGAGTGAGAAAGAACAAGGTTGAAGTGTTCAATTGAAAACTGAGAGAGAATTGATAGTCGGTCTCTGAGTTTGACAGAGGAGTAAACCAGTAGTGACATAACTGACACAAGAAGAGTTGCAGTAGACTAAAGAGAAGGCAAGAAGAGTACCAATAGTGTGTAGTACCAGTGGAGAGTAGCAATGTACTAGAGAGAACCAGAAAAGAAGAAGAAGAGATTGAATTGGTGAAGGTGCAGAGAGAGGAAGGTGCAGCAGAGAGTAAGGTTATAGTAGGAGATAAGGTTGTAGTAGTGAGAGGTGAGTAGAGAACCGGTAAAGAGATTTGCAGAAGAGTTACAAAGTTGATTTGTAACAAGGTTATTAATTTTGTAAATGATTATATTCATTGTATATCACTAAGTTAGAGCTCGATGCAGGGGTTGTAGCTCCTTGGGTTGGTTCCCTAAACATTTTAATCATAGATTCATTGTGAGGCTAGATCAGAGCAGTAGACTCGAACAATATTTCTCACTAAGGTTTTTCCCATCTTGGGTTTTCCTCATATATGTTGGTGTTATGTAATGTCCCTTTTTATGTGTGAGTGCATTTATGATTAGTCTTCCCTCTAACTGGTATGTTATCTTTCTGTTAGATCTGATAACTGGTATGCACACATAGGATAGTTAAAGGGAAAAGTTTGAGAACCACTGATTCACCCCCCTCTCAATGGTACATTGTGTCTAACAATTGGTATCAGAGCTCAGGTTCCCGGTTAGACAAGCTTTCTCCAACTTGGGTAGATTATGGCTTAAGGAAACAATGGTTTGTTTAGTATCAATCCCAGCTTTGGTATTTGTTAGTTCAAACTATTCCATTTGGAGTTGCAGAATGGAAGTCTATGTATCCTCTCTAGGGTATGATGTCTGGATGTCTATTGTAAATGGTTCTCCGAGTAAAGTCAATCCTCCCATCGACTCAGATGTAGAAAGAACAAACCAGTGTAATGATGCAGCTATGATGGCTATACTTTGTGGGTTATCAGATGATATCTCATCATAGGTGGACAGATGCAAATCGACAAAAAGCCTATGGGATAGATTGAAGAAGGTCTATGGAAATGAGCCTACCACTGCAGAACCAGTTTGTGAAGATAGGATGAGAAATGTATCTCAAGTATCTCAAGTATCTGGAGATGATGAAGGCATATTTGTATGCAGCTATAGAAATGATGAAGAAGGAACCAACCTCTTCATGGATCAAGAATTAGAGGATGAAAGTCACACATCTGAGAATGATCATGCAGATCACTCCTACCGATAAGTTGTGTTTAGGAGTGAAAGTGAAGGTGAAGAAGAATAAGAGCCAAAAGTTGATCTTGAAGGAGAACTTGTAAATGCACTTGAAGAACTCACTAGAGTGAGAAATAAATACAAGCCATTCAAGAGTGTTGCAATTGTGGAGAAGAATCGGTTGATCAAAAACCTTGAAGTATCTAAGAAATGCATCTCAGAGTTGAAGAATCAACAAGGAGACACCAAGGAATGTCGGTGTAAAGATATAGCATGTGAGCTAGAGGTAAAAGGTAAATAATATCAGAAACTAGTTAAAGAAATGGAGATTCTCTAAAAGGACCTTGAGAAATGTCACGATGAGTTCAAGGTGAGAATCGGGTTTGATGGCAACAGTGATGCCTTGGATTAAATGTTTAAAAAGAAAAAGCATTCCAAGGACACTGAAGGATTAGGAAGTGGTGCTAGTGAATGCTCCACCAACAAGAATGTCCCCCATAGTGACATTTGTCTCCTCTAATGGAGAAAACAAGGGACAATCCTTCTTAGTTAGAAATGCTCCTAGGAAGAAGGTTGATCTAACCACAACTGGTAAAGACTTGCAGAAAAGGATGGAGACTGATGTTGCAAGAAGGAGGAGCAGTGCAGATCCCAAAGGAAAAGGGAAGATGGGAGAAGATAGGTTCACTAGAAGCAAGAACATGAGAAGACAATAAAGAAGACCTTCTACTGGTAGAGGACAAGGAAATGCTACCACCCACAAGACTAGAAAGTGTGGGAAAATAAGAGATCAAATGAAAGAGTTGCAGAGCATGGACAATCCAAAATGCATCCATGTAGAAGTAGAAATGAGGATACCAGACCGATAAGATCTCCTCATGCATGGAAAAATAAATTTGTAAGTCATAAGCCATTCTTTACCAATTACTGATTTTCTTGCAAAGACTATGGTCATAAGGTAGAAGAATGTAGAAAGGGATCTAGAAGGAATAATCTAGGATCTCAAAGATATCATGAATGTGAGAAAAAAAGTATCAAGGAGAAAACACATGCATAATTATTCTCCTGGTTATGCAAATATGGTTTGTTATAACTGCAATGGATTTGGCCATACAAAGTTTGAATGCAAGAAGATGGGCTTGCAATTATATGGAAGCCAGTATAGCAGCTATGCTGAACATAGAAATGGGCACAAAGAATATGAAAGTCAGAGACTTTCTTGGAAGAAAAGGAGAAATGTCCCTGTAGGATCAAGAGGTCCACCGGTTCTGGTTACCGGTCACAACAATATGACCATAAGAAGATGAACAATATGACCATAAGAAGATGGTTAAACCAATCTGTTAGAAGGTTCCCCAATCATGAGATGGAAATGGATATTGTGTGATACTATAGCACTTCTTACAATTATGTTGTAGGATCTAGTAGAGAAGGAATCCATTAGCAAAAGAAGGTAAGACCAGCTCCCAGGAGTGAATATGGGAAGAAAAATGAGACCAAACAAGAATGGAGGAAGCAGCAAGATGATGCAACCATGGACCAACACTTTGCATTCAATGCACAGGTAATATCTCCTAAGGCTTAAAGGAGATGTGGGACCTTGGGGGAGTAGTACACTGACCTTATCATTCATCTCCTCAGTGGAAGAGAACAAATGGAAGAGCAAGTTGCTACTGGTATGAAAGAAGGAAATGAGAAGAGAAGTGTGCGTAGTCGTTGCCTTGGCTGCACACCTACAGATGAAAGATGGATCACCACTGCATGTGTCAATTTGTGGAAAATTAGCAATAGGTATCACATGCATGTTGACACAAGATGACAGGAGCTACAGGAAGGTGCTTCGGTAGTGAAGATGGACTAGAACAAGAAACTCGTATGTGCAGAATGTTACTGGTAAGAATGCTAATAGGTACTTGGAGGTTATGTAAGAAAATGAAATTCGAGATCACTGCATTAACTCTGGGAGCATGGAATGAGGATTTTATTTCTCAGGTGGTGCCGATAATTACTTGAATGATATATGGTGGCCCTATTGTTAATCATGTAGGAACACATGTTTTAGGCTAACCGGTTTGATTTATGGAATGATAGTGACATTGTATGGAGTTATGTACATTGTGGATCATGTCATAAGCTATGGTGGATATATTGGAGTTAAAAGATCATCAGATGATCATATTTTCACAACTCAAGTGGTATATGGTGAGGATTGGTGCCATGATTTTGAACCTATCAGGCAATAAGGACCTAAGATATATGACTCAGGGGGAGTTCAAGTGCTTATGATGCAGAACTGACATGCTTGAAATTGTGGGCGTATTGACTGCACTGATTGCAGATGATGAAAATTGTTGTAGGAATACCCAAGAGAATTTCATGATCAAGGGTATCTACTTTTTATTTGGTTGGTTGCATTCATAGTACAATCACACTTGATTCTAAAGAAATTTGGGATCAAATGGGGAGATGATGCAGTTTGACCGACAGGTAAGCAGTATTCACTGACACATCCTTTAGAAATTGAGTGCTTTAACAATTAGTATCATTTTAGTATGATCAATTAGTGTCACTTGATGTTAGAGCCCTCCATCTCAAATGTTGTGTGATTGAGAGGATGCAAGGTATGATGATCAAAGGAGAAAATGCATCCGGCAAAGTAAAAAGGGGGACAAAAATCTCTATCAGTGCTCGGTAGACATGAGTAGTGTAACCCTAACAATGCCTTTTGCTATTGTTGTCAAAGGGGGAGAAATATTTTGTAGTATACCATATACTTCATGTGTGAGAATCCATGGATCACACAAAGGATGAGAGAATATATAGTATGCTGGATACCACATGTGTTGACACCAATGCCAGAGGGGGAGATTGTTGGTATTGTGTTGTCATTGATGTCAATCGGTAGAGAAGGACAACTGGTATGGGAATATGGTTGATGTGCAGTCACTGATGTCAACTAGTCTTGCAGGTCACTGGTATAGTCCATAATTGATAAAGAGAGGATGTCAATTGGTAAGTGAAGTGTTGAAAGTGTATGGTTGCTAATCAGTGAGCATGTGTTGACATGAAAAAGACAAATCAACAAAGTGAGTGGTTGAGAATCGACAAGCTTATGACCAGTGTACAAGCAGGGTGAGTAAGATGCTTGGAGGTTGATTGTGATGAAGAGGCGAAATGTTATCTAAATCACATCAACATTGGAGAAAAAAGATGTACACGTCATTGATATGATATGTGGATGAAGAACAAGACTCCCACTGGATAAAGATGCAATCACCACTTGTAGAGATGACTAGTAGTGAATGTGCCCCAACTAGATCACATGTGCTTGTTTGAAGATATGTTGCTCGAATAGGGAATCCACATTGGTGCATTGCAAGATGCAGATGACATGGATCTACTCCCACCTATAAGTGGAGCTTATCTCCTAGTATGCATGGAAGGCATCATAGTCCAACGAGATAAGAGAGATGAGTAGAAGGTAGATTATTGAAGGCTCACACCAGATGAATAGATGAAACACTAAGATACCTTAGATACATGAAATTATGGATGCATACCGGATCAACCTGAAAGACATGATGAGTTACCGAGATAGAGGAAGAGTAGAGAAATAATGAGTTTGTCACCTTGAAAAACCAATTGAGATATGGTCTAGGATGATGATGAAAATGGAAAAGTTGAGCAGCTGTAAATAAAGAGTGCAACCGGTATGGAGATGCCTAAGAAGAAAATAGTTAAAGATTGATGACATGGTATCATCAAGGGTACCTATCTCTAAGTATGAGAATCGGTAAGAGAGAAAAGAGGCTAAGTGAAGTGTTCCTTCCTGATGAAGATGAGCATGTTTTGGATTGGTATGTTTAGCAACCAGCAGAGGAATTCCACTAGAAGAGAAGCCAAGTGCAAGGTGATGGAAGACAAGTTAGGGTATAACCGATAGGGTTAGAAAATCGGTAGATGAACCCAGTAATGGAGTTGGTCAGTGAACTTATCTAGGCTGACACATAGGTCTTTGTTGTGATGGACATCAACATAGATGCCATCTGGTGATGAGGTGGCATCCATGGATAGGTTGACATGTTGAGTTGGTGAAGTGTCAAGTGGTGAGGTAGATGGTGACAGGTCAACATTTATGTCGATAGCGTGTTTCACGGTTTGAGGAGCAAAAGAGTGTGAGTTGAGACTAATCAAAGGATAGAGTTCTAATTAGATGACCTCATGATCGAGGTTGTATAGCTAGGTGCTAATCAGGGTAGGTGAATCTATCTGCATGATTGCTTCATATGCATTTGACATGTGCAGACTAAAGAAGAAGTTGTGTTTGCTAAACTTAGCAAATGTGTATTGGAAATATTGTGATTGGTGGAGTTGATTGATCCATTTTAGGAGGTCAATCTCTGGAAGGAGATCTAATTAGATTTGGTTTGCCTCAGGGTCATTGAAGAAACCTTAACTACCTGAAATTTGAATAGGGTTTTGGTGGGAAAATTAGTCTATAAATATACAAACCAAAATCGAGTAAGGTGGTTGTTGCATGAGAGGATAGTGCCACTGAATGAGAGTGTTGTTTCATGAGAGGTGAAATTAGTTAAGTGCTCACCTAGAAGGAGAAAAAGAGACTGAGTGAGAAAGAACACAGTTGAAGTGTTCAATTGGAAATAGAGAGAGAAAGGACAGTTGGTCTCTAAGTTTGACAGAGGAGTAAACTAGTAGTGACAGAACCGACACAAGAAGATTTGCGGTAGAATAAAGAGAAGGCAAGCAGAGTACTAGCAGGGTGTAGTATCGGTTGAGAGTAGCAGTATAGCAGAGAGAATAGGAAGAGAGTAGAACCGATAGAGAGGGAACTAACAAAGAAGAAGAAGAGAATTAACTAGTAAAGATGCAGTAGAGAGGAAAGTGTAGCAGTGAGTAAGGTTGCAGCAGGAGATAGGATTGCAGCAATGAGAGGTGAGTAGAGAACCTACAGAGTATTGGAGAGATGAGAACCGGTAAAGAGATTTGCAGAAGAGTTACAAAGTTCATTTGTAACAAGGTTATTAATTTTGTAAATGATTATATTCATTGTAGATCGCTGAGTTGGAGCTCGGTGCAAGGGTTGTAGCTCCTTGGGTTGGTGCCCTAAACATTGTAATCGGAGATTCATTATGAGGCTAAAATTGGAGCAGTAGACTCCAACAACATTTCTCACCAAGGTTTTTCCTGTTAAGGTTTCAAGCAAATCCAAAGCAAATATGAACTAACAATTATATGTAGATTTAAATACAAAAGATAAAGAAATAAAACAGGACACAGATAACACAGAGATTTAACATGGTTCACCCAGAATGGGTTACGTCCACCATACACAGCTGTCCAATTTTTCTTATTATCTAGCAAAAATAGTACATCAACCTTACAATGCCTTAAGCATCCCAGCCGCTTATAACATGCTTTTTTAGGGCAACAAACAAAGTCGGTCTTTTTAGGGTTTTATTACAATGTTAGTTTTCATCAACGAAAAACGGCAAAAAAAAATTTCTCGAGGGCTCCTGCCCCCAAACCCTCGCTTTTCTCAAGGGCTGCTGCCCCCGAACCCCTACCTGGGGCTCGCCCTAACCCCAGACCCCGGCGAGGATACGTACTGAGTGTACAGTACTTTGCTGATCAGTCACCACATTTCAACAATCTCCCACTTGGAGACTGAAAGTCTTGCATCTGTTCTTTATACATAACCTTCTCATTGAATATAACATCTCTACTTCTAATTATTTTCTTATTTTCAAAATCCTATAACCGATAGCCATATTCATCTATCCCATATCCAATGAAGGTACATTTCTAAGATTTAGCATCAAGCTTGGTTCTGTTTTCTTTACCAACATGGACAAAAGCTTCGCAACCAAAAGTTTTTAGAAAAGAATAATTTACCTTTTTAGCAGTCCATGCCTCCTCAAGAATACCACCATCCAAAGGGGTTGAAGGTCCTCTATTTATCAAATAGATAGTACTATGTATAGCTTCTACCCAAAAATGTAAGGGCAATCCAACATGCAATCTCATGCTCCTCACGTGTTCCATGATAGTCCTATTCATTCTCTCTGACACACCATTTTCCTATGGAGTTCTTGGAACTGTTTTCTACTTTCGAATCCCATTTAAGGAGCAGTAATCTTCAAATGCTTTGCTGCAATACTCACCTCCATTATCTGATCTAAGAAACTTCAACCTTTTTCCTATCTCATTCTCAACCAAAGCTTTCCATTTCTTAAAAGTTTCAAAAACATCTGATTTTTGCTTTAGGAAATATACCCATGTTTTTTTGGTTGAGTCATCAATAAAAATAACATAATAACAAGAGCCACCAAGAGATGATACCTGAGCCGGTCCCCATACATCTGAATGCACAAGCTCTAACTTCTCACTCTTCTTCTCTTTCCCAACCTTGAGAAATCTGACTCTTTTCTGTTTTCCATAAACACAGTTTTCACAAAACTCTAAATCAATCTTCTTTAGTCCTGACAATAGATTTTTGGAGTGAAGGATTTTCATCCCTTTCTCACTCATGTGCCCAAGCCTATGGTGCCACATTATTGAATCTAATCTTGCAACGTCTATTGTTGTTGTCCCTATAGTAACTTTATCTATAGCAGCTAAGGTAGAGTAAGTGTTACCAGTACACAAATATAATGTGCCTACCTTCACACCTTTAGCTACTACTAATGATCCTTTAGTGACCTTCCACATACTATTTGAGAAGGTAACTATGCAACCTTCACTACCTAGTTGCCCTACAGAAATTAAATTTCTTCTTAAATTAGGAACATGTCTTACCTCTTGCAGAAACCAATCATTACCATTCTGCAACTTGATCTTTATCTTTCCTTTTCCAACAATTTGACAGGGCTCATCTTCACCCAAATATACCTGTCTAAAATCACCTTGAACATAATCTAGAAAATATTTTCTATGGGGTGTAGCATGAAATGAAGCTCCAGAATCTATTACCTAGGAATCATTAACATTATCCAAACATAAGATTAAAGCATCTTGTAAAGTATTACTTGCAATATTAGCTTCGTTACTGTCATTTTCATTTTTGTCTCCTTCTTTGTTTTTTCGAGACCAACAGTCTTTCTTTAGATGACCAGGCTTTTCGTAGTACCAGCAATCTTTTTTTTCTCTAGATTGAGAGCGTCCTTTCTTTGACTTCCCTCGTGACTTCTCATTCCAAGGGCCTTTTCCTCTTTCCTTTGATCTTCCTCTATTCTCCACATTCAAAACACTACCCAATGATGTTGAAGTCTCACCTATGCTTTTCCTTCGCATTTCCTCGCTTAGGATAACACCAACAATATTATCAAATACCAAATTATTTTTATCAGAGACAGAGTTACTTACATCCATAACCAAGCTATTCCAGCTTTCTGGCAAAGAACATAAAATCAAGAGAGCCCTAACCTCTTCTGCAAAGGTAATTTTTACCGAAGACAATTGACTGGTAATTGTATTAAATTCATTTAAGTGCTCCACTATAAATCCTCCCTCACTCATTTTCAAATTAAACAAATGCTTCATAAGAAATACCTTATTCGAAGCCGAGGGTTTCTCATACAACTTAGCCAATGTTGCCATCAAATCTATAGCCGTTTTTGCTTCTGTTATATTGAATGCTACAGACGGCGCAAGGCACAATCGAATGGATTCCAGTGCCTTTCTATCTAAAATGTCCCACTCTTCATCTGACATTGTGGGCGGTTTCTTTGCCTTTCCTTCCAATGGCTGCCACAAATCCTTTTGATACAGGTAATCCTCCATCTGCATTTTCCATAACTAATAATTCTGACCATTAAACTTTTTGACCTTGAATTTGGAATCCTCCATTGCTCCCACTCAAATCTGAAAGTCCTACCAATTTATAGAAAACCTCGCTCTGATACCAATTGTTAGGGTTTCAAGCAGATTCGAAGCAAATATGAACTAACAATTATATGTAGATTTAAATACAAAAGATAAAGAAATAAAATAGGACACAAATAACACAGAGATTTAACGTGGTTCACCCAGAATGGGTTACGTCCACCATACACAGCCATCCAATCTTTCTTATTATCTAGCAAAAACAATACATCAACCTTACAATGCCTTAAGCATCCTAGCCGCTTATAACATGCGTTTTTAGGGCAATAAACAAAGTCGGCCTTTTTAGGGTTTTATTACAATGTTTGTTTTCATCAACGAAAAACGGTAAAAAAAAATTTCTCGGGGGCTGCTACCCCCGAACCCCTACCCGGGGCCCAGCCCGGCCCCAGACCCTGGTGAGGATACATGCTGAGTGTATAGTACTTTGCTGATCAGTTGCCACATTTCAACATTTCCAATCTTGGGTTTTCCTCCTATATGTTGGTGTAATGTGATGTCCCTTTTCTATGTGGGAGTGCATTTATGACTAGTCTTCCCTCTAACCGGTATGTTAGCTTTCTGTTAGATATGATAATTGGTATGCACACATAGGACAGTTAAAGGGAAAGTTTGAGAAGCACTGATTGTGTCTAACAACACATACCCTATAGATAGTTGAAAAATCTGAAGTTATAGCCCTCAAAATCCTAGTTCCAGCAGCAAGGCAGAGTTTATGCATGTTGGTTGGCCATACTTAGAGCTTCCAAACAAAGAATGCAAAATGAGAAAAGAATAAGGAATTTTAGGTTTTTTTCTATGCCTTTTACCACATTGCCCTAACTCGCACGAGTGGGCTTTTTATCATTTTATTTGTTTTTGAAGAAAACAAGTAAGTCATGCATGAAAGCATGCCTGAGTTCATGACTTAAAGGTCATGCAACCTAGATAGAGATATTTGTATCAACCACTTTATTAAACACTAAATAGCTTTATGCTCTTTAAAGTTTATTTTTGCTCTTATATTATAAATTAATATATATTAATTAAGATTTAAATATTTTAAAAAATCTTAATTAATATATATTAAATTATAAGAAAAGAAAAAACTAAAAAGGAAATAAATATTTTATTTTAATAATTATTAAAACAAATTGTTTTCATACATATTTAAATAAAACTATTTAAAAAGATACAAAGGAGAAATATATTGTATTCATGCAATATCAGAAAGGGGAAGTTGTTCTCTTCTTGAGCTATATTCAATAGCTATGGAGTGCATGCAGTTTTTCAGTAGAGGGGGTTACTTATCCTTAGTGCTATATTTGGCTATATGCACCATGCAGAGACTTTCAGAGGAAGAATGCTTTTTTTTAGAGCTATTTTTAGTAGTGTGGTAGTTCTATTTTCAGCACGTAGTCTCTTTTTCATGTAGTTTTAGTTGGAGACCTATTTTTGGTAGGGTTACACAAGTTTTTTATGCTATTTTGGTAAAATCTGCCCAAGGCTTTTTCTCATGCAGATTTTCATATTAGGAAAGTTTTTTACACACTATCTTTAGCTCTCTATCTTTAGGAGCTTGTATTCTATATATTCTCCTTCTCTCTTCATTATTTGAGAGTTCTTTTTCTTTCTTCAGCATGATTGTGGACTGCTTTCAGACTCTTTCATGCTCAAGGATAATATTGAGTCTCACTTTTTTGAGATTGCAACAGTGTCACTCCTTTATTTTCAGTAAAACAACAGTGTTTTCCATTTTGATACTTCTTGTATTGTGTTGTTGAGTGAATGATTTGATGATTTATTGTGATTTATCTTTGAATTCTTTAAATGTCTCATTAAATTAGAATTTCATGGAAGAAGATACATGTTAAATTTGTCCTACATTGTGTTAACTATTTTTTTAATGATTTGAAGTTGTGAAATCTAGTTGGTTTTCATCCAAGGAAACCATTGAGTTTAGCCCATTTTTGGGAATACTTATACATTTCATGTTTAGTTGAACTGTGAGAATGTAATGGCCTATTGTTTGAAGGTTTTGTGAGAGAAAACAAGTTGCAGGTCTCAGGAACAATATTTCGTGCATCACCTCGTAGGATAGGTTTTATTTTAGAATTCCTTTTATCCGCTTTCCTATCAAGAGTTAACTTTGCAGGAGATTCATCAGATAGGAAGCCAACCTAATATTTGGAGGTCTACTTTCATGATAGGCATACCCATAGGCCTAAAAGTATTCCCATGTTTCACAGGATTGTTGATATTTCAATTTAGCATCATGGGTGACAACAATTCCAATATTGATCTCATTCTATTTTCTACATAATGAACATTCTTACAACATAAACCATACAATAAATGCATCACCTTATTCCATTACAAGATCATAGTCACTAGATCACCATGCCCTATTATATAAGAATACATGGTGCAAGTACAAAATCTCTTTTGCATTTATATTTTCCTCATAATACACTGATACAACAATGCTATCTCAAACACATAGAAATCAGCTCCATAAATCCAATTGCATAATAAAGAGACATAGAATCCACATTAGCAAAAAATAAAGAACATCCCAATGGAAGAAGGAATCAAACCACCCATTGTGCTAGGAGATCACACAAGGTTCCAACTAACACTCTAGACCTAATCTGACACCTACCAACCAAAGGAAAAGAACTCACAACCATAGAAAGGCAATCACATAATGAATACACAAAATCACAACATAGGGCTAAATTGGGAAGTAAGAAACTCCTAGGGGAAAAATAACAATAATGGTATAAGGATCATGGACACGTGTAGGGAAAGTGTGTCATCGCATGTAGTCACCATGGGAACCTATCGAGACATTCAGGATACCCATGTGAAGCCATTTCAACCTTCGAGGATATCAAGAGAGTTCGACTTACCTGGATCACTAAGGTCTGCTCAACCATTTCCAAATCAACATAATCATCCTAAGGACATGAGTTGAGGACACAAATTCATTTCTTATCTCATTAAGGTGATCTACCTCTACCCAACCCACTTATGATTAATTGATTAACATAACAAGAATGCATAAATATCTTAAACATAACCACAATCTCAACAACATAACATGCAAGAGGAATAATAATACATCTCGCTAACATCCATTCCCTAGGTATATCAATGTTGTTACTTACTGTTAGTAATACATAAACACATCCATATCATGAAACCATTAACATCCATTACATTTAAGTACCTAGTCAAATACTTTCTTCCTAACATGATAATCATTTACTTTCAATGCATACCTAACATAACCCCTTAAACCCTTGGATTCATTTTAAAATACCAAATAAAATCTTCCTAGTTCCTTTTAAACCATCTAACACAATATGAAACCAAATAGCACTATCTAACATATAAAAAAATCCATTTCATTTCTTTCCTTTGAAATCATCATACATTCCATCAAGGTAAACTTATACAAAACCATATATGTAAAGTCTATACAATAATTCCTAGTTTACTTTCCAAATAAGATTTCTTATAACAAGATTATCTCATAACACCATTTTCTACAACAAGGATAGACATAGCCAACCATATCAAATCTTATTCCAATATAGATCTCATTCTATTTTCTACATAATGAAAATTTTTACAACATAAACCATACAATAAATACATCATCTTATTCTATTATTAGATCATAGTCTCTACATAATCATGCTCTATTACATAAGAATACATGGTGCAGGTACAAAATCTCTTTTGCATTTATATTTTCCTCATAATACATTGATACAATAATGTTATCTCAAACACATAGAAATCACCTCCATAAATCCAATTGCATAATAAAGAGACATAGAATCCATATTAGCAACCAATGAAGAACATCCCAATGGAAGAAGAAATCAAACCACGCAACCGTGTGAAACCAATAAGGAACCAACCCTTGTGCTAGGAGATGACACAAGGTTCCAACTAACACTCTAGACCTAGGCTGATACCTAACAACCAAAGGATAAGAACTCACAATCATAGAAAGGAAATCACATAATGAATCTGCCAAATCACAACATAGGGATAGATTGAGAAGCAATAAACTCCTAGAGGCGAACTAATAATCAAGGATAACGATCATGGAATCATGTAGGGAAAGTGTGTCATCACATGTAGTCACCATGGGAACCTGTCCTAACATCCGTGATACCCATGTGGATTCATTTCAGCCTTCGAGGATATCAAGGGAGTTTGGCTTACTTGGATCACCAAGTTCTACTCAACCATTCCCAAATCAATATGATCACACCAGGGACATGAGTTGAGGACACAAATGTTTTTCTTCTCATTAAGGTGATCTACCTCTACCTAACCCACTAATGATTAATTAATTATGTTATCAATTGTTTAGAAAATAAACTCCCAATGAGAAACTTAATAGTCTAGACCCCAGGTAGCTTGGTTGTCTAATGCTCATGACCCCAATCACTCATATGAAATCCCACTCCCTCTACCCATGGACCAACACCATAGGGTCAAAATAAATCAGAATAACATCAAAACAACATCATGAAGGCTCAACATGAAATGAATCTAAAATCACAACATCGCTGATACAAAATTGAAGCACAATATGAACTATAAAGCCATCATATAAAGAAAGAGCCTCCACCAATAAAAACACAACAATAAATAAGAGTAAGGTATGCATTATTTTTACTCACACATAACCAAATACACCCTAAAAAATGAGGCACAATCCTCTCACTGGAGCTCTCATAAAATCATCTCTCAACATCAAGGCATTCATCCTCTTACTGGAGAAAATCAACACATATGAATAACCCTCAATGGTAAGGAACAAACCATATTACTAGAGCTCAAATAAAACATGAAATTATCTTTGACATAACATCATAAAACTTTTGAGGAACTCAAAGGAATCATAAAAACCTTTGGTAAATGTCTAAAAACCAGAAAAGAACCTACATTGGACAAAACTGAGAAAACCCACAAAACACAAAAATTTAGTGCATAAAAAGACCATACTGGTGCATATGATGCAAATTTTAGTGCATATGATTCCCAACATACCACATATGAGACAGAGAGCAAAAATGCAAAAAACAAAAAACCCAGGTGACGATCTTGCACAAACTTGCACATAAGCTCACAAAATGAACAAAAGACGCTCCCAGAAGGTTCAAGAAGCCAAAACAATATATAAACATGATAATAAGATCATATGGATGGAACTTTTCATCAATTCCCAACACTTCCTTCACAAAAATATACACAGAACTGCTTAGAATTTTAAAAACAACTCCAAAGAGTAAAACCAAGCCGAGAGAGGACTCTTACACCAAAAAGGAAAGCAATCAAGACATCTACAAGTCTAGCATGAAGGAAAACAACAAAAAAATCAAGCACAACAAAACAACCACTTGCACTCATAGCAACATACAATCACAATCTTCCCCACTAAAGTACATATGTATGAATAGAACCATAAATCCCTTTTCCTCAATAAATATAAAATAATGCAATTTCGAAGAACCATTTCAATCACTCTAAAGACAACCTTTGAGAAGATGCAAAGAAGGAAAATCTTTTTTTAAAACCAAAATGCAAGAATGAATTCAAGCTCCAACTTGGATAATTGAAGCGATGGCCAAGACAATTGAAGAAGCACTACAATTTTAAGCTTGATCAACCTATAATGGTGGAAAAAGGTGAATGATGGAGAGATCAAGGGGAAATATTTTCTTCCCTCCGAGGAGAGATGAAAGTTTCATTGCGGATTTCCCTTCAAACACTTTGTCCACATTACATTTAAAATAAGGGGGGGGGGGGATTCACTAGATCCAATCTCTTAGGGAAGAAATCGAATGCTAAATGACCTGATAATGAAGTGGAAATGACAAGATAACCCCTCTTTTAGAATAGAAAATGATGGAATTGTGTGTTGTGAGACTAAGTGCAAAAGTACTAAAGAACATATTATAACTTGAAATAGAAGTACGGGATGAAGCTATGCACCTAGATCTAGCTATAATATTTTGATACAAAGATGTCCTATGAATTTGAGGAAAAGTCATCGGGATCATGTTGAAAGTGCACACGGTCCTCTGAAAAATCTACGAAACAAAAAGGATTTTTTTGCCTTTGTAAATGGAGTCCAAATCTTCAAGAACAACCAAGCACCTGCAACCTACACATAAAAAAGAGAGGAAAATGGGTTGGGATTGGGGGTTTACCTTCAGGTTAAACCCCGATTTTGGAATTAACCAAATGGTGAAAGAAAGTACTTGCAAGTAAATGTAAATGAAAGACTAAAATGTAATTCACCTAATGAGAGTTTGTAGATAGAATTTATTGTGTGAAATTGAACGTTGAAAGGGATCTCATGTTCAATGGTTGAATCCTCGACTTGAATGCAACACCTAGCCTTGAAGGGAGACTTGAGAATGCTCAATGCTTGAAAGGATGCTTGAGTGCTTGAATTACCTTGAATTATTCAATGCACGATCTCATGTATTGGAACCTATTTAAATGGGAGGGAAAATGCAACTTATATATTCATCAATTAAGGTTAATTGACTGATTTTTTGTCATAGGCCGACATGGGGAGAGTTTTCCCACTACAAATACAAATACCAATGCACAATTTGAATGATGGGGCCCTAAAATAGGGTAGGGATTAGGGGCGCCATGACCTTGTCCTAGGAGGATAGGGGCACCATGCCCCTATCCTACCCTTATCTCAAGATAGATAGCATGTTTAAGTAGTGTGGAGGGAAGAAAAAGGTGCAGTTTCAGGGAATTAAGCAAGTCTCAGGTCTCCGATTAGGATTGGGGATTCAAATCGCCAATGTGAAGACCCTAATGTGGTCGTAAATTGTAGGGGTCACAATTTTATGACACTACATTTAGTCCCCAATTTAGCAGGAGTATAAGTGTACGCTAATACTTCTGGTAAAGTACAAGGAAACAAGATTGAAAGACTTCTACCACATCAAGGAGGCAAAATACACCAAGCCCACAGTGGAATTAGGATTTTATGACTTCTATTGACAAATTAAAAGGGAAGGTAAAGAAAGTGAACCATGACTACATGTAGGAAGGTTCCCCTCACTATGAGTCATGAAAAGCAAGGATACAAAAAATTACAAAGTGAAGCCGAGTTCACTAAATAATTCTAAGTATCAAGAAGGAAAGTTTGAGTGAAGTGTATGCCCCCATGTTAAAGTGATCACACATGGCTTATCAGGAGCGATTTCTATAAGGTGGGATACACCCAAGAGAGAGAAAAGAGAGGGAGCACGTTATCGCAAGGATTTAGCCCCCAATTGAGGAATAAACCCAAAGATAATGAACACAAAACACGAGGTGGTTTCACTTTCCTCAGGGTCAGTATGTTGTATAATAACTCATGTATATCATATATGTATATGTGCATATAATAATTGTCATTCCCCAAAGAAAGGGAATAGAAGATGTCTTTCAAGTCAACATGAAAGAGACCAAAAGAGATCTCAATGCTTTGCATCATACTCAAGTAGACTTTAAGGGAAAACTAGAAGAACAGAGATACAAATAGAAGAATAGCCACAAAAAGAAAGAGAGGCAAGAGGGTGAAGATCTATAGTGCTAATATTGCTAATCTCTAGCATGACATCCGCCTCCCCATATTGTTGATCACTATTTTGGGAATGCGAGTAACATGCCAGAGGAGCGACATCGAGCATAGAAAATGGAGCTAACACAAGATCCAAACAAGGACTATTCTCATGTGGTAAGTCACTTTGTTCGATTCTAGGAGCTAGGATTAAGGTTTGTGAAAATTAAGTTGATAAATGCTTCTCCACATTAACATATTCATAGTCACTATCAGAAGCATTAGAACTTGTATTGCCATCATGAATAACATTTTCACTCATTTCTTCATCAAGATTTATAGAAAGAGGAGAACGAGAATGAATAGGAGTAAAACCATCACATGTTTTGTGTAACTTGTGACTTGGAGATGTAGGTTCAACATATTGGTTAGGGGAAAAGGGAATCATATCAATTTTAAAAGTCTTGGGAGATTGAATAGTTTGAGGAACATCTTCACAAGCTCAAGCATGACACCTTCATCGATGGTCTCTTGCACAATGGTTTTGTTGAGCCTTAGTGGAAGACTGAGAAGGAGGAACATTTGTTGAAGGAGGAACACTCTCCTCTTTGATAGTTGAAGGTTTAGGTTGAGGTTTTTTAGGTTGGACAATAGGAAAGGAAGGTCTCTTCTCTCTATAAGAGCAAGGAGGTGGAATTGCAACATATAAATGAGGAATATTAGGTGTAGGAAGGAGACCAAGTCCATCATGGGGAGGTGGTATAGGTCTAACCTTAGAAGAAATATTGTTGTTCTTCTTTGGAGAAGGCATAGTTACATCCATAGGGATAGGTTGAGGATATTACTTAGGAGGAAGATTAGTTCTATTCATTAAGGGAAGAACTTCATCTTCAAGAATTATGGGAATGTCAATTGTTGGAGTTCGAGGTTGACTCAAATATAAGATCATATCTTTCTTCCATTTTTTATAAGGTTGGAAAAGAGCATCGCTCCTTTTTGGAAGAGAGAGAAATTTCTTAGGCCAAAAGATATCAATAGAAACACTTCGGCTTCTTTTGGATGGTCAAAATAAGTTGTGGTTAACAGTTATGTTTTATCCATTGTGGGGAAATTTCAAAAACTTATGAATTGGAGAAGCAATAGCCTTCATGGAAGTTAGCCAAGGGTAGCCCAACTTCACATGGAATTTCTCAAAAGAAGGAATGATAACAAAGTAGACATCGATAGATTTAGTGTAAACTTCGATAGGAAGGGTGATAGAACCAATGATAGGACAAGAGAATCCATCAAAAAACTACACAAGCATGTTAGTGTCATCATAGATTGGTTTGTGCAATCGTAAAGTGAAAAGATACTCCTCAATGATGAAATTAACCATGCAAGAGGGATCAACAAGAGTGTCACGGAAAGGTATGTCCTTAACCTTCACAACCATGTATAAAGGGCCATCGAGTTCTCTAATGGTCTCACTAGCGTCAAATGTGAAACAAGTATCCTTAGGTGTCTCTTGTTTCTCTACCATGTTCACTAAATTTGGAGATGTGGTAGTGATATTAGAAGGAGAGAAAGAGGTATGTTTAGTCTTAATCACGTTAGAGGTATGAGAAGGCAAAGGATCAGTGAAAATCTTAAGATTTTGATTAGGAGGAGCTATTGATTTGTTTCCCTTATCATTCACACCTACCATGGATATATTATTATTATCAATGAAATCTTGAACCTTACAATTCAATCCAAAACATTTCTCAGTATCATGACCTAGCTGATGATGAAATTGACAAAAGGAATTGTTATCAAAATAAGGGGATGCAAGTTTAGATGGGTCAACTTGTTTGATAGGAGGAAGTTTAACAATATTCCTTTGTAACAACTAAGACTTAATACTATTTAAAGATTCATTCAAAGGAGTAAATTATATTTCTCTTTTAAACAATTTATAAATAGGAGGCACACCTATTGTAGCATTCATATTGTTGTTGTTGATTGTATCATTTAACTTGATGAATCCTTTTGTTTGTTTGAACTTCACAAACGGTTGTTGAAAACTCTCCCCCTTATCACTCAGAGTGATAGGAGTAGATTGCTCCATTTGACTCACAACCAGTAGATAATTGTGGAGTGTTTCGCACAACTGCAAAAAGGAAGTAAACTCAAACAAAATAATCTTTTCCCTAATATATTTTTGCAAATTAGAAATAAAAATTCTTTGAATATCATTATCAGGTACAAGAAAATAAATTTGAGCACACAAATGCTTATATCTACCAATGAAATCAATCATTTTTTCTTTAACACCTTGTTTAAATGCATTAAATCAGTTAAATTCGTTTTAGAACCAATACTGTTTTGAAATTGTTGAATGAAAGCATTTTCTAATTGTTGAAAAGAAGTGAGAGAATAAGAAGGCAAAGAGAAATACCATTGTAAAGCCTTATCTCTTAGTGTTCTTGTAAATAGTTTTGCAAGAAATCTTTAATCATAAGCAAAATCAGTACACAAGGTTTGAAAATGCATAAGAGGATCACTTTTTCCATTACAGAGTTCCAATTGAGGGACCTCAACATGTTTAGGTGGGACAACTTTAACAATATCAAGAGAAAGTGGGACCATGAAATCAAATGTGAGCACACTAAACTTGGATTGACTCATGAAAGCTATTTGATGTTGTAAAGAAAGGCACAGTTTGAGCAAGATTTTTAATGGTCTCTTCGATAGAAGAATTGATGTTAGACATGGTTGATTGAGAAGGTGGTGTGATATTATTGAAATAATGCATTGAATAAGGTGGTGGGACATTATGATAAGTAGGCATAGGTGATTATTGAGTAGGATGATGGACACTTAAAGGAGGAATAAAATTCTTGAATGAATTACCCCTTTGTGTCACATTGATTGGTTGAGGGATAATAGGAACACTTATTGTAGACATAGGTAGAGATAAAGGATTAAATGAAAAAGAGGGATTTCTCCCATGACCAATTGTTGTAGGAATGACTTTTTGAGTTGAACTAGCCATGATGTTTTAGGTAAAAGTAGGAAAACTAGTCATAGGAGTAGTCAAAGGAATAGAAGGATTGATTTGTTTAGGAGGTTGTGAATAACCTAGGGTTTTGACACAACTCTTTATAGGCATGACATTGGAATCAACAATATGAGAAATTCCACACAATATATCAATTCCATTCTTATCACTTTGAATCATGCATTTAAGGCCTTCAATTAATGGAAGAGCTTCACTATTAGGGTACTCTTGGGACGTCCATTGTTGAAAGTTATCAAATTGATTGTCCAATTTTGAAAGTTGACCTATGGAAACTCTAGGCAAAGCTTCTTCTTCATCATGGGATGCATCAACTGGATAGATAGGGACATGATTAGGATGGGAAGAGTTAGCACGATCCTCATTAAAGAAGTCACTCAAATTAGGCTCCATCTCCTCGGTAATTAAACCTTGGGAAGCCTTAATTCTAATGCTTCGTCTAACGGGGATAGTATAGGTAGTGCTAATAGTGGTATAACTCATGCACTAGAGGGAAAATTTAAAATTTTGATTTTGAATTTTGAATTATAGGAACAAAGTGCACAAAAATTGAATAATACAAAATTTGAGAAAATAATGATTAAACAATTTGAACTTTGTTGAAAGAAGAAAAAGACACAATTTCCATAAATAATTTTATGATAAATGAAAGGAAATTGGAATTTAAAATTAGGGCCAATGGGATACCACTTAATTTTAAAATTGACAAAATCAGAATTTTGAAAATTAAAGCCGATTATAATTAACCACTTAATTTCTAAAATTTTCTTGAAATTTGAAATGTTGAATTTTGAAGGTATTTTTTAATTTAGAGGGATAAAAAATTGACTAATCAGCCAATTTTCTAGATTTAAGCTATTGAATACAATCATAATAGTCTCCCAAAATTTCAGGAAAAAAGTCGGGGACCATGTTGAAAGTGCACACAGTCCTCCCAACTTTTTTGAAAACTTTTAGGGATGAAAGTTACAATGATTTTAAAGCTAACCTCAAAAAATTGATAGATTTTACGATCTCTACATAGGCAAAATTAAGGTTGGAATGTGAAAATAGGACCCTTTAGGGTTTTGGGCAAAATGAGGATTGGAATTGCAAATTTGAAAAAGGTCAAACCTAATGGATAGGGATACCTTGAAAAATGTTTAGAAAACTCATATTGATTGAAATTGATTTAAATTTGCACAAAATCCAATTAAATTTGAAAATTGGGGTTTTAAGACCTAACCACTTAATTTTTAAAATTTTGAATTGTAGGATAGAAGGTAAGTCTGAAAACAATCCCAAATCTGAAAATTAAATGGAAATTCAATTTTTGCATAGTTTCAAGATGATTCTGGAAAATTAAGGTTTTGACAATTAACCGCTTAATTTTGTGAATTTGATTTTCAAATTGAGCAATACAATAAAGAAATTGAATTTGACAAACAAAGCAATTTTTACAAAACACAAGTTCAATTCCAATTTTAAAAACTAGGGTTTTGAATGAACTAACCACTAAGTTTGCAGAAAGATTAAACTTGTAAATGAAAATATATGCAATGATTTTCAAAGGGAAGCATGCAAGATGTCGGGTTCACCAAAATGTACTGGTGGAAAAAGGTGAATGATGGAGAGATCAAGAGGAAATCTTTTTCTTCCCTTCGAGGAGAGATGAAAGTTTCACTATAGATTTCCCTTCAAACACTTTATCCACATTACATTTACAAGAGGCGGGGGGGGGGATTCACTAGATCCAATTTCTTAGGGAAAAAATTGAGTGCTAAATTAACTAATAATGAAGTGAAAATGACAAGATAACCCCTTTTTTAGAATAGAAAAAATGATGGAATTGTGTGTTGTGAGACTGAGTGTAAAAGTAGCAAAGAGCTGATCATAACTTGAAATAGAAGTACGGGATGAAGTAGTGCACCTCGATCTAGATATTATATATTGAGACGAAGTTGCCTTGTGAATTTGAGGAAAATTCATTGGGACCATGTTGAAAATGCACAAGGTCCTCCAAAAAATCTGTGAAACAAAAAGGGTTTTTTCGCCTTTCTAAATGGAGTCCAAATTTGCAAGAACAATCGACACCAACAACCTACACACAAAAAAGAGAGGAAAAAGGGGTTGGGATTGGGGGTTTACCTTCAACTCAAACCCCAGTTTTGGAATTAACCAAATGATGAAAGAAGTACTTGCCAGTAAATGTAAATGAAAGACTGAAATGTAATTCACCTCAAGGGAGGTTGTAGATATAATTGCTTGTGTGAAATTGAATGTTGAAAGAGATCTCCTCTTCAATGGTTGAATCCTTGACTTGAATGCAACACCTAGCCCTGAAGGGAGACTTGAGAATGCTCAATGCTTGAATTCTTGAATGCTCTTGAATGCTTGAATGTGTGATCTCATGTATTCAAACCTATGCAAATGGGGGGGCAAATGTAACTTATATATTAGTCAATTAGGGTTAACTGGCTGTTTTTTCATCATATGCCGACACAGGGAGAGTTTTCCCACTGCAAATGCAAAGACCAATGCACAATTTGAATGATGGGGCCCTAAAATAGGGAAGGGACAGGGGTGTCATGCCCCTATCCTAAGAGGATAGTGGTGCCATGCCCCTGTCCTAGGGGGGATAGGGGCACCACGCCCCTGTGCTACCCTTATCTCAGGATAGAAAGTAGTTTAAATAGTGTGCAAGGTAGAAAAAGTTGCAGTTTTAGGGAATTTAGCAAGTCAGAGGTCTCCAATTTGATAGTTCTGATACTTAATGTAAGTACAAATCCAATAGCCAACAAGATGAGAGGGGGGGGTGAATCATACAAACTTAATCTTCCATAAAAACATCAGATTCAACCTCGGTAACATATACTTCAGTAATATAACCAAAACTACTAAACATGCAAACTCAAAAGCATATAAACATCATAAACCTCATAACACCAGATTTAACATGGAAACCCAAATAGGGAAAAACCACTGTGGGATTTCAGACCCACTATGAAATATACTCTTCTAGAGTATGCTCGGTTAAAAGCAAATCCTGTTAAAGATTACAAACACATTGCTAGATGTGACCCGGTTAAGGGATTTCCCTTAGATCTGTTAGGATCTTCACCTTGTTAGAAGTGACCTTGTTAAAGGATTTCAAACACTCAATCAGAATGTCACCTTGCTAGAGGGTTTTACAAATAAGACCGTTAAGTCCACTCGGTTAAGATATTTTTTGTCACTTCACAAAATAACAGTAATAAAAATATATCTGCAACTTCACATCTAAAATGCTAAAGTAGATTCTTATTTCCTCAATACAATCTAGACATAGAACTAATCTTGTCCATCTGCTGGGCTTCTATACTCTGTTATTCAAACAGGTCTTCAAGCTTTTGTGCTCAGTAATCATTTTGTAGCATCCCTGTGCATACATTTGCCCGCATACATTGTTTATCAATAGTTCCCTATTTATAAACAATTTGCCAACCGCTTAATCTCCTTGATCACATTTCCCATGATCAATCATAGCCATCAAATCTTCAAACTTTGACCAGGTTCAATGTATCCTTCGATCTGAAAATGTTTTACCCTACCTTGGAACTTGCATACATTTCTTGGAACTTGTGCTAGGGTATTGCAGTTCAATCTGAGTTTTAGATCTTCATGCCGATTTTCCTTTGCCATAGATTCATTAACAAACTTCATGCACGACATACCAATCATTTAATTAGTTCTAGCTCATCAGCTTCCTTCATTAAATAACACATGTAACCATTTAATGTATTCTATTACAGCTCGGTTACGACTCGGTAACAACTCGATAAATACTAAACTTCACTCGGTAGACATTCTACCTTCATTAACCGATAGCGATAACCTTAGGGTTTACTGACTAGGTTCCTTAGGGTTTACCGACTAGGTTCTTTGCTTGGTAACATAGTATAGTATTATCCTTACAATTTACAACATATGTATGATGTTAAAACAATCTAAACATCATGATCTCATCATTGTCTGACTCGGTAATAGTTGCCCATTGAATACCTTATTCATCCCCTTATTCATCATATTCTTTCTGTGTCTTTTACCGACATCTTTATACTCTTCAAATCATACTTCTCAAGATATGGCAACATCATACTGAATTAGAAAATCAATTTCTTGACATCAATGACAAAATAATAATATCAAGACAGTAAACATCCTTAATCAGTTATATCGATAATCATCAACAACCTTCTCAATATCCTTATTGAAATGCCAACAATCTCCCATTGTCTGTTATAATACCAAATGCCAACACAATTAGGCTTGGGGATTCAAACCGCCAATGTGAAGACCCTAATGTGGTCGCAAATTGCAGGGTTTGCAATTTTATGACACTACACAACCCAAACCAAAAATCTTCAAAACCAAAATCCTCAAAGGTGCCAACCTTGACAACACATAACAAAATCCAATAAATAGAAAAATTAAACCAAAACTAGAGAAAAATTTCAACCAATCAAAATATTCTTATAAACGATATAATATACCTACCATGCATACAAGTGAGGTAAGTAACATTTAATAATATTATTTACTTACCCCCACAAAATCAACCAATAGGGTAAAAGGGTAGGTAAACTATATAATATATATTATATTTAATATTTTAATCACTCAAACAATAATAAAAGAAGATTAATAAATCAAAAGCATCAAATAAGCTTTGTGGGCAAATAAAACATAAAAGGCCAATAATTTAATCAAACCAAAGATATATAAATAAATGACCACTAAATATTAAATCCCAAAATAAATATCAATAAAAAATAAATAAATAATAACCAAGGCTCGTAAGACTATAATCAAACAATACAAATAAATATTAAATCTCAATAATAAATTAAAAAAACAATAATTAAATAACTAGACTATATAATAAATTAATTTTAACATTAATAAATTATATTAATCAATTATTAATTAATTTATATAATCAAACACTCACAATGCCACAAGGCAACTCAACTGAAATACTAGACTAACTACGATATCAACTAGGACCTAGAGTATACGGGGGGTTACTTATGCCATCTCCAACTTTCCATTGGAATAAGACACATTCAAACCTTTGAACCAGGTGGAGTCGATTTCTGGTACCTGCAAACCTGTCATCGCCAATACATGTACAACAACATATACAATAACACATATCACAAATAATTAGGCAAGTGATAGAGAATCACAACATCATATCATGCTCGTGATGAGTGGCATGACATCATCCCTATCATGAAGATACTAGAAGACAATCACAACAACCAAGCACTTATCATAATCACCAATGTATCCAACATAACCATGACATAAGCTTAGTACACAATAAGATATCATCAAATAACCATAGGCAAATATAAACCATGCATATAAAATGAATGCATAGAGATTATCAAATACTAATCCATCATCATAATAATCTACAAATATCATCATGAAATCATAATTTCAAGTGCAAATATCATATTTCTATCATCCATAATAACCATCCAAATCATAAGTGAATCAATAAGCATCAAATAAGATCATCACAAAAAAGTCTAAGCTATATCAATATAGTTTATCAATGTACAAAAGGAAAGATGAATAAGGTAGGGGCACTACATTATACATGCATCATGGTCCAAAAATAACTCGAATGTACATGTGTACATATGTATATATGTATGATGATCCAAAAAAAAACCCAAATTTACATGTATGTATATATAAACATGTATCATGGTCCAAAAAATAACTCAAATGTACATGTCTACATATGTATATATGTATGACAATCCAAAAAAATAACTCAAATGTACATGTATGTATATATAAATGTATCATGGTCCAGAAAATACATGAGTTGACTTGTACTAATAAGTTAAGTGAGAGGTGTGTGCACCAAGATGGTGTGCAAAAAAGTGGACACACACCAAAAGAAAGTTGAAAAAACAGCAATCATGTTCACGGTTTTAAAATTTTAAAAAACCTTGTACGCACTTAGGTTCGTTGTGCCCGAGCGTAAAGGGACAAAACCGTGTACATGGTACTTTAGGAAATAAGACCGCATACACAGTCCCTATTAATAATTATTTTTTTACAATCAACTGTTATTATTTCCTTCCACGACCAAGAGCAAGTTTGAAGGGTTTTTTGGTTGCAAACCACGCACATGATACATATTTTCACACCCAGATGCCATGGAAAGAAGTTGGTTACACATTCTTTTTTTTTTTCCATATTTGATAAATTTTATTTATGTTTTCAATTTAAATTCATTGATTTTGATTAGTATTTTTTATTTTTTGTTACCAATATCGGATTCTGAAAATCCAGAACCACAACAAGACTCACCTCAAAACCCACAACAAAACCCATAGCAAAACCCTCAGGATGCACCTCCTTTAGACCATATAGTAGCTACACAAAAGGATTTTCTTAATCAATTAGAGAAAAACATTGCTAAAATAACTAGACTGATCAATAGATTGAAAACATCTAAGCTTGAGCATCATTTATCCCTTGCCACTAGCCTAGAAACATTGGCTAGTTGTGCTACTATAGTTTTGAGTCAGATTACAAAATGGGGAAACTATAGGGATAGGTGTCCCACTTATTATGTTGATGGGTTATCATATGATGCAGTGAAAAATAAAAACATAAGTAAAGGACAAATATGTGCTCTTTTTGTTGATCTTATAACTGGTGAGTCCTTACCTCTTAATGCAAAGAGGTTTCCCATACATTGGTGTACCAATGTGCAGATAAGAATATTTTTTGGAATAGGTGGTAGATGGTCTTTGATGAACCACCTTGTAATAATTTTTTAGGTTACGTTATATTTTTTGAGGAAAGTATATTGAGAGTTTTTCCTCAATGAGCGGCCTAATAATATTGATATGAGAGATTTCCATGGTAGAGGTGGCAGCTCTACCAAAGATAGACCTAGACCCCATAGGGTAATAGTCCCGTAGAGTCATCGCCCCCAACACCCAAACCCAAGGTGCATGTGAGGATCCCAGTAGCCTTGAAAGAGTCAATGGAGCTACAGACTCTTCAGGCAACCACAACATTGACTGATGTGATCATCCAGCATGGGACACAATTGGCACACCCTCTTGGCCTAGAGGATGATCCATTAGGTGAGGTAGGTGGTGTTTCTTAACCCATTGAGCATGTGTGTCCCACTTGCTCAGGTATATGCACAGGGATGGATTTTGAGGCCATTACAAATGGTTCCACATCCCATCTATGCACGATTTGCAAGACCAGATGTCAAACCTGCACAATTGAGGATGTGGTGTTGACATATGAATTGATCAACATGTTATTTGGTAGTCATTCATAGACACAAGTGTGTTGATTTGAATTCATAACATTTTATTTATCAGTCATTTCAAATTTTTAATTTTAAACTAATTTTCATTTATAGATTGATTTAAATTGATACAAACAATATACATTTCAGGATGCAGCAATGGGTGTTAATACACAATCTGATATTCCTCCGGCAATTATTGTAGTTGCAACTTCGACACCTGAGGTATAAATTTTGTAAAATGTCAAAATAGAATAGTACTTTGAATTCAAAAAAATTATAAGATATACTAACTCTCTTTAATGCTTGACAATTTTTTGTTTTGTAGGCATTGACAGGGGACCAAATGTCCCACATTGATGATGTCACGCTCTCAATGATCGATTTTTGGCCTACAAAGCTATGCGGTATCATATTTTGTTATATTATGTTGAATATTATCTACTAATATCTTGTGTTAATTTTGTTTGTTTTAGGGTACTCCCTTTGTGTCTAGGCCTCATCCTTACCGAAAGAAATCCTCGACAATGCCTAAACATGGCAAGAAGTTAATTGAACACATTTTTAATTGTACAATTGTTTAAAAAGGTTGAAATTGTCTTAGTTGGAATTTGTAGATTGATTAGTGTTTTTGTTTGTTTTATATGCAGCGACCATTGGGCTTTGTAGAATTGTTGAATGCACCTAAAACGTCTGAGGATCGAGAGAGGGTAGAGGTATGTATCTCTACTTTATTTTCTTTATTTGATGATTATATGAACATGTACATGTGAACTTGTGATAAATTATAATCTTATCATTTTTCATACAGGAAATATCCATATTTGCTTCATCAATGGCGAACCCTCCTTCATGTACTGGAGAAGCATCTCAAGCTTTGATACACTTTTTTTTTATATATTACATTAATTGTATTTAACCTACAATACTTATCATTATATTAATTGTATTTAATCTTTAATCATTTTTTCGTATAGGTAATAGCCATAGATGCTCCATCAATGGAAAGCACTCCTCAAACTACTGGAGAAGCATCCGAGGCTCCGGTGCACTTTTGTTCTCTATATTGTATATTTTTAGTTTTTCTGATCTATATATGTTAGTACATTTTATTAATTATATTTAATATACAATGGGCCCCTTCACAGTTTGTCCATAACTTGGATCCTTTGAAGTTTGTGTTAAAGAAAAATCCTAAGACAAACATGGAGAAGACAAAGAAGATAGTAGATCCTAGATCAATAGATGAGGTAATCTAAATTTCAATTGCAAAGAAATTATGGTTAAATACATAGTTATGTTGATAATTGGGAACTATTTTCTACAAAAAAGGATTCTAACTTGGCTTTTGAATTATGGTTGTCCAGCCATCTACAGAACCGCATACTACATCAAAGAGGCTTGATTTTGATGATCCACCACAAGTATAGAACCATATAGTGCTGGTTGCGGTCATTGAATGACTAATACATGTAGATATATTCTAAATTTTTATTGTATATGGATTTGGACATTCCATATGCCTTATTTTTGTAAAACTTGTATTGATTTGACACATATGCCTTTTTTGATATATATAAAGTTGATATTCGATCCAATAAATGTGTATTGTGTTCATTATTGTGCATTTCATTTATATTGATAGGCATATTCAATACATACATAATTTGTTCATTGTATTGACTATTGTGCATTTTGATATATATAAATGATTATTTATAATTGATTATTTAGTAGCTGCCCTTTTATAAATTTAAATGAATATTTTCCTATGTAATCAACAATATGAATATAAACAACAAAAATCTATGATATAAATCATTGCAATTGTGGAACATGATTTGATAAGCTTTCTAAAATATTGAATTAACCCTACAAAACTCCTTGTCTCAATCAAAATGAAATTAAATGATAATGGTCAAATTTGATCTGTGGTAATGATCATTGGATGCTTTTGATTCCTTTTATTTATATTTGTCAATGTGACTGGTGCAAGAGTACCCTCATGCTCACAATGGTAAAATTTTGGTTTTTGTCTTATTTTCCATTTTCTAATCTAAATTAGGTGATTTGGGACCATTAATGATCATTTTAACTCATTTGTGAAAGTTTGGGGTCATTTGGATAAAGATGTAAAAGTTGCTCAGTTATTGTCAAAGTTGTCAATGTTGTCAAAGTTTCATCATGGGTACAAAAACAACATCATGAGTGTGTCCGGGTGGGATGGTTTACACTGGGAATGTTCAAGTTGTGCCTCCCAACATATCAGAATGTCGAAAGCCATACCCTACCAATGCGATCTTGCAAGTTCCCTGAGTCCCAAAAATTATAAAACTTTGACAGACAGTTTTCTCGCAATCTAAGATGGATATGATGTTACACAATTCAAATAACTGGAGGAAAATTGAGAGGGGGGGTGAATCAGATGTCACCAGATTACCAAAACTTTAAGCATTTAAAACTTTATTACTGGAACACATAATATCAATACCGGAACACATAAACCAATTACCAGAATAACAGATATACCAATTAAGCACAAGCAACAATTAGAGAATATATACCATCCACATGACACCAATATTTGTACGTGGAAAACTTGGTAAAGGGAAACACCACGATGGGAAGCCTACCCACAGTCAGATAATACTTCTACAATAAATATGTGATTACAAATTGAGGATCCTGTAGTTGCAGGAAGGCCAATATCCTAGAGCACACTTCTCATCATAAAAGGAGTCTCATTGACTACATAAGAAATCCAGACTCCAATTCAGAAGAAAGAATGAATTGCAATAATAGCATCTCCTATGCCTGATTATAGTTCTAGTTAAGATCAATACTGGAGGTATTAAACCTCTTCCATAAACCCAACTCGATCACCTATGATTGACCAAATCCTCGGCATGAATGAATATTACATTATTCGCTTGCATCCCATTATCTAAAATGAGATCATACACCTATATACAAACCCTAGACCTTAAACAATTAGGTCATCCACCCATACAATAAACCTATTATATAAGTATAAAATGTGTCATCCTAAGGCCAAAAAAATATCATCCAACCCATAAATCATCTCAAAAACACATCGAGGAGTTCCAACAACACATTACATTAAGATGATCCATAACCTAGATAGTACCAGACCCAATTAAGGTCCACACATGCTAAAGCAATGATTCCAATTAGTCAAGGCTTGAACACAATAACCATCAACATCTTGAATCCCTTCTAGAAGTCTCACCAACACCACTTATGCATAATATCAAAAGATCTTCAACAAAGCTCTATCGGTGAAATCCTTACCAGATCAATAAACCTGGCTTACTAGCATATAAGGTAGCATTTGATCACCAAATCAATACCAACTGACTGAACATATATCATAATGGCATGAATATCAGATCTAAACCAATTCCATAAGCCAAAACATACCAAAGTATACCGGATCAACATGATCATATCAACCAGAAACCATTCGTCCTACCGGGACCAACCGAATATTGGTAAATAGCCAAAGAAGGTAGTGTTGACATCAATGACAAAACATCATAATAAATTATATCAAATTTCCAACAATCTCCCCCTTTGGCATTGATGGCAACACTAGATGTGAAAAACATCCAAGTGCCAAGAAATGCCAAACAAATCTCCCACACAAGAATATAGCAATGAAGTTATGATTCATACTCTCCCTGTAGATGATATCACAGTTAAGTTCTGCATTTTTCTCCCCTTATTGTACATAGCTCCTTAATTTTTTCTCATGAATATCTCTCCCCCTTTGACATCAATGCCAAAGATCTGACATAAATATCAAAGCAAAATCATAAACCACTGAATCACAAGACTAACTAGTCCCCCTGAGTAGTAGCATAACCACATAATTCCAGAATGAATAATAGCTCTAATAATGCATACCAGAGGGGCATAAACCCCTAATCTATCTCTGAGGTAGTCAAATGATTCTTTAGGTAAAGGTTTAGTGAAGATGTTTGTAATCTTCTCTTTAGTATTCACATAGACCAATCTAACTTCATTTTCTTCCATCTAATCTTTCAAGAAGTTGTATTTGATAGATATGTGCTTTGTCTTAGAGTGGATTACTGGATTATTTGATATGTCTATAGCAGTAGATTTATCATAGTGAATAACTACCAGTTCATTGTAATGCACTTTTATTTCCTTTAACATTTGCTTCATCCATAGAGCTTGTGTACAATTAGTAGCATTAGCAATATACTCAGCTTCAATAGTAGATAAGGAAGTACATGATTGTTTCTTGCTGATCCATGAAATAAGTTTCTTTCCAAGAAAGAAAGCTCCACTGGAAGTTCTCTTTCAGTCATCAACATTACTTGCCCAATCTACATCTGTATATGCACATAAAGTAAAATCATCTTTAGGATACCACAAACCATATTCAGATATTCCTTGTAAGTACCTAAAAATCCTTTTCATCACACTCTCATGATTTTCTCTAGGATCACTTTGATATCTTGATGCAATGTGAATTGCATTCATTATATCCGGTCTAGTCTAAGTCAAATATAGCAAACCTCCAATCATAGGCTTGTATCTTGTAGGATTTGCCGGTGCTGATTCATCTTTCTTTGTCAATTTATCACTTGTAACCATAGGAGTACCAACCAATTTAGAATTTTGAAGACCAAATTTCTTAAACAACTCCCTAGCGTACTTAGTTTGATAGATGAAAATACCTTTATCAGTCTCAGTAATCTGCAAACTTTAGAAAATTTTCATTTCCCTAATCATAGACATCTCAAATTCATTCTTCATGTTATTAGAAAATTCCATGCACAACTTATCCTCATCTCCAAAAATGATGTCATCAAAAAAGACCTCAATAATCAGTATATCATCATTCGTGACTTTATAATATAGATTATTGTTAGTATTACCTTTAGTGAAACCAAGTTTTAAAAGATATTTGTCCAACCTTGCATACCAAGCTCTAGGTGCCTGTTTCAATCCATATAAGGCTTTCTTTAACTTTAAAATAATGTTTTTATCATCTGAAAGTGAAAAGCCATTAGGTTTCTCAATATTAAATTCCTCATCAAGATCCCCATTTAGAAAAGCACACTTAACATCCATCTGATAAACCTTGTAGTTTCGAGTATTTGGTGTCATAACATAGTCTTCTCTGCAGGTACCCAAAAGCCATTTCCACCTGCTGAAGGTGAAACCCTAAAATCTTCCACAATTTTTTATTTATAGAAGTGTTATTACACTCAACAGTTGATGCATCTATCTTATACAAATTATCAAACTTGACACCTCTAGAAATTACCATAGCACCCTTAATCATCTTACATTCTACTTCAGAAAAGACTACTTGCACAACCACATCTATCAGTTTTCTCATAGATAACAGATTTCATTTGAAACCAAGGATATGCACACCATTAATATTTTTTATTCTACCATCAGAAAACCTAATTCTAACTTTACCTCGACCAATAATGTCTAAATTTGAATCATCACCAGGTACACCTTACCTCCATTAAATTCTTCGTATTCAGAAAAATCAATCTCTATTGGGAGTAATATGAAAAGATGCACCTAAGTCAATTAACTGGGCATCATTACTTGTATGATTCACCAAAGCTACAATAAATGCATCACCATCATCTTTCTTGGACTCAGAATCAGAATCAATCTTCTTCTTTTCTTCTTTGCAGTCCTTACGGATGTGACTTGGTTTACCATAATTTCAATAAATGACTTTGGACTTTCTAAGAGATTTTGATCTCCCTCTCGATTTGGACTTATCATGTTTCTCATTCTTCTTGCCTTTCTCCTTAGGTCTTCCATGACGTCGGTGCCCAAAAATGGGTTTACATTGTGGGAGGTAGAAACCAAGTTGATTCATCAAACTTACCTATTAAAATCCACTTCCAACTATCAATATCCTTAAGACTTGGACCAACTGCGACAAGGATATGAAAATCCTTATGCACTTTGGGCTTTGCAAGACCTAGGAGGGTGATCACTTAGCTAATTTTTGATGTTTGTGCCATACAAATTATGCATAAAATAAAGTAGATAATCTCATGTAAAGGATCAATGGAAAGGGAGAATGCTCAGGAAGGGCAAATTACTTAGTGATCCTCAATCGATTGGAGCATGAAATGATTATGTACACTTAGCAACATACATGAAAATGAAATATATTCTGATATTCAACCAAGTATATAAAATTGTTGGTGATTTCAAATAGAAAATCGACACTAAAGAAAGTTACAAGGTACAATCAGTGCCTTACTTCAATTGGTACATGAATTCATACTACATAAAATGAATTCTGATAGAATTAATCTAACATCATATAGATCTAAGATAGTATTACCTTGCAATGCATCACATTTACAACACCAACCCAAAACTACTTTTCAAAATCCCTATAATATCCCTACCACTCTGCAATTCTACTCAAGCATTTAATTGGCCCCTTAGACCAAACCGTGAACAAAAAATACAAACACCACAATAGTGCAATGAATGAGAAAATCCTTGATGTTATTCATTCAAAATATAGTAGAATAATACACTAGAGAGGAATGGATTTGAATTATATTTCTATTGAATAAATTAGTTGTCTCTATCAAAACACAATTTACACTTAACTCCTTCAAAAAACCTATAGGAAACCAGACACGAGACTCTTTCTATTTTCTCTACAAACGACTACAATTTGCTCGTTTCACCTAGATTTTGCTATTGGAACCAGAAATTCGGAACACTCAATGGACCAAAATTGAAACCCTATTTCATAGCCCTGAATTCCCTATTATAAAAAACAAGGGAGCTAACAAGCTTCAGGATAGCGGAGACACGTGTCATCTTAAAATGATCACATACAACTGCATTTTGATACAAAAATATTCCATCCTTGATTTTATTTATTCCAAATCAAAATCTATGGCCACTTCTCTAAAACTCATCATGAATTTTATCACCATCATTGTGTTCTGGCTCAAAAGATATCCACCAATAGAAGACAAAAATAGTTATATCAAATTGTTTACAACCTTTATTCATCATTCAGATACATCCTACTCCATCCATTCTACTCTTCATCAGATGGCCATTCACAACTCATGACTTCATCATCTTTAGCACTATATGGAGTGCATTTAATGTCTACTTGATTTGCCTCTCTTTCAAAAGATTCAAAAAATGAACTCGTGGCAATTATTTTGTCCATACTATCCTCCAACATATCCACGTTCAACCCTTCACATATTAACTCTACCTGGGTACTGATGACTCTCTCTACCTCCTCCTTCCAAAATTGAAGAGGCTTGACTGCCCCATCTTCATCCTCAATATGTGGCAAAAGAGTTTCATTCAACTCTCTAAAATTTCTCATCAGTTCCCTTACCTTTCTTTCTATACTTTTTGGCAAAATTTGGGCTTCTTGCATTGATTTTAAAAAACAAATATGTTGGTTGGAGTGAATTTGGCCTCTCATCATGATACTTAGAAGGCAAAGACATTATTTTGAGCTCATTTCCCCTTTGCAACCATTTTGTGAACAAAGGGATTGCCACTTCTTTATCATCATCAAATTTTTGAATAACATTAAATAATAAAGAATACAAGGCATGAACACTATTGAGTCTACTATCAACCTTTTCATTTAAATGAGTTAGCCTTGAGATAACTATTTCCTTTTGCTATCTGGCTGATTGATCTTTTGATTATTTCAATTTATTTTCTAATTCAACAATATTCTCCAAGACTTGAGATCGTGTTGGATCAGTGGATCTAGTGGCTTCGGGTTCATCATCATCATATGGGACCAATGATATACCGGGAATGCGAACATTGATGTGAGGTTGTACTACTTCTTCTTCATGGATAACAAGTGATTACCTGGATTTTAATGTCATGGATATCCCTGTAAGTGCAGAAGAGGAGACTATTATCCTTTCTTTCTCAATGAGTTGCACTCTCATTTCCAGCTCTACACACCTCTATTGAGCTGCATTATAATCATTGAAAAGATTGTCAAACTTTCTTATTAACTCTACCTTTTCCAAGCCTTCTCTTTTTGAAGTCTCATGAGCCAATTTAGCAACATCAACATTCAACTTTGTAGCCTCTAGAATTTATGTGTTAGATTCTCTCTTTACAATAAGGCCTCCCCTTAAATTGGATTTCACTAATGTTAGGCTTTCTAGGTCCTTCCTCTAATGCCCATATTTACAAGGTTGCATAATCATCTACAAAATCTTATCCTTTCAATGCCAACGTCACTTCCTTCTGTGAACTAAATTGATGGCCTTTTGATTTCCTAATTGCATCAAAGGCCATTGCATCTGCTATGTCCCATTCTAGTAAAATCAGAACTCCAGCCTGACATATAATAATCCTACCTTCATCTATAGTGATTCTCTTGAATTCTTCCATCATCTCATTCTTGACATCTTCCTGAATTTATTGATCAGACGTATATGTCCTTTAAGCCTTTTTCTCAACACTTCCCCTTTTGTATTCTTCAATTTTCATCTTCCATACTAATTGCAAAAAGGTTTGGCTTCTCACAAAGCTATCATACTCAATAAAATTATCACATGCCTCCTTCCTTGCATCCCTGAAATCTTTACCCTAAATATCTAAAGCAGTGAGGTCCAACTCCAAATTACGAGGCAAAAGAGGAATACCAATTTGTATTTCAGTACTTGTTGCTACAAATGTATCTTCCTCCATTTGGTCTTCATCCTACCTTACAGGTGAAAAGGGCACAGGTGGTGGCGAAGAACTTCTATCTGATTCTTCAAGATCAATAATCTTGACTCCTATAAAAGGCTTGATTTGTACCTTTGGGGAAGGCTTTGTCTTCATTATCCTGTTACCTTTTCTCCTCAATAATCCTCCACTGTCATTGTTGCTCTCTTCTTCATCACTTGTTTCTTCTCTTTCTCTATTTTGAGAAGACTCATAAACAGGTCTCTTTTCTATCATGCCATCTATTCTTTAAGACAAAGGAAGTCATGGGCTTTACTTTTGTATCCCCTTTTGATGAATAAAAAATGATTCATCTATAGTGGTGGGTATTGGATGATGTACATCTCTTCTTTCAACTTGTCAACCATGATTTTCTCCAAGTTTGGCCTTCTTCTCCTTCAATGCAAGCTTCAATTCATCAAATTTGTTCATAACCAAATTTATTTTAGCACAAAATGGAATAAAATCTCTTGTTGGATCATAGCTTGGATCCTTCTGAATTGCAACCCATATCTTCTTGAAAATTATCCATTTCTTTTTCCTCCATTCCTTAGTCATGGAATCAAACTCATTTCTAATTATATCATCAGGTAAGTTATGCTTATGAGGCAATAGACCTCCTTTTATTCTTGTCTTGAAAATATTGTAAAACCCCTTTGGGTCTCTGTGTCTAGCTATGCTAACCCCTAAATGATAGGGTGCAAATTTTTTTTAAAAATTCTCATATCCTCCTTTCAGAATCAAAAAAATATGGGATGATAGTATAATCAAGGAAAATTGTTACTTTGCATTTTCCCTTTAATGCCTTACCATGAATGCACCCTATCTGCCACATTACCTCAGCAAAACCCATTCTCAAAGGAACATTAAAAAGCAATACATGTGGTTGACCAAACAAACCATAGATTCTAATAATAGTGCTAACAGGATAAGGGATAAAATCCCTCCAATTGCACTCAATCCTCACAAGTGGCAACCTCTTTTTAGGCCTTACAAAATCATCAAGCTCCTTGGGAATCCTTGGTGGGTTCACTTTCAACCTTTGTCTCAACTTAGAAGCAAAGCTATTATCAAATCTCATAAAACTACCCTCATGTTTGTTCTAGGACATATCCGTGCTCCAAAGCTTCACTAGAATTTACTTATTGTCAATTGTCCTCTTTAGGTTCATAGTACTCTCAAAGTAATATGCATTCCTATACAGGAACATGTGCATGAGAAAGGAATACTTATAGAATTTTGCACCGGCCACTTTATTTTTAATATCATATAACCCCTCATGAATCTTATCTTCAAGGTATGGGGCGAAGTCAAAAACCACTGTATAATCTGGATGTTGAATTTACATGGCCATAGACATGAAATCAGATGGCATAACTAGAATCAGATTGAAACACAAAATCTGATATAGAAAGAAAAATGTAGCCTAAAAATAAGGAGAAAAAGAACCAATAGGGAATGACTCCTCTGAACTAGGGCCAATGTAATATGTTGTATCTCCTACTCTAGCCAAATACATTGGAAGAAAATTACTCGTAATGAAATCCTTCAGTTTCTAATACTTTGCTTTTATCTCATTCAAATCTACTTGCACTAGATTAGAAGATGGCTCATGTAAGTCAAAATCCTCCTCGAATTCTTCTCTTCTGATTGTCAATAGAGTTTCTCCTTCATTTCCCCTTATAACTCTCGAGACAGGGTCATATCTGTTTGCAACAACCTTAAGAAGGTCGACATCCATGAGCACACTCAACACCACTAATTTACCTGAATCATATTGCCAAGGACTTGAGACTGGGGAATGTAAATTTCTCTGTCCATACCATAATTTGAACATCTCTAACCTAGTCATTGGTATCCTAGCATTCACCAAACAACATGCTTTATCAGTCAACCCTTCTCCTAGGGTTTTTCCATGAATAAATTTCTGCCCTTGGTACCTATCATTTGTCAAGGGCTTCAGCTGGTCTAAGAAATCATCATAAAGATTTATATTCAAGTATCTAGTCTTCCTTGAATGTTTTCATGAGGGAGCCATCTTTTGAACTAGGTTTTTCTACTATAGCTTCAAATTGGGAAGTAAAAGACTAGGGCTAACACAAGATTCAAATTAAAATAGTAATTCAAGCAAATTTCACCTTTCTTTGTTTAGTTTCTTAGCCCTAAAATAATTAAAACTCTTTTCCTACAATTTTGTCCACAATTCACAATATTAATTGCTTCAAAACAGATGAAAAAGCTCAGATAAACTTACTGCTTTGATTACACCAGGGGAATAGCAATTTTGTGTTGCAATAAATCATCTCAATATTCTTCAGTCATAGGGATGTCCTCTGAATTGCTATGAATCTTTTATGAATCAAAAATAGCTTTAAGACTTCTTTTATTATTGCTTGGAATGAAACGCTATTGTCTCATCCTCTATTATTACTCACATGAGTGAAATAATGGCTCTAAATTGCATTTGAAAATTTTAAAACCTGATCGTCGATCATCTTTCATGTTGGCAAATGTCATGGACCAAACCAGTCAACCTGACATTGACCCTTCAATGTGGCAAGCGGGTCCACCCTTAGCATGATGTGGCATATCCAACTCATCACTTATTTCTCCACTTTCACTGACCCCACCATCAGCTTTCCTCAATCCACTTTGGACACGTGGCATCATCTCATGATGTCGCGGTCCATAATGTCTTCACATCTCTTGATTGTGGGGTTATGAGAAACCATTGGATATGTTTTATGTTTACTTTCCAACTGTAGTGATCACTCAACAATGGCCACTAACTCTCGAGAAACTCTTGGACCAGGATTAAAACATCATCATTTAATACAAGAATGTACAAAAATATACATCCGTAGTAACTCAGGTTTTACGTGCTGGGAACCGATAATATTAAAAGTTTGAAAGGTCAAACCATCAGCTCACCCTACTTTGCTGAGGACACATGGCATCATCTCGTGATGTCACAGTCTTTATCTTCCTTGCACCTTCAACCATAGGGAAGCATAGACCATCAGATCTATCCTACCTTTATCCACTAGCCGAAGTATTAAAAATATCAGACTTAGGAAAATTTATAAGTGTGAGTATAAATATTAAAAGGGACCCGACCATAGGGAAATTTTTTCATGCAACTTACGAAAAACCATAGAGGGACCGATCAAACACAACTTAACGCTTAGGAATTACAATGGCCCCGCCAACGATAACCAACCCTTGGCCTTAACAAGAAATGGTAATGATGAAAAATAATAGGCTTAGGGTTTTTATTTTGCAAGACTTAATCAGAAATCACAACCCCAAAAACCCTAAACCTTGAAACTTCGACAAAGGGAAAGAAAAATCAGAAAAACCAAAAATTGACTTTGACCAAAATTTTTCAAAACATAATTTTAGGTCCTATCAGTGGCTCTAGTTGGGGATGTTCATTTCACAAGAATGAAATGAGAATTCTAAAATATTTGGTGAAGCAGACCAGTTGCAGAGCAGACCAAAAAGAAGTTACCTGGATAGGGGAACATCAATAGAAAGGAAACTACACTAATATGTACAAAACCAAACTAATGCTCATGGATAATAACTACTTTAAGAAAAGTATAGCCTCAAGAATTGTCCATGAACAGTCAATTCAAGAGTGTCGCCATTTATATTTTAGAGAAAATACGAATCTTATCCCCACTTGCTTTGGATCAGATATGGGCCTAGCCAAATGGCATCAAACTTTCCATGTTTTCCCTTGTCTTCTAATCTGGCATTCCACATCAAAACCAAATCACTAATTTGAAATTTTTTTGCAGTTGTTCTTTTTTCATACAAGTTTTTAACCCACATCTATAATTTTTCATTCCTGGTACTGGCTTCTCTTCTATTTTCATCTATTTCCATTAAATCCTCAATCCTCAATAGCATATCATCATCTATATCATTATCATAAGTTTGGACAAACTTATACATTTCCATCAGGTTGTTCTAGGGTAACATTGCATGCATACCATACACCAAATAAAAAGGTCCATATCCAATTTCCTTCTTAATTGTTACCCTATTTACCCAAACTGCTAATATTAGCTTTGAATCCCAAGCCTTCTTGTTTTTTTTGAGGATTCTTTTGATAATCTTCATCAAGCTCTTATTGCTTGATTCAACTTTCCCATTTCCTTGTGGGTGGTAAGGTGATGAATATGAGATTTGGATACCATATTTGTTGCAAAAGTTTTCATATTTCTCTAACCTAAAACTCATGGCATTATCAGAGACTATTCTCTCCGGACATCCAAATCTAGTCAATATATTATCTGTGAGAAAATCAATTACCACCTTACTTGTTGCTTTTCTAGTAGGTATGACTTCAACCCACTTAGTGAAATAATCAATGGCCACCAAAACAGAAGAATGACCACTACTATATTTACATACTATCTCTCCAATAAAATCTATACCCCATTGGTGGAATGGGTCCTGGACATTTATAGGTCTCAATGGTAGATTCCTTGAAAATTTTTAATTTTCCTGAAAACCTTTTGCATGGATCACATTTTTTGACTAATTGATGTGCATCCTTAAAAATTGTTGGCCACCAAAACCTAGCCCTTAATATCTTATGTGCAGTTGTCTTGGCCATATAATGCCCTCCACAAACTCCACTATGCAATTCTGACAATAGCTTCTGAGCCTGGTCCTAATCAACACATTTTAGCATGACTCCATCACCATTCCTTTGCCAAAGTTTCCCATTAACTATGGCATATTTGATAGCATGTAATTTTAGTGTCCTTTTATTATCGCTCATGTCTTCAGAACATTTCATCCTCTGCAAATAGTATATGATGTCAACATACCATTTACAACCATCTATGTCAGAGATATAAGATCTATGTTCTTCTTCCACAATATTTATTTGATTGGCATCCAAATTACTCTGGGCCATTAATTTATCCAATCCTTTTCCTATCACCAACTTAGTGATTTGGATATCAATATTAAATTCTTGGATCCTATTGATCCATCTGCATCTTCTTCCAAAAACTTCCTGTTGTGTGAAAAAGTCTTTGATTGTAGCACTAGGAACATATGCAACCATTGTTGCTCCCATCAGAAAAATCCTAAAAGCTTTAACTACCTTTACTAGTGCATAGGCCTGCTTCTCATTTAAATCATACTTCAGCTCTGCAGCTTTCAAGGATTTACTAAAAAATACTATGGGTTGTTCAAAACCCTTTAAGTTCTTTTGCAGAAAGACAACATAAATAGTATGAAAATATGCAAATGAGAAAATTTGCATAGGTTTTCCATAATCAGGTATCTTCAAAACAAGTGCATTATTACTAGCATGCTTGATCTCCTAGAATGCCTTGACTAGCTCTTCGTCTCATTCTATATTTGTGCCTTTCTTCAACATCTTGGATGTAGGCCTATTGATTTTAGAAAAAATTGTAAGAAATATTTTGAGGAAATTAATCTGCCCAAAGAATAATTGGATATCTTTCACTGTTTTGGGTTGAGGGACCTTCTCAATTGCTACTACCCACTTCGGGTCAATCCTTACACCATCTTTTGAAACCATGTGACCCAATAGCTTACCCTCAGTCACCCCAAAATCACATTTCTTTGGGTTTAAAGATATTCCATATCCAATAGCCCTATCAAATATTTTTTCAAGGTGACAATAGTGATCACTTTCTTTCTTGGAATAATCTATTAAATCATCTTGATATACCACTAAGAACACATTTATAATGTCAGAAAATGGAACATCCATGGCTCTTTGAAATGTTGCTCTTGCATTTGTTAAACCAAAAGGCATTCTTACATAAACATAGGTTCCCCAAGGCGTAGTGAATGTTGTTTTGTACTATTTTGATTCTTTGACCATTACTTGGTTGTACCCTGAAAATACATCCATCATAGACAAGAGCTCACATCCTATTACTCTTTGTAGAATTGCTTCCATATTGGATAGTGGATAGTCGTATTTTAATGAAGATATATTCTGTCATGCCTGTGAAGTGTGATACCTGCAACTACAACACAAAACACTCAATATTTCATTACAAGAATGGTTAGAAAATAAGAAGCAAATTAAAGATGAACCATGGCAAAGAAACCTATTACCTCCTAAGAGATGCAAGTATAGATTTTCTCTTAGATCTAGATAAGCAATCCCAGTGAATTGACTACACCTAGATGGAGGATTTGAAATAATAATGATATGCAAAGATGAGATTGATTATGCTAGATTGATCCAAGAGAATAATTAAGATAATGATATGCATGATTAAGCTTTGATGATGATGCAATTAATCTAGAAAAGAGATTGATTAAGCTACATGATTCAACAATTATGCTAGAAAATGATCAAATTAAGCTAAATATAAGATGCAATTGATTATAAAAATAATGCTCAAATGAAATGCCTATAGTAACAATGCCTAAATTGATAATGAGATGGGATCCTTTGTGCTCCAAAATGAGGGATATTTATAGGTTTTCCAAGGCCAGGGGTGAGGTGGCAGGAATTAATGGTCAAGATTGAGTCTGAAGATATCAAGGGTGAAATTGAAGGAGGTTGGAGAAGAGGTTGGAGGAAGGGACACTTGTCATCTCTATGGTGACAAGTGTCAAGGAGCCTTGCTCATAAAAGGGCAAGTTTCCAAGAGAGGAGACATGTGGCCAAAGTGCCATGTGTCTCAAGAAGAAAATATCCACACCATAGGAGGTTACGGTAAGGAGGTTAGAATGTGCAAGATAGGATAGGGTTAGGCAAACCCAAGGTTAGGTGGAATGGGTTAGGTTAGAAGGATGGCTAGGTTAGGTGGTTAGAAGTTATGAGTCATGTGCGTAATTTGAATTAAAAAATTCAAATAATAGGAAAAGACTAATTAATTTTTGACAACTCAAAATTGATTTGTTTTAATTAATTAGGGGATTAGAAGAATTGATTGAAATGGGGGGAGGATTAATTAATTTGAATTAATTAATCAAAGGGGACTATGGAATGAACATATTAAATAAATCCCTAGAATTATTAATAAGTAGATGAGAGGGATAAATTTAATCGAATTGCCTATTGAATTCAATTAAATTAGGAAGAGGGATTAGTCAAATAGTTTCTTATTTAATTAATTATCTTCGGACTATTTTTAGGTGTATACATTTTGCCCCTCTTTGAAGCGAGGTGTGATGACACATTGATTCAAAGAATAATCTCATTTTGATGATGATATCAGTTCGATAGGATGCCCCAGCTATTGATTGATAAATTGTGATATGATGATGCCCCCTCAGGAGATCAATTGAGATAACTGACCTTTGGAGTTTTTGGATCTTTGCGAAATTGATGTCCCGATTAGAAATGATTTGATTTCTGCAACTGTGGTTGATGAAAATGCGAGTTCTATGATCACGGTGATGTAGTTTTTTATTATTGATAAAGCTTGATTGATTATATTGATAAGATCGAGATTTAATCTAGTTTCAGGAATGACACCTCCTGTATAAGACAAAGATGATCAAAACATCAAGTTTCTGGAACGATATATCCTGTATAAGACATGATCAGAATGTCTGGTTTTAGGAAAGACACATCTTGTATAAAACATGATAGGATATATTAGATGTGATCAATTGATAGAATTGATAAGGTTGATTGGATAAAGAATTGACAGTTTGTTGATATCAAGTTGTAGGAAGATTTAGATATGCTAATGTTGGTTCTGTTGCAAGGGGAATATAAGATTTTCACTAGGTCGATAATATCTGGAGAGAGATGAGTCGTCAGTCTAATTGTGTATACACTTGTGATGATACCTTGATGATTCCTGTGATAGATTTAACCTTGGATAGAATGAGCATGTTGGATCCCATGCAAGAATGAAATTCAAGCTAAATGCAAATGCCAAATGCAAAGCTATGACCGGACCAGTCACTGGGTTATTATGTTTTGTCATCATTGAGCTTTTTAAAATGTGGGAAGTGAGTGAAAACATCAATGGTATAATTAAACCATGATGATCTGAGCACTACTTTCCTAGATTTTGATATTACAAGTTAGCACAAGCATTGAGGTATAATTGAATCAAGATGACCTGAGTGTTGCTTGCGTAAAACAAACAGTATTAACCATTTCAATATGTAAATCAAAAATATCTTCGATGATACTCCAATGATCATATCCTGAGATAAATTTGCACATATTAATGATTAATTTACAGATAGCAGACAAGAAAAATATCATGTTCCTTCCTTATTCCTCTAGTCAAAGACATCCTGGAGTTACTCAGAAATCATGATAGCAAAAATCAAGATAGAAAAGTTGAACAATCGTGTTAAAATCATTATCCAAAAGATATCATCCATTCAAAAGTGTGTGATGTGCTTAGACTGACTTTGTGATAGTTTGATGGTTGATAATTTGATCTCATGTTCAATGTTGGATGTGTCTCAATTTTTGCTTGATAAGTGTTGCCTGACTATTGTTCTACATGTTTGATTAAGCTCAAAATGACTGAAAATTTTACCCCCAGCTAGGTGCAGGATTTTGCCCCAAGCCTAGAAACAAATTTATTATGATATACCCAATGATTCAAACCATGGCGAGGAGCCACCCAGGATGCCTATGTATGTACAAAGGCTTTATTATGGATATGAACAATGCTAAATGAATGCAAGTGGAAGGATGCATGAACTAATAGATGGAAGAGCTAGCAGATAGATAATGCCTATTTGGCTAGGTTTTCACCATCTATTTTTATTGCACTTTTTCTCATATTTGATTTTTTTTATTTTTTTTATTTCACTTCTTTTTGGATTTTTTGCTTTTTCACTGTTTTTGGATTTTTCTATTTTTTCATTGTTTTTGGATTTTTTGCTTTTTCACTATTTTTGGATTTTCTACTTTTTTAGACATAAAACTTCTTCAGATGCATGCTATTGATGGGTTCCTCGAGCTGATCTCTGACCTATGTTGATAGCTGATATGCTCCTGACCCAAATACTATTGTGACTACAAACAGACCTAACCAATTTGGTTCAAACTTTCCTTTCTTTTCTCTATCTGCCTGGTTGCATGGATTTTCCTTTAGTACTAGTTCCCCAACTTGAAAGACTCATGGTTTGACCCTATGATTATAACTTTGGCACGTTACTTGCTGATATACCTTTAAATGATCAAAGGCATTTTGTCTTCATTCATGGATCAATTCTAACTCCTGCAATCGATACACTTGTTCTTCATCTGGGATAAGACCTTTTAATGATATTCATAGAGAAGGTATCTCTACTTCTATTGGCAGTATTGCTTCTGCTCCATAGATAAGAGAGAAAGCTGTGGCACCTATTGGTGTGCGGATACTAGTACAGTAGGCCCATAGAGAGGGGTTCAATTGAACATGCCAATCTCTACCAACATCATTCACTATCTTTTTGAGGATTTTCAAAATAGTTTTGTTTGATGCTTTTGCTTGCCCATTCCCTTGTGGATAGTAGGGTATGGAAAACCTGTGTTGGATCTTGAATTTCTCACATAGCTCTTGGACATCCTCATTCTTGAATGATTACCCATTATCAGTGATAATTGTCATGGGTATTCCATAGCGACAAATGATGTAATTCAAGATAAATGCAGTAATTTGTTTTCCTGTGATATTTGTGAGAGGTACTACCTCAAACCATTTTGTGAAATATTATGTAACAAACAAGATGAATTAGTGACCATTAGATGAAGAAGGATTTATCTTTCCTACTAGATCAACACCCCATTGACAAAAAGGCCAAGATGTTGCCAAAGCATGAAGTTCTTGTGCTGGTGCGTGAATCAAATTTGCATGGATCTGACATTGTTTGCATGTTCTAGCTATCTAAAAAGAATCTTGTTCCATAGTTGGCCAATAATAGCCCAACTGTATGAGTTTTTTTGAAAGGGTAAGACCACTTGAATGAGTGCCACAAATGTCGTTATGGACTTCATGTAAGACCTTCTCAGATTCTTCTTGTTTGAGACATCTTAAAAGAGGACCGTCTAGACCTCGTTTAAACATGGTATCCGTGATGAGAGTAGAATGGGAGGATTGACGGATAAAGTTTCTCTTTTGATTTCGCGATAAGTCAGGATGGAGGATATTATCTTTCAGGTATGTGTAATTTTGGCCATAATGGGAAGAATCGTGCCCAATGAGGTGATAGATAGTTTGGGATTCAGGATAATTATGAGTGGGGTAAAACAACTCTTCCACCAGGAATTCATAATGCTGTTGATTTTCTTGTGTTTGAAGGAGAGAAGCAAGTGTAGCCATGGTGTCTACTGCTTTGTTGTCATTCCTTGGAATTTGCTGAAAAGTTATTTCTACAAACTATTTCTTTATATCATCAACCATATTTTTATAAGGCATTAACTTTTCATCCTTTGTTTGATAATCGTCATTGATTTGATTGATGATGAGTTGAGAGTCTCCAAAGACCTGAAGTTGTGTAATGTTCCATTCTATAGCCATTTTGATACCTATAACCAAAGCTTCATATTCTACTATATTGTTGTTGCATGTAAAGCCTAATTTGTATGCTTTTGGAATTGTATGACCTTGTGCTGTGATGAATAGAATACCTGCTCCTGATCCATGTTATGTATATGAACCATCAAAGTATAATTGCCATGTTTTTGTTGTGACCATTAGGATATCAGCATTGTGAAATTCAATTTGCAAAGGATGATTATCCTGAAGCGGTGCCTCGGCTAGTTGGTCTGCAATGACTTATCCCTTTATAGATTTTCTGTCAACATACTCAATATCAAACTCACTCAGGATCATGATCCATTTTGCTAGTCATCTTGTTAATGTTGCCTTGCTGAGTAAATACTTCAATGGATCGATTTTAGCTATCAACTTGATGGAATGAGATAGTAGATAGTGTCTTAATTTTTGAGAAGCAAAAACTACTGCCAAACATGATTTTTCTGTTGATGAATAGTTGAGATCGTATCCCACTAATGTTCTGCTGATGTAATAGATGGCTCATTCTTTTTCTTCATTATCCTATTTTGCAAGCAGAACTCCTAATGATACTTTAGTGGTTGATACATAGAGTAATAATGGCTTTCCTGGAATTGGTGACATTAGGATAGGTGGTTGCATGATATATGCCTTGATCTTGTTGAATGCATCCTCACATTGATGGTCCCACTTGAAATGAACATTTTTGTGCAACAGATGAGTAAATGTTTGACATTTATCTGCTAGTTGAGCAACAAATCTTTTGATTGACTGGAGTCTTCCTTGGAGTGATCTTAGTTGACTGATATTCCTAGGAGATGTCATCTCCATGATTGTTTTGACCTTAGTTGGATCTACTTCGATACCTCTAGTTGAAAAAATGTATCCCAATAGCTTTCCTGAAGTGACACCAAAGGCACATTTCTTATCATTGAGTTGTAGCTTATACTATTCTAACCTATCAAATATCTTTTCTAGTATTCCTATATGGTCTTCTCTATTGTATGATTTTGCCAGGATTTCATCTACATAAGCTTCCATGAATGTATGTATCATGTCATGGAATATCATTTTCATAGCTCTCTAATATATAGCACCTGCATTTTTTAGTCCAAAAGGCATGACGTTCCAGCAAAAAGTACCCCACAGACATGTGAAAGTTGTCTTTTCTTGATCTTCAGGGTCTATTTTAATCTGATTGTATCCAGAGAAACCATCCATTAGAGAAAACATAGAGTGTCCAATAGTTAAATCTACAATGATGTCAATGTTAGGCAAAGGAAAGTCATCCTTTGGACATGCATTATTAAGATCTCTAAAGTCTGTGCATATTCTGATACTTTTATCTGGTTTGGAAATAGGAATGATGATGGATACCCATTGAGGATAAGCTATAGGTCTGATGAATCCGACATCCAATAATTTCTTTAATTCTGATTTGACTAGAAGAGCAATATGCAGATGCATTTTCCTTAATTTATGTTTAACTGGTTTGGCTCCTAGACTGACATTTAGGTGATGCATAATAAGCTCTGTATCCAACCCTAGCATGTTTGCATATGACAAGGCAAAATTGATTTGTCATCATTTGAACAATTCTATATATTGTTGCATTTCTTCTTTTGATAGAGAAGTTGTTGGATGTAGGATCTTTGGTTGCTCTGTTGTCCCAATGTTAACTACCTCCATTGGTTTGATTAAAATGGATGACCTTTCTTGATAGTGTGTAGGTAAAGTGTCAAATCTTCCATCTTTCGATGCCTCGAGGAGGTTTTCACCATTAGATGCTTCCTTTCTTTTTACTTTTTCCTGATCTAATGTTGCCAAGAAATGATTTTTAGCATTAGACCTGATATTGTTTTCTTTATTTTCCTTTTTGCGACTAGGAGATTTGGCACCCACTTGACTAAAAGATGCATTGCTGAAATTCCTAGTGAAATTTGTTGTAGGTTCGATTGCATTCAGAAAGGTATCAATGGTAGTATGTCCTTCATTTTCCCAATTAATAAGTTCGAGGTGGATTAGAGGTAGGGAGTCATTAGGTTGATATATTTTGAGAGTATCAAGGGTCATGATGGATGTATCAAATTTTTTGATATGTATGTCGATTCCTAAAATGGTACTCTCATCAGAATAACCTCACACAAGGAGCTCCTAATCATCCTCGATTAAGTCCAAGTTAGCCGAATGTGATTCTAATTCAAGTGGGCTAGTTCCTAACGTTTTCCCTGCATACGTGTAAACTACATCGACTCCTACATCTTCTTCCAAGCAATTTTCTTCAGCTGATTCATCAAAGTGATAGGAATCCCATTCCCATTCATTAGAATCTGTATCACTTGCAGCTTGCAATCTACAAATTTGTTCATATAGTGTTTGGTTTGTTTCTTCAGCTTTTCTTGTTATATCTTTTCTTCTTTAATATTCAACCTCTTCTAGGCTGAGATTGAGTTTTGTCAACCTTGCTATGAGCTCTCCTTGATTAGTACCAGGTTCGTGCTTGTTTTGATTAAGATTTAAGGCTGCTTGAGAGGTGCTTTTAGTTTGTTTTTCCTATTGATTTGAAGCTTGCTTCTTTTCCAATTTCATGTTTTCTTGAGCTTGTTTTTTAGTTGATGTTTCTTCTCTTTCAATTGCCAGTTGTTCTTGTCTGTTTTCATATTCCCCTTGTTGTTGGCTAAAAGATGTGTCTTCTGGTAGAGTAACTTGTTCATACCCTAAACCTGTTTTGTCTGTAGCCTATTGAGTAGGAGGTTGAATAGGTTCTGATATACCTTCTTTTCTTTTCCCTATAGGACTTGCTCTAGTGTATCCCATTTTTTTGAGAATGTTAAATCCTTTTCCATACTTTTTTGTAGGTATGCGTACATTGTTGATCTTTTGTTGAACTTCTTCATCCTTGCATAGCCAATGTAGTACATATTTGTGTTTTGTTTCCTCTAATAAGGTCCTAGCACTAACAAATTCTCTATCAAATATTAGAAGATGTTTCACAATTGGTTGTTGTTTAGAGTTTGATGGTTTTCCAAAGGATTTAGGAGAAAGTGGTAATTATGATATTGAATATTCTCCATTCCCTCAATCTCTTAGCTACATTTGTTTTTCCATACTTGACAAAATCAAGGCAAATGATTTTTCTTTAGATTGTGTGTTTGAAGCTTATGCCTCCCTATTATGAGGAAAAATGACTTCTTGAGCTGGTTTGAGATTACTACAATACTTAAATGGATTTGAATCTATTGAGATCATGATTTCCTGCCCATTGTAGGGAAACTTTAGGCACTGATGATATTTGGAGGGCACAACTTGTATGTCATGTATCCAGGGTCTTCCCAAGAGTATGTTGTATGATAAGCCCAAGTCTAGAACTTGGCATGCTATGTCTTTCTGTAAAGGTCCCACTTTGATGGGTAACATCACAATTCCTTTAGAGGAACGCTCGCCTTCATCATAGGCTTTAATGGTAATCTTTTTCTGGGGATCAACTGCATCTTCTGAATAACCTAGAGCATGAACAAGACTCAAATAGAAAATTTTTAAGCCAACTCCTTCATCTATTAGGACACGTTTAACTCGCATCTTATGAATGATGACTTTGATATGCAAGAGAGCATTATGGGGATGTTGCAAGGACATGTCATCTTCTTCAGTAAATGATAAGAAGTGAGAGGTCATGAGGTGTCCCACCATGGTTTGGAATTGATCTATATCCATATCTTTAGACACTATTGTACCTACTAATGCTCTTTCTATAATTTCTTTGTGTGCAGGTGAAAGCTTTAAAAGTTCTAAGATGGATATTTGTGCAAGCATTTTTTGCAATTGCTCCACTAGATTATATTGTTTAATAGTGGATGACGTGTTTGTTGTAGGACTTGGAAAAACAACTTTATCTTTGCTTCTTGTGATAGCATGAGAAGGTTCTTGATTTTTCTTTTCTTTAACTACAATCACATTTACCACACTATCATAAGTATGAGCATAGTTTACCTTCGCTTTACCCTTACCATTATTTATTGTTGATGATTCATCCTTCTCATAGTTTGGAAGTGGAGTTTTAAAAGATGTATAAGATTCATTTGTTGTATGTCCATCCACAGTTATTACTCCATTATCAATCAAAGCTTGGATGACATGTTTCAACCGCTGACAATTATCTATGTGATGTCCCTTGTTTCGATGGAAATCACAATAATGGTTATCATTCCACCAATGGAGTTTTACTTAAGGTTCGTAGTTCCTTTCTTCTAGCAAAGTAATCAATTTATTTGCGATAAGTGTCTTTAGTGCTGACCCAAGAGGTTCACCAATATTTTTAAATTGCTTTCGAAAGAAATTTTTGATAGTTGCTTTTTGGTGATGGTTGTTTTGCTGAGCCATTGCTGAGTGATTGGATAAATTAAAAACTGGTTGTTTTGGTTTCACATTGGTGTTATCCACTATTCCATCATTCACGGTATTACGATTTCTATTCCAAAACTTTGGCTTATCATTATGATTGTTGTTATTAGTGTTGTTAGGAGGATGAACTCCTTCTTTGTATATTTTCAACTCACCCTTCTTTATCATGGATTCCTCCATTCTGATTCCATTATCAACAATCTTTCTGAAACTTTGATTTCCTTGCATTTTTAGATGATAATTCATTTGATCATTTAGGTTGTCGATGAATATGTCCAATTTTTCATACTCTGGCACTATACGAGGATATTGTGAATCTAACCTTCTCCATCTCTATAAAAATGTCATGAAAGTTTCTCCACCCTTTTGTATGGCATTACATAGGTCTAGCATTGTTACTTCATGTTGTATATTGTAAGAGTATTATGAAACAAACTTATCCACCAATTCTAAGAATGATCTGATTCTAGGTGTAAGTTTGGAGAACCATTCCATAGCTAGTCCAGTTAAGCTTTTCGGAAATAATCTCATCAAGTAGGTATCCTCGTGTGCAAAATCCATACTCATTGTGCAAAATTCTCGTATATGATCTTGAGGGTCAATGTTTCCATCATATTTTTTGTATCTAGGAGTTTCACAACCTATAGGAAATGGTATCATGTTTAGATTTTTGTTGAATGGATAAGGACATATTTCTTGAAGTGGGTATCTTCTAACAATTCCTCTCTGCATATCTTGAATTTGCATTTGCAGTGTTTGTATTTGTTGTGTGAGAGTTGTGATAAGATTATCAATAGGATTTGTTATTGCATAACCATGATTTTGCATTCTAGGAGGATTGTGATCTCTTCTTGTATTATCTCTACCCCTTCTTGCATCTTCATTCGATTGAACGTTATTTAGAATTTCTACGTCATCTCTTCTGGGAATGTAAGTTTCCTCATTGGTTATGATATTACTAGGAATTGAAATGTAATTCATTTTGAGACCAAAAATGTCCTCATATTGTTCGTTATTAGGGGGAGGGTCACTCTCTTTTGTGTTAATTTGTTCAAATCAAAATCTTGGGGGAGTGTAGCACCAGATTTTGCTAACATTAGGAAATATTTTTCTTTTTCTCCCTCCAATAATTTCTGCATAAATTTATCGAATTGAGGATTTTTTTTATGTCTCTAACATGTTGTTTTGTTATTTCCTCTTCAACTTGTATTTCATCTTTGTGTTTCATGGTTCTATGCTCTTTAGTTATTTCCAATGTTTCTATTTATGTTTCTGCAATCTTTCGTCTCTAGGCCATAGTTAAAATGGGCATACACCTGTTAGATATTGTACTGGGATTCGATTGTCCAAAAGTTGTTTTGAGAAGTGATCAACTATCAATGTAAATGTGATAAAGTGATATGACATGAAAAGATGATTCAAGTGTTTAAAATTTTGCAAGTTTTTCAATCTTCGGTTTCAGAGTGCAATGATGATGATTTTGATAAAAACCAAGTCCAATAGGAACAATGTATCCTATGATGTGGGACAAGGTTATCCTGACCAAACCTTGTAGTTTCATGATAGAGGATGATAGATCCTAATGAGAAACTATGTGTTTGAGTGATCAACTTATCAAAGAGGGTGATGATGCACTTTGAGATGTTTAGATCTTGAACTTGTTGAATGTGAATACTTGAAAATCTTGAGGTGTCTATTTCTAGAGTTTGATTTGACACATGATAACTTGACCAAGCAAACAAAGGAGACAATCTAAGGACAAAATGATAGATAACAGGTGTTTATGCTCACTATAAACTAACCAAGCAAATATGACATATATGAAAAATACATGCAAAAAGATAGCTCTAGACAGAAAGAGACATAAATTTGTATGACAGATTATACAGCCTCGAATGACAATTTAGACAGGCTCATATGACAAACTAGAAATCTCGCATGACAGAAGACATAAACTCATACGAGCTTTCTCACCAAACCAGATGACAAATGATGACCCAAAATTCCCTGCTAAGCTGGCTCGTATGACAATTCTCACTAGACCGGATGATAAACTAGATGCCTCATATGACAAACTAACAAACTTGTACGACAAGGGACAAAATAGAGACAAAAACTTTGTTTGGACAGATTTTTTATCAATGAAGTTTGATGTTTTGCTTTTGTTTTCCAATTTCTTAGATGTCTGATTTTCTGTTTTATGGACGAAGACACAACAAACATGTGATATGATAGGTGACCTCAAGCAAAATATGCTACCTAAGGAAGTTGGCTAAGAGAGAAAACCTTAGCTTGCAAACTTAGGTACACACCCAATAGCTAATCAAAATACGGCCACTGAGTCTCATGCAATGGATTCTCAACACCGTATTATTTGACTCCAAACGCTAATGGGGGCACAATATGGCAAGTGTCTTGGGAGAGTTACTATCTCTCTTGCACAAATATTATTCCCCTTTCGGAGGTGAATCGAGTAGCTTCTAATTTAATTGGAACTAGTAAGGGATCTGTTTGGCACGTCGAGGTATAAACTCAATTAAGTGGTCTCCTAGCCTTGAAAACCAAGGTTTGATATACCCGAAGGTACGAAGGAGATCTATTCCTGAGCACTGTCATTGACTTGATTTTCATCAAATCACATTTTTTTTATAGTGGGTTGGAGTACTTGGTGTTAGCCATTCTCACTTGGGTCGTTCCCCTCTCACCAGCCTTAATGGCTTTGGCCTTATAGGCTCCTTGAGAGGGCAGGCCCGCTAAAGATATGCACTATTAAAAGAAAATAATGAGTCTAGCTTTCTGATCACCTAAGAAAGGTGAGAGCATACTCATCTATCATCAAAACACATAATACATGTTTGTTCATTTCCATTAGCAAAAACAAGTGTGCCTAGAAAATATAAAGAAGACATAAAGTTTGGTTGAGTCCTCCTAGGCAACTTGCATAATAGATACATTAGTAGTCATGATGTTTTGATGAAATGAAGCTTTGACAAGCGTAATCTTCAACAATCATCCTGCAAAAACCAGTTAGGCTGCCAAAAAACTCACAAACAGACCAGGGTTAGCATTAGTAAAAATCAAATTGAAGCATGAAAACCCTAAAATGCAATCGGCTTTGAAAACACAAAAATAGAATTTTGTACGACAATTCTCAACTGATCATATGACAATTCTCCCTACTCATATGAGGACACAAAGGAAATCATACAAGGACACAAAGGAACTTGTATGACGTAGAAAGGGAACTTGTATGAGATTCTAAATCAAACCCGGCCAAAAAACTTGCTAAATTGGAAATTTGATGATGTTAAGAGGCCAAAAATGAGCTTTTCGGCCCCATGATGGGTGCCAAAATGTCGTTCCTGTGAAGTGTGATACTTGCATCTACAACACAAAACACTCAATAGATCATTACAAGCATGGTTAGAAAATAAGAAGCAAATGAAAGATGAACCATGACAAAGTGACTTATCGCCTCTTAAGAGATGCGAGTATGGATTTGCTCTCAGATCTGGATAAGCAATCCCAATGACTTGAATACACCTAGATGGAGGATTTGAAATGATAATGATATGCAAAGATGAGATTGATTATGCTAGATTGATCCAAGAGACTAATTAAGCTAATGATATGCATGATTAAGCTATGGTGATGATGCAATTAAGCTAGAAAATAGATTGATTAAGCTACATGATTCAACAATTATGCTATAAAATGATCAAATTAAGATAAATCTAAGATGAAATTGCTTATAACAATAATTCTAAAATGATATGACTATAGTAACAATGCCTAAATTGATAATGATATGGGATCCTTTGTGCTCCAAAATGAGGGATATTTATAGGATTTCCAAGGCCAAGGGTGAGGTGGTAGGAATCAATGGTCAAGATTGAGTCTGGAGATATCAAGGGTGAAATTGGAAGAGGTTGGAGAAGAGGTTAGAGGAAGGGACACTTGTCATCTCTGTGGTGACAAGTGTAGGATCCTTGCTCATAAAAGGGCAAGTGTCCAAGAGAGGAGACATGTGGCCAAAGTTCTATGTGTCTCAAGAAGAAAATATCCACACCATAGGAGGTTAAGATAAGGAGGTTAGAAAATGCAAGATAGGATAGGGCTAGGAAAACCCAAGGTTATGTGGAATGGGTTAGGTTAGAGGGATAGTTAGTTTAGGTGGCTAGAAGTTAGGAGGCATGTGGGTAATTTGAATTTAAAAATTGAAATAATAGGATAAGACTAATTAATTTTCAACAACTCATAAATTGATTTGTTTTAATTAATTAGGGGATTTGAAGAATTGATTGAAATGGGGGGAGGATTAATTAATTTGAATTAATTAATCAAAGGGGACTATGGAATTAATAAGTAGATGAATGTTTGATAGGTTTTATAATCCCATAATCTCTTAACTTGACAAGCTCTTCTTGCATTTTAGGTGCTAAGGTTGGATTAATAGGCCTTTGTTTCTGTCTGAAAGGCTTAGAATTTTCCTTCAAGGGAATTTCATGTTGAAATAAATCATCCCTATAAGCCTTCAGGTCACCATATGACCAAGAAAAAACATGCTTATATTTCCTCAACAAATCAATCTACATTTTCCTTACCTTGGGTGACATCTTCTTTCCAATATACACCTTCCTTAGGGCTCCTTCTATCCCAAGGTTAACTTCCTTTAAATCCTCAAAGTGTGGGGCAGTAGTAGCAACCTTCACCTTGTCCTGACTATCAAACACCCATTCCAGGACAATCAAACCTTTGGGAATTCTGTTTGTCTTCAATTGAATCCCCTCCTTCCCAAAGATTGTTTCTTTATCATCCACTATTTGTACAAAGACACTAAAATCAATCTCCTGATTCTCATATTCATCTACATAATGTAGAAACCTTAAGATATCATCATCATCATTGAAAACTTGCCAACTTTCAATGTTGTTAGGGACTGAAGGCCTCATTTGAATGTCATCTTTCGAGATTCCAGCAAAAGTGATATCCTTTGGCCTTAAAGCTATATTTGCTAATAGATTTGTCTTTCTGTTATGGCTTCTTTCCTTACAGTCAATACCAAATGCATCAAAATTCCCAATCTGATCCCATACAATATTTCTATATTGCTTCAACCTTTTATTTTTTGATTCTTACTTAGATCTAATTTGGGATATGACTAATTCAAAATCTCCAATTATTTTGAGATTCTTTATCCCGTGTTTTTCAACCAATCTCAACCCCAGCAACAATGCTTCATACTCTACCACATTATTTATGCATGCAAAGGTCGGATTAAAAGAAAATTTAAAATTTTCTCCATGGGGTGATATGAATAATACACTTGCACCCAAGCCTTCCTTAGAACTGGCTCCATCAAAATACATAGTCCATAAATTATTGCCTGATGATTTCTCTACTTTATTATCCAATAGTGCAAGTTTCTCTTTTTTCTTTTGTGGAGAATCCTCAACTCTGAATACATTGATTTATGTGTCAACAAAATAAGTCATATCCCCATCAAAGTTTTCGGCATGCACCATCATATATGGTACACTGGATTCTCTTTGAACCCTTACATTTCTACCATCAATACAAAAGGTAGCATAAGATAAGTCGCATTGCAAACTTCCACCCATAGATGCACTCCACTTTCTTGACAACAACATCCCATAATGTGGTGGGATGTCCACAGTGAGGAGTATCTACTTTTAAATCCATGGATTGCATTATCCTCATTGGCATGAAATTGTTTGAAGCCCTATAATCAATCATACAATTCTTTAGAACTCCTCCATTTATAATAACACTTCGAAAGAAAGGGTCCACATTATCAGGGCTCTCACCTACTGTATCTTCAAGATAAATTTGGGGAATATGAGAAACCATTCCCTCTAACTCTTTATCTTTTGTCTCATTTTTATTCACTTGTTCCTTTACATTATGAGAAACATTATCATGTCCAATCTCACTAGAAGAAGAAACACTCCTGACCCAGGCCATGGCTTTCTCTCTATGCTCTTCAATTCTTTGCATTTCTTGTAAAGAAAATTTAACCATAATCTGAGAAAGCAACTAACCATATCAACATGTGTGTAATTTGGAAATTCATGAGACATACCTGATTGTTCTTCATGTTTCTTTGGTTTTTTTCCTCCAATATTTTGTGTTTTCTTCATGACTTCTTCAACAAATGAAGCAGATTTTTCAACCATCTTTATCTTCACCCCAGGTGAAACAATTTTCTCACTAGGTTTTACAATCTTATCTTTCTTAGCCCACTCCTTTTTCTTGACCTCCTTAATTTTGATTGCATCTTTCCCTGACTTATCCTCCTTGACCTCCTTGCCTTTATTTTAAATTTATTTGATAAATAAACCAGAAGGTTTTCCCTAGGCTTCACCGACTGTTTTATTTCTCAATTGATAATTACTATTAACCTGTTCTATCATAATTATTTTGGCAATCTCTTCATTTGAAGGTCTTGTCAAGGATATAGAACACTCTCCTTGTTCAACATTACACATTAGATCATCAACGCATAACTCTTCATCATAAAAAACTTGATGATGATATGATTCATTTATTTTCCTTTGATGATCTATATCCAAGTATTGGGTTTAGATTTTAGAAGAATATTCTGCTCCTCCAAGATAAGAAGCAATCATAAGACAATCAACATTGTCACCTTCAAAAGGTTCTTTCTCTTCTTCATGCAACTCATCCTTGGCAGAAATAAATTATGCTACAACACAATATTCAGATGAATGGAGTGATTGACAGGAAACACACCAAGGTGTATTCTCCACAACATTCACTATGTATTTCTGCAATGGGTCAGGAGTTTGTTGTTCTTGTTTGCCCTTTTGCTACTGAAAAGGTTTTCTATCCTTCCAATTTGTGTTGTAAGGATAATCCTGCAATCTTGGTGGTCTATTAAATTTACTAAACTATGGATTTTATGGTTCATGACCCTTATCATTCTTTTCCAAAATTAATTTTAGACACTTCAAGGTATTAAGTACCTTATCCCATTTGTCTTCCTCTTTAGGTTTTGACCCTAAAGAATTTTCAAATTTGTCTTTTGCACTCTTACAAAATCTAGGATCCTCTCTTCTTCCAAGCTTACCTAAAGCTCTTCTATTCCCTTAAACATTAATAGCTATCCTAAAAGCATCTCTAAGAGTTTGAGGATCTTAATCTCTAAGGATGTATGCCATTTTTATATCAAATGCATTCATATATATGGTTAGACAAACATTAACATCCAATCTCAAAAACTGAAATAATTTATGCATGGCCTTTTGAAACCTGATATTAAATCAGCCACATCCTCATTTAACAATTTTTTTATGTTATTGAACTCATTTAACATGAAACTTGCATTTGTTTTATCACCATACTTCTCTTTAAAACACCTCTTAAATTCTTCCTAGGAGATGATACTTGCAGTTGGCAATCCTCTATACCAATCCCTAGCATCCTCTGTTAGAGATTGTACAAACAGTTTCATAACAACATCCTCATGCTCTACTTCATAGTCATTTAACTTATCAGTGAATGCCCTCAGATGTTCCTTGTTAGTAATAGCATTACTACTTGTAAACTTACTGAATTTATCCCTTAAGTCATTTGGGATTGCATTAGGATATCCTGGGATCCCATTGAAATGTAACTACCGATATCTTTCTAGATGAATAGGTCTTCTTTGAAACTACCCAACTGTAGCTTATCCTGCAACATTTGTTATGTTATTAGTTGCAATAGTATTTTTTCTAGTGCTAACCCCAGCAACAGTATTAAAATCTTTAGAAAGTTGGGGCTGACTAGTACTTTGAGTATCCACTTGACTTCTCTACCCAATAATTGTAACTCTGGTATTCTAAGTATTTTGAACATTCTGGGCAAAAGTATTTGTATTGAAATTTGGTGTTGTTGTAGAAACCATACCAGAAATAGCCCAAGTTTTAGATGGGCCAACAATGAATGAAGCACTATCTAATGTCGACAACATAAGGAAATCAATTTTCCTTTTCATCTCTACATTTGAGTCTTCCATTTCAACTCTCTTCAACTCTTTTGCAAGAGTTTCATTTTCTATTCTAGTTATTTCTAGCTCAATGTCAACTTGGGATAATTCTTGACTCAGATCTGGGATAATTCTTGACTCAAATCTAGGATAATTGAAGATCTTTTATCATCTATCTTAATACTCGATACCTTTTGTTTTCCTTTATCCAGATCTAATTTAGAAATCTGAGCACTTGGCTGACTAGAATATACTAACCTTTTGTTTTTCCATATTACTCTTAGCCTTTTCCTTTGTAATTTTTTTATATTTTTTATCTAAGATCTCTCTTAGAATAGGACCCTCAACACTAGGCTTAACATTTTCCTCAGCCAATTCTTTGAGTGTTGCCAATTGTCATATTAGACTGTCTCTTTCTATTATAGCTCTAATAACTTCAGATTCCTTTTCTTTTTCTCTTTTATTTCTAAAATCTATTTTTTCTTGGAGTTCTCTTCTCGGTGTGTCTATGTCTCCAAAAACTTCTTCAGGATCTGGTACACTTATCTTAGATCTAGAAGTGTCATCTAAATCAATTAAGTTCACATTACCTTGTTCTTGAATTGACTCATAACCAAGAGAAAAATTTGTTGTGAGACCCAAAGGAGGAGGTACACCAATAGTAGTTTCACTTTGATGACTTCTACTTCTACTATGACCTCTCTTCTTTTCTGAATACTGAATTTGAGTAACTTCTTTTCTATGTGGTTGCACCTCTTCTTGAATAGGTGTATCAAACAAGAAACTAAAAATCCTAAACTATCTAATTCAGAAATTTTAGAAGATGATGTATGAACTTCAGGAACAGGATTTAAATGTGACTTACTTGCATTCTTGTGCTTAGGTTTCCATGACGAGGGAGCGGTGTTAGTTTCTGCATTTCTTCTTGCCCCATTTCTCTACGGAGCTCCATGAAGCTCTTCCAAATTTTAAAGTCCTTCAAAAATTTGTTAGAATTATTCAAAAATATACGCACTAGCATAGACACCTCAGATTCACCACCCAAATCACTTTGGGATACCAAATAATACATTGCTTGGAAATATTTGAAAGAAATTTGTGAACCTCACAAAAAATGTAGAACACCCTTTTCACAGGAAAACATGAACTAGAAACACAAAACCGTGGGTTCAACCATCAAATCATAGAAACACTATGAAAATTCAATGCAATACTCCCCAGTAGAGTCATCATTTTTGTTGGTACCCAAAAATGGGTTTACACTGTAGGAGGCAAAAAAACAAGTTGATTCCTCAAAATACCTATGGAAAGCCACTTCCAACTATCAATATCCTTTAGACTTGGACCAATTTTGACAAGGATCTATAAATCCTTCTGCGCTTTGTCTCTACAAGACCCGAGAGGGTGACCCCTTAGCCAATTTGTGATCTTTGTGCCATACTCACAAATTATGCATAAAATAAAGCATATAATCTCATGTAAAGGCTTGACAGAAAGGGAGAATTCTTAGGAAGGGAAAATTCCTCAGTGATCCTCAACTGACTGGAGCATGGGGTGATTATGTGCACTTAGCAACATACATGAAAATGAAATATATTCTTATATTCAACCAAGTATAGAAAATTTCTGGTGATTTCGAACAAAAAATCAATACTAAAGATAGTTACAAGCTACAATCAGTCCCTTACTCCATTGGGTACATGCATTCATACTTCATAAAATGAATTTTGACAAAATTATTCTAATGGCATATAGATCTAAAATAGTATTGCCTTGCAATGCATCACATTTGCAACCCCAACCCAAACCTACTTATCAAAATCCCTGCAATATCCCTACCACTCTGTAATTCTACTCAAGCATTTAATTGGCCTCTTAGAACAAACTGTGAACATAAAATACATACACCACAACAGTGCAATGAATAAGAAAATCCTTGATGTTATTCATTCAAAATATGGTAGAATATTACACAAGAGAGAAATGGATTTGAATTATATTTCTATTGAATAAATTAGCCATCTCTATCAAAACACAATTTACACTTAACTCCTTCAAAAAACCTACAGGAAACTAGACACAAGACTCTTTCTATTTTCTCTACAAATGACTTTACAATTTGCTTGTTTTACCTAGACTTTGCTATTGGAACCAGAAATTTGGAACACTCAAGCGACCAAAATTGGAACCTTGTCTCATAGCCCTGAATTCCCTTTTATAAATAAAAGGGGGAGCTAACAAGATTCAAGCCAAAGGAGACACCTGTCATCTTAAAATGATCACATACAATTGCATTTTGTTACAAAAATATTGCATCCTTGATTTTATTTAAAAATCAAAATCTGCAGTCGCTTCTCTAAAACTCATGATGAATTTTACCACCATCATTTTTTTTAGTTAAAAAGATATCTACCACTAGAAGACAAAAACAATTATATCAAACTATTTACAACCTTTATTCATCATTTAGATACATCCTACTCCATCCAATGTACTCTTCATCAGATGGCTATTCATAACTCATGACTTCATCAGCTTTAGCTATGTATGGAGTGTATTTAACGGCTACTTGATTTTATTCTCTTTCAAAAGATTCAAAAAATGACCTCGTGGCAATTATTGTTAGAGTAATTGGGTCTTTACTTGATTAATTAAACATTATTTGTTTAATTCTTTAAGTTTCCAATTATCTTTTTACACTTAAGCTAACATTAGGTGCATATAATTAATTATTTTAATTAATTATTATGTGCAAACCTAGGGTTTTCCCTTTTTAGGGTTTCTTGACCTATTAGAGGTTATTTTTCTTTTCATTGTAGTATCTTTTCAATATACATTTTTTTGGTGAATTGGAGCTCTCTTTTTTGGAGAATATTTTTCCTGTGTTTTTCTTGTTCTTCAGATTTTGCTTCATTGCTTCTCCTTGTAACAGGTTATTCGACTTGCAAAAGATCTTCAGGCTATTGTGGGGTTGTATTTCTCAACTCCTATATGGTATCAGAGCTCAGATCTATAGCTACCTGTTCCTGTTTTTTGAGAATTTTGCATTTGAAGCAGATCTGGGGTTTCAAGCATTTTTTTGTGTGCTTAGGGTTAAAGTTTTTTTTTCTGAGCACTTTGGGCCTAAACAGACCTCACCATCATACTCAGAGGACCCAAAAACCCCTATAGTCATATAAAATTTGTCCATTTTTAACCCCTAAGCATCTGGGTGATTTTTTTCTCTCCTAGCCAGGCCGTACGGCCCTAGCACGCAAATCGAGAAAAAAATTGAAGAAAAAAATTGCCTTTTTACGACATGCAGGCCAAATTGTTTTGATTTTTCAAAAAAAAAAAAATCAAACAAATCAAAAAAAGGGGCCTTCAAAAACCAAAAAAAAAAAATTTATCAAAATTTTGCGAGTACCGGACCTGACAGGCTGACGTCGTACGGACCTGTCAGGCCGGCCCCACCCAGCACCATAGGCCTCCGGCTCCAGCTTTGGCAATCCCCACCAGCTTCTGCTCCAACTCTGGTGCTGCAGGCTCCCGCCGGCCGTAACCTCCCGTCGTCGGCGACCACAGACCCGCTCTGGCAAAGATCTCCGGCCCCCGCCAGCGAGCCTCTGCGCCGCTCTGGTACCTGCCGGTGAGCCACCTCCACCCAGCTGCGCTCTGGTCCGTTGGGCTATGCCACCTTGGCCCGACCGTTGCGCTGCTCCACCCCAGCAACACCTCCACCCGGCCCGCGAGCCACCTCCGCCCGGCCAGAGCCCCACCTCCGCCCTGAGCACCACCAGCCCCTCCTCTCTAGTCCTTTTGAGAGGGGGTTGGTTTTTTGGGCCTAGATTGTGCATCCGGAGTTGGATTTTGGTGAACAAATAGGCATTGGAAAGGTGATTCCGAGCCGGACCTCGTGGTGGTGGACTTTTTTCCTGGATCTATTGTTTGACTATGTCTTTTACCAGTCAAATTTGGGCTTCTTTTTTGCACTTCCGAGGCCATAGAATGGGCAAACGGACTCCGTTTTTCAAAAATGAATGGGCGTTGGAAAGATTTTAGCATGCTCTATTTAGATTTGTGATATTTTTTCTCAGAATTTTTACCAGTTACATGAGATATCAGTTTGAAGTTTTTTTGCTTATGCACTACTTCCTTCTCAATACTATGTACTAGGGTTTGGGTTTCTCCATTGTGGGGGGGTGTTTTTTTTCTCGCTTTCTGTCATTTATCTCAGAAATGAGGAACACCTAAACTCTCAAAACAAATAAACCCTTCTGCATCTTCTGTCTATTCTGAAAGATCACATAATAAAAACAACCAACAAGCAGGTGCAAGTGTAGAGTTCTTTTCTTTGTTCTCATGGCAGATCCTTCAGTTGAGTTGTTGACTTCACACAACTATCACACCTGGAAGCCCCGCATCACAAGGCTTCTCAGGTCATGAGGGTTGTGGGCTACATTGGATGAGGTTCAACCAGACCTTCACCGTCCTTATGAGGTTCTTATTTACTGGAACAAGCTGGATGAGGCCATGGGTTTGATCACCTTGCATGTCTCTGACAGTCTTCTATTTCATCTTGATGAGTTGCTTACTCCTCAGGATATGTGGTTGAAGTTTGATTCTCTCTTCCGGAGGGTCAATGAGATTCGAGCATTACAGATTGAGGCAGAGTTGACTTCATTGTTACCTAATACCTTTACCACTATTGAGGATTTTTTGAACAAATTCAAGACTACCAGATCTGCTCTTTAGGGATGTGGAAAGAACAAGACCCATATAGAGTGCATTCATTTGATTCTTTCGAAGCTTCGAGGTCCCTTTCAATTTTTTTCCTCTGCTTTCTACTCCACCATGGATGGTTTGGGTACTAATTTCACCATGCCCAACTTTGATGTCTTTTTTGAGTGCTTGTCTCGTGAGCAGTCTCATCTTTCTCAGTTGGATACACTCTCAAGCTCCAAGAACAAAGCATTGGTTGCTCAGTCCTCTAAGGAGAAGGACAAACAGAAGCAGAAACTGAAGTAGAAAAAGCCTTCTGCAGGTAGTGAGAATTCTTCCAAGCCTACTCCTAAGTCTGATTCAAAACCTGTTCCTCCCAAACAAGGGAAATCTTCATAGTCTGGTGAGTCTTCCTCCAAGACTAAGAAGAAATCATCAGACACATGTAGTTTTTGTGGAAAGGATGGACATCCAGTTTCCAGGTGTTGGAAACGATTAGAGGCTTTAGAGGAAGCCATGTAGCAGCATCACATTTCCTCACCTCAGGCATCTTCTCCTTCCACAGGGAAAGGTCATGCTCTCACTGCTAGAGCTTTGACCTTTGGGTCCACTTGGATTCTAGATTCTAGTGCTTCTCACCATATGACACACACTCAGCAGTTGGTTACTTCTCTTTCCTCTTGTGGTATTTCACAGATTGCAGTGGGTGACTCAGTTCAGCTTTCCGTCTTGGGTTCAGGTTCTGTCTCTTTGGATGGGGGTACTCTACAGGATGTTCTGGTTGTCCCTGACATATCGATGAACCTCCTATCCATTTATCAGATTTGCCACTCTAGCTCTGGTAAGACAGTTGATTTCTCACCACATGATGTGGTTATTTGGGACCTCCATGACCCTGATTTGGTTGTGGCTTCTGGTAGTGTGGATTCTGCATCTCATCTCTACAGATTTGATGAATTTGAGCCCTCTTCGGGTACAGGTTCATCTCTCATAGCACATGCCGATTCAATGAGTAAGCTTTGTCATGAGCGATTGGGCCATGTCAATTACAGATGTCTTCAGCAGATGAATACACAGGCACTTGTTCTTGGGCTCCCACAGATTTTTTACACTGATGGTGTTTGTCATGGTTATGTTCTTGGCAAGCATCATAGAGATCCCTTTCTGAAAGGGAGAGCCTCTCATGCTTTGGCACCCTTGGAGTTGATTCACAATGATCTCATGTCATTTCCCACTCCTTTTTTAGGGCCAATTATGTACACCCGTTTATTGATGACTTCTCCAGACGCACATGGGTGTACTTTCTTAAGTACAAGTCTGATGTCTTTGATTCATTTCGAATCTTCAAGACATTTGTCGAGAAGCAGTCTGGTTGTTCTATTCGGCGGATACGTATAGATAATGGGGGGGAGTATGTGAATTAGGCTTTCAGAGATTTTTGCACTGAGCATGGTTTGCAGCATCAGTTTACTATTCCCTACACCCCTCAGCAGAATGGTGTCGCTGAATGCAAGAACAGAACTTTACAGGAGATGGCAAATTGTATGATTCAGTCCAGGTCCATGGATTCGTCTTTTTGGGCTTGAGGCAATCAATTATGCCAACTATATTCAGAATCGGATGCCTCACAAGGCTATTCGACATATGACTCCTGAGGAGGCTTGGTCTCATGACAAGCCTGATGTTTCCTTTTTTTGGGTATTTGGTAGTGAAGCATGGGCCTTTATTCCTGATGCTCAGAGGAAAGCCATGGAGCGGAAGAGCCGACCACTCATTTTTGTTGGCTACTGTGAGGATGTTAAGGCGTACAGGTTGTTTGATCCTAATTCCAAAGAGGTCCTGTTTCGATGGGATGTTCAGTTTGATGAGCGCCTTCCCACAGTGGATACCCCGACTCCAGCATCTACTCCTCTGCTTACTCCGGCCACTGCACCACTTCAAAATCCTTTTGAGGATGATTCTGATGATGGTGCTGATGATCCACCATCCCCACCTCCACCATCCCTACCTCCACCTGCTCCACCTCAGATGCCCAAGTGGGCTCGCCTTACTGTTGAAACGGCAGGTCCTCTGGCTGGTGACCCTTCACATACTCGTCACACTCGTTCTCACACAGTGGGTTCTAGTCTTTTGAGCCATGTTATTTCAGATGATCCTCAGAAGTTTTCAGAGGTGACAAGTCACCCTGAGTGGGATTGTGCTATGGAGGAGGAGTATTCTTCTTTGATGAGGAATCATACATGGGATCTCTATCCTCTTCCTAAGGGCAGAAAGATGGTTAGGTGTTGCTGGTTGTATCGCACTAAATATGTTGCTGATGGTTCCATTGATAAGTACAAGGCACGTCTTGTTGCGAAGGGTTTTTCATAGGTTGAGGGTATTGATTACTTCAAGACATTTGCCCCTGTCGCCAAGATGAATTCCATTCGCTTTGTACTTTCTCTTGCAGCTTCTCAGCGTTGGCCTATTTTTCAAATGAATGTGAAGAGTGCCTTCTTGCATGGGGATCTACAGGAGGAAATCTACATGGAACAACCTCAGGGATTTGTGCAGGATAGTTCTTTGGTTTGCCAACTTTGGCATTCATTGTATGGTCTCAAATAGGCCCCTCGGGCTTGGTATGAGAAGATGGACTCTTTCTTGCTCTCCATTGGGTTCTCCCACAGTCATTCTGATCACACCATCTACATTCAGCTTCTTGAGGGTGACATTTTGATTCTTGTGCTATATGTTGATGATCTTCTCATCACGGGTAGCTCATCCTCTATGATTCGGCATATTTAGCATGCCTTGATGGATCAGTTTGAGATGACAGATCTCGGTCTCTTGCACTATTTCCTTGGTCTTTAGGTGATTCAGTCTTCTGATGAGATCTCTCTCTACCAGTAGAAGTATGCTCTTGACATGCTTCAGTGCTTTGGCATGCTTGATTGCAAGCCTACTCCCACACCATTTCAATCAGGGGTTGTTTTGACCACAGCTTGTCCCACTCCTTCAGTCGATTCTACACTTTACAGGCAGTTGGTTGGCAGTTTGTTGTACCTGACTCACACCCGTCCTGATATTTCCTTTGCGGTTGGTCTTGTCTCTCGCTTCTCCCATGATCCTCATGAGAGTCATTGGCAAGCTGCCAAACATATTTTGAGGTACATTCAGGGAACTAGTTCTCATGGCATTCATTATACATCAGGGGAACCACACATTGTTGGCTACACTAACTCAGATTGGGTTGGTGATGTCACTAATCGAAAGTTTACTTCCGGCTTTGTTTTTTGTCTTGGCTCTAGTCCTATCACATGGTCTTGCAAGAAGAAGACTGCTCATGCATTATCATCTACAGAGGCTGAGTACCGCTCTGCTATGCTTGCTAGTCAGGAGATCTTATGGCTTCAACAGTTGATGACTGAGTTTGGTTTTCCTCCTGATAGTCCCACTATTCTTTGGTGCAACAATCAGAGTGCTATTCATATTTCCTGCAACTCAGTAGAGCATCAGCAGATGAAGCACATTGAGCTTCACATGTATTTCATCCGTCAGTTGATTCAGGATGGTGTTCTCATTCTGGAGTACATTCCCACTTCTGAGCAGGTTGCAGACATCTTCACGAAACCTTTTGCATCGCCGCGCTATCTTCAGTTGCGCTCTATGCTTGGGGTGAAGGAATTTGTCCTTGGGGGGTGTTTATGAGGCCTTCCTTCCTTCTTTTTCTTTTAGCATGTTCTTTTATCTCTTTTTGGAGAGGAGTTTTTTCCCATTGTGTTTTCTCCTTTGTCTCCATTTCATAGAGATTTCATTGTATTTGGGTACCTAACCAGGCCTTGTTGTTGGGACCCATCTTTCATGCTTTCAGTAGTTGTTCTAGGTTTTAGCTTCTCCCTAAGTCTAGCTTAAGGGGGGGTGTTAGAGTAATTGGGTCTTTACTTGATTAATTAAACATTATTTGTTTAATTCTTTAAGTTTCCAATTATTTTTTTACACTTAAGCTAACAATAGGTGCATATAATTAATTATTTTAATTAATTATTATGTGCAAACCTAGGGTTTTCCCTTTTTAGGGTTTCTTGACCTATTAGAGGTTATTTTTCTTTTCATTGTAGTATCTTTTCAATATACATTTTTCTGGTGAATTGGAGCTCTCTTTTTTGGAGAATATTTTTCCTGTGTTTTTCTTGTTCTTCAGATTTTGCTTCATTGCTTCTCCTTGTAACAGGTTATTCGGTTTGTAGAAGATCTTCAGGCTACTATGGGGTTGTATTTCTCAACTCCTATAATTATTTTGTCCATAATATCCTCCAGCATATCCATGTTCAACCCTTCACATATTAACTCTACCTGGGTACTGATGACTCTCTCTACCTCCTCCTTCTAAAATTGAAGAGGGTTTACTACCCCATCTTCATTCAACTCATTAAAATTTCTCACCAGTTCCCTTACCTTTCTTTCTATATTTTTTGGCAAAATTTGGGCTTCCTGCATTGATTTTACCAACAAATATGTTGGTTGGAGTGCATGTGGCCTCTCACTGTGATACATAGAAGCCATAGACATTATTCTGAGCTCATTTTCCCTTTGCAACCATTTTGTGAACAAAGGGATTGCTACTTCTTTATCATCAACAAATTTTTGAATAACATTAAATAATAAATAATACAAGGCATGAATGCTATTGAGTGTACTATCAACCTTTTCATTTAAATGAGTTAGTACTAAGCTAACTATTTCATTTTGTTTCCCAGTTGATTGATCTTTTGATTATTTCAATTTATTTTCTAATTCAACAATCTTCTCCAAGAGATGAGATTGAGTTAGATCAGTAGATCTAGTGGCTTCAAATGTGTCATCATCATATGGGACCAATGATATATTGGGGATACCAACATTGATGTCAGGTTGTACTACTTCTTCTTCATGGATAACAGGTGATAACCTATATGTTGATGGTGTTGATATCCTTGTAAGTGCAGAAGAGGAGACTTTTATCTATCCTTGCTCAAGGAGTTGCACTCTCATTTGTAACTCTACACACCTTTGTTGAGCTACATTATAATCATTGAAAAGCTTGTCAAACTTTCTCATTAACTCTGCCTTTTCCAAGGCTTCTCTTTTTGAAGTCTCATGAGCCAATTTAGCAACATCAACATTCAACTTTGTAGCATCTACATTTGATGTGTCAAATTCTCTCTTTACAATAAGGCATCCCCTCAAGTTGGGGTTTAATTCACTAATGTTAGGCTTTCTAGGTCCTTCCTCTAATTCCCATATTCCCAAGGTTGCATAATAATCTACAAAATCTAATCCTTTCAATGCCAACCTCGCTTCCTCCTCTGAACTAAATTGATGGCCTTTTGATTTCCTAATTACATTAAAGGCCACTGCATCTACTATGTCCCATTCTAGTAAAATCAAAACTCCAACCTTATAATAATCCTACCCTCATCTGTAGTGATTCTCTTGAATTATTCCATCATCTCATTCTTGACCTCTTCTTGATTTTCTTGATCAAAGCTATCTGGCCTTTGGGCCTTTTTCTCAACACTTCTCCTTTTGTACTCTTCAATTTTCATCTTCCATACTAATTGAAAAAAAACCAAGCTTCTCACAAAGGTATCATCCTCAAGAAAATTATCACATGCCTCCAACTCCAAATTAGGGGGCAAAAGAGGAATACCAATTTGCATTTCTGCACTTGTTGCTACAAACGTATCTTCCTCCATTTGTTCTTCATTCTGCCTTACGGGTGAAAAGGGCACGAGTGGTGGACAAGGAATTCTATTTGACTCTTCAAGATCAATAATCTTCACTCCTGTAAAAGGATTAATTTGCACCTTTAGGGAAGGCTTTGTCTTCATTATCCTTTTACCTTTTCTCCTCACTAATCCTCCATTGTCACTACTACTCTCTTCTTCATCACTTGTTTCTTCTCTTTCTCTCTTTTGAGAAGACTCATAAACATGTCTCTTTTCTATCATGTCATCTATTCTTTAAGGCAAAGGAAGTTGTGAGCTTGATTGTTGCATCCCCTTTTGATGAATCAAAATTGATTCCTCCATAGTGACAGGTGTTGGGCGATGTACATCTCTTCTTTCAACGTATCGACCATTAACTTCTTTAAGTTTGGTCTTCTTCTCCTTCAATGAAAGTTTCAATTCATCAAAAAAATTCATAATAAAATTGACTTTAGCACAAAATAGAGTAAAATCTCTTGTTCGATCATAGCTTGGATCCATTTTCTAAATTGCAGTCCATAACATCCTAAAAATTTTCCATTTCTCTTTCCTCCACTCCTAAGTCATGGAATCAAAATAATTTCTAATTATATCCTCAGGAAAGTTATTCCCATGAGACAATAGACCTCCTTTTATTCTTGTCTTGAAAATGTTGTAAAACACTTCGGGGTCACTGTGTCTAGCTACGCTAACCCCTAAATGATAAGGTACAAAGAATTTGTCAAAATGCTCATATCCTCCTTTCAGAATCAAAAAATATGAGAAGATAGTATAATCAAGCAAAATTATTCCTTTTCCCTTTAATTCTTTATCATGGATGCACCCTATCTACCACATTACCTCAACAAAACCCATTCTCAAAGGAACATTAAAAGCCAATACATGTGGCTAACTAGAAAAACCATAGATTCGAATAACAATGTTATTAGGATAAGGGATGAAATCCCCCCAATTGTGCTCAATCATCACAAGTGGAAACCTCTCTTTAGGCCTTACAAAATCATGCAACTCCTTGGGGTTCCTTGGTGGGTTCACTGTCAACCTTTGTCTCAACTTAGAAGCAAAGATCTTATCAAATCTCACAAAACTAGCCTCCTGTTTGTCCCAAGACATATTCATGCTCCAAAGTTGCACAAGAATTTCCTTATTGTCAATTGTCCTCTTTAGGTTCATGGTACCCTCAAATCAATCTGTGTTCCTATACGAAAACATGTGCATGATCAAGGAATACCAGTAGAATTTAGCACCAACCACTTCATTTTTAATACTAGTTCAGGTGTTGCTCACAATTCGGCGTTATAGTTCTTGTGGAATGTAGCTACTTCAACATGGTCCCCGGGCCATGAGGAGCAGTGACTAATGCTATTCTCAGTTTGGTGTGCTCCGGTAGGTGGTGCTCTGACCCCGGTAACCCCTCATGAATCGTATCTTCAAGGTATGGGGCGAAGTTAAAAACCACCGTATAATCTGGATGTTGAATTTGCATGGCCATATACATGAAATCATGCAGCATAATTGCAATTTGATTGAAACCCAAAATATGTCACAGAGAGAAAAGGGTAGCCTAAAAAAAAGGAGCAAAAGTACCAATAGGGAATGGCTCCTCTGAACTAGGGCCAATGTAATATGTTGTGTCTCCTGCTCTAGCCAAATGCATTGGAAGAAAATCACTTCTAATGAAATCCTTCATTTTATAATAATCTTCCTTTAAATCATTCAAATCTACTTGCACTAGGTTAGAAGATGGTTCATATAAGTCAAAAATCTCCTAGAATTCTTCTCTTCTGATTGTTAGTAGAGTTTCTCCTTCATTTCCCCTTATAACCCTCAAGACAAGGTCATATTTTTTTGCAATGGCCTTAAGAAGGTCAACATCGATGAACACACTCGACACCACTAATTTAATTGAATCATATTGCCAAGGACTTGAGAGTGGGGATGTAAATTTCTTTATCCATACCATAATTTGAAAATCTCTAACCTAGTCATTGGTATCCTAGCATCCACCAAGCAGTATTCTTTATCAGTCAACCCTTCTCCTAGGGTTTTTCCATGAACAAATTTCTGCCCTTGGTACCTATCATTTGTCAAGGGCTTCAACTAGTCTAAGAAATCATCATAAATATTTCTCTTCAAATATTCAGTCTTCCTTGAATATTTTCATGAGGGAGTCATCTTTTGAACTAGGGTTTTCTACTATAGCTTTGAATTGGGAAGGAAAATACTAGGGCTAACACAAGATTCAAATTACAATAGTAATTCAAGAAAATTTTACCTTTCTCTATTTAGCTTCTTAACCCTAAAAAAATTAAAACTCTTTTCCTACAATTTTGTACACAATTCACAATACCAATTGCTTCAAAATAGATGAAAATTTTCAGACGAACTTACTGCTTTGATTAGACCAAGGGAATAGCAATTTTGTGTTGCAAGAAATCATCTCAATCTTCTTTAGTCATAGGGATGTCCTCTGAATCTCTACGAATCTCTTTATGAATCAAAAATAGCTTTAAGAGTGCTTTTATTGTTGCCTGGAATGAAATTCTATTCTCTCATGTTGGAAAATCTCATGGACCAAACCAATCAATCTAACATTGACCCTCCAATGTGGCAAGTGGGTCCACCCTTAGCATGATGTGACATATCAAACTCATTTCTTATTTCTCCACTTTCAGTGACCCCACCATTGGCTTTCCTCATCCCACCTTAGACACATGGCATCATCTCGTGATGTCGTGGTCCATAATTTCCTCGCATCTCTTGATCGTGGGGTTATGAGAAATTGTTGGATCTATTTTCTGTTTACTTTCAAACTACAATGATCACTTAACAATGGCCACTAACTCCTGATCATTTCTTGGACCAAGATTAAAACATAATCATTCAATGCAAGCATGTGCAAAAGTATACATCCTTAGTAACTCGGGTTTTACTTGTTGGGAACCGGTAATATTAAAAGTTTGAAAGGTCAAACTATTGGCTCACCCTTCTCCATCTAGGACACATGGCACCATCTCGTGATGTCATGGTTTTTGTCTTCCATGCACCTTCGACCACAGGGAAGAATGCACCATCAAATCTATCCTACCTTTATCCATTGGCCAAAGTATTAAAAATATAAGACTTAGGAAAATTAATAAGCACAGGCATAAATATTAAAAAGGACCGATCATAGGGAAATTTTTCGTGCAACTGAGGAAAAACCATAGAGGGATCAATCGAACACAACTTAACGCTTAGGAATTACAATGACCTTGCCAATGATAACCGACCCTTGGCTTAAGTGGAAAAGGTAATGATGGAAAATAATAGCCTTAGGGTTTGTCTTTTACAAGACTTAATCTAAAATCACAACCCCTAAAACCCTAAACCTTTAAATTTCGACAGAGGGCAATAAAAATCCAAAAAAACCAAAAATTACTAGTGACCAAAATTTTGCAAAACATAATTTTAGGTCCTATCACACGAACAGTTAGGTTTTCCTTCAAACTATGGGATACCTTCCTTTTCATCTCTTCACCAAGTAGGGCACCCACCACATCTTTAGACTTCAAAACAATAGAAGTACTACTGATAGCCATAACAAGAGAATCTCATGAATCAAGCAAAGAACAAAGCAAGATATGACATTTCTCCTCTTTGTTCATCTTAACACCGACAGATAGTAATTGAGCCACCAAAATGTTGAATGCTTCCAGGTGGTTTGCAACTCATCCACCCTCTTCCATCTTCAAGGATTACAATTTCTTCCTCAAGAAAATATAATTTAATAAATATTTTTCTTGATACATTTCACCAAGCTTAGTCCATAGCTTCTTTGCAGTGTTTTCTTCATGGACATTGATTAGAAAAGAGTCTGCTAGGAATAATCTGATTAGATTCTTTGCTTTTTAGTCCATAAGATCATACTAAGTCATCGCAGTAGGATCTAAGGACCTTTGGACATTCACATCAACAATATTCCATAGATCTCGATCTATTAGCAGATATTCCATCTTCAACTTCCACATCTCAAAATTTGTTTCAGTAAATTTCTCCATCTCGATTTTCCCTGACAAACTTCCCATTTGAAAATTCCTGCAACAAGATCAAAAAGTGTCTTTTGCAAAATCTCCCACTCAAATCTGTATTAGTTCAAAAAACCAACAACCCACAACTGAAACCAAAGGTGATCAAGCTCTGATACCACTTGTAAGGAAGTTAAGTAGCAGAACAACTTCCAACACTAACCTTGAGAGGAGGGTAATGCAAAAAAATTTACAGATCGTCACAACAATTAAAAAAAAACAAATATATATAAAATAGCATTCAAACCATAACATGGTAATTAACACGGGGAAAACCCTTTCGGGAGAAAAACCCCACACTCTAAAAACCACCCAATATCTTATTCTGCAATCAAAATAGATGATAATATACTTGTAGAGAAAGCACTTTGCAATAGTACCACTAATCAGAGATTCAGAGGTAACTCAATAGCTATGAGACTCTTACACACAACCTCTATTTCACGCACCTCATACAATACATGAAACCGTCAAATGATATTACAAAATGATGGGCTAAAACCACCCAATAAGGTGTAGTCGACTTTATCTCCCTTCTAGATTACTTATGATGTGTCCCTCCCTTTTTACAACTCATTTATGTTTCCGATGTATTTTATATTTCCTATTTCAAGAGTACAAAATTCTGAAGGCCATAACTTGAGAACCATGTGTCCTATTAACAAATCGTTTGAAGCATCGGAAAGCTCGTGAAGTTCTTTATTGCCTCATAAATGCTTTGCTATTTAAGACCACTTTTTAGGGCATTTAGGGACATCTAAATTCCTCAAAATCAAATTTAGACCTTTCATTGGTCCCCTCCAAAATGGAAAATTTAATATCTTCAAAACTAGTAATGATCTTGTAACGTAACTTTATCGAAATGCTTACCTAGCCAACTAGAAGCTTCAAGGAGAATTTCACACCATTTTTTTCTCAAATGAAAACTTACTATAAATAGTAACCTCATGTAAATGCAAGGTTGAGACACCATTTTCCCAACATAAGATAGGTTGGACCCAAAGTGTGGAGATCTCCTCCATCAAAGACAAGAATGAAGTTTGGACCACCAAGGATAGTTGGTGAAGGGCCAAGGAACATCATGCAAGGTTCTAATTAGATCCGCAAGTTAAGAATTCGCTCCACATGAGAGAAATCTCCAACTAGCTAATAAGATCAAACTGCTCTTGGAACCAAGAAACAACCAATCCGAAAGTGATAACTTGCCATAAAAGAGTCCAAATGAACTACAAATTTGGAACAAGGAAAAAGAAGAAGTCTAGAAGACAAAAAATATGATCCACAACGAAAAATGAATAACAACTGGAGAATTCTGGAAGAAACATAGAATCTGCAACACAGAACATGAACAAAATTGAAAACAAATATTTTTGGTTGATGCAAGAATTCTCATTAACCAAGGATGCTCCTACATCACATACATACATACATACACATGTCACACACACATACATATACACACACACATACATACACACACACACACACATACATACACATGTATACACATACACATGCATACATACATATACATATACATACACACACATTTACACACATACATACATATGCATTCATACAAACATGCACACACATACATGCACACACATACATACATACATACATACATACATACATGCATACACACACATGCCACACACACATACATACACATACACATGCATACATACATACATACATACATACATATGTACACACATACACACACATACACCCATATATACATACACATACGCATACACATGCATACATACATACACATACATACACATACACATACACATACACATACACATACATATACACATACACATACACATACATATACACATACACTACACATACACACACATACACACACATACACATACACATACACATACACATACACATACACACATACATACATGCATGCACATACACACATACTTATATATGCATTACATAGACACAGACATACACACACATACATACACATACACATACACATACACATACACATACACACACATACATACACATACATATACACATACACACACATACATACATACACACAGACACACATACATGCACATATATACATAGACCTACATGAGCACATGCACATATACACATACATACATATATATACACACACACCCACATACACACACATACATACACACATATATACACACACACATACACACACAAATACATACACACATATATACATAGGTCCATATATGTGTATATGCACATACATGCATACATACATACATACATATACATATACACATACACACATGCATGTAAATGGACATGTACATATATGCATACATGTACACACATAGATACACATGTACACACATAGATACACATGTACACACATAGATACACGTGTACATACATACATACATACATACATGTAAATACATATATACATATACATACACACTTACATGTACAACATACATATACACACACATACACACTCGCATACATACACACATGCATGCATGCACATACACACACGTGCATGTAATTGATCTATGTATGCATGTGTGTGTGTGTATGTGTGTGTGTATGTGTATGTGTATGTGTATGTGTATGTGTATGTGTATATGCATGTGTATGTGTATGTGTATGTGTATGTGTATGTGTATGTGCAAGTGCACATGCAATTCTAGGTGTGGGTGTGGGTGTATGTGTATTCTTTAGAATTTTTTATGGTTTAATAGTAAGGGTAATGAGAAAATGAACATTTTTTTGTCATCGTTTAATAATAATGATTATATTTTTTAATAGTTTCATAGTGTGGGTTTTCAAAATTTGTTTGGTTTAATGCATTTTTTACATTTTTCTAATGGTTTCATACTAAAGGTTTTCCAAAAATTGATAAACTAGAAAAAAAAAATACATAACAAGAAATATATATTTCTTTTAAATCACAAAAACAAAATAAAACACAAAAGGAAAAAAATTGTACATACCTCAAAACAGAAGGGTTGAAACTAATCTCCTTTCATAGTTCGGTCAAATTCACTAAGCTCCCAGGTGCCAAATAGCAAGGGTTCCCCAAAATTTGTGTTTATAAAGCCATTAGTTTGACCGAACTAATGACGCCATTTAGCCGTCATGCCCTCACCAATTGGTGCCACACGGTGTGGAAATCGTCCAAGCGAACTGAGTTGGGTCGAACTGTGCTAGTTAGCGCAAAGGGTAACACAAGTTTATGCTTTTGACCTTTTATATATTCAAAGACAGATTTTTTATTGCTGAAAAATAAGGGTGTTAGCTGGTGCCACCAAAAAAATAAAAGTGAACTTATTTTTTTCTTGATTTTAATTTTCCAAATAGAGAACATATATATACGGTGCTAAAAAAAAAAGATTGATGTATATTTTTCTCATAATAATATTTTGAAGCCCAACCTAGTTGAATTTAGCAGTTTTCATTTGGCGTCACTTTTTGTTTGCTAAATTTAGCATTATCAAGAAAATTATTATACCCTTTTGGAGAAGATTCTTGTGAAAATGATTTTTTCTAGAATTTTTTAATATCATTTAATATTTAAAAAGAAAAATCAAATAAACCTCTTTTTTAACTTAAAAAACCTATTTGCAATGTTTAAAAAAAAATTGAAATATTAAAAAAAAAAATGTTCAGATTCGTGACTTCGAGCTCTACAAAAGGGTATTTTTTGATTTTTATAAAAAAAATAGTCTATCTAAAGAAAAATACAACATAAATGAAAAGTTTCAAAAATGCAGACAAAATGTTGATTTTGCTACCACATCACATGGCACATAGGATAGTTTAGCTGAACTAGGTTTATATAAAAAAAAATTCAGTTGAACTTAGTTCAATAAGACTCTTGGTGCCATCTAGGCGCCAGGACCGCGCCAACGGGTGCCACGCGGCATAAAAAATAGTTGGACCAAACTTAGTTTAATGGCCATTTAACTCATTTCGACAAAACTAAGTTCGAACAGACTATGCTAGTTAGCCCAAAGGGTGACACAACATTGTGCTTTTGCCTAGTCAAAATTGTAAGGGAGTACAATTTAGGATGCTACACTTTCAAATATTTTATGAATGATCTTAACACATTGTCTTGATGAGATATAGACTAAGCTAAGATGTCATCAACATAATCTTCCAAGATTTAATGCGTTTTGTCATGAAAGATGAGAGTCATAGCACGTTGATAGGTAGCGCTAGTGCTTTTTAACCTAGAAGGCATCATAACCCAACAAAATGTACTTCAAGGAGTAGTAAAGGAGGTTTTAAATTGATCTTGAGGTTTAATAAAGATTTGATTATATCCCAAGAAACCATCCATAAAGGATAACAATTTACATGACCAGTAGTAGAATCTACTATCATATCAATATTTGGAAGCAAATCCTAATCTTTAAACATATGAAATTAGGATGTGATCTTAAAATTAGGTGCAAATCCTAATCTTGTTATCAGGTTTAACAATGGCAACAATATTCAAAATCCAAGGAGAACAATCAATAGAGTGAATAAATCCAACATCTAGAAGTTTTTCAATTTCAGTTTTAACAAGCAAAGCTATCTTTGGATTCATTTTCCTAATTTTTTGCTTCACATGTTTAGCATTGAGAGTCAATACAATGTTATGAGTGACAATTTAAGAACCAATACCAGGCATATCAAAATAAATCCAAACAAAAATTTCAAGGAATTCATGTAATAAGATAGAGTATTCTTTCTATTACTCATTAGTTAAATACTTCCCGATCTTTATGGTCTTTTCTTCATTAGAAGGATCCATCTTAACATTAATGGTATCACTCACAAGAAGATTACTTTGTTGTGGAACATCCATTGGTTGAGGATATTTATGTATCTTCTCATCATTATCATTATCTAATTCAATATCTTTCCCAAAGTATGTCTCAAATATTTAAACAATAAAGAAATCCATGATTGTGATGATATCGAGGAATATTATCATAGTCTCCTAAAAGCTCAGCCAAAGAATCATTAGTAGAGAAGACATCTAGGAAAGGTTGATTAGAATCAGAATCAATGTATTCAGGATGTATTAATGAAAGTGAATTAGAAGAGAAGATAACATTGACATTAAGGGATGATCTTGTAGAGGCTTTGGTGGGTTTAAAGGGATTATATCCAAGTCCAAAGTATGTTTCATGAATGTTATTCTCTAAAGGAACTTTCATCACTTGTTCTTGTGCACCACAACCATTGCCATTATATCCATTCTTATATAGGATGTGAAAACTAGGACCATAAAGACAAACTATTTTCTTAAGGGAAGGTGGGGCCTCATATGTCTGAATGTCATCATTAGTTAAAGTAGGAGTAGGAGAATGTTAAAATTTAGACAGCCACAAAGTTGTTACTAAGTTGTTTAGACAAAGTGGATTGTGTTTTAGTTTCATGGAGTCAATAAAAGAAGAAGAAGAATCAAAAGTAGTTGAAGAAGCCTTAGAATATGATGTTTGAAAACAAGCTTGTCAATTGGTATCAACAAACAAGGTATAAATTTTATTTCTATAAATGAACTTAATTTGCCTATGCAACGTGGAAGGAAAAACTTGCATACAATGAACTCAAGGTCTTCCTAACAAAATATTTTAAGTAAGAGTATTAAGCATGACTTGGAGATGTAGGAGTGTTAGAAGAAGAATGAAAACTAGTTGAAGAAGCCTTAGAATATGATGCTTGCAAACAATCTTGTCAATCGGTATCAACAAACAAGGTATACATTTTATTGCTATGAATTAACTTAATTTTCCTATGAAAAGTGGAAGGAACAACTTGCATACAATGAATTCAAGGTGTTCCTAACAAAATATTGTAAGAGTATTAAGCATGGCATGGATAGGTGTAGGTAAAATAACAAGTCCCACCTTGATAAGCAAGGTTATACTATATAAAGAAGATCTATCCACATTATAAAAGCCACAAATAGTAAGAGAATTTGGTCTAATAAGGGAAGTATCCACCTTGATCTTATGCAATAGGTTAATGCTACAAATGTTAAGGCCAAAGCCATTATCAACAAGAGTTTGTCTTATAGAATTACCATTAATAATGTAGACACCTAAAATTGTCATGTCTAATTAAATAAATATTTTATTTATTTAATTATCTAAGCCTAATTCTTCTATTAATTAAATAAATTTTTATTTATTTAATTAATTCATTTATCCTCTTCTAGCCTTATTTCTCATTTAAATAAATACATTTATTTATTTAAATTACCCTTTCCTAAATTAAATAAATATTTTATTTATTTAATTGTCCCACTTCTTCTATTAATTAAATAAATCTTTATTTATTTAATTAATTCATTATCTTTTTCTACACATAACACATGTCATTCATCTCTTAATTCATACACTACCTACCTCTTTCATTATTTTGGTATTTCTTTTACCTACCCTCTAATCCTAGCCGACCTCTCTTTTTACACCTCTCAATCTTATCCCTCCATTTCATATTGTGTCTTCTATTTAAGAAGATGCTTTCTTCATTTTCTAACCCTAATCACTGATGTTAAGGACCTAATCTTGAAGACTTGCTACACTACGATCCTACTTGCAACCACATTCCGTTCTTTGTTGAGCTCTTGTGCATATAAAAATCTGAGAGCAAATATATCAAGCAAGATCAATGGAGATAGGAAGAATGGAGATCAAAACCCTATTGGGCATGTGATGGTATAATCTTTGTGATTTCATGTGATTTGCATTGTCTTAGGTAATCTTCATATGTTATGGTGGATCTTTGTTGATTGTTAGGTTAGGGTTTAGTGGTTGAATTCATTTAGCCTTTCAATATTGTTATTATTGTTATCCATTTTCACCATAAAAAAATAATAATGACAATCATGAGAGGATCATATTGATGTTGAACCTTGTGAGAGGGTAATTCATCTTGTGTGAATACAATCTAAGCTCTAGGGGTGGTCATGGAGTCAATCAAAGAAGACACTTTATTAGGTGTCACTGTGGGCGAGGCATATAAAGTCTTTAAAGAATCTTGTAACATTCTATGATGCATGGATGAATTTTGAATTAAATCCCAAAGAGATATCTTGACAAAGGTAGCTTTAAGTTGTTCGATAAGATCACACTCTTTACCAATCGTTTGTGAGATATGGAGTACTTGTGGAAGAATAAGTTGAGAAGTAGGAAGTAAAGAAGGGATAACTAGAGGATGATTAGGTTTCCTATTATTTATTGTATTATATGTGTGAGCAATCAAATTATAACTCTCTTGGGTAATTTGTTTAGCATACTCCTAAGGACTCTTGTTGGGATACCCTCCTCACACGGTAATGACTAGTTTATTAGGGGTGAAAAAGGCATCATTACTATAACCACCTTGAACCATAAAGAGAGGCTTGTTAAGAGGTTGTGAAGTTGGAGAAGGATTAACACCTTAAATTAAAACAATGGGTTTATTACCTAGGAGGTGTTTGAAAGTTATGTTCATTCACATTAATCATATTAATCAATCTCTTAGATGTGTGATCACCGTTTGAAGAAGTTACAGTGGAAATGAAACCATTAAGAGCATCATCTAACATAGCATGGTCATAACTACTAAATGGTTTGTGTTTGGATTCAAAAAGAGATGAATAATCATAGAAAGGATTATTATAAACCACCATGTTACTAGAATTAGAGGACTACTTAAGAGAAATGACTTCATGAGAAGAGTCATTCACCTTATTTTCCATCATCACTATGAAATGGTATAGTAACTATGTTGAAAAACTCTACCACAAATACAACTCTGATAAACTACAGCAACAACAAATATAGGCAAATTGATAGCACAACACACAACACCAAGATTTTGATGTGGAAAACTTGGTTAAGAAAAAAACCACAGTGGAAACCTACCCACAATGAGATGATACTCTATCATAGTATGTATAAATATTACAATGGGGAATGCACCAACATTCTGATAAAACAATGATGAATAGTGAGTACCAAACTGGTACTGAGAGGGGGGGGTGAAGTAGTACAGGTACAAAAACTTTTCCTAAACCAGTTTGACTGCAAACAGTGAACTTGACTGGCATTCACTAACACCAGTCATAAACCAAATTACTACCGGTTAAGCACAATGAGACTGCACGAAAGATCTAAAATGGCAATACTTAGCTTTCCATACAACCTACTTCCTCATTCCCACTTTATCCTTATGCATAAACAGATATTCTATCATCAAAAATATAATAACATGCTAGATCAACATGATTCATCGCTTGACAGAAAACAACAAAGCATTACATGAAAAAGACATCACATATGACACACATATTTTTCACATGGAAACCCAACTCGGAAAAACCACGGTGGGGATGAATACCCACAAGCTGTTTTTGAACTCTTTAGAAGTCCACTCTATTAGGAGCCTAGTCCGGTTAAACATTGTTACAACAAGTTATGTTAGGAACCGAATACCCAGTTAAGGGTTAAGGGATGGCTATAATACTCGGTTAAGGGTTAAACCCTATTAAAGGTTACCTTGTTAGAGGATTTTATGAACTCAATGGCTTTGAGTCACCCTGTTAAAGGATTTATAGTAAGCTGGTTAAAGCTACCCTGTTAAGGGATTTTCCAATTGTTGAAGTGATTAAAGATCAATAGGTATTACAATGATTTGGTATTAACACTCAATGCCAATGCAGACCCATTTTAGTTCCTTTCTTTTGCATACACACTCTGTAGGTATCAACCCTCTTATCTTGTCTAGCAAGAATCGCATATCTTTGCACTTAGATACACACATAACATTTGCCAACAGCTTCAACATGAAACACAACATCGACCTTATAGGAAACAGATAGGTTACTAACATAAACCCTAAACCCTAAACATTTAGGTTGATCAATTCAGTTGGTTCAATCCTGACCATTGAACACTTTGTATTTGAATACAACGGTCTTGAACAGATCTCAAGACATTCTCCATCGTTCGTTCTTCACTGCTTCTTGAAGGCGATAACCCATCACATGTTCTCCATCATTTGCAGAGACTTTGCACATTCCCAAGGTAGATAGGATCAATCTCCTTCATGCAAGATCCTTCACGTGCATGAGGCTAACGTGGCAACATGATCTGATCTCCATTACAATGCTAGCTCATCACACAATGCCATTGGTTGAATCACACATGCTCGAAACACTTCAACCAAAAACCTTGAAGCTGAGTCTACCAACTGGTAGTCATACCATATTAAACCGCTTCACCTTTTGCACATATACTGGTTCTCAACATTATATTGGTTCACGTTGCTAGTTTCTTATCTTCAATAAACCTGTTCACTTTCATTATATTACTGATTCACTCTTTAGCATTTTATTGGTTCTCTCTTGAGCATATTACCAATTCATTCTTTCAACATATTGACATCAATGACAACACAATATCATCATGTCAACATATTCTGCACATATGCCAACACATTCAAGAACACTGCCTAGAGCTTATAGCTCAGGATATAATTACTTGGAAGGCTACAACCCTCAGGGAAGGTTCACTACCTTACAAGGAAGTCTCACTGACTTACAAAATGATTAGACAATAATCCAAAATGAAATGAACTCCAATAACAACATCTGCTAGTGTCTGATGACAATTTTGGTTAAGCACATATGTCTTCTCTACAACACCAATCACTACTCAATACACCATATTGAAAGATGAATTCCTTGTTTTCACATACATTGCTCTCTGATAATTCAAACACAACCATAGTTTTGGCAAAATGTTGGTTTAGAAGATTTGGGATAAAGTGTAAAGACGTAAACAATGTTAACTTCAATAATAGCTGAAATACTCTTTATTCTTAAATAAACTCATAAATCAGTTAATAAGTCTATTTCATTCCACTTTTTCATCCATAGCTTCATTTGATCATTCCATTTATATCATAATAAACATTAAATTTTTATAAAAGATAAAGATTCTTCATTCAACAAATCGATATAAGTAGAATCTCAATCATATGTCTTTAGGCTTTCTATTGCCTTAAGTATAATTTCAAACATAAAAGAAAGAGATGGGTCCTTTGATCTCCAATCTGAGCTGCTTCATTTCAGTCCTTTGAATGAAAACTAGAACAAGATTCAGACACTTTTTCCACCCAGCCTTGAATCTTATGCTTCCTCGGAATTCTTAGTCAATCAAGAATACTCGACCCTGCATGAATTACTTAGAAAAATTATTTGATAGACAAGATGGAATCTGGTGCGTGCCTAGATGATACATGCATTTTTCAATTTTCTAATTCCATTAAGAAACAAGCAAGATCAATCAAGGATGTACTAGAGTGGATAAATAAATGAATCCATCTATTTCAATGTTTATTCAATGGGTTACTCGGCCGAGTATAATGCCATGCATAGAAAATAATATAGTTTGGAAAAAGAAAACTCTCTCTCTATAATCCACATTCGGCACCCATCCTGGAAGGTAACTTTCCACAAACACAAGCCTATCTAGATTTGTTCACATGAATCTAGAATAAATATATGCAGAAGACAATCTTTCATTTTTCAATCATAGCTTCCTATTTCTCGCAAGATAAAATACAATGTAAAGAAGACAATTTTTCATTGAATAGAAATAGAAAGAGTCAATCTTTTGTTACAACCAATCGTATCTAACATGAAGCAATCTTTCATGGATAAACAAATATACATCAGAAAGAAAACAATCTTTCTCTTCTATCTTTCAAGCAATTTAAAGACAAGAATTAAATATTAAGAAGGTGTAACACATGTATGTATCTTTACATAAAAATTGAATAAAAATGAGTACACATTCTTTTATTCAATTATTAAAACATTTAAATAGCGTAATCATTAACTTGCATTCCATTTCTTATGGTTTAGAATTTGCATGTTTATATTGTCTAATCTCTCTATCTTTCCATGTGTTTTGGTTTGTCTACCTCTTTTCTCGAATAACATATTTAGTTTAAAACTAATATGTGACTTTCATGATTTAAGAACTCAACTAACTGATTTTACTAATTTTCCATAACAACAATCTAACATGATGAAAATTCATAAACCACATATCTATATGGCTTTTCAAATGAGACACCTAATTAATCATCTTTACTTTTCATGCAAGGATAAAATTTGGAAGTGTAAGTCTTTTCTTCACGAATTCAAAATAAAATTCAATATTTAATAATTTGTTATCCTAGCATTTCATCTTCTTTGTGGTTCAAATTCAAAGTTTCTCTCTCTCTATCCTCTTACTCTATTTCTAGAGGGTTTGGTGATCTAATTTCTGAGAGTTTCACTAAGTTTATCAGCAAAATTTAATAAAATATCTCATTATTGCATTTATATTTACTTGAAAGTAATTTAAAAATAAAAAATGGTTCATATCATGATTCTAATTCCTTCATTAGAATATTGTATAAATATAAAAATAGAACATTCTTTATCTTTTAGATCTCTGCAACAAGACATGCTAGATTAGAGTCTACCTCTGAAATGTGATCCAAGTCTGTTATGATCACTGATAACTTTAAACTATCTACAATTCATCCCAATTCCAATGCTTTTCTCCTTTGTGCTATTCTATCTCATGAGCTCTCTCTACTCTACTTACTACTCTATTTTTCCATTCTCCATTCTTAGATCTTATCTTTTCTATATTCTGCAAGATTTCTCTCTTTTTCACAATACCATCTTCTTTGCCTTCTATTCTCTATTAATAAAACAAACTAATGCTCATTTAATAGCCTAACACCTAAATTCAACAATAAATCAAAGATGATCATAACCAATCCTCTACGCTTGGTCATCATTCTCCTAAATATCGAATTCCTATTCTCTTCTACCTTCCATTCTCTATTCCTTTATTGCATCCATGTCTCTCCCTTCTCTATCTATCGCTTCTTCTATCAATACTATTCTCTATATCCTCTACATTCTTGCATCTCTATTCTTTCTTCTCTTCTTGTTCTTGTCTTTTTTTCAGTGATCCTTCACTTCTATTTATCCTATTCTCATCCTACATTGGCTACTAATATATTGGATTTAACTTAGACTTCTCTACGACACCACTTTTAGTCTTTAAGCTCTTTTAGTTCTAAATGATTTAGAACTCTTATGAATTCCATACATGCTGACTAAGCTTACATCTATTACTTAAAACAACTAACAAAACTGCTCACCTCTACTCCATATCTACCTATCTTCTCTGACTCAACTAAGGTTTGCTTAACAACATGTGCTAGATGTTAATGCAGATCCACTTACCTCATGGTCTTTGTTGTTTTCTGGATGACACAGTAGTCTTTTGACCTCCTCTCCTGCTCGCAGAGTTTGGTTTGTTTACAAACACTTGAGTGTTTGTTACGTGAGCATTTACTGTCATCTTTGCCAAGTCTCCGCTTTGTTGCCTAAGTCGATTAATATCGACCTCCCTAAACCCCTAGTCTGTCATTTTCTTAGCAACCGATTACAATTAGTCATGGTGCTAGGTCGACTCTTTATCAACGGCTTCCTATTAACATGCTAGGCCAGTCGCTGAATCACATCTAAGACCTGCCACCTTTCCATATTTTATATATATATATATATATATATGACTAAATTAAAGAAAATCTAAACATAAAAGGTTTTTAGAAATAAAATGATTAATAATTTTTTTTTATATGCATATATATATATACATAATGACAAATAATTAAGTTTATATATTTATAAGTGTATATATATAGAATTCAAGAAGTAATTAAATTTCACGATAATTGGATATACATATATAATAACTATATAGATACGTGTGTTTATGTTTGAATCAATATCTCATATACATATATATGTTATACTATTATCAAATTACAAAAGTAAACTCATAAGTACGATATTTCATACATTTATACATATCTACACATAAATAATGTATAAACCTACGATCAATATTCATATCTAACTCATTAACAAAACAATCTTACTTTAAAATAAGACATAATATTTCACAATCACTCATGCAACTTGGATTTAATTCAATCACACTCAAATCATGGAAAAAATGCACATGTATATGTATATACTAAAGTGGTGTGTGAGATATTCCATCTATTCTAGTGAAGTCCATGAGCTAAGACAACTCTACCTGAACCCTATTCTCGCCTTCATTTGCATTCACTTGTTCCTGCATTCACTTACACTCAATTGCTTATTAGCAATGATGATCACAATTTTACAATAAAAATTATTATTGATCATTCAATTGTATATAAATCATTTCAGTGCATTCGATCTCCTATCTTATTTCAATAACAATTCCATTTTCATTTCATTTCAATTTCATTTGCGAAAAATAAACATTATTTTTCTAATTAAATAATTATGGAAAAATAGGGTTCGTGACATCCTTCCCCTCTTAAAAGAGACATTGTCTTGATGTCTTATTATTCTATCAATAAGCACATACTTTCTCAACATCATAAACATTAACCATACATTGTGGTCTCAATCAAATATAACAATAATAGTACCATCTATACTATCCAAATTTACAAAATTTAAATCAAAATCAGAGCATTCAAGTATTTCATGCATCAAGCAAATAATACTCTTAAGAAAACAAAAGAGGAATATGACAATCAATCATCGCATTATCCTCCCAAGTAGCACTATCATCAAAATATCGATCTCACTGGACCTAATACTGAGTGAAATCTCTGCTATGTAGTCTTAACACTACATTGATCAAGAATTTGGATGTGCTCAACTAGAACCATTCCTGGATCCTGTACCCATAAGCAACTGGGTTCATAACTTTTAGCACATCGAAGGGTCCCACATATCTTGGTACTTACTTTGATGATTTCCTTGATAAAATAAAGCTCTTATGAGGCTTCTCCCTCAAAAGAGTTTCTTCTTCAGTAACAAATATCAAAAAGTATTGTTTCTATTATCATAGCTTGTCTGTCGATTGTATCTTTCAATATATGCTTGATAAATTTCATCTTCTCATCCATTTCTTTAATCATATTAGAACCAATGATGATCCTATCTTTATTCTATCCCAACTGACAAATGTTTCTCATTTCTATTATAGAGCATCTTAATGGGTATCATTCCTTAAAAATGCATAAAAAGATTTTGTTGTATGCCAACTCAATCCAAAGGCAAATATTTCTTCCACTTGTATTTCCAATTCATGCAATACATCAAAAAGAATTCTCCACTACCTAATTAACTCTTTTTTTATTCAGTCATCTATCTAAAGATGTCATGCCCACTAAAATTATATCTAGTTCCCAAAGATGAATTCAATATTGTCCAAATCCAAAATGTCATCCAGACATTCCTATTTGATATTTATGGTTTTGAAACTCTATGCAATTGATAAGTTGAATGAATAAATTTCTTCACAAGATTCAATGATTCATCTTTAAATATACCCAAGTATGAAATGTGCAATCTCTGTCAAACTGTTGACAATAACCAACTATGATATCATGTTTGTTCTTACTCAAAATCAATTCTTGAATTAATTTCATATTGATTTCCTACCACCTATACTTAGGTTTGATACAAAAGTCCTATTATATGATCATGCTCAACTTTCACTTGTTAAACATTGTGCCACATACTCAACTACATTTTCCAAAGTTCTTAGTTTCGATACATCTTTATCAACAATCTCCAGATTAACTAGATATTTCCAAATGTTCTAAATAAGGTGGAATATTAACTTCATCAAGTTTCCGCCTCTAAGTGAGTACATCCTTCATTGACGTTCTTAATTACCCTGAAATTCTTATCTCAAATCTATCAAATCTATGATCCAAAGTATCTACTTTCAAAACCTCAATAATGTTTTTCTTCCAAGTGATTATGAAATAATTGCTATCTCAAGTTGACCTTATAGTAACCACAGTAGATAAAATTCATTTGATCTATGAGAACCCATCATTTGACTTCCTTTTTATTTCCAACTATTCCAACCAACTCAATCTGCTTCAGACCTCAAACTTCTATCAATCCATAAGATTTCCAAATTACTATGTATACTTTTAATCAACAAATAACAAGGCAACCATGATGACAAAAAATTCTTAACGTCATAACATATGTTATACAACTACTAGCGCAACCTTTTTACTTAATTATTTCAAATATGTCTTTATTCCAAAGACCATATATTCTTGGATGTTCAAGACTCCAAAACCCACTTTTAACAAAAGACATCTTACATGGTCACATGATCTCGAAGGTAAAACCAAAGAAGTAAGATCACATATAATTGATGAACTAATTTGAATTTGTCTTTCTACTAAATATGTATATATAAATATATTTACCTTTGCAAGGCCTATCCTCTTATTCCACACATTGAATTTACTCAAACTAAAAATTACACATGCACATAGTATTATTGCCCTAACTGACACAACAGCTATGTTTGGTACACTCCCTGCTTTTTACTCTCTTGGGCATACTATCAGGGGTTCACTATGAACATGATAAGGAAGGAATTCAATATGAAACCGAAAGACAATGAAAATTTTAGACATTAGATCAGCCACCATAAAGGTTAAGAGAACAAGTGATCAATTTCAACAGTAAATTATAAAATGCGCATAATGAAACATTAAGTCAAGTGTGACCAAGGTCAAAAAATAGAAATTTGGTGACTCATCCATTTAGAAAAAGAAAAAGAAAATATAATCAAGTTAAGAAGTCAAAACTCATTCAAAAATCAATGATCAAATAATTCATCAATAAGACAAATAAATCATCAAATCGAATACATGTCAAACGTACTGAGTGACTAGGAGTAGTCACATATGAAGGTGTGTTACAACACCTTGGGGTATCTTTTCCAGAGTGTGTGAGAGAGAGTATCAAACATTGTACCTACAATTTAATGTTTGAAGATAAGGACACAAAACTAGAATACAGAGTCCTATGAATATTTCATCATATCATCCATAATTCCTATCCATATAGTACCTACCTCGTATAATATAGACATAGAATAATATCTTTTGTAAGAGATAAGTTAGAATAATTATCAGTCTAATAAATCAAGCATCTCAAGCATCTAGGTTATAATAACAACTATCATTTTTATATCGATAAAGTCTCAACTACAACTTTACTATATAAGTACCCAACTCTTACTCAATAAACTATCATCCAACGAATGTTTCCATTAAATATGATAACTCTAGGAGATACTCTTTCTCCATCTATCTTGACACCATCTCGATTTTACAAAAAGCGACTTTATTTATTGATTGTTCATAAATGATATCACCCAAATTTATATCTCTTCTCATGGAGTCAATGGGGTATATCCTTTCATCTCATCTGAACTAAATATAGTTGACTCAATAGGGAGATACTCATATAGATATTCTTCGTCTACCTCCTTAATAGGGTAGTCCAACTATTCTTGTCTCCCAAGGGAATGGTAGGTGAGATTTTCATTACCCTACTCAGCTTGGTTAGCTATTTCTTCTCTCTTAGTTTAGGATTTGATTCCTTTCTTCTTCGATCCTAGAAGTAGACAACTGCCTTCCTTGACCTTATCATTCTCATCTTGAATGTCATGAATTCATTCCATAGTAGGAGGGAAATATTTCTTCCTTAATCAACCATCCTCCTTCTAGGTTGTTGTCATCAATTCACCTTGTAAAAGCTTTATGCTCCTTCTTAATTTGCAAGTGTCATGTGTTAGATATCCAATAGCAATTTTGTTAAGCACATGACTTCATTCATGAAGTGGAATCATAGGCCCTAGAGTTATAAACTATGCTCTAATACCAAAATGTAAAGACGTAAATCATGCTAACTTCAATAATAACTGAAATACTCTTTATTCTTAAATAAACTCATAAATCAGTTAATAAGTCTATTTCATTCCACTTTTCCATCCATAGCTTCATTTTATTATTTCATTTATATCATAATAAACACGAAATTCTTATAAAAGATAAACAATCTTCATTCAATAAATCGATATAAGTAGTATCTCAATCATACATCTTTAGGCTTTCTATTGTCTTAAGTATAATTTCAAACATAAAAGAAAGAGAGATGCATCCTTTGATCTCCAATCTGAGCTTCTTCATTTCTATCCTTTGAATGAAGACGAGAACAAGATTCAGGCACTTTTTCGGCCCAACCTTGAAGCTTACACTTCCCCAGAATTCTTAGTCAATCAAGAATACCCGACTCTAAATGAATTGCTTAGCAAAAGAATTCGATAGACTAGATGGAATCTGGTGCATGCCTAGATGATGCATGCATTTTAAATTTTATAATTCCATTAAGAAACAAGAAAGATAAATCAAGGATGTGGTAGAGTGGATAAATAAATGAATCCACACTAGTGCATTCGAGGCTAATTTCCGACGGCCTATCGTCGGAATTTTGACCACTTTTTGTCAGACTACCGACAAATAAAGTCGTCAAAAAATCATCATCGAACTTCCCAATGATGCCATTGAAGGTCGGCCTTCAGACGACACCATGAACTCTTCGGATGGCGGCCATGATCTCTCCTTCGGCCAAAAATGTCATCGAATGGACTTCAGAATGCCGACGTGCCCCCACTACTATGCATCAACGATCGTCTGACAAGGAAGTATCGTCAGACATACAACATCCTCATCGGATGTTTCTTTAGTTGGTGTCAGATATCCGACGGATACTAGAAACTTTGCATCGACAAGAATGTTGTTGGTGTGATGGTTCGACTGTCGGTACAATGTTTAGTTCCAATTGGAATTCCGCCATCAATTTATTTTGTTAAAAAAAAATGATTATTCTGTATTGTGACTGGTTCTCCTTAGCACACCTCATTGATATGTACAATGAATGGTATTCTATCCTCATCAGCTACCAATAGGGGGCATAGGTTTCAAGCTAATATGAGGGTCACTGGTTCCAAGCTAATATGAGGCGCACCATGGTTGAGATGGTCCAACTCCTAAGAGGGCTGTATGAATCACTAAGTACTGGTAAACCTATTAAAAATGGGATCAAAGGGAGCAGCTCTTGTGCTGATAGGGAATTAGCTAACCCAAATACAAGAGCCTTTAAAGCCAATTTTATGGAAAAGGAAGGGACAACACCAATGGAAGAAGAGCAACCCAATCAGGGAGATGAAATAACTTTATCTACTTTATCAGAAGTTAGTTGTTCTTGTTCTTCTTTGTTCTTTTCATAAGTTAGTTGTATGAGTCACATTTGGTTTAAAATGACTTTATCTACTTGAAACCTACTTTGGATATTTTTCTTAAGCTTGTAGCCTTTGACTCCCTTGCATGTTTTCAACATTGCCCCCCATCGGCTTTCCATTTTAGGTTATCAACCTAATGGGAATGGTACAACTCTATATTAGTATAAAAATCCATTTGCCTTCAACATATTCTCCCCAAGTTTGGTATCTACCTCGAATGACCATTTATCATATTCTATAAAAACTCTAGTACCATAAAAATTTCATAGCACCTGTCACATAGAGGTTCACATTCACTAGAATCAAGAGCTTATTTACAGACCAATTGTTCATATCCAACACCTCCTAAATTCTAAATAGATGTCAACACCTTCACAAAACACTTTACAATAAGTTTTTTTCATATATGATATTTTCTAGAGATGTAAGAGGTTACTTCTTTAAGGTATACTTACACCATGTTCAATGAATAGAGATTAATTCACCTTGTGTTTGGTGATAGAGAGATGTGTGGGGGCCTTGTGCATCTGATCAATAAGGTTGGAGATCATGTTGTAAAGGAAGAACACAAGAACTATTGATTATCCTAGAAGGACAGACTGTGACAAATTGAAATTACTAGTGTCATTACTGCAAAATAGAGTCTTGTTGGAGGGTTTGGGAGGTTGGAAGTCCAAGAGACTGGTCCTAGTTCTTGTGTAGGTTCTGCAAGTTAGTTTCAAGGGGTTTTTTTTTAAAGGCATAGATGTGTTGATTTGGCCTTTGGCCATCAACATTGACAGTCCTAATTGCAAAGGACTAGTAATCATCAATGGTACTATGTGTGGCATTGTTGAGATTCACTAATTTTCACTTGTTATGATTTCACAAGCCCAAGACTGGTTTACCATGATGTTTATATTGCCTTGTAATGTTGGATCAAGCCTTGAAAGGGTGATCAAAGTCTACTAGCCAATAGGTGTGTCCAAGGGTACCCATAAAGGATGGGATATGAAACCATTGTCATTGTGAATTGAAACACTTGTGAATTTTTAATTTGTGAATTCTTATGTTATGCATTTGTTGATTATTGTTATCTAGTGAATGAATTTTTGGCCATTTCCTTATATTAAGTTCATTTCTATATCTTCTTAAGCATATTTGTTTATTTTTCTTCTCCCTGGAAAAGTGAATGCAAAGAACCTATTGAAGATCTCATACTTAGTTCTCATAATCACAAGATGATTGTGCTTGATCAAGTATTAGAGTGAGACATATCTACACACCAACAATACTACAGGTAGGCTAAAATTAAATAACAATTAAAAAAATAGTGGAAGAACGTTAAATTTATAAAGAACTACTATCATACTTACAAACTTACAATAATGTCTTGAAAGTTATTTTCTTTGTCTATCATGTCTCTCAACTATCTTCAATTTCTATTTGTTAGCTCTATTAGTTTATCTCAATTTATATATACCGGTGAGCATGCTAACATGAGCACAAGGATCATGTGACGAACACGATCGCTTGCCAATTCTAGGGTTTCTACATATAATCAATCTATGCAGAATGAATTGGTCACTAAGAAACCCTTGTAAGGGCTTTCTATCAATGGGTAGACAAAAGTGACGAATTTTGCCGGTCTATTGAACCATGGCCTACACTCCATTGTCTAGATTTTTGCCCCATGATCACTATAATTAGTGGGAATATATTGACAAGGGTATATGGATTCTTTCATTAAAGGAGTTGCTGCATATCCTTCCTTAATTGTGTAAACTACTTTATGTAAAACTCCATTGGATTTATATCTTAAGACTGAAATCTAAACTTAATTATTATTATAATGACATCAAGCAAACAATGAGGTAAATAAAAATCGAAGCCAAGAAAAACCTTAAACAAAAGACCTTTGGTGATTAGAAGTGAAAGAAATAATTGAAATATTACAAACAACCATTTAACCTATGAAATGGGATGATTATCGATGGAATCCACTACACATTGCTTAATAGAATTTATAAGGGACATCACAAAAACAAATCTTTTGACAACTTAATCATGAATTAAAGTCTTTTTTTTTACCTTATTGTTTGCTTGATGTCATTATAATAATAATTAAGTTTAGATTTCAGTCTTAAGATATATATCAAATGGAGCTTTACATAAATTAGTTTACACAATTGAGGAATTATATGGAGCAACTCCTTTAATGAAAGCATTCATTAAAACTCATAGTTCTTGTCACCTCATGAAACGTTACGATTGCAAGATAAGCATAGGTTTGGCCAAAATGGTCAAAATTTGATATTTTTGTTTTTTTTGTGTTATTTCATGTAAATAAGGCCATTTGAGGTCATTATGATGTATTTGGACCTAATTGGGAAAGTTTGAGGTCCATTGGGCAAAGATTGTAAAAATTGTAAAAAGTTGTCATTATTGTCATGGCAACTTTTTAAAAATTGGTTGGGAGGTTGGTTTTTGGTGGTTTGAGATTGTAACCCACTTGGATGGGCGTAAATAGACATTTTTCACACTGCCCAAGTTTGTCTTGTTGAATTTTGAAATTTTTACTAAATGAAGTTGGAGAATTTTATTCATACAAAAACATTTCAGCCTGATTCTCATTATTTTTAATTGTGAAATTCATCATATTTTTATTAGAAGTTGATTGGATATGGTAGAGAAGTGAATTACCTTAATTTCATCTTTTGTAGCATTGAGATCCATTGAAATTTGAAGAAGATATCACTATTTTTCCAAAAACTATCAAAACCCTCACTAGGGTTTCCAAGGAGTGGGAAAAAATGTATTTTTGGCCTTTTCATCGTTAAAAACTCACACCACTAGTTGGAAAGGATCTTGTAAATATGTATTTTCATTTCTCTTTCTTTCAAGTCTCCAAAACCTCTGAGACACATGCTAAATTTGATTGATTGGTCTGATATTCATCATGTATCGAACCTCTAGGATACCAGCATAGAGAAAGTGGAATATAAGATAGGTGAGAGTAAGTGCCTTGGATGGAATGTTGGAAGAGATGTGTGGGACCCATGCACACCCCATAGAATCATTTAGAAGCCATAAAAAAGTGCCATAGACTAAATATTAATGGCTGTCCCAAGGGTACCAATTGTGACAATCACAATTTTACCAGTGATACTGCCTACTCAAACAAGTTGTGTTTGGAAACCCCAGTTGTGGATATGTAATGGTAATTAAATATCCTAAGAGTATCCCTTACACCAGCATGCACAAACCTTGGTGTCACAATGGTGTTGGTGTGGCCTTGGGCCAATGGTGATTGACTGTTACAATTAGGACAATGATCTCAAACACAATTTACAATGTTTATAACTCTAATGTCCCAATCTACTTGTATATATTTTCACAAAACAATTAACAACCCAACCATAGCTGTTAATAAGACTTCCCCATAAAATGCATGCAAAACGTATCATCATTGATAGGATAACTGACTTGCATTTAGTAAGAGACCTCAATGAGTGGAGTTTCATGCTAAAAAGAGTACTTGCAATAAAGATATTGAGATCAACGAGACATTATGCATTCAAAAATCCACAAGGAAGATCTAATATTTATGAGTGAAATTGCAAATCAATCTAATTTACATGTTTGATATCTTACTTATATCATGGCAACATAAAATGTATATATGCACTCAACATACCTCTTTTCTTGTTTATTTGAGAATGTTGCTAGGAATTAATAGGTGAATGATACATTGATCTACACATGAATCACTTGTACTTCTTTGATACTTACATCCCTTGATCAAGGTCATGTACCCCCTAACACTTGAATATTGTTTCTACCCTCTTGATTACTTGAAGTCCATGCTCAAGTCACACTAAATCACAATAGTTAGTAGAAAATAGTGACCACAGCCAAGGAAGCCCAAATTTACTCATACTCAACATAATAAGAAATAACTAAATCATCTGGACCATTATTCATAAAATAACCTCTTTTCACATCATGGAAGGCCAAAATTACAAGGATCAGGCTTCTTCAAAGGAGCCATTGTTCAGAGCCACCAAAATATCAACAAGAGTATCTAATTTATTTTGGTATGTGATATAGAAGGGACTTTTCTTTTCTAGAGCCCGAGTGATAAATAAGGGACTTTGGTCCCAAAACTATTGCTCCACATCCTAGAGTGAAATTCCACTCACAAGGCCAGGGCTATCATCATGCAAGTGAAACTGGCTATTCAACAAAACATGGAGGGTTAAAGGTCAACTCTATAAGAGTGGGTTATACCCAAACCTAATTGCACTCTTGACCCCAAATATTGTCCCTAGTTGAAGGAAGACTGGCTGCATAAAACCCCTATATAGCTGATATAGGTGGTTGAGCATAACACACATAAAATATATCTACTAAATCCTCACTTAACAATAATTCCTTGGTCATATCAATAGTCATGGATGCACAAGAAGGACTGACTTATTACTAAACTATTTATTTATGTTTTGAATAATGTGAGATTGGTGTATGGTCTTAGATCAATGCCTATTCATTAGGTAGCAAAGTCACAACGCATTGTGAAACAAACAAATTAGAATAAAAGATGGAGCTATTTATTTGCAATTTTGCACACAACTAAGAACATGAAATTTTGTAGCAAAATATACCTAGTAATCCATTCAACTACATATGTTAATATATAAAATGAGAGGACCATTACAATACTTGCATTGCTCTTAGAATGTTGTTACATTCATTTGACCCAATCTTACACTCATGCCAACAAATGTGACATGGGAAAATGCTTGGTTATGGCCAATAAATCTTCTTGAATATACACCTAATGCCATGGAGATATTCTACAACAAAAGCTACTTACAATACTACTCCTCTTTGATTCCACAGGTTTGTAATATTTCAACAAATTGCATGTGGAGTCTATGGCTGCCCTATGATTTCTTTGGTGTTTAGAGACCATAGCTAAACTAACCTTTTCCAAAATGGATTCCAAAACATTACTTAGTCAATGTTGGGCATGAAACCTAACTCAGGGTACTTTAGTAGCTCCAAATCTAAGGGCAAGGGAGAATCTCAACCAAAAAGGGCATCTTAGATCAAATAACGGGTTGAGCATTGAATTCTGCTAGTTAGGAGACCTTCTACATGCATGGCAGTAGTTGGGAAAAAAACTAGATGTTTATTTTGGTGCCCAAACTCAATTTAAAAAATATGCTTTTGGTTCCAAGCCAGGTTCGAGGCTAGGGAAGCAACTATATGTTGGGGAGTTGGGAGTGGAAGTGGACCTAGTACCAAAACCTATAGGTTTTGGGTTCCAAGTCCCTTCCGGGCTCTAGAAAAAGGGAAGTGATAAAGAAGGGAGGAAGAAAATAGGGAAGAAAGTGAGGAAATAAAGAGGGAGGTCTAATTTATTTTGGTATGTAGCCTCTACTACTCTTTTTCTTGTTGAATGATTTTGCAATATTTTGAGAAGACTGCAAGGCATGAAATAATGCTCATAGGCCATGAAGGAGTTGTGTAAAGCACAAACCATACATATGAATACATGCAAGGCATGAATCATAAATGTAAACCATGAAGTAATACATAAATACACATAAGGTACAAGCATATATGAGAAAGGTTCTCATGGAGTGGACATGCTAAAGACACATCAATCATGAAGCATACAAGAGAGAGGTATTCATGGAATAGACATCTGAAAACATCTCATTCATGAAGTAACAAAATGCTAAAGAAAATGTCAAGTAATAAAAAACCTTACAAGGATGAGGCATATTCATAACTTTTGCAATCCCGCCATGGATATCAACACTAGAAGCAACTCATATTGTTAGTGTACATACAAGACAATATGGGAGTTTGTTATACCTAGCAACTTGTGGTATTTTTGTTCGTGTTGGCTTTGTTGGACCCTACAATTAAGATTTAATATACATTATTCAATAAGATTAACTATGTAGCATAATGAAATATTGAATAGTGTGTTATCTTATTGAGCTTCACTTGGTTTCGAGAATAGTTTAATATTCTCTACTTAACAGGGCCAACCACGTGAAGGTGGAAGCTCATTTTCCCCCTCCCCCCTAACATCACTCTAAACTCCTCATTAACATCTAGCATTCATTCATTCTACAGTTAATAAAATAAACATTCATTCATTAATATCACATAACATTCATTAACACATAGCATTGATTAACATTAATTAACACGCAACATTCATCAATATTAATTAACACATATCATTCAAAACCATTCATTAGCACATAATTACATTCATTAACACAAAAAAATCAGTCATTATCAAATAAGGTAGATTACAATCATTTCTTTTTTTTGTTTTTTCTTTGAAGCTATGAAAAGACTACGTGGAACATCATTTTCTTCATCATTTCCCCCCTCTTCAATTGTTCTGCCCTCTTCTCGTGATCTTGATGTATGCCTAGTACTATACTGAGGACGAGGACACTAAAGCAAAGGGGGGTCCTTTGCAATAACAAATAAATGGGTTAAATTCAAAACATTTTTTTATTATTGTTACAATTATTTCATTAATTTAGAGAACATAACTATTGTGCTCTTTACCTGATGGGGCCACATCATTTTGTCTAGCCTTAACCTCAACATTGTGAACACCCTCTAAATCATCAAGAGTTGAAATACTAAAGGTTACATTAATGCTGAACACCAATTGTAATTATATTTGTTTAAAGGAATAACAATGGTCCTCTTTATCTGATTGGGGAACGTCAAGTTCCTGATGTTGTGTACCCGGATCATGCTCCACTTGGTCACAACCGACTACAAGCTCTAAAATATTAACAAAAAACATTACATTAATTACTACTCTAATTACAAAATAAGATGTTTAATTGTATTAATAATTACATAAAAAATTTGAATAGCAAATGAATACCTCCACTATTGGGATGCACATCTGGACCTTCATGTGTAGGCGGTGTTTCACAATTAGTAGGCTGCATTCCAATGTCATGCACATTGTTATCATTGCTTGCTTATTTAAAACAAATATAGTCACTTTATGGTGGAACTCAACATCAACTAGATTATTGGTAAAGTATTCAATTTGAAACAATTTTCATTTAGCTTATTTACCTGTGTGACGGATGCACCAAAATCTTGTGTTTTCCCACTCAATTCTCGTAGTTGATCAGCCACAGCTGTATAGCCTTGCTGGTAGGCAATTCTCTTGTCATCTTCTGTGGGCGCTCTATTGAATTTAGAGCCCTGCATTTTTGCTTGGTATCGTGAATTTTGTTTGCATTGTTTGATAAAAAAAAATCATTTGCAATTTATAAATATTTTGATGCGATATTTCATTTACAGATACTTACAATTCATGCGGCAAGTTTCATATAACCACTAGAGCCGAGTTTGTGTTGCCCGTGATTTTCTTGTCTTGCCTTGGTTGTCTTTGACGTTTCACTCAATCTATGAAAAGTTTGAAATATGTTAGATTATATAAATATAAAGAGTAATAAATTAGTACATAATTACATTCTTATTAGTATCCTGCACCTTCTTTTGGCATTTGGTGGTGTATTTCCTTTTTTCCTTTCAATTCTCTCCCTGGCATCCAAAATCAGGTCCTTCCACTCCCTCTCTGGATTCATGGGGGGACACTCGTACTTTACGTTCTTCTCTAAATGGGTCATGTGTTGGTCCCTCACATACTTTAGATATGGGCCATCTTTTTCAAGGAGCTTGGTTTTGTCAAAGGTGTCATTTCCAAACCTCTCAAACATATGGTTTGTCAATTCATCTTTTAACCTTTTTTCTTGGTCATTCCACCTTTTAAAGAAAAAACAAACCTCTTAGATTCAGAAATGAACTGAAGCTACATTTATTATAGTTCAAGAAATGGATCAAAGGAATACTATCCAAGCAATGATATGAAATCAAAATAGTGGATTAGGGTTAGTTCACATATGATGTTCCACCTTTTATGTATGGTGGGCCTAAATATCTGCAATGCAATGTCACTAAGATTTTTATAAAAAATATCATTTCCTGCAAAAAATTCATGGGATCATTAGTCCAAAATGAGTGATGAAAGTAAATTACAATTAAACTATATATAATAATAATTTTAAAGTACTTGGAACCTTCTATATCTTTAAGGGAACCATTTCTTCTTCGCTCACCACTAATATGGCCTGCAATATTCCAGTACTAGCAATACGAGAAGATCCAAGAAATGATGGTATGTTATCACCAACAATTGCCTCTAGCGCATCCTCATGTGCATCTCCTGCTACAGAAAATGAATCCACTATGAAATGTCCCCAAGAAAGAATGTTTGAAGGGAAATAAACACATAGCATAAGATAGAGCAAAAGAGGGATCTACCAATAGTGGGCGGGCCAATATGACATGCAGTAGAGGATGTTTGCATGCTACGTGTTGCTGACATTGTAGTAGGCAATACAGGTGGGTCTAACCTCTGATGAGGGGGTGGTGACATTTGCACAGGAACATTGGCAGCACCTGAAGAATAATACATTATATATATAAAACATTAAATATATGAAAAGTACAAGAATTGTAAACAAGGATAAACCTTTATTATGAACATTGACAGTATCAAGTATGATGTATTTTGGGTACTCAAAGTGATAAGCCAAGCAAGTGATAAGCCAAGAAAATCGTCATCACCTGAACTACCTGCAACACCCTGATCATGGCCACGAGTCTCATGCCGCAAAAATTGTTGTAAAAATAACACGTACATATTTTAGTTAATGACATAAAAGAGTATAAAATATAAACCATTATTAAACTTTTTTAATAATTAAAGCTTTTATTACTACTTACTTGCAAGTTATTTGTTGTCTGAATCAATGTTTGCACCCTCTCTCGTATCTCAGTAGTTTGAGGCTCCACGGATGCCAAAGCAATAATCTCTCTACTAATTTTTCTAATAGACTTTCTTAACAATTTCATAGGGTTTGTGGAATTTCCAGGGTCATCATCGCAAAATCCTATTGAGTCCACACCCCTAGAGAGGTGCTCAGGTACTGTAGCCTCCTTTCCCTTTCCCTGAACATCCATCTATGACAAGAATATCATTAATAATTACAAAATTAGTCTAAAACACTCAAAAAAAGAACATAATAATGTAACAGTTTGCTTCTATCTAATTTGTACAATTACAATGAGGTTTACCTACTCAGTAGAAGTGTCACAATCTACATCCCTATATGCGTTGTGTGATGGATCCATGTCACCCTATGACAAAGAAAAAATATAAAAAATGTTAGCGAAAATAAACCAATAGACTTAGCCAAAAAAATCATAATAAAATAGTATATTGGAGTCATTAATTGGAAGTTAGTTAATTTAAATGGTATCTAGTATGTACCACCCTCATGATAGTAACTTTGTTTGAATCTATACGATTCAAATTATAATCGATTAGCAACACTTCCCCTGCACTTATTGATTTGATCACACATACCAACACATTATTTCCCTCACACGCCTCAAATATGCAATTAGGTTGTTTATTAGTTGACCCAGGTCGCGTACTATTTATAAAACCTGCAATATTCCCTGTTGCTTTTGGCCTTCCATCAATGTATACATCCACTCATTTACTTTGATCGTTATCTTTCTATTGTATATAATTTTCTAACATTGCATACCTATGCATACTTTTTTTATATCGAACAAGCTGCATCCAATTATTGTAATTGTAGCAAGGTCCGACAAACTCCATCAATTCAACAACTTTGTTGTAACAACCTTTATGTCGTCCATGGAAAATAGGCCCAAACCATGTAACGAAGAAGGTGTTATGCGATATATTCTATCGTTAACAATCTTGATTGGATGACGGTATGGATTGAACGTTGTCAACATTCTGCTCGTACATTAACATGGGAAGGTGTGGCTTCATTGGTTAAAGAAACTCATCGTAATGGAGATTCCAATGTCACTCAAAGGGAAATTGATTTAGCATATGGTTTAAGAGATAAACAGGTACGTATAAATTTATTAATCACCCATATGTTTATCAACTCATGATGTAATAATTTTACATGTTTGACATATTGCAGGTCAAACACCACAATGCTATGTGCTGCAATGGTCATAAATTTTGCATCAAAAAGTTGGATGACATGAAGAAAACTTGTGATTCTGGGATAACTACAGTCTTTGAGGTGACAAATATTTCATCGAGAAATGACATACATCCTCAAGAGTCTTAAAATAGATACTATGGCATTTTGGATGATATACTTGAGTGCGACTTTAATTCCTTCAAATTAGTTTTGTTCGTCATCAAATGGTACAGGCTACGATTGAATAAAAATGATCCTGATAGAACTGTTATTGAATATTATAATGGTTTTACAATGGTTAATACAAGGTCATTTGAACCAGTTGGGGATGAGCCCTATGTTCTTCCAAGCCAATATGAACAGGTATTTTACTCAAAGGTTCCACATAAACCGGGTTGGTCATTTATTGTTAGACATGATCCAAGAGGTTGACTGATAAAGTATAATTTGATTGAAGAAGATACCAAAGAAGTTGAAGATGATGTAGATGATTATCACGATTGAGATGATGATGATGATGCTGATGATGATGATGGTGATGGTGATGGTGATGGTGATGGTGATGGTGATGGTGATGGTGATGGTGATGACGAAGACGAGGATGGTGGTGGTGGTGGTGGTGGTGATGATGACGATGATGATGATGATGACGATGATGACGACGACGACGATGATGATGATGATGATGATGATGATGATGATGATGATGATGATGATGATGATGATGATGATGATGATGATGATGATGATGATGATGATGATGATGATGATGGTCATGATGATGTTTGAATTGTATGGTAGAAATTTAATATTTTCTATTTAATATTGATTTCTTGATAGAATTTTTTTTGGCTTATATGGTTACATAATTAATTCATTATGTTTTGAATTCTAATGCCATTACATAATTAATTCATGATGCACCTTTTAATGATTTTAATTCATGTTCCATGACCTCTAGCAAGTCCTTATAGTAGAACTATGCCACCTCGAGGAGATGGAGATAGGGAGAGTGACTATTTAGGTGACATTTTTTAAACTGTGTTTATTTATGGAATTTGGATTGTTTATTAGCTATGTGATGGATGTTGATTTAAAATACATATGTGATGGATTACATTTTTATGATGATACATGTGACATTTTTTGAACTTTGTGTTTATTTATAGAATGTGGATTGTTTATTACCTATGTGATGGATGGTGATTTATGATACCTATGTGATGGATTACATGTTTAGTGACACATATGTGATGCTAATTATGATGCACAATTACATATATGATCATACATCATGTGATGCTTATGATATATATGTATTTATTGTTTATCAACTTACAAATGTAATGCCTATGATGCTCAATTGATGGTGTTGATTCCATGTATAGTCTTTGTGTGATGTTGTCACCCTTGGTAGGAATAGGTCATTGACTACAAACATCGTCAACCCTTTAGTTGAGGATCCCGCATAGTCTACATAAAGTAAAGGTAAGGAATTAAAAAAATTACAATGATTATGATGACAACATCTTTTTTTTATTTAATAGTCTTTTTGTCTACAAAGTTCATGTTGTTCATGTTGTGTACTATGTAATTTTTATCTAGCATAAAATAATTGAATTACATGTGCAGGAACCTAAACCCCTTTGACGAGGACCCTGCACAGTGTCATGGATCGATAGGTATAAGTCAATACACCCTATAGAAACAATTTATTTTTAAGAAATTACTTGGAAAACAAACTTCCTTATTTTTTCAAACCTCGACATGCACAACAAATATAATACATTTATCAACACTTGAGGCCCCAATTGGACTTATTCAGATTTTAATCTCAACATCAACTTTAGGGCTGACTTCTTCATCAACATTACCCTCATTTGCAAAATATCTCTCTCATTACCAACTATCTCATTTGATGGAGTGCAGGTACCACCAAATAGGTATTTGTTAGATGTGTCTTCCTCGAGTGAGGCAAATGCAGGAATAGAAAATGAAAGTGAGACATGTAGTAGGTCTACAATAGGGAGATCAACTAGAGGTCAAAAGATTAGAATAAAATTCAATAACCGCATGAAATTTTTCCTTTCTCAAGGGGGGTCATGTTCTTATGATGATGAGACCAAAGGAGACATTGTCAAAAACCTAGTCTAGGGTAACCCGAGGCAAACTAAAATGCATTAGGGGTCATTTCCATGTTGATAAATCAATTTCAAGGCATGGGATGACCCATAAAATCATTTATTTTGTTTTCTTAATCATTGCAGGGTCTCATGAGCATTTTGGAACGTGCAAATATGTGGAAGGTGTTGATTTTTGTGTCTTTATCTGAGAGCACAGTGTATGCATGGATTTTGGATGGTGTAATTGACTCAAGGGTCCTTGAATGGTCTTGTTAAGGGATTGGGGAATTTTTGAGGGAGTTATAAACATAATCCAAGTGCTTGGTGACCAAAAAATCTCATCAATCTGTGAGGGTGTATGGCTGTCCTAAACCTTGCAATGATTGTCACAATTTGATAGTGAGTTGAGTTAGTCCATTAGCGAGATTGGGAAGGAATTTGGTATTGAGTTTGGTATTTGTGGAAGGTTTAAGGAGATACACTATCATCATAATTAATGTTATAGAGTGTTGTGAAGAAGAATGGCCATGAAAGGAGTGGCTATCCTAAGTGCTTGAGACTGTCACAAAAAGTGAGTGTTGCAGCAGTGAATCTTCCTTTGACCTTTGGGTGGTTGGGAGGGTAAAGACCCATGGTGGTATATGTTGAGTGGTCCTTGTAAGAGTGTTCGAAAGTACATTGGTTTTTGGATATCTAATACATTTTGTGAGTTGAGTACCAGGGGGATTAGAAGACCCAGTTGAAGGAGGATTTGTGTGAATAAGGGTTGAGGGTGTCGGTGGTGATTGAATGTTGGAGAGTTGGATTGTGACTTACACATGTTTATTTTCCCTATTTGAGTGTGACTCAATGGTTGGGTGAGGATTGGTGAGTATGGGTGTGTTTTGGGGTATTGAATCCTTTTGAGTAACTTGTGGCCTTGTGAGGGGTCTTGTGAGTAAGTGAAGGGTTTACACTTAATTGAATAGGTGAGTTGGGAGAAATATCTCCCTAGTTGGTTGAGTTTATTAGATTCTCTGCATCACCATGCCTTTTTGCTATCAATCCATTCAAACTTCCACCCAAAGATTCAATCTTGTCAAAGTTCAAAATAAATTTCCTTGTTGTCCTTACTATCTTGCATCAACTTTCATATCACTAGGTAGTCTTTTGATTAGAACTATCATCTTTCATGGTAGGATACCATCTTAGTCCCTTGAGTTAAGTTAGCTTACCTTTAGAATTTATCATTTCCTAATCAAGTTGTTCAAGGGGAAAATGTCACTAATCAAGTTGAAATGTCAATTTCTCAATATGCCTTAGCTAAAAGGTTAAAATAAATTCCAAAAGATAGAAGAAGGCTACGAGAAAATGTATCATCAGTATTACCTAAACCCACATTATCAAAAAAATCTAGAAATAACCTTCTATGTAAATAATTTATCATGCCAAAATTGCCAATTCTAACATGAAAATGAGACCAAGGAAAGCTCTAGAACAACTACTACTATTCATTCACATGTTCCTTATTAACCTCAATCACCACGAAAGATGCACAAATTGATTATAACAAAGAAGATGTTTCATAAATGTAAATTATTAATTCAGGACCAAGGAAAATGAAAGAAATAGGAGAATACCAAGCAATCAAAAAAGACTACCAATACCGTTGCAAACTATGAACTTCATTTCCATTAATTCTTCAAAATATACCAGCAAAGCACAAGTATTCAATCTATAGCCTATTGCTAAATGTCTTTTGAAAGAAAACAAACAAAGTAGTGTTACTAAACTTGGACCTTAAATAATCAATTCTTAGACCCTCAAAATGAATTTTGAAATTGCATTTATAGGGAGACTTTTTCCTCAAAATTAGAGATTAAAATCCACCCAAAACCTTATCAAACTAAGAGGTACAATCAACACACAAGATACTAGCCTATAAATGAATTAAGAACCATAAGTTGACTCATGAAAATGAAATATAAGTTAGAAGGAACTTAGAATATGGAGTCAAAGAAGCATGGAGAACAAGAAAAAGAGGATCTATCTAGGCCCCCACCCCCAAGATGACTTCTCCAAAATTTTAAACTTAGGTGCACAAGCAACAAGACGAAGAACAAAGGCCAGAGTAGGTTGTAACTACCATGAACCCATCCATCCAAAGTGATGAGAATCTAGATGTTCCTAAGTGACTACAATTCAACTTTGAAAGGATAAATAAGAGTGTATTAAAGAAAGTAAGTTTGCAAAAGATGATTTTTGAGGTTGAGGCCGCAAGGAAGCCAAAGAAGGCAATGACTTTGTATGCCTCCTAAAACTATGCAAAAGGAGAGATAGTTGCCAATACCCTAAACTAGAGAAGATCTAGTAAAAACTGCCAATACCCTAAACTAAGGTATTTTGAGACAGTAAGAAAATAGCTTGGGGGTCATATAGACTATCTTTATGTTGTATGTTAATTACAAAGTGATAAGTTGTGTGGTTGGAAATTTTTAGTCCACCCCTTCTAGGTTGGGATTGTGCTGAACTGAACACAATTGTATCTCCCTAGGGCTTCCAGGTCGGGCATGTTAGGTTGGCTAGCAAGAGAAAGAAAGGCTTGCCCGAACAACACTAAATGAAGGTTGCAATTGAATAATATTCATTCCCATTGTTTTCTTGTGCATTTTTTTGATCTCCATCGATTCAGCAGCCAAAGGCAAACACCGCTCTATATATTAGCTCATACAATAATGATCAATCAACATGTATACGGGAGGAAGGGATTTCTCTAAAAAACTTGAATGCTCACTCCTCAATCACAGTTCTATGGTTCTATGAGGAGTGGATTCCTATAGGGATTACGCATTCCAGGAACCACACCTTTGACTAGAAGCCATCCGGCCTGAGATTGGATAATCAATATGAATACGAGATTGACCAATTTGCATCTAAAACTTGGGCAATTAACCACCACATGTCTCATTTCCTAACATATTTTGCATAAAAAAGTAATCTCTCATACTCCAAGAGTTGCTTCCACAATCGGTCAATATCCCACAAGAATGCAGGCATAGCTAGCATTTATAAAAGCAAAAGTTGTAGAATCTCTTGAAAGGAATCTCTTGAATGGTGTAATTTTTTGCAACATAAAATTAAGGTGAAGAATCTACCTCCTGTGCAGGATTGCAATGCACAAATGCCTTCGATGTGGGTTTGATCTTGTTGGGGGTTGAAGTCGACACAAACGCCTGCTCGGGATTGCAATGCACAAATTGCTTGCCCTCTTTTTTTTTTAAGTAATGCCCATTGTCATCGGAATTCCGGCGAATGCGAGCACTTTTTTGAAAAAAAAAACAAATTTCATTGCTAATGCCTTCTTTGTCGAAACCAAATGTCAAATTACCGTCGGAATTCCAACGAATTAGGGTATTTTTTCAAAAAAAAATCAAATTTGGTCACAATATACCTTCTCCATCAGAAACCTCCATTGGAAATTTAGACCAAATGTATTAGTGCTACCTATTTCAATGGTTATTCAATTGGTTACTTGGCTAAGTATAATGCCATCCATAGCAAATAATATAGTTTGGAAAAAGCAAACTCTCTCTCTATAATCCACATTCGGTACCCGTTCTGGAAGGTAACTTTCCACAAACACAAGCCTATCTATCTTTGTTCACATGAATCTAGAATAAATATATACAAAAGACAATCTTTCATTTTTCAATTCTAGCTTCCTATTTCTCGCAAGATAAAATACAATGTAAAGAAGACAATCTTTCGTTGAATAGAAATAGAAAGAATCAATATTTTGTTACAACCAATCCTATTTGACAGGAAGAAATCTTTCATGGATAAACAAATATACATCTGAAAGAAAACAATCTTTCGCTTCTATCTTTCAAGCAATTTAAAGACAACAATTAAATATTGAGAAGGTAAAACATACGTATGTATCTTTACATAAAAATTGAATAAAAATGAGTACACATTCTTTTATTCAACTATTAAAACATTTAAATAGTGTAATCATTAACTTGCATTCCATTTCTTATGGTTTAGAATTTCCATGTTTATATCGTCTAAGTTCTCTATCTTTCCATGTGTTTTGGTTTGTCTACCTCTTTTCTCGAATAACATATTTAGTTTAATACTAATATGTGACTTTCATGATTTAAGAACTCAACTAACTAATTTTACTAATTTTCCACAATAACAGTCTAACATGATGAAAATTCATAAAGCACATATCTATATGGATTTTCAAATGAGACACCTAATAATCATCTTTACTTTTCATGCAAGGATCAAATTCGGAAGTGTAAGTCTTTTCTTCACGCATTCAAAATAAGCTTCAATATTTAATAATTCATTATCCTAGCATTTCATCTTCTTTGTGGTTCAAATTCAAAGTTTCTCTCTCTCTATCCTTTTATTCTGTTTCTAGAGGTTAGTGATCTAATTTCTAAGAGTTTCAGTAAGTTTATCAACAAACTTTAAGAAAATATTTCATTATTGCATCTATATTTACATGAACGTAATTTAAAGCAATAAAAAATGGTTCATATCATGATTCTAATTTTTTCATTAGAATATTTTATAAATCTAAAAATTAAAATTTCTTTATCTTTTAGATCTCTACAACAAGAAATGCTAGATTAGAGCCTACCTCTAAAATGTGATCCAACTCTGTTATGATCACTAATAACTTTAAACTATCTGCAATTCATCTTGATTCCAATGCTTTTCTCCTCTGCGCCCTTCTATCTCATGAGCTCTCTCTACTCTACTTAATACTCTATTTTTCCATTCTCCATTCTTAGATCTTATCTTTTCTATATTCTGCAAGATTTCTCTCTTTTTCACAATACCGTCTCCTCTCCCTTCTATTGTCTACTAATAAAACAAATAAATGCTTCTTTAAGAGCCTAACTCTTAAATTCAACGATAAATCAGAGATGATCATAACCAATCCTCTACGCTTGGTCGTCATTCTCCTAAATATCAAATTCCTATTCTCTTCTACCTTCCATTCTCTATTCCTTTGTTGCATCCATGTCTCTCCCTTCTCTATCAGTCGCTTATTCTATCAATACTATTCTCTATATCCTCTCTATTCTTTCATCTCTATTCTTTCTCTATTATTTCCTCTCTATTCTTTCTTCTCTTCTCGTTCTTGTCCTTTTGTCTATTGAGCCTTCACTACTATTTATCCTATTCTCATCCTACATTGGCTGCTAATCTATTGGCTTTAACTTAGCCATCTCTATGATGTCATTGTTAGTCTTTAAGCTCTTTTAGTTCTAAATGATTTAGAACTCTTATGAATTGCATACATGTCGACTAAGCTTGCATCTATTGTTTTAAAAAACTAACAGAACTGCTCACGTCTACTCCACGTCTACCTATCTTCTCTGACTCAACTAAGGTTGTCTTAACAACATGTGCTAGATGTTAATGCAGATCCACTTACCTCGCAGTCTGTGTTGTTTGGTAGATGACATGGGAGGCTTTCGACCTCCTCTCCTACTTGCAAAGTTTTGTTTGTTTACAAACACTTAAGTGTTTTTTACACGAGCATAAGTCGATTAATATCGACCTGCCTAAACCCCTAGTATGCCATTTTCTTAGCAACCAATTATAGTTAGTCGTGGTGCTAGTTCACCTCTTTATCAATGGCTTCCTATTAGCATGCTAGGTCAGTCACTTAATTAAGTCCACGTCTAAGACCTGCCACCTTTCCATATATATATATATATGACTAAAAATGCTTAATCAAAATTATATATATATATATATATATATATATATATTGACAAATAATTAAGTTTATATATTTATAAGTGTATATGTATAAATATATATAGGATTCAAGAAGTAATTAAATCTCACGATAATTGGATATACATATATAATAACTATATAGATATATATGTATATGATTGAATCAATATCTCATATACATATATATGTTATACTATTATCAAATTACAAAAGTAAACTCATAAGTACAATCTTTCATACATTTATACATATCTGCAGATAAAGAACATATAAACCTATGATCAATATTCATATCTAACTCATTAACAAAACAATCTTACTTTAAAATAAGACATAATATTTCACAATCACTCATGCAACTTGGATTTTATTCAATCACCACTCAAATCATGCAACAAATGGACATGTATATGTATATGCTAAAGTGGTGTGTGAGATATTCCATCTATTCTAGCAAAGTCCATGAGCTAAGACAACTCTACCTAAACCCTGTTCTCGCGTTCATATGCGTTCACCCATTCCTGCATTCACTTGCACTCAATTGCTCATTAGCAATGGCGATCACAATTTTACAATAAAAATTATTATTGATTATTCAATTGTATATAAAGCATTTCAGTGCATTAGATCTCCTATCTTATTTCATTAACAATTCCATTTTCATTTCATTTCAATTTCATTTGCGAAAAATAAACATTATTTTTCTAATTAAATAGTTATAAAAAAATAGGGTCCATGACATAAAGAAACTCACAAATAGCCTCATCAAGTTCTTCCTTACTAAACTTATAATCATCATATGAATAAAAATATGGCAAATAAAGATTTGCCATTTTTGAAACAAAAGTGCATATAAAACTTAAAAACACACAATGCATATAACAACTCTTTTTTATATTTTTATGTTTTGAATTTAAATTAAACATGCAATTACTAGATCTAATAAAAAAAATTACAAATGTAAGAAGGTTAGGTTCAACAAAATGAACTAAAATGTAAGCATGTCAGGTTCACCAAAATGTGTTGTGTGAAAATTGGATCAGGTAAACTAAGACCAAATCCCACTCTTATTCACACATTGGAATATGAAAGAGACTAAGGGAGTGATTCACTTTGACTTCCTCTTGTGAAAGAGATTCAAGGAATACTTTTAGGGTTTCTATTCCTTTGTTAATATGAGGGAAATGAGATAAATTTAAAGTAATAACAATTTAAGATAATGAAATATATGAAAACTACTAACTTAACTATAATAACATGCAATACAAAAATAAAGATAAGACACAAATTGGAAATCTAAGAATAAAATTCTGATATGCACCTGATACTAAAAACTGAGCCTGGGCTGGACTAGGGCGTTGGCCGCTCTGGTCTCTGTCATTGTATTGAGATGGGAATTAAAATCTACAAATTGAAGTCCTCAGAGATTGAACTGCCAAGACCTATCACCAAATACAGAGGATTAGGGCATTGGGCGCTTTGGTCCGAGAGGTTTGGGTCCTCGTTTTGGATCTGGATCTATGCTACTAATTATGACCTCTTGAAAGTTTGCAGCTCTAGTGGAAACCTATACATACACCTACAATCTAAAAAATGGTGTATGGGTGGATATATAGGGTTCTGCATTAGTCAAACCTTTTGTTTTGGTGATTTCCACCTCCACAAATAGCCAATAAAGTATTGAAAAGTGTGTGCCTTCCAATTTCATGTGCTTGTATGATCCTAATGAGCTAGAATGTAAAACTAGAGTTCTACCCTATGTTTGGAGTAAAAACTCTAAATGGACAAAATGTAATTCTTCAAGTCACAAATGCAATATGGTTCTAAAGCAATAACGCAAATCTGAAAAATGAATGGTATGTAGATATGAAGACTCACGTAGAGATATAAAAATAATATGAAACCATACCAAACCCTAGGGGAGAGGTACAAGTCAATCAACAGTGATCTCCTTATTATTCTTCAATATCTCCTAAGCTTCCATGATTGATGAAAACGGTTGATAAAGACTTGATAAATGATGAATTTGTTGATTGTAGACTCTATATAAAACCTGTACTTTATGTCATAAGAGGTCTCATTAAATTGCTAGAGAATGGAAACCCTAACTTTTAATTTTCATCATAAACCGACCTAGAATTGATAAAATTTCACAAGAAGCGGGATTTAAACATTGAAAGTCTAAAAATAATAACAATATTAAAATATTTATTTCTCAAGAAGAAAGTTAAATTAAAAAACTCTTAATATACATTAAATTAAAAATATCAAACTCCGATAAGACTCCATCGATTCTCTAATTATGTATTGATACTTCACATCAATGCTTTTTGATTAGAAGAAAATACGTTTCCGTTATACCAAAGAAAATATATTTTAACCTGATATCAATAATTGATTTTGTCTTGGTGTTTTAGGTAGGAAGGGAAAATGTCGGTGCACGTTTGATTTCTACAGCTAAATTTAGTGGGACTTTAAATATTACATCTAAAATTTAAAATTTAGCTGTAAAGTCTCCCTAAAGCACAAATCATTAAACAATTGCTCTGCAACATCAACGGTTCACATTCACTCTAGCTATGTAGGACCAAATATAGGGCTGTATGGTTCATCTTCTCGTAGAGCTCTCTTTGCAATTGGCTATGAGCTCACAAAATGAAAAGCATAGTAAATGATTTATTCCATAGTACTCAACAACCAAATCATAACAGGGTCTAAAAAATATGCCACCTGTCACTTCACACATTTCCAATACCAAAAATAATTTTCATTTATGTAGGCATGAGGAAACGTTCATAAGAGTAACTCCCCATCTAAGGAAGATCACTTAAACCATCTGTCTATCTTCATATGAATCTAACTTTTCATTCAAAAAGACACAGATCCTCAGGTTTGATAAGGTTCCCCTTTGCATTCAATGGTGGTTGAAATAGGTTCATCAGAGAATCAGGTGGACAGATTCAATCCAAACAGGTGACAACATAACCAGCAATCTTCAAGGTGGATGTAGTTTAATTCAAGAATGAATCCAGCCTAGGGTTTTCTTTTCTTTTAACTTATTTTACTTTTTGCTGGTTGAAGTTGAAGGATCAAACACAAGTTAGCTGTTGAAGTTGGAGAGTCCATTACAATTGATGCCCATTGATATCCATTGATTTCTTCAAGTGGATCAAGTGCCTAAAAGACCTCAACCTAGAGGTTGGTGGACCGTATACATTCTACTTTCCTTAACCTTTAATTTGGGTGATTAGGAGATTGCAGAGAATCTCTGAAGGAATCACCATGCATCCCAATCCTGAGAAGACTAAAAGTCCAATAATCTCACCTCTTTCTACCCTTCTTGTTCGTCAATGCCCGAATATAGGTGGCATGACAATATAGTTAATTTTCCTACAAAATTAACTGGGTGCATATTTGGGGGGTCACAATCTGTCAGACTTCTTCAACATTGCTTAATTCAGGTGTAAACAGTTTAGGCAGTGATAGTTTTGATGGTACAAGATACCATATTTTTACCTTGTAGAGGAGGCTTAGATGCGATCCAAGGAAAATCTAGACATTGTCACTGGTATTTAACTAGAAGTTAGGAGGCCCTAAGAAATCGCCTCCCATTGCTGCCAAGCATAGAGATCTGACTGAGAGCAGATATGGATCGTTTCTCTACAAGTGGTAATGTGTTTTCTGAGGAGGCATTTACAGGAGTGGGAAATGACATGGCCCAACAGATTGCATTGGTTTGGCAGCAAATAAGGGCTCCCTTAATTGCCCCATTGCTAAATTTGGCTGTTATCATCTGTCTCCTCATGTCTGTGATGTTGTTTATTGAAAGAGTTTACATGGCAATTGTGATAGTGCTGCTTAAACTGTGTGGAAAAAGGCCAGAGAAGAAATACAAGTGGGAACCCATTAAGGACGACGTGGAAAGTGGTAACACTGTCTATCCTATGGTCTTGGTGCAGATCCCAATGTACAATGAAAGAGAGGTAATACATTAAGCTTAGCTGCAGATTTTTATGATCATAATTGGGACATAGTTCACATTAATTCAATAAAATTCATGAATGTTCAGTATTTACATAGTTTTCTATAGTTCATTTTGTATGTTAATTATACTATAGACTGCAATTTTGTCATGTTAATGATCCTAACTTGTGATGGATGCAGGTTTTTCAGCTCTCAATAGGTGCAGCTTGTGGTTTGTCTTGGCCTTCAGATAGGATTATTGTTCAAGTCCTTGATGACTCCACTGATCCAACAATTAAGGTTCTTGAATCTCAAATATATGATAACTTATTTATACTGAATTTGCTAGCTTTTTTGAGATAAAAAAGTCCATCTTAAATTGGGCTATGTTTGGAGTACATCATTCTTAAGATTTGTATATAAATGGGTTATGGTTGGTTGAGTATATTGAACAATGCTGGTTGGTTTAATTTGGGTTTGGTTGAATTGTTTCAGGATCTGGTGGAAATGGAATGCCAAAAATGGGCTGGCAAAGGGATAAATATTAAGTATGAGATCAGAGACAATCGAAAAGGCTACAAAGCTGGTGCCCTGAAAGAAGGGATGAAGCATAACTATGTAAGGGAATGTGATTACGTTGTAATATTTGATGCAGATTTTCAGCCCGAACCAGACTTTCTATGGAAGGCAGTTCCATTTCTAATGCATAATCCTGACATAGGCTTGGTTCAAGCACGCTGGAAATTCGGTAGGGCCATTTTCATACATATTGATCTTAAATTTTATGATTCAGTATTTAGCTTTTTATGATATATCAATGAGATTGTCTCACTTATGTCCTGAAAGATCACTAATATTTCGATTACTAACATCTGGCTTCTGCTTAAAGCATCAATCATATATATGCTTTTGGGTCATGAGATTATTTGCACGTCCTGAAAACTATTATTCTTTGGCTTTTGCTTAAAGGATCAATCACATCGATGCTTTATTGTTATTATATTATATGATATATATTATATAATATATCATTGTCCAAATTATGACATCATGGTTTCAATCTATATTTGAGACGTGTTTTGGTCGCCTTGGTAGCAAGTGGAGATATTGATATCCAACTCAGATCTAGGCATAATTTCCTGGCTAAACATCAAAAACATCATTCCATGGCCCCACTACGACATGATGCACAGGCCCATGAAAGATCCATCTGATGTCAAATCCCACTCAAACTTCCCCTATATGACAGTTTATCATCTCATGATTTCTTGGGCCTCTCTTATTTTAAAACTGGTTGCCTCCAGCTTACCCTCCTCATTGTTTGAGTGTAGAGGAGGGCCAGGTACGAAGTGTTCCATAGTTAGGGTTTTCAAATGCTCTCCTATATCATTACCCCACCTTATAATATTAAGTACAGTAGGTGTACAGGGTGCAATGCATTATAAGCCTCAAGAACTTTCCTTTATCCATGATTCATCCAGGACAACATATATAGAACATATTTATTAATATATGCAATTCTCCCTAGTAAAATATTCTTATTTGTACTAAGTACTAGAATTTCATAGATGTTTGACAACTTTTCGTTCATTTGCAGTCAATGCAGACGAGTGTCTGATGACAAGAATGCAAGAGATGTCATTGGATTATCACTTTACTGTAGAGCAAGAAGTGGGTTCAGCAACCCATGCATTCTTCGGCTTCAATGGTATTATATTCTGTCATCCATTAAGTTGTACAGAGTTTATGCATCCAAAATATTCTTATACTGACAAATAAACTAATATGTACAGGAACAGCTGGAATATGGCGTATAAAAGCCCTGAATGAGGCGGGAGGATGGAAAGACAGGACTACAGTAGAAGATATGGATCTTGCTGTTCGTGCAAGTCTTAGAGGCTGGAAATTTGTATTCATTGGAAACCTTGGGGTGAGAGATCATTTTTAAGCTGAAAATCCTATGATAACACCCACCTAAGATTGATAACGAAAAATTTGGTAAATTTTGAAAAATTACTTATATACACTGTTTGAATTACATCGTTTAAAGCATACTTCACTTAAACATTACACATTACAAACAGTTCATAATAGTTTTACATTTCACTTTTTTTTTTCCTTTGCTTTTTAATGATGAAGTATAGAATTTGATGAAACGACAATTGTCTAGGTGGGTGTAAGGCTATGAATTTTCCAGAGTCCACCTTTGCCTGATTTGTATAGCGTAAGATTTGTCTGCATACTTCTGAGCGGTCGTGTAATTCTAGCTTAATCAAAACTGACTCATTTGACATGAATATTGCAGGTGAAGAACGAGCTTCCAAGCACATTCAAAGCCTACCGTTATCAGCAGCACAGATGGTCATGTGGCCCAGCAAATCTGTTCAGAAAGATGTTGAAGGAGATCATTGCAAACAAGGTGATTGTCAATTTAACTTGTTATTGTAACAAATGTTTGAGAATTGGAAGACATTGGCTTGAAGTTTTTTGTAGGGTAACTGACTTAACTAAAACCTTTGAACTTGCAGAAAGTGTCTGCATGGAAGAAATTCCATGTGATATATGGCTTCTTTTTTGTTCGAAAAATAGTAGCCCACATTGTCACCTTTGTCTTCTACTGTGTGGTGATACCTGCAACTGTGCTGGTTCCTGAAGTCCAATTGCCAAAGTGGGGAGCTGTCTATATTCCTACAACAATCACATTACTCAATGCAATGAGCACTCCTAGGTAAGTATAGAATTATCCATTTTATTTGCATGACCACACGTTTTCTTAACAAGACACAAAAACAAGTTAAACTAATGAAAGTTACATCACAGATCTCTTCATTTGCTTGTATTTTGGATCTTGTTTGAGAATGTGATGTCTCTTCACCGAACAAAGGCGACCATCATTGGATTGCTAGAGGTAGGGCGTGTCAACGAGTGGGTCGTGACTGAGAAATTAGGAGATGCCTTGAAAGCTAAGACTGTTAAACAAATGAAGAAAAGGAGGTCCAAAATCGGTGAAAGGTAATAATTTTCATTTTGTTTTCTCAAAATTAAGATTGAAAATCCTCACATTAAAAAATTGATATTAGAGGAAATTTATGTTAGGGTAGAAAATTGGTGTAGAGGAAACCCTAACAATGGAAATATATAGATAATTTTGGAAATCCAAATATTGGGAAGCCTACATGTTTTGTACCTTCTTTTTTTATATATATTTATTTTTAGATGAATATTTAAAAAATATATTATTTAATTTATATATGTAAAATTGTATAATATTATTAAAAAAAGAATTATCAATTGTAATTTTAAAATAAAAAATTATTAATCTGTTTGTTATGATTATCTTTTATCATTGAAAAAATAATCAGTTATTTATTGGTTAATGGTCACATTTTTTTGAATTGATCTCATAGATTAACCATCATTATAAGCATAAGTGACAATGGTGATTTGGAAGTTCACCAACACCTCCTGATTTTGATATAACAACATATTGCTACAACTAGATCACTTGAATGAAAGAAATTCATTTTTACATGACATAAATTAATTTCAAAGTATATATTGTTGTATAATTTCAAATTTAATAATACACTTAAGATTGGGATTAAATCAAATAATATATATTTGATTTAATTTAGGGTTAGGGTTTGATTTGGGTTAGTTTAATTTTGTTTCAAGTTAATTTTTATTAGGTTTCTTGTAAGACTTAGTAGATGATTTAATTTAGGGTTAGGGTATGATTTGGTTTAGTTAGGGTTAAGGTTCAATATAGTTTAATGTTTAATTTTGCTTCAAGTTAGGGTTAAAAATTGTGTTAATGTTACTCTTTGATTTGGTTTAGTGATTGGGTTTGATTCTTTTAGTGTTAGGTTTAGGGTTTAAGGTTTGATTTGGTTTATTGTTTAAATAGATTTAGGTTTCAAGTTCAATTTTGTTTTAGGGTTAGGTTATAATGGTTTAGGGTTAGGGTTCAATTAAGTATATAATTAGCTTAAGAGTTTGGATTTGATTTGTTGTTTAGTGTTAGGATTTATAATTTATTTAAGGGTTAGGATTGAATTTAGTTTAGTGTTCAATTTGGTTTAGGGTTATGATTTAATTTGGATTTTAGTTTAGTATTAGGCTTAGGGTTCAAATAAATTTATGGTAAGAATTCAATTTTATTTAGTATTAGATTGGGGATTAGATATAGAATTAGGCTTAGGGCTAGGATTGAAATATTAATCCTAATTTAATAAAACTTTGGGATCAATTTGGATTTTGTATAACAGGGTTATGGTCCAATTTAATTTTGTGTTAGGGTTGGGGTTAAATTTCGTTTATGGTTAGGGTTTAGTTTGTTATAGTTTTAAGATTGGGGTACAATGAGGTATAGGATAAGGGTTTAATTTGGTTTACTGTTCAATTAGGTTTATGTATACTGTTCAAATGGATTTATGGTTAGGAGTCAACTTGATTTATGGTCAGGATTTAATTTGGTATGGGGTTAGGATTAGGGTTACAGTTTAATTTGGTTTAGTGTTCAATTTAATTTTTTTTAGTTTTCCATTAGGTTTAAGATTAGGACTTAACTTGAGTTATTGTAAAGATTATAGTTCTTTACCATTCTGTTCAACCGATCAGAACCTCAATGTTCATATTCAATTCCCTTAAATTACATTAGGGGAACATTAAGAACATTAGACTACCACACTCTGATTTGAAAATTCATTAACACCTACAAATTTAATATAACAGTAAATCTACACTATCTAAAATTTGATTTCATTAAGAAAATAAACATTGATCTCATTTAGAAATATCTTTATAAGTTATATATAAGATTGCCAAATATAATAATTTTTTTTTTTTTGTTATGCAGATTGCATGTCCTGGAGCTCTTCACAGGCGTTTATTTGTTTTTCTGTGCATGTTATGACTTTGCCTTTGGAAAGAACCATTTCTTTATCTATCTATTTTTGCAAGCAGCAGCATTCTTCATCATGGGTTTTGGATACATTGGGACATTTGTACCTGACTTCTAGACCTGGATCTAATGCTCATCAGATTTCAATTCAATTTAAATTCCCAATTATTTTTCCGTTCACTATGCCCCAGGAGCAGCCTTGTCTGAGGAGAAGCCTTGCAGTGCATGAGAAAAGCTTTAAATATTACCCGAATCAAATCACAATGTAAGCAGATTATTGAATGAAGAAAAAGCAAGGAGGGCAACAAATTTAATAGTAGAATGGAAATTAAGAAATAAAAGAGCGCTGTTAATCAGTCTAGACTATAGCTGATGGACAGGTTATTTTCTCTGATTTATAAATTTTGATGGTATCATTTTTTTTAGTATAGAATTTTTAATATTCGAGGGTCTTTTACTATTTTCATTGTATATCACTCGTAATTACGAAGGGTATTCATGATTAAAAGTCGGCTGTTCTTCTCTTCTTTAGATGCTAATACCAATTCTCTAGTTTTTAGTTTTCTAAATCTATGTTTATATGCTTACATCTAAGTGTGCTGGTTACATCATAAAGCATGAGTAAATGCAATGTTTTAGTTCACTTGGTTTCAAAACCTCTAGTGATAGCAGGGGTTTACTTGGATTTTGGAACCATAGATGATCAAACAGTGTACAGTGTGTGAATAATACATTTTTAATGGAGAATCCAAAGATGATTATCTGGATGGTGTTAGCCCTGCACGGTAGTGGGTTGGTTTGGGCGGTTTTTTTTTTGCTCCCTCATCGCCCTTGCCCCCTCACGTTGCAAGACGTCTACCCGGATGCTGGACGCGACGCTGGGCTGGGGGATACCCACTGGGTTAAATAAATAAATAAATTATGTGAAATGTTCCTCTTTAAGAAAGAGGATTTTAAAAATCTCTTTCATAGTAAAAAAGTAATTTAGTAATTTGAATAGTTTAATTTTTGAGTAATAGTATAACAAGCATTGTAACTTTTGATCTGAGACATTATTTTAGAGAGAGGGGTTAATCAATCACTCTATCTTTAGACAATGTTCAATTTTTATTATTATTTTTTGGGTCATATTTAGGCCTACTTCTTATTGGTGGAGGTCATAAGGGAGACCTCCATCTTCCAATACAAATTATTTAATGTTGTAGAGAGGGTACAAAATATAGGATAAGTTTAAATCTTGGTGGGAATCACAATAATGTCAAGTTTTAATTAATCATCTTTTTCTTAATTAAAATGTTTAATAAATTATTATTTATGTTTAATAAATTATTATTTTTTATTATTTAACTAATTTTCAAATTAATTTATAATTTGAAATTATCACTAAAATGTGGGCTCTTCATAATAGAAAATAGAAAAAGATTGGACAATGAACATAATCAATTTTACTTTATGTAAATGTAATGGACCATCTATTTCTTATCTTTTCATGTTATAATAAGATATTTTGAAATATTAAGATAAATTATTTAGTCACATTAACAAGTGTAACTTGAAAGTATATTTTTATTTAGTTTTGAATTTTTGAGAACATGGTATAATATAATTATATATCAATAAATAATTTATTTTGGTGTAAATGTAGGTTAATATTTTTTCACTTATTGATCCAACATTTGAGATAATTTCAAAAGTAATTGATCCCTATCCACAATATTCCAACTCTGCAATGGGTCAAAAGCCCATTGGCCTATTGGTTGAAAATTTTGTACACCTCAACAGCTGTACAAAATTGTGGATTTCAGCTACAACGTGTGGCTCCCCCTATCTAACTTATTTAATATGGATGGGACAATAGCTTTCCTCCTTCTTTCAAGAAAAACTATATTATTTCCTTTCATAGAAAATAATAGCATTTAAAAAAAAAAATCAATAATAACTTGTACCATAAAATGAAAAAGAGGAAATGAAGTTTCCTGAATATCAAGCTCAAAGTCTTGAATATCTGTTATCCTATCAACCTAGATTGCAAATAGATTGCACTCTAAAACTAATCTATATGAGAATCAACACAAAGTCTACAATTAAATGAAGTGAAGCTCTCTTTAGCAGCCTCCTACAATATTCAAAGTAAGCACAAAGTTATACCCCAAAATGACATACCCCAAAATGACATATGTAAGAACACAAAGGGATAAAGAAAGGCTTCAACACAAAGTCTGAAATTTCTCACTTGTTTTATATTACTCAAAGAAGGAAAATTTATAACTATAAAGTTCAAAGTCTCAGAAAATCCTACAAAGTTTTCTTGCTTTTCCAAAAAGATAAAAGATATAATAGACCCCCTCAAATATTTATAGGAGAGATGCCTTGAGAAAAAGGTGGGATGATCCCAACTAACTTGAGAAATTCTTTCAACCACCATTACTTATTTCAACTACTAACTAAGACTTATTCAAGATTACAAGTCCTATTCTAAATTGACTTGTAATTGGCTTACTTGTAATTACAAAAGTGCAAGTGATCAACTTGCAATTACAATAGTGTTTCTACAAGTAAACTTGTCAAAATAAAAACTATAATTTTGAAATATAAACTAAGTGTTGAAAACACTTATATGGTAGCATGTCTGGCTATGTATCCTTCAAATTTTTGGATAATTCCTTATAGCTCAACATGATTTGGCTCATGAGTGTTCTTAGCAACAATCACTATTTTGACAATGGTGTCACTACAACTAAAAATCGTAGGATTATGTTTCTCAAGAGTAGCCTAGATTTCCTGTAGAAAAATTTGGTACTTCACCAAGGTTTGGATTGATGCAACTAAAAATTGTTCATCCTGCCATTCCTGTTGAATCTTCCTTCTCAAATCTAAAAGAACATCTTCTTGTGGTTACAACTCAACATGTTGATTTACAATTTTACAAGAAATTCTCTCATAGTGAGAAATAATATCTTGGAACACTTACATGCGCAATCCCAAAGTATCATCAATTTCTTCAATAAGTGATTTCAGGAAAAGGGATTTATTTTCTAGAAGTTCTTCAAATTCTAGATACATGGTTCTAGTAGGAAGGATGTCATTTTCCTGTAGAACATTCAACTTTTCCTATGGCATCTTGTGCCAAACTTTCAAGCTACTTTCAACCTTTTCCAGATTCTGTTTGAACATTCCAGAAGTTTGATTCAATTTCTCTTTGATCATCTCTAGCTTAACCATCACCTAGAAAACCTCCTCCAAGACTCGAACACATAAATCAATAATTTGATCGACCCAAGAATCTAGTGCTTGCACCTTCTAAGAAGCTCTTTCAATTTCTCGAACTGATTCTTTGGTATTGAAAGAAGTCAAAGGATTGGTGGGTATAAGCATGGAGTTGTGTCACACTCTGGGCCAACTGAGGGTAGTCCGATTGAACTGAGTCTGGTCAAACTGAGTCCGGCCAGACTACCCCTAGGTTGCATGGTGCCACATGGCACCTATGTGGCACCGAAATGGTGACAGGAGTCCATTCGGACTCCCTTTGTTCAAATGAGTCCATTAAAAAAAATTAATTTTTTTTTTTTATAATTTGAAATAAGGCTAGTCCGATCGGACTCAATCCAGCCGAACTAGCCTATGTGCTATGTGATGTGGCACAAAAATGGTGAAAACTCTGTATTTCTGAAACTTTTCACTTTTGCTCATTTTTTCTTCAAGCAAAATTTTTTTTTACAAAAATCGAAAAATACATTTTTGTAGAGCTTGAAGTCATGAATCTAGACATATATTTTTTTTTAGTATTTTGATTAATTTTGATATTTTTTATTAATTAAACATTGAGAGTATCTTTTTAAAGTTAAAAAAAGAGATTGATTAGAAATTTAAAAACAAATATTAAATGATATTTAAAAAATTAAAAAATTTAGAATCTTCTTGAAAAGGGTTTTTTTTTTGTTAATGATAAATTTAGTAGTCAAAAGGTGACGCCGAATGAAAACTGTCAAATTTAGCTATGTTGGAATTCCTAATATTATAATGAGAAAAATATACATCAATTTTATTTTTTTTAACATTGCATATATATGTTCTCTATTTGGAAAAAAAAAAAATCAGAAAAAAATAAGTCTGGGTTTTCATTTTTTTGGTGACACCGACTAGAACCCCTGATTTTCAAGATTTTTCAGCAATGAAAAATCCGTCTTAGAATTTATTAAAAAAATATCATTTTTTTTCCTAAATTTCTTTTAAAAGAAACAGACATAAATTTCATTCATATTTCTACATTTGATTAGTTTACATCATTTCAAAATTCAATTTAGAAATGCAACTTTTATGCAGTCAAACTTAAATAGTTTTAGTTGTGTTGGTTGGTTCCTTTATAAAAGTGTGACACAACATTGTTCTTTTACCTCAGTTCCTTCTTCAGAAGACTTGGTGATCTTCTGAATAACTGAGATGAGTTGCAAATTTTGTTCCTCTAGCTTGTATGTCTTTGTTAGGAGTTCATCATATCGTTGCACCAATGAAGTCACTGTATGTTAAGCATCATGCATGACAACTGCATGTGTTTTTTTACCAAGATCCACCCTAGTGATTTTGTAATCAGGTAAGTGGAAGCTAATGGGTCACAAATTGGTGAAAGTCCGCGCGTTGGAAAATATGCTATTAGAAATGGGGGCCCGAGGCAAAACTAACCAGGCCCCCATTTTCTTCTCAAACAGGTCCCCACTTGAAAATGAAATGAGGCTCGTTTTTAAAAAATGGGCCCCCATTTCTTAATCTGATTTTACCCATTTTTTTCGAGCGCATTTTGTCATTTTTACCTGCAACTGAAGTGAGAAAAGGAGATCAAAAATGGGCCCCTGTGTTGTGGACTCCATTTCAAGCCTCCACCACTATCCCAGGTACACATTCGATCATCCATTTTCACATTTTTTAATTTTCTTGTATATTTTTCCTATTTTTTGAGTATTATTTAAGTTGTTTTTTAAAGTAACCTATAAGTAAATTTGTTTTTACATTTGTAAATTTTTAATTTTGATCTAAAATATTCTTCAACAATTAACCCTAAACCCTAAACCAAAATCAACAAATTTACAAATCAAAACCAAACCTAGATAGTTAACAAAACAAAATATCAAACTTACAAGATACAAGATATCTCACAAACATCAAAACCAAAACCAAATCAAAACAAAACCAAAAGTAAACGAAAATCAAAACCAAAACCAAATTGAAACAAATATGAAACTAAATGGAAATCAAAACCAAAACTAAATCGAAACCAAACCAAAACTAAATGGATGTATCAAAACCAAAACCAAAATGAAATATAATGGCATGTGTCATGGCATAATAGGACCAATTATGGACCTATTATGGCATGTCATGACATAATAGGACATATCATGTCATCATGGCATAATATGTCCTATTATACCATGATATGGCATAATAAAGTCAAAGTTTGACCTCTCAAATGTGTCCAATAAAGAAAATGAACTATATGCTATTAAGCATAGATAATTTTAACTAATGTATGCGTAATCATGTCTATTAAAGATTATGAAAGAGACACTAGTGTATGAGTAATCATAAAGTTTCTGTCTCAGTCTCAATAGTTATTTTTCCTTTTTTTCTTTCACTTTATAATGATTATCAACTTGTTTGACCAAGTGCTCTTCCTCTATATTAAAAGTCCTAACATTGTAGCTTCATTCACCCTAATGGTGTGAACTCAACATTAACACATATATTCTTACACATGGAAGTGGTGGGCTACCAAGGTCAAGGTCATCCATAGCTCTAAATGTAAACCTCAAGGGTCCTCATTCATGATGACCCTACTTAGATATTCCATTTGGTAAATCAGAGGCTTCGTAGCTTATACACCAATATTAGAGGGATTTAATTCTCTCCTCTTGTATAATATCTCTAATTTATTAATGAGACCTTCAAAACATGAATATTTATTAAGAATTAGCCATTGACATAGTCAAATTATTATAGATTTGATAACTATTTTCCTATTATTCCATGACATGCCATAATAGGACCAATTATGGACCTATTATGGCATGTCATGGCATAATAGGACATATTATGTCATCATGTCATATTAAGGCATGTCATGGCATAATAGGAATATAGTAGGTCCTATTATGACATGGCATAATAGGACACATTATGCCATGATGGCAAATTATGTTCCTATTATGCCATGTCATGGTATGATAGGACCAACTATGGACCTATTATGCCATGACCTATTATGTCATGGCATAATAGGACACATTATCTCATGATGGCATAATAAGTCCTATTATGCCATGACCTATTATATCATGGCATAATAGGACACATTATGTCATGATGGCATGATATGTCCTATTATGCCATGTCATGGTATGACATGAACAGCTATGGACCTATTATTCCATGGCATGCCATACTAGGTTCTATTATGCCATGAAATGGCACAATACGATCATTTATGCCATGTCATGGCATAAAGGTCCTATTATTGTCCTATTATGCCATGTCATGGTATGATAGGACCAATTATGGACCTATTATGCCATTATAAAAAATGTTGCATGTTGCACCATGTTGTCTCAAAAATGTAATCCTGACATCAAAAACCATATTAGAACTATCAAGATCTTTCCATTAATATATGTTAGTTTTCTCGCCAATCACATCACCATCTACATGCAAGATAGTCAATGAATTCATGAAATCCATAGTGAAAACTACCGAGACATCAAGAGACTTTACTTGAAGTAAGATTTGATCCACTATAGTAAATTTCAAATGGACTTTGAATCTTTCAATATTGAATTTATGAGACTTGGATTAAATGTTTCTAAGAATTAATTTTTTTAGGCATTGGGCCTTTCAACCAATAAACAAAACAATTTAACCACTTCTAGCAAGCCACCATTCTAATTCCTTAACTCACACATGTACCAAAATTTTTCTTAATCCTCATTAGGAAATACAAAAGTTACCACTATTAGTTATTAGTACCTTTATAGTGCCTTGGATTATTTTTAGGTGACCATTTGAGCTACTGGACATTGGGGTAACTAAAAATTCATTTTAGAAGAGGGAAATCCAAATGTATAACCTTAAGTAATTAACATTACTCTTCAAATTTTAGATATCAAAGGTTATACTTGGTTCATACCTAGTACCATTTCAAAGGAAAATCTAATTATCAATCTTTGATGGGAAATATTTAGCAAGTTATTAGGTGAAAATATTTAGAAGGAATCAAGGAAAGAGAAATAAGGTGGGAGGATGGATGAAAGTTTGACTTAAAAAAATAATGAAAGAATCAATAGATCTAGATAATTAAGCATAACTTTAATAAGTGTTACATGAAGAGAAGTTTGACAACTCAAAAAAGAAGCAAGGATGACAATTTTTAGGTGGGTTATTGAAATGACAAGGTTGATGATGGGGAGGTTACTCAAAGAGAGATTACACCTTGTTTACGGGAAGTCAAATGTTGTCCTAGTGGGCTTCATGCTTTGTTCATATTGTCCGAAAAAATTTGGACACCTAGGCTCCCTAGGAATGCTCCCAATCCAAATGTGCTCCTTCATTGCTCAAGCATGGTTGAGATTCACCAGGGTAAATCCAACCTTCTACTCTAAAACTCCTCACAAGTGCTTGCAGGGGTTGTAGTAGGTGTTTGTGATGTTTTCCTAAGTCAATAAATTATTTTTGAGTGAGGGGTTCATTCTTTTCCCCGTCGCTCCTTCCTTTTCCTACTTTCTAGGCCTAGTAGCCCTAGAGCCCCAATTAGCCCTACCTAACCGGTTTTTGTGGATTTTCTCCCAACTTATCCAAAGACACACAAAATATTTGCTGATCAAGATACCCTTTTGGAATAAATTTCCAACTTCTTAATTTAGGAAGCTAATTCTAACCGTACAGGTACAAAACAAGAGAAATGCTTGTTTTAGGTGGGTTTGGGCTTGTTTTGGTCTTTTTCCAAGGTTTAGGTGTCTTCCTTGATCTGACACACCTCCAAATTCACATATATGTTCTAACACACATCACTTGTTCATTCCAAATACTTTTCAACTCCAACCCTGCTCTTTCCTGCAAACACTTGCATAATCTCATTCATTTACTAACCGGTCTAAGACTGAGCTCACCTAGGAAATGATGTTCATTGGCCTTCCAATGGCCTCCAAAGGAAAATAAAAGTTATATAAACTATACAAAGGTTCCATGGCTTGATTCCCAAGGTTTATTGAGAAGAACGCAAAGGACTTCAAGCGGGAACCATGTCCGGGCCTCTCAAACCCTTACTCAGGTCGAGAGCCTAGAAAATGAGAAACTCAATTCAAACCTGCAAATAAACTAATCAAATTGCTTCCTGATCACTAAAAGAACATGAAAAAAAGAATAAGAAAGGTACAAAAATGCAATAAATCCATTAAGTATGAATTGTTGCTTTAATTCTTGACAAAATACAATGTAAAACTTAAAAATTGGTCTCAAAATGTATTTCAATCTAATCCAGGCATTGAAAAACCTAATTACATTTATTATCAAAGATTTTATATTCCATTTGTTTCCTAAATAACTCTCCATCGGTTACCTAACCAACCCTTTGCACAAAAATTCAAAAAGTTGCTCAATGTTGCAAAAAATTGTCAAGCAACTTTGACAACTTTTTCCAAAAAAGCGTACAAGGGCTTACAAGCTGAAATTGAGAAAATGCATTGTCCTAAGGACATTCCACCTACCAAAGAACTAAAAAAACATATTAAGACCTAAGAGAAGACTCTTATTTACCACTTTAAACCAAACTATGAATAAACACACCAAAATGTAGAAACTGGTCTCAAAACTAGCTCAAAATTAGGTGCTCCTGCACCATACTCCCCCAAAGAAAAGAAGTCAAGTGACTCCTTGAGGCAGGAAATAAAATGGAACTCCATGCTTAGAGAAGTTTGAATTAGGTATCCAATTATCCTCGGATGGTGGAAGGTTTTTCCACTTGACCAAGTGCTCCATGTAGGTGGTATGCCTTATTTTCTTCAAAATTCTTGAATCTAACACCTTGTCGGCTTGGGGAATGGATATAGCCGATAAGGGAAGGTCTGAGAGTTCTTGAGAGACTTCTAAAACTCTACTATCTTCTACTAGAAGTGTGCCCTTATACAGCACCAAATTTGCCACATTGAAAATGGGTGACAAAGCCATATCACTGGGTAAGTCTACCTTGTATGCATTGCTGCCATACTTGGCCAAAACTTTGCAAGTACCTATCCTTCTCATCTGAAGCTTACTAGGGACACCTTTCTGAATTCTTTCTTTGTTCAAATGAACCATCACCATATCACCAACAACAAATTAGATATCTTTCCTCTTTTCATCCAATCTATCTTTAATCTTTTGAGTAGTGTCCAATAGGGCTGTCATAACCTGCTCATGAACCTCTTGCATTGATTGGGCCATGTCCAAGGCATGTCCACTCTACTATCCCATATTTCCCACATCTATGAGCTTCAAAACTCCTTGAGGATGAATTCCATACACCACATCAAAAGGACTTTTACTGGTGGACCTATATTCATACTATCATTGTAAGAAAACTCAGCTTGATGGATGATCTGATCCAAGCTTGGCCATACTCTTTTGTTAGGTATCTAAGTAGGTTCCCAAGTGTCCTATTAACCACCTTAGTTTGACAATTTGTTTGGGGATGATAGGTTGAACTGAAAGACAAATTAGTACCTAATCTTTGCCACAAAGTCTTCCGAAAATGACCAATAAACTTTGCATCCCTATCTAACACAATGATGATAGGTAAACCATGAATACTAATAACTTCTTTGAAAAACAAGTGAGCAATATGGCTAGCATCATGAGTGACCTTGCATGGAATAAAGTGATCCATCTTACTAAACCCATCAACCACAACATAAATGCTATCAAAACCTGATTTGGTTTTTGGCAAACCAACCACAAAGTCCATACTTACACACTCCCATGACCGGGTGGGAATAGGTAAAGGTTGATAAAGGCCAGCATTAGAAGATGTACACTTATCTCTTTGACAAACCACACATTGCTCCACATATCTTCTGATATCTCTTTCCATCTTAGACCAAAAGTAGAATCTTTGGACAAGTTCCAAAGTCTTGTTTAAACCAAAGTGTCCACTCAAGCATATTTTGTTCTTTTCTTGCACTAAGTTTTCCCTCATAGACCCTCTAGGCACACATAGATTCCCTCCTTTGAACAAAATGCCATCTTGCAAGGTGTAATTTTCATACTTACTATGGAAATGGTTTCCAAATCCCTGGCAAACCTTGTAGGCAACAACAAAATCTTCCTCTTCTTCATACAAATTCTTGAAGCTATCCACTCCAATGCTTTTGAGCTACACTTCTTACACTGTTAGTAACCTCTTCTATCTTAATGCTGAACGAATAGTACCAAACCGGTACTGAAAGGGGGGGGGGGTGAATCAGTACAGGAAAAAACTCAACCTTAAACCAGTTTGTTAACTAACACTTATGCACTGACAAACAAACAGCAGCACCGGTCCTTCAACAGAGTTCAACCGGGAAAACCTAGTGTAACTAAGATGAGCAAAGACCAGTTGACACTGATCTTCTCATATAATCTAACTCTTCATTCCCATTTCACTCTAATGCATGAACAGGAAATCTACCATCAAAGATGTACATATTACAGCAAGATCAACATGCATCACCACTTAATCAGAAAACAATCATAACATCACACATGACACACATATTTTTCACATGGAAACCCAACTAGGAAAAACCATAGTGGGGATGAATACCCACAAACTTGTTTTTGAACTCTTTTGAAGTCCGCTCTATTAGGAGCCTTGTCCAGTTAAAGATAGATACAATAGGTTCTGTTAGGAACTGATCCTGTTAGGGATCACCCGGTTAAGGGATGGCTACAATACCCGGTTAAGGGTTAAATCCTGTTAAGGGTACCTTGTTAGAGGATTTCAAGAACTCAATAGCTAAAGGATATCAATGACTCAGTAGCTTTGAGTTACCTTGTTAGAGGATTTTCAACTAGCCGGTTGAGGCTACCCTATTAGGGGATTTCACAACTGTTCAAGTAGTTAAAGATCAACAGGTATATCAATGATGTGATAATAGCACTTAATGCCAATGTAGATCCGCTTAAGCTCCTCTTCACCTTTTGCACTTACACTTTGCAAATATGACTTCTCTCCTCTGGTCTGGCAAGAATCACATATCTCTTCTCTTAGATACACACACACAACTTTTGCCAACAAACTCTGAAAGAATCATAACATCGACCTTATAGAGAATAGTTAGGTCAGAAGCATAAACCCTAAATCGTAAACCTAATATGTTAAGAAATTCAAACGGTTCAATCCTAACCGTTGATCATATTCTATTGAATGCAACAGTCTTGATCCAATCTCAAGACATTCTCCATCATTCATTTTCCATTGATTTCATGGTGGCTGATAACCCATCACACGTTATCACCATTTAAAGACTTCGCACATTCTCGAGCTAGATAGTAACACTCTTCTTTATGCAAGATCCTTCACATGCACAAGGCTTATGTGGGAACACTATCTGTTCTTTGTTATCATGCTAACTTCATCACATAAAGATCACCAATTGAGTCACACAAGCTGAAGATACTCCAACTGGAAATCCATAAGTGGAAACTACCTACCAACCGGTAGTCATCCAATGCTTCCATGTGCCAGTTCCCATGACTACATTTTGGTTCACCTTGACATGTCGGTTCACCTTGAACAAATATACCACTTTACTTTGGCATATATACCTGTTCTCTCTTCATATCACATATTGACATCAATGACAACATACAATATCATTATGTCCTCATACCGGTTCACATAATGCCAACAACCTCCTACTCAATGCATCAGCTACCTTATTACATTTTCCTTTCTTGTGCTTGATGGTAAAGGTATATGACTGCAGATACTCTACCCATTTAATATGCCTATGGTTTAACTTTTCTTGTGAATTGAGAAAACTAAGAGCTTGATTATTAGTGTAAACCACAAATTCCTTAGGTACAAAATAATGCCTCCACTTCCTAAGTGATTGGACAAGTGCATACAATTCAAAATCCTAGGAGAAATACCTTTTCTTTTCATCATTATTTTTCTCACTAAAGAAGGCAACTGGTCTATTGTCTTGACTCAAAACTACTCCAACCGCTATGTTGTTTGCATCAATTCAATTGTGAAAAGTTTGTCAAATCTTGGTAGGATAAGTACTGGTTGACTAGCCACCTTTTTCTTCATGAGTTCAAAACATCTTTGTGCTTCCTTTCTCCATACAAACTTGGTTCTTACACCTCCCTTGATTGTCTCAAGCATGGGTGCACATATTTCACTGAACCCTTTGATGAATTTTCTATAAAACTAAGCCAAGCCATGGAAAATTCTCACATCACTTGTTGTCCTAGGTGTAGGCCAATTGATTATGGCTTCAACCTTATATGTATCCATCTTCAAATCACCTCCTTAGACTACAAATCCAAGATACACCATTTCCTGCTTCATAAACTCACATTTCTCCAAATTGATGGTTAGTTGTTCATCACATAGTTTACTCAAGACAATTTCTATATGCTTAAGATGCTCATTTTAAACTTGCTAAAAAGTAATATGTCATCTAAGTAAACAACAACAAATTTACCAATGCAATCCTTGAGTACTTCATTCATGAGTCTCATGAATGTGTTAGGGGCATTTGTGAGTCCAAATGGCATAACAAGTCATTCATAAAGTCCATCTGTAGTCTTGAAGGATATCTTCCATTCATCACCCTCCTTTATTTTGATTTGGTGTCAACCACTCTTAAGATCTATCTTAGTGAAGTATTCAACACCTCCCAAACAATCCATCAAGTCTTCAATTCTTGGGATGGGAAATCTATATCTGATAGTAATCCAGTTTATAGATCTAGAGTCAGTGCAAAGTCTCCAAGTACCTCCTTTTTTTTGAGCCAAAATGGTGGGTATTGCACATGGACCGATGCTCTTCCTGATTAGACCATTATTTAGGAGTTCTTGTATTTTCTTAGCTATCTCCTTGTTTTGTTCCGGTGTCTTCTTATAAGCTTCCTTATTGAATAAAGAAGCTTCGGGTAGAAAGTCCATTTGATGACTTATAGCATGTTGAGGAGGCAATGTAGTTGGTGTTCCATCACTAATGATGTCCTCAAACTGATTTAGAACCTGCTGCTTGTTGTACTCTTTTGGCTTCACAACAATGGAAAACCCCACTCCTTCTCCCTCCTTGAGTGTGTTGATGAAATATTTCTCACCAACCAGTAGCACATTAGGACCTTTGGACCTACCCTCTACTTGGTCTCCTAAAGATTGGATTTTGTAGGTGGTTCCATCCTTTTGGAAGGTATAAGCATTCTTCTCTTCATGATGTATTACCTTTCTATCAAACTGTCATGGCCTACCTAGGAGTAGGTGGCAAGCATCCATGGGTAAGATATCACCTAAAATTCTATCTTTGTAACCTCCAATGGTGAACTCAACCGAAGTTTGTTCATTTACTAAAACATGCAGACCCTTGTTGAGCCATGTAACTCTGTAGGGATCACTATGTGGGATTCTTGGAAAATTAAGCTTACTCGTCACTTCCTTTGACACTATGTTGTCTATGGATCCTGAGTCCACTACCACTTTGCATACCTTTCCCATGATCTTACATTTTATTCTAAACAAGGATCTTCTTTGGCTAGGTTCCTCCTTAACCGGGTCTTTGATCAAGACTCTCCTTATTATGAGGTTCTCTCCAACCTCTTAATCCAAACTTATTTCTAATGCTTTCATGTTTGTTGCATCCTCTTGAGCATAATTTACTCTCTTCTCACCTCCTTGTGATGAATAAGACTTCTCAGGGCATCTATAGGTTGGGTGTCTAAGTTGGTCGCAAAATAGGACCCTCTTCCTGATCGACTAGACCTTCCTCTACTAGAGTTGCTAGATCCCCTTCTTCTATAGCTACTCTTGCTATTGGAATCCCCACTTTTCTCAATCAACTTGGATTCCCCTTGGGATCTTTGGTCTATGCTTCTTCTGCCAAAACTACCTCTCTGACCTCTGCCATCTCTTCCCCTACCTCTACCTCTATTGCTTTGTTCTTGTTTATTCTTGCTATTTTCTTCCACTCTTAGTGCCAACTGATAGCACTTGTGCATGGTGTTGGGGCATAAAAAGCTTAATTCCTCTTGGATATTCCATCTAAAGTCTAGAATTCCTTAGTATAACTACTCACATCCAAGTCTCTTTGCCTCAAATTTTGTCTCCTCTTGTGCAACTGGATTTTATAATCTTCAGGGATGTATGCCTCTTTCACCTTGGCTAGCATGCCCTTCCAAGCAGCTATGGGGTTCTTGCCCTCTTTTTATCTCTTTGCTTAGATAAATTTCCACCAAGTCAATGTTGCCCCTCTCAATCTAGACTTGGAAACCTTCAGCTTTTGAGCCTCAATGATTCCATCACATTCAAGTGATTCTCCAATCCCTCTATCCATTCCAGGACTACCTTTGGTTCCATTTTTCCACAAAAAAGTGGCACTCCTTCTAGGGATTTCCCTCCTAAGGCTTTAATTTCTTGAAGGAAAGGTTCTTTAGGTAGAATAGGGTCTGGTTCAAAAGTCCTATCCTCTTCTACAACTTATTTTCCCTTCCCTTAATTGACCTTAATTGTCACATTCTCAGTTTTGTCTTCAACTGCGTCTAGTTTGCTCTCCAACTATAGTAATCTTTCTCTGAGGAGCCTATTTTCTTCTTCTTGGTCTTTTACCTTCTTTGCTAGCTCTGCATTGGTCACCATCCTTAAACTATTCTCTCCCACTGATTCAGTGTCTGTCATATGTTGGCTTCTTCCCAAATCTTGGAAGCGTCGATACCACTATGATGGGGAGGTTACTCAAAGAGAGATTACACCTTGTTTAGGGGCAGTTAGATGTTGTCCTAGTGGGATTCATGATTTTTTCATATTGTCTTAAAAACAATTTGGACACCTAGGCTCCCTACGAGTGCTCCCAATCTAGATTTGCTCCTTGATTGCTCAAGCATCGTTGAGATTCACCAAGTTAAATCCAACCTTCTACTCTAAAACTCCTCACAATTTCTTGCAGGGGTTGTAGAAGGTTTTTTTGATGTTTTCCTGAGTTGATAAATTGGTTTTGAGTGAGGGGTTCATTCATTTCCTCATCGCTCCTTCCTTTTCCTACTTTCTAGGCCTAGTATCCCTAAAGCCCCAATTAGCCCTACCTAACCGGTTTTTGTGGATTTTCTCCCAGCTTCTCCAAAGACTCACACAAACTCTTTTCTTATCATGATACCCTTTTGGAAGTACTTTCCAACTTCTTAATTTATGAATCTAATTCTAACCGTACAGGTATGGAGCCCAAGAAATGTTTGTTTTAGGTGGTTTTGGGCTTGTTTTGGTCTTTTTCCAAGGTTTAGGTGTCTTCCTTGATCTACCACATCTCCAAATTCACATATATGTTCTTGCACACATCACTTATTCATTCCAAACACTCTACAACTCTAACCCTTCTCTTTCTTGCAAACACTTGCATAATCTCATTCATTTCCTAACCGGGCTATGATTGAGCTCACCTACGAAATGATTCTCATTTGCCTTTCAATGACCTCCAAAGTAAAATAAAAGTTATATAAAATATACAAAGGTTCCATGGCTTGATTCCCAAGGGTTATTGAGAAGAAATCAAAGGACTTCAAGCGGGAACCATGTCTGAGCATCTCAAACCCTTACTCAAGCGGAGAGCTTACAAAATGAGAAACTCAATTCAAACTTGAAAATAAACTAATAAAATTTCTTCCTAAGCACTACAATAACATTAAAAAAATAATAAGCAGGGTACATCAATGCAATCAGCCCATTAAGTATGGATTGTTGCTCTAATTCTTGACAAAATGCAATGTAAAACTTAAAAATTGGTCTCAAAATGTATTTCAATCTAATCCAAACATTGAAAAACCTCATTACATTTATTCTCAAATCTTTTATATTCTATTTGTGGCCTAACTAACTCTCCATCAGTTCCCTAACCAACCCTTTGCACAAAAACGCAAAAAGTTGCTCAACGTTGGAAAAAGTTGTTAAGCAACTTTGACTGTAACTTTTGCCAAAAAGTGCATTTTTTGCCTTACATGCTTGATTCTCTCCTTCAAAACATATAATATGACTAAAAACTATTGCATTGACATGTTATAATGCCAAACAAAGCTATTCATGGCATTTTTCATCAAAATGCAAGATTTTGCCATTTTAGGCTTACAAGGGCTTACAAGCCAAAATTGAGCAAATGCATTGTCCTAAAGACATTCCACCTTCCAAAGCACTAAAAAAACATATTAATACCTAAGGGAATACTCTTATTCACCACTCCAAAACAAACTATGAACAAACAGACCAAAATGTAGAAACTGGACTCAAAACTAGATCAAAATTAGGTGCTCCTACACCAGATGACAAGGATGATAAGGAACAAGTAGCTAGGTTAAGGGATGATTATGGAATAATAGGTCCTATTATGCCATTAAATGTCATAATAGGTCCTATTATTCCATGAAATGGCACAATAGGACCGTTTATGCCATGTCATGGCATAAAGGTCCTATTATGGTCCTATTATGCCATGTCATGGTAGGATAGGACCTATTATGCCATGACATGCCATAATAGGTCCTATTATGCCATGAAATGGCACAATGGGATCATTTATGCCATTTCATGGCATAAAGGTGCTATTATGGTCCTATTATGCCATGTCATGGTATGATAGGACAAATTATGGACCTATTATGCCATGTCATTGCATAATAGGACCTATTATATCATGTCCTGGCATAATAGGACCTATTATGCCATGACGGCATAATAAGTCCTATTATGCCATGACATTGCATAATAGTCCACCTATTATGGCATCATGGCATAATAGGTCAATAATAGAACCTATTAAGCCATGACATGACATGATTTTCTTGAATTGCCAACTTCATCATCTAATTCATCTCCAATGCTGAAGTACTAATTCAACATGTTTACTTAGTAAATGACCACTTAGAGAGGTTACCATCTAATATATTAGTACTATTCCAACACAAAGTACTAATTCAACATGTTTACCAGAATTGTGACTAATTATTTATTATATAAATTACTTTATATATGTTGATCTTATTTTACTTTTTTTACAAGTTCATGTATGGAATATTTTATATTGATTTTAATAGTTGATGCATTTTACAAGAAATGTATGCATTAAATAGAATATATAATAGATTTATGAAGTTTCAATGAAAGTTTTTATTAAGTTTTGTGCGCAAATTTTATATTTAAAGATTAAATAGTATGTACATGTATATTTTTCTAAGTTCAATATTATATTATATTTCATGTGTATCTCATTCAATAACATAGAAATGTTACTATTCATAAATATAATTTTTAAAACTAAAATAGATTCTTCTTTGACATAGAGTTGTATATAATTCAGGTATATCTTTATATATATAGGAGCTCTTTGTTATGATGGATGTGTTTGACATAGATGGATTGTTAGGTGAAAATCCCCCACCACAACCCCCTCCTCCTCCACCTCCACCTCCACCTCCACCCCTAGATTAGATGAAATTTGTTTAAGAGAAAGAGTTAGTGAAAACCTACAAGTTATTGAACAAAATATTACTTCAATCCAAAATGAGCCAATCACGCCCCCCTCCCCCCCCCCCCCCCCCCCCCTCCCCCCATCTTCTAGAGTTTGCAAAATCAATGCAAACTGTTGTCGAGTCAGTTAGATCAGTTGATTCTCAATTAGATCAATTTCATAGACAGCAACAAGAGTTGCATGATTTTTATGTTGATGGATTAACTTATAGGCAGATCACTGATCTTAGAATAACCAAAGCTCATTTATGTCCATATTATACTAACCCAAAAACAAGAGAACCAATGCAACCTACCCAAAAGAGAATTTCAATTAGGTGGTGTGATCATCCAAAAATTGCTACACACTTCTATGATAGATTGTAGATGGTTTTTGATTATCCACCACATCGTAATTATGAGGTCCCTTTATATTTTTTGAAGAAATTATACTGTGAGTTTGTATTATACAAAAAACCAATTTTTTTTTATATTAAGTCATTCCAGGGTGTTGGTGGTGGAATGTCACAGCATAGATTAGGGGCACGCAATAATAATCCCCTACCAAATCCACCCATGGTTCCACTTGTTGCTCCATCGATTCCTGCAGATGTGCAGAATACATCATTCATTTCAATATTAGATGCTTTGACTTCCCTCACAGGTAATCTGAGTGACCAAGTTGCACACATGGTATCCACTCCTCAATTGATGCCACATATGTGTATGAGTTATCATCAGATGTGTGTAGGTCCTACTGCTGATCCAGGATCCACTTCAGTTGCAGCTAAGCATGATGCAACATATGATACTATGATGACATCATATATGGATTTCTTTTCTCTGATGATCATCTTGAGCAGGTATAGATATATATACATGTACATTTCAATATGTAAATTAAGTGAATGTCTTTTTTTTATACAATCTAATACTTCATTTAATAAATTTGGTTTATATAGGTAAGGACTACACGAAATTTTCAAGTCAATATTGCATCTACTCCTACACAACTTGGCACACCTTTTGGGGTATAGTATCAATTTCTATCTAGACATCGTACTAGCTTTTAAAGTTAATATGTTATCATCATATACTATATAAATTTTCATGTTGATACATTGAATGCTTCTTTCTCCAAGCTTCAGGTCATGAGGGACCATCTACATCACATCGACAAGAGGGTGTGACAACTGTGACACCATCTATTGTATGTATCTTAAAATTCATAAATTAAATATGTTCTTACAACATTGTAACTTAAATTGAAATTATTTAATACACATAGATATATATGTTCAATAAATATGATTTCATTAAAGCATGTTTGCAGGTGGACACTACTATCAGGATAGGTTATCCTCATCATTTTTATCAAAGCCAATTTGAATGCCCATCGACATCCTTTGAGGTCTTAATATGTAATACTTAATTTGACCTTATTTTGACTCTTAATTTGACATTTAATTGGACACTTCGAATTTGACTTTGTACAAGACTTAGCTAGCCCTACATTTGGCATTGATTTCAATGTACATACGCATCAAGGTGCACAAGATACTGCTAGAGGAGATGAGCAACCTTATGTATGATATTTTATTATATGATTATTTAATCAAATTATAAATGTTCATTTTTATTTAATAAAGAAATAAACACATGTATGTGCTCATGTTCCTTATATCATGTTTCTTATCTTGTATACAAGATGACACAACTCCTGAGAATATAGTACATGCAGAACAAGTTACTAGAGTTGATGTGCACACACATACAGTAAGTTTGTAACTTAATTTATGAATTCCAATTGTATTTGATAAATGGTTATCTTTTAATAGTTAGTCAAGTATTTTAATATTATTTTTTCCTTGTACAGCATGAGATGGGTCGATCTGGTCCACGTCCCGGGGAGAAGAGACCACGAGATGTTATTGATGATAGCACTTAGATTTTATTGTTTATTTGGCTCTGATATGACATACATGTACTATTTTATATGATATGTACTTTTTTATGGATTTTACACATTTTTTTACAAATGTACTTATTTTTTAACATTGTATATATTGTCTTGGACGTGCACATACTTTATATATATGGATAGTTGCATAATAGGATTAGATCATATATATTTTTTGGACTACATATATATATGCACATTAGATATTATGTGGATTTCATCATGTTACCATCCAGATATATATGGATTAGATATTATATGGATTATGTTGACCTGGAATTTTATTTATGGAACTTGTGCTTAAATAACTTTATATGGATTATGTGGACTTGAAATTTTATTTATGGAATTTTATTTAAATAACTTGTGATTAGATAAAATAAAGGTGTACATCATGAACTAACAATGATGATAAGACCAAAGTATCAAAACATATCTTATAATTATAACATATTTTAAACTAAATTAAAAAGTATTAATCATCATAGATACACAAAATATATACTCAAATATATAATTACCATTACAATAATAATGATGATAAGAGAAAATTATCAAAACATAGGTTTAATATATAATTACCATTTTAATAACAATGATGATAAGAGAAAAGTGTAAGGAACAAACTAGGTGGTATGGTGGGGTCCAACAAGTAGAACCAGTGTGCTATGCATGAAATTAAATTTACCCCATAGAATATATAATATATTGAATAGAAATTGATTAAAACATAATTATCTCATTCATAAATTTGACCAATAGCCTCTCATTTATGTATATTACACAAAGTGTAATCAAGAAGACCTATCTAAAATCTTTGACTTCATCTCCTAAGGGACTTGCAAAAAAACACATATTGTATAAAATACACAATCATAATTCAACATTCAAGTGCAAGATTATTACTTTACTCAAGTAAAGTTTAAAAATTTAACCTTAAACATATTTGTAAATGCACAAATAATAGTATTCATTGATGCCATGTACATGTGGAAGACTTGAAATAAAATAAAAATAGTCTATTTAAATTATAATAATAAGGATATATCTCTCAAAATACAACATAAAGTATGCACAAATAGTAGTAGTCATTGAGGCCAAGTCTACTCTGAGAGACCTGGAAAAAAAATATACATATGATTAGTTTTTATAATGAGGATGCACTCAATTTAAAATACAACATGAAGTATACATCACGACTCTTAAAAGGGAGTTGCCTTAAGGGTACACAACTTTAACCTGTAATTATTCAAAATGAAACATAAAGTATGCACAAATAACTTGGTTTTCATTGATGCCTTCTACTTGTGGTAGACCTGAAACAAAATTACTAGATTAGATTTTATAATTAGGATGCATGATTTAAAATTCTATATAAAATATACATCGTGACTTTTAAAAGGGAGGTGGATTAAGGGTTCAAATTATAACTTACTTGTATATATTCATTCTATTATACCATCTCCATCCTTTCTCTTTGGCAAAGCATCTATAATTATCTCGTGCTCTTCCATAGAGAGAGTCCATAATTGTTTATTAGCAGGTCTGCCATGATATCTATCCAATTTTATATTAGTTACCACTACCAAATGTGAGTAATGTATAATCTTCTTCTCTAATTCATAATCTTCAAATGCGGGCAATCCATTCTTTCTTGTTAGATATTTGCGTAGCTAGGTGCCAACAACAACCACGTATCCTATTGGATAGTCATAACCATCATCATCTACTCAAGGAGTGGTTAGCTTATGTTTTGGCTCTACACATCAACCCAACCAATACTTTGTCCCCTCTTCATTGTCATCTGGTGCAACAACAACATAGACATGTCTTGTGCACAAAACAATTTTATTTTAATATTTAATGAGATATAAAAACAAAAATATTCACTATAAGATTTCACATATGTATTATTTAATAAATCAAAACAAATTTCAAAAACAATTTTACCTTGTTGTATAAGATCTCAAATGCGATCATAGTCATTTGATGCAAACATATGATCCATATCTTCATCATTTCTTTCTTGCGGATCATTTGCATCTATGGGTGTCAAGGATCTTTGTTGCCATTCTTCAACCCATTCTTTATTCTCACAAAATTCCCAACCTCCAGAAACACAAAACTGACAAAAGCAAGCAAGCTCCCATGTGAATATAGTCCATGTTTTTCAATTAGAACTCTTAAACAAATGTCATTTAGCTGATCCAATGATGGTATTACAATCATGTCAAATAGGAATACTATCTTCCTCTACCAACCAGAAGAAACATCGAGTTGTAGAGTTCTCAGTTGATCCTTTTGACAACTTTGAATTGCACCAATCTACAACTGCATGAGCATCTATGAATTTCATTGCATCCTCGAATTTCAATTGTTCTCTAGAAAGAGCTCTTTTTACATAGGCACCATCTCCATCGTGTTCCACATTACCATGTCTTGCTTCAACAAAACTCCATAAATGTTGGACATTGGTTTTCTTGTGAACTTTGCATAGCCAATAAAACATTCTTGCATTTTTTATTTGTCTAGTGCAATTATCTGACCATATAATATGTTGTTTCATGTCAATTTCTCTTTCCTTAAGATTATCATGAAATACCTCGAAGCAATGCTGAACAAACTCTGACGAGTGTAATCGATTATCACTAACATAGAAATGATACTCCCTCAAAAAATTTATGTTATCTTCTATATTGTCATGGTCATGTCTATATATAATGTGCACAAATATGGCTAGTTGTATTGAGTTGTAGTATTGTGATTGAGTTTCCTCTTGTTGTTTTAGAGTATACTTTTCTGCAAAATCCACAACTGATACTATTGTTCCAACTGGAAATGTGTTCTTGCATATGCAAAACTGTCCATCAAACCATCGGGCATGTTGGGAATGTTTCACATATTTTGGAACAATATGACTTTTAAACTCACTAATAAATGCATTCACACTATTATGTTCTATAATCAATTCTAAACATTTCCCCATCTTTCCATCCTTTAGAGGGTATTCTATATTTTTAAATCTCCTAACATCAACCATTTTTTGTCCAAACTCAAATGAAACATGCTCATGCAAACATTCACCTATCAAAGAATAGTTCCCACATAAATTGCAAAGGCCATAAATGCATGAACTAGAAAGAAATAATTGCTCATTGGGTGGTTTACAAAATAAACTTGCAATAAAATATTTTATAGTTTCAGGTGGAACATAAACACCACAATCCTCTACAAGATCATTACCATACAACATACAATGTATATATTGAAAAACATCATAATAGTAACGAAACTGAACATGAGTTTTACAACAACAAGATATTCTTTGTTTATTGATTTTAACATACCAGGGTTTGAATTTTTCAAATGATCTTTGACTATTTCGTAAATTCATTAACACAAATTCATCACTAATTTTTTTAAAGAATTCAGTTTGAGTCGTGTCAAGAAGATGTTTTGGATGAGGATCATGAAATTTTGATCCCACCCTTAACTTTAAAACATAAACTCTAGTGTTATCATGCCAAAATTTTGCGATTAATAGTTTAGTTTCGTCATTTAATTTCATGTCCAACCTTTGAAGTCTACCACTAAAACTCCAACAATGGTTTAGTGGATCAATTTTAATTGTGTCTCTTCTTTTGGCCACTCATGACTAGGTTCTACGATGTAAGTTTAAATAGCCACTTATATCACTTAACATTCTTTTACTAACAATTATTTTATTAACTATAGCAGTTGTTATAACTCTATGTGTCGCATTCTTATCTTTAGTTTGACTTGTTTTTCCGATAGAATGGATGGCACTGGCAATAGTAGATACAACTTTCTTATATGATTCATCTTTTCTTTTTGATTTTGCATAAATACCTATTTTTTTCATGACTTTACACATTTTTAACATTTTTATTAATTGTAGCATTAATTGACATTGGAATCTAACTTTTTATTATAGAAAAATTGTTTATATAATTTGTTCGCATGTGTTCTGATTTGTCTCCAAGAAACTAACCCATTAAGATTATCTAGCACATTGCTATCAATAGTAAACAAATTACATTCATTTTCTTTCAGAGAGGGTGGTGTAATATTTTCATTTTTTATTTCTTTTCGTATTGGTGTATTAAATTTATATCGAGCTTCATTTAAATCAGCAATTTGATTGACATCATAGTCTTGGGGATTTAAAAACATACCAAGATTCACATCCACATGAACATTTGCATCAACAGTCATACCTATGTTTGGTTCTACATTTCTTGTGTCCGTTATGATCTCTTCAATGGTCTCATCTACAATGGGCACTAAACTAGATGCGTCAGTGTTCTTCAATTGTCATTGTTGTGATCTTCGATCTCTTTAAAGTTTTTCCTCCTCTCTTTGTGCTTGAATTTCATCCCCTGTCATTGTCTTCCTTTGTTTCTTTTGATGTTGCTTTGAACCCATCTTTACAAACTCCTCTTCAAAAAATAATATTTCTTTTTACCAAGTTCTTTTGAAATTTGTGTAAAAAAGATAAAAAAGTAGTGTCAAATGTTGTAAAAAATGTTTGTCGGTATGGATTCCAATGATAATCTGGTAAATTGATGCCATTTGTTCCTTTTTTTACAGTAACAGTAATTTTAGGAACGGGCCCCCGTTTCTTAAACGGACCCTCATTTTTAGAACGGGGGCCCGTTCTGTGGAAGTTGATTTCACAACCCACAACTTGCCTCAAGATTAGGTCCAGGATAGGCTTGGGATGGCCACACCTGAGACATGGACTTGCAAATTCAAATCTCCACGAACAAAAGCACAAATATGAACTTCTGAAATAGTTTACGTGCCTCTGATTAGAGAATTTTTATACGAAATTAAAACCCATTTCAAATTATACTATCTAGATTCTAAATATGTAAATTTATTTAAAAATTGATTATTTTAACTATTTTTCATTTAATTTATACTAAATTGGGTCCATAAACTTGAAATATGAACTAATTTTGTTAATTTAATAACTTTTATTTTAATTAATTTTGAAAAAAAGAATTATGTCATCAATCTACACAAAATTCATTTCTATTTTTAAAAAAATCAAAAAATGCTAAGTTTACGTCAAATTATGTGGGTCGTACACGTCAAATTTTTAAAAAGATAATTACAGTCATTAAAAAATTAATTTAAAAAAATATATTTAAAATAAAAATATAGAAAAATATGCTCATCAATCTTCAGTGTGTTACAAACCATTTCCCAAAATGGTTTGAGAAAATAATTTTAGCTGTGTCAAAAAGTGTGGGTCGTACACATGCATGGTATGGTCCTGAAACATACATTTTTAAAACATAGTTTTTAGAACTCCGTTCAAAAAGTTATTTTTTATTATGTGGGTATTAAAATAAATTACATATTTGGAAAGTAGACTTGAGGGATATCTTTTATATTCCTGACCTTTTCCAAGATTCATTCTCCAAATGTTTCAAAATTTAAGCTCAAATGAGACAAAACTTGAAAATCAGGGAAAACACTTCCACTTTTTGGCCAAAAAGTGGACTCAACTTCTAGCACTGACCCAATCAGAAGCTTGGATCTCTTCATGTGGATTATCTACCATTGGTTCAATGATCTCTACAACTTTCATCTTGTTGTTGTCAACTATCACTCTCAAAATTGCCTTAGCTCTTTTAGCAACCTTGGGTTTAGTTTGTTTGAGCTGTTGAAAATCAAAGATGTCAGGAGAAATCTCCTGCTTCTTTCTTTTAGGAGTGAAAGAGCTTAGCCATGGAGGTAAGGCCATTGAATTTGCCTCAAAAGTAGTTGGAGGTGGGGAAGAAGCAATTTTTGTTTGAACTATAGTGGTCACCCTAGGAGATGTTTATGTCTGAACAACAACCAAGGCCCATTTAGTCACTCGATGATGTGATGCCTGCAACATGAATTTGTCAAAACTAGAAGGAGAAGTATCAATCTCTAATAATGACAAGCCATGAAAAGAGACATGGGTAGGGTTATCCTAAAAGATATTCAACAAATCTTCCTGTGTATGATCAAGAGATGGTTCTGTTGCTAAAATTGGCATGACACTCTCTGCATTCATACTTAATGGAATGGGATCAATGTAAATGGTGGAGAAAGATTCCACATATGTGTCAAACAGAGACATAGGCAAATCCAAAGGGATTTGAGGAGGAACCTCGTGAGGTGACTCTGAAGTTGTGGACCTAGGAGCATCATCTTCTTGTTGCTCTTCTTCTAGATCTTCAAGATCAATGACATGAATATGAAGCTATGGTTTCTCCCTCCCTTTCACTGCCACTTCTTCGAGAGGAATTAACATTTCTCTGTTGACTCTCAATTTTATCCTTGTAGTTGAAGAGGAAACACCTTCCTTGTTATCAACTCTGATTTCAGACTTGTGTCCGATAAGCCCTGTAGAATCATCTTCTTTTCCAATCTTGATTTTGATGAGTCTAACACCATTTCTTTTTAGCCAAGAATTGGTGTTAGCTAAGATAGGCTGAAATCTATCAAGGATGGAAGTGCATTCCTTTTGTGACCATTGAACTGATTGAAGTGGTGCTTCATTGACTCTTTTTTTAACATACTTGGAGTCTAGTACATTCCCATCATCAATCATTCATTTAGAAATTCTAGCAAGGTTCAAATCAATAATCTTCTCAAGTGTGATCTTGTAATAGTCCATCCTACGAATCTCCTCTTTTGTGCAAAGATCAATCTATATGTCCTCTATGTGATGCACATGAATGAAGGATCTTTTAATATTTTCCTTCATGCCCTTGTAATCAAAATTTTCTCTCAGTTTGAATCTTTTGAGTTTCATCTCCTACATCTCAATCTCCATTTCTCTGGCCTTCGTGGATGTCATGAGAGAATATCAACCAATCTACAATGGGTTATTAGAATATATCCCCATCCCAACCTTATGTCGAATTGGTTTATGTGCATGAATTGCCATGAGTTGTCTTCCCAATTCCATAAGAATGATTTTGTTGGTTGGATATCTTGGAAGCATGGATGGTTGCCCACTATAGCATCCAACTCTCAAATAAGTGAATATTGGGAATTGAAGGAAAAGACACCCATACTCATTTACTTTCTCCCATGCAACATTTGACACTCTTTTGTTCTTCAATGTTTTGTCAAATAGACACATGTAGTGGCTATACAAAGCATCTTGGACTCTCCTATAATGCAATCTGGTAGGTCTCAAAGGTAGTTGATCATAGTAATCCCACACAAGCACAAGTGAGCAATCACCTTGGGTAGAAAGACCAAGAAAGTGTCTGAGTGATGCTACTATATACACCAAGTATGAGTTCATGTAGAACATCAAAGTGGTGGGAACTCTACCAAGCTTCTCACATAAAGCATCATTAATGATTTCACCCCAAAAGATATGCTGAGACTATCTGATGATTACATTGAACTGGTACATCCATGGTTCAAAGACATTTGAATTCTCTAAGCCCATGATTCTATTCAAAAGGGTAATTGTATCACCAATCTCCTCTTTGAAATCACAGCAAAACAACTTAGCCCTCGGGTAAGACAAGTTATTGGTTCTTGAATCCACTTGTTGATGTGACGCTTACATTCCTTCTCCCTCTTCATGTAGTATCCTGTTGCACTTTCCTTTGAAATTTCTACATAAACAGGAGCCATGGGTATTTTGAAAATATTTTCAATAGTTTCAATATTAAGATGGGTAACTGCCTCGCCCTCATCACCCCTAATAGTTCGAGTTTACTGATCAAAATGAGTGGAACAAGCAAGAACAAATTTTGGCTTTAGGGCAGCCACTAGGAAGGAAGAGGAAAGATGAAGATGACTATCCAACAAGTGTTGCATGCTATAATCCTGGATTTTTAACCCTCTAGAGAAAGTCTAACATATCCACATGCCCAATCTCTATATCTTGTATCTTATCCAATGAAGAAGAGAATTGAGAAGGAGAGATTGCATTCTCATACTCGTCATATTTGTAATTCATCTTCCTTTGGGAAGATGTGTTATAATCAGGGATCACTAAGACGGGGGGTGAATCAGCGATTTGCCAAAAATCAAATCCACAAACTTATTCTTTATCCACTAGTTAGCAATGCATAGAAGAAAAGAACATAAACATGAAACAAAGAATACACAAATCCACAACACTAGAATGTTTACGTGGAAACTTAGAAAGGGAAAAACTACAGTGAGGTTGGAACCCATAATATTCATATACTATGGCCAAGAGTACATAAATATTACATATATGGGGAATGCACTCGCATTCAAGCTCACTGCCTAGAGCTCACTGCTCAAATATAGTTTCTAAGAAGGCAACAACCTTCAGGGAAGTCTCGCAAGCTTACAATTTTATTAAAAAGAGAATACAATGAAATGAACTCTCAAGTAGCATCTGACAATGTAAGAATGAGTTCTGGTTAAGCACTGAATCTTTGACTATCTTCGCTTTGTTGAATACTCTATTTCTATCTTATTCAGCTACTGAATTGTCTTGTAGCAAAGTGCACACATGAAACTGCGCTCAATCACACCCAAACAGATCACCAAAATAGTATTTCCACCAAAACCAATTGCTAATTTGATCTTATATATGTGGTCTTAACACAAAAGAAATTTCCTTCAAGTCAGCTTAAATCTTGAACAAAACATAACACTGAACCAAAAGAGTGTATTCACATGCTTCCTAAGGATCTTACCATTCATCAAGAACATGAAATCAACCACCAAAATCACTGCAATCATCAGAAATCATTCTGGACCAAAACATTACCGATATACCCTATTTTACTGGTTAACTCTAGCTTCTAGATAAGATGAATCATGACTGTTGGATCAAATCTCCAAGAAGAGTTTCCATCAATGACAACCCTATACCATAAATCAAGCATCTAAGATCACCAGATGAGTGACAATTGCCAACAAGACAATATTGGCAAATCAGTCATTGAACATGTACTTGTAACACTGCGATGAAAATCTAGAAGTGTTAATGCAACATCATGATCCGTTGAAAGACCATATGGCCTTATTGAAAGGGAAAAACTCAACTCTAACCCTAAATATTTTGAAGATGGAAGGATGGATAGACAAGAGGTTTTAAAGACTGAGCTTTTGACCAATTTCAAATTTTGGGAGATGCGTTGCAAGTATGAAAAAGGGAAAAACTTGTGGAAAGACATAATTGCAATTAGGTTTTTAATTCCCAACTGCAAGTAGACTTGAAATGGGGAAAAGTGAGTGAATGTGTGATAAATGGTATAAATGGGATTTTGACATGAGGGAAAATGAAGTTTATGACCAAGGATAGTAACCATGAATGACTATGAATGGAATTTGGAAGAATAATCTCATTTTGACCACATGTGAAATGGGAAGAACTTTTCTTGTAATCGGGTTTATAAAACCCAATTTTGAATGGGTAGGCCTTTAAAACAACTTTTTTCATCTCGCAATTTTGGCAAAAGAGTGTTAAGTCTTTTCAACCAAAGGGGAAAAACCAACTTCTCATCTTACTTGCAATCGGATTTTAAAAACCCGAATGCAAGTAGATGTAAATAATACAAAGGGGAAAAACATTACAATCTCCAAATTGCATTCAATATTTTGGTAAAATGGGAAGGGCCTATGCAAAACCGAATTCAAGCAAGAATAAGATATATACAAAGCATAAGAAAAATTAAAAAATAAAAACAAAACTAAAAACCACATACCTTTCTTGAAGAATGCCCTAGACCAAAGCAAATAGACTTAGAAGAAACCAAAATGCTCTTTAAATAGATAAGGAAGCCACCACATTATGATTACAACCAACAAACCAAATCGGTTTTATCTTTAAACCCTTCCACCAAAAATGGCTTAGAAGGAGAGGTATGCTTGACTTCAAACACTCATTAATGGAGTACATGCAAGACGTGTTTAGCAATGTGGAAAGAAGGTGATTCTCATGCTTCAAAACGTGGCAATAACCAGCAAAAGATGTATTCCAAAAACATCTTCAAAAATCCCTTCAAAAATGTAGAACGTGTTTGCCCACTCCAATTTTGGTGAAAAATGTGGTGCCCAACAAAAATTGATTCCCAACAATTTTGCATGAATGTAGCACGGATTTAGGGGAGAAATGCCACAAAAAAAGGATTTGGGAGAGAAAATGTGCAATTTGGGTTCTTCATTTGCAAATACAAGTTTCAAATGCATTCAAAAAAGATGCAATCGGGTTTTAGAAACCCCTTTGCAAGTTTTAATTACTTCACTTTTCTCTTCCTTGGGAACATTTAGGTTTTTATGGAAGAAGAGCACAAACATAAAGAGCAAAATGACTTGTAATGGGGAAGTAAAATCCCCATTACAACTAAAAGGATTAAAAAATTAAAAACTTGCAATAGGGAAATAAAATTCCCATTACAAGTAAGCACAAGACATAAAATCACTTTAAAAACTTAAAAAAGACTTTTAATAGGGAAATAAAACCCCTATTACAACTTAAAACAAAAAAGTAGGAACTTTTATGAGAACTTACAAGTTCTCATTAAACTTGTAATTTGTCTAAAAGGTTCCTACAAACAACTTAAAAGACAAAAAGGAAAAAGGGAAAATAAAAAGAAAGTTACAAGTTTGAAATAAAGTGCACTTGTAATTGCTAGAAAAAACCTACAACACTAAAACATAAGGAAAACACTAAACGTGCAAAGGAAAGAAAATTTTCCACTTGCAGTCCAGAAAATAAAACCCGATTTTGAAGGAAAGACATAGAAAACGAACTTGAAACGCGATGAAATTGGAAATGCAAATTGAGGATGGATAGAAGATCAATCCAGTTTAAATAGAAGAAAATTATTTGCCTTGAGAAGCATGCCTTAGAGTAAAAAAAAGATCATTTTTAACAAAAAATTTAAAAGGGGTTGTCTAATTTTGTGAATGCAAAAATACGGACAACATGGCCAAAAAAATTGCAATTCCATTTTGTGCCCAAGGAATGTGATTAAAAGTAATAGATTCCAAGGAACCACACAATTGAAGAATCCATCTAATAACCAAAGCTAAGTGCCAACTAACATCATCAAGTTGCTACTCATTTAGCAAAGTCACCACCACTTGAGAATTTGATCTGCCAATAATCCTTTTCCAACCAAGAACACTAGTACATTCCACAACATATGGATGGTTCATCTCGGGGGAATCTCAATCATGCTAGTATTGGAGGAGTTGGACCTCTAATACCAACATGATCGAGATTCCCTCGAGATGAACCATCAGTATTAATTTTCAATTGTCCTTAAGGAGGAGGGGATCAGTGACCCTCCCAATTTATCTCTCACAAAGGATGTATGCATATGTTTCTCATGACCTACCTAGCCCATCTCATCACAGGAGAAGGAACACCTTCATGAAGAACAAAATTGAGTCGATTAAAAATATTGACATCTCTAGGATCCACACCTCCAGCAAAGTCACACTTTGCCAATACAGTCTCACAAACAGAATGAATAATTTTTTGCCACAATTGTTGAAACACCTGAAGAACACAAATGGACACTGAGATGGGGGGTGAATTAGTGTATTTTAAAATTTTAACTATGTGTGTAAATACTAAAACTGTAAACTAATTAAATACATGCACACACACTAATCAAACAACAACACCAAATTTATGAGGAAAACACAATAAGGGAAAAACCTCAGTGAGAATAGCTATTGGAGCCTACTACTCCAATCCATCCTCATAGTAAATAATAGATTACAATTTTTAGGGCACCAACCCTAGGAGAACCAACCCCTAATTTTATGAGCACCTACTCAAAGGAGCACCTACCCCTGCTTTTATCACCCACTCAAAGATTTACAATGATTATAAAAAAAATTCAATGTAGTTATAAAGCCTTGTTACAAAAGAGTTTTGTAACACTTACAAATTTCTCATATCTTGAGAGTAAATTTCTCTACTTGCTGATACACTTCCTCTATTTCTTCTTCTTCCCTTGTTTGGTTGTCTTCTTCTCTTTGCTACAACTTCACCTTACAGAATACTGTGTTCTTATTTTCTCAACTTGTGTAGATTTTTTTGTTTTCTCTTAGCAACAACACCACACACTTCTAAGCACTACTACAACACAGTCAACTTATTGAGACATTTCTATTTCCACCTCTATAGATCTCTATCTCAACAACCACACCTACCAATGTCGAATAACATTTACAACCCTACACAATCAACTCTGTATAGAAGAATGTTTTTCCCTCCAAATATACAATTTAAAATTAATTCATTTCTCTCTTTAGGATTCGTTCTATGATAGATTAGATTTTCTTTTTTGGATTGACCATCTGCATTAAATGGTTCTTCTCTAATTTTTTGAAAGTTCTATGTACTAGGTTGCTATATTTAGCAAACTCAATCTATCCAACCAATTTGATTTTGCCTTTTTTTATCACCTCGAGCCCTTCAACCTTATGCAATTCAGTTTCCATAAATGTGTTCTCCATCCTTTGTCGACCTACCTGAAAACATTGGCAATTATCACACTAAGATCCTTTATCACCAACTCCTACGTATCAGATATTATCATTGACAAGCTAGAGAGCCACAAGTATCCATTTTCTTTGTCCAGATAATTTGGTCAAGGTTGGTCAACCTCCACATAAAACCCTTGCGCCTAACGAAATGCACAAATGTCATCAAAAGTCTTCTTAATTGACATCCAAGTCAGTTAGTCAACCACCATGTGGACTATCGGCTCTAATTGGGCTATCTCACTCCTTCCTTTCATTATCCCGTATCATTATTTATGAGCCCTCGTTAATAATGTGGGCTGGTGGGATGCATTTTTTTCCATTTACCTTACCCTGCAATAGTTTTATCCTATGGTCTTTGACATCGCAAGATAGTTGGGGACTTGTCTCCCTTTAATTTTGTTAGCCTGCACGATTCTCAGCATGACCTCTTAGCCCATGCGGGATAAGAGACTTAGACATTCTCTTCATTCTCTATTTACCTTGTAGGGTCCTCTTTTCACCCCTTTGCATGTTGCAGGATAGCGGGATCCTTCTCTCGTTTCACTATCTTATCCAGCACAACCATCACCTTATGCATCTTAGCACTATCGAATAGTGGGATGCATCTCTTGCTTATTGTGTTACCCTGCATGATCATTGCTTATCTTATTTTGATGTTGTGTAATAGTGGGGAGCCTCTATTAGTCCATCAATTTCTAATACCGCAAGACAAATCCACTTTTTGTCATCAGCGGTGCGGGATAGCAGGGGGAAACATTTCCCTTGTCTTTTTTATGTCCCACACGATTATAAAACTCTTGTTCATCGCACCACAGGATAGCGGGGAGATCTTCGACCTTATGAAACTCTTATCCTGCATGACTAGTGCATCATTCTTTTCAACATTGTGAGGTAGTTGCAGATGGCCTTCTCTTTTTTCAAGTGTTATCCTTCACAAATTATTTCCTACATTTGAATACTCTAGCGGACCCACGGATAGACATGAACCAAAATAGTTGCTGCCATGTGGAAATCATGGCTCACCAAACCCAACTCAAAAATCGATCAAACACTAAAGACTTCCCTGTCGAGTGTCGAGAGTGACAATGCACCAAAGAGGCCTTACATGTACACCTCATCAACATGTAACTCTATACTGTTGCCGACATATGGAAATAATGAACTCGATTAAGGCCCCTCAAGCATAACACATAATGTTATGTGAAATTGCATGCATGACTCCATAACCTATGTGTTATGCACTTCACATATCTTCTCATGTCTTCGTTTTATGCATGATTGTTGCCTGCTTCTCTACAACCTCATGATATTCCTTGAAATGAATGACAATAATGCCAATAATCTCATCCTTTGGCATTGATTTCAACACACTTGCAGACCACTTGCAAACCCTTTCTCCTCCTTTGACAACAATGGCAAAGGGTGAAACAACCAACTTTCAACTGCTCACACTCTCCCACTTTGATTTTCTATAGCAATGAATGGAACTTCCAATTTTTCTCATGACACATCAATGAATTTCCTCTATAGCTTTTTGAATGATGTCCTATCTTCATGTTGGTCTACCTCTACTGTCTATAGCTAGATGAACCATTATTACAATATAAAAATCAATGCCAATACTGCTTATAAAAATTTAGAACTCCCCTTGAGACTATGCAAGAGATTCAAGGCAAAAAATGTAGAACAGTATGCTCCCCCTGAACCATAGACTACACAAAAACTCTTAAGTATTGAAGGTAGGTGGAAGAACACCCAATTTATATCTTAGATAATCATAGTTGTCCTTAGGTAGGGGCTTAGTGAAACTATCAGCAATTTGTTCACCACTACAGACATATTCAACTTTTACCTCTTTCTCTACAATCTTTTCCCTAAGAAAATGATATTTGATTGCAATGTGCTTTGTCCTAGAATGCATGATAGGGTTATTTGATATATTGATTGCACTTGAGTTTTCACACATAATGGCAATAGGATCTGAAAATTCTACCTGAATGTCCTTCAGTGTCTACTTCATCCATAACACTTGTGAGCAACATGTAGCAGCTGCAATATACTCTGCTTCAGCAGTTGATAATGAAATGGATTCTTTCTTCTTATTTTTCCATGAAACTAATCTATCTCCATGAAAGAAAGCTCCACCACTGGTGCTCTTCATTTCATCTACACATCCTACCCAATCAACATCGGTATAGGTTTGTAGAGTGAAATCTCCTTTCTTTGGGTACCATAAGCCATAATTAAGTGTGCCCTGCAAATACTTGAATATTCTTCTCACTACGTTAGCATGAGATTGCTTAGGAGCAGCTCAAAACCTTGCCACCTTGCACACTGCTTGAACTATATCAGGCCTTGAGGTTGTGAGATACAATAGGATTCAAATCATGGATCTATACAAGGTCTGATATATATTAGGTGATTTATCATATTTGCTTAACTTGCGTCCTATCACCATAGGGGTACCAATCAGTTTGTTGTCCTCCATCTGAAATTTCTTCAACATGTCTTTAGCATACTTAGTTGGTGAAATGAATTTTCCCTTATTTTGTTGTGATATTTGCAAACCAAGGAAATATGATAACTCTCCCAGCATCGACATTTCAAACTCTGACTGCATCTAATCAACAAATTCTTTGCATAGAGTATCTTTATTGCCTCCAAAGATGATGTCATCTACATGTACCACATCTATAATCATGTGTTCTCCATCCACCTTAATGTACAAGTTGTTGTCAGCATTTCCCCTTTTGAAATTGTAGACACCCAAAATTGTCATGTCTAATTAAATAAATATTTTATTTATTTAATTATCTAAGCCTAATTCTTCTATTGATTAAATAAATCTTTATTTATTTAATTAATTCATTTATCCTCTTCTAGCCTTATTTCTCATTTAAATAAATACATTTATTTATTTAAATTATCCTTTTCCTAAATTAAATAAATATTTTATTTATTTAATTATCCTACTTCTTCTATTAATTAAATAAATCTTTATTTATTTAATTAATTCATTATCTTTTTCTACACATGACACATGTCATTCATCTCTTAATTCCTACACTACTTACCTCTTTCATTATTTTACTATTTCTTCTACCTACCCTCTAATCCTAGCCGACCTCCCTTTTTACACCTCTCAATCTTATCCCTCCATTTCATATTGTGTCTTCTATTTAAGGAGATGTCTTCTTCATTATCAAACCCTAATGACCTAACAACTTGATCAATTGGCTACACTACGATCCTACTTGCAACCACATTTTGTTCTTTGTTGAGCTCTTGTGCACATAAAATCTGAGAGCAAATATATATCAAGCAAGATCAATGGAGATAGGAAGAATGGAGATCAAAACCCTATTGGACATGTGATGGTATAATCTTTGTGATTTCATGTGATTTGCATTGTCTTAGGTAATCTTCATATGTTATGGTGGATCTTTGTTGATTGTTAGGCTAGGGTTTTGTGGTTGGATTCATTTAGCCTTTCAATATTGTTATTATTGTATCCATTTTCACCATATACATTTTGGCACGCCCAGTGGGACTCTTGTCCCTTTGCATTTAACCTTTTTGTTGCAGATTGGACATTTTTCGACAGCATTTTAGGTTTTTCCGCATCTGCGAACTTTCGGATTGCATCTTTGATTTTCAGGCGCGTTTGTGGAATCTGGAATTGCGTCTATGTTTTCGACAAATTTTATTTTGCAGGTTTCAGAAAGGAGCGTCTGTGTTTCAGAGTCGCGTCTGTGTTGTTTCTGCCCGCGTTTGTGTCGGAGAAGGGCATCTGTGATTTTTGGCCGCGTCTGTACATCACAGAACCGCGCCTGTGTTATCCAGACGCGTCTGTGTCGTGGGTAACAGCGTCTGTGTTTTACTGTTTCAAAATTTTCAAATTTTCATTGATTCAATTTTCGGATTTCGCACTTAGGGTTTCAGATCTGGTTTATTTTTGGACTAACCCTTTCAGATCTAGCTAACTAAGTTTGTGCAGCTTGTCTTGGAAGCAAAACATTTTTGTTGAAGGCCCCTCTTTCACAAAGTCTTTTGGGTTTTTAAAATTTACCTAACTTGTGTGTTTGCAGGAAGGGGTGATTATGTCAAACAACCCAAACTACTAACAAATTTTGTTGCAGGTCCTTGGCTAGGGTTTTGAAATTTTATTGTGTACCTTGTTTTCATAGATTAGCAAACACTTCAATTGGTGCACTAAAATTGAATCATTGTCTTTTGTGTCTTGAGCAATAGGCTCTTTTTGTTTAATCTTTAGAGTGCCTGTCTTCCCGTGTGGTCATTAGGACTACTAGTGAGAAGAGAACGACCCAAGTGGTAGTGAGGAAAACCCACCTCATCCAAACCACTATAATCAAATGTGTTCATGGTGAAAACTATGAATAACGTGTGCTGATTAGTTCATACCGACACTATGTCTCCCCATAAACCCGTTTGATCAAATTTATTTGATCATTTGTAGGGCGTAACCCCTACAAGCTGGGAGCCTTCTGTATTTACAGAGCTGAAAGTGCCGCATGTATGGCCACACGAGTAGATGCCCTTACTAGCACCTTTTTGTTTTAGAAGCCCAAATCCTTCTAGTTGTTGGGGCAGGAGGTCGGACCTCTAGTAGCAGCCCACACACATACGGTTCTTAGTAGAGATACAAAGTTTTCCATGGAGAGTTTTCATGGGGACTGATGCTTGGCTGACCTAAGAAGTGAGTGCCGAGGGTGGAGCTAGTGAGGTCAAGCATCTAAGTATCCGCTTTGAATAGCGTAGCCTCGGGGGTAAAACCCTATGTGGGATCAACAACTATTGTCTTGGCCAGCCATAAGAATTGTGCTTGTCTTATGTTAAACATTCAAACATTCAAGACCAAACAACAAAATATTGTGTCTTTTGTGTCTTCAAGTGTATGCAAAACATTTTACATCAAACAACACACTTTTCTTGGAGTCACTTTTGGAGTCTAAACACTTGCAAACATTGAGTCCTCATCAACATTGTGTCCTCTTGTCACGAAAAACAATCAAATAGTTGGATTTGGTCACAACAAAACAACTTCACAGATTGGAAAAATTGCATGAAGTTTACAGAAACGTGTCTGTGTCTGTTTTAACCGTGTTTGAGTCATATAAATGCGTTTGTGAAGGGCATAATAGCATCTGTGTGTCTAGCAGTGTCTATGTCGAACAGAGACACGTCTGTGTCTTGGAATCGCATCTGTGAAGTATACAGAGGCGTCTGTGTCCAGAATTGAAAATTTTTACAGTCCAGCAAACAAGAGAAATCAGTTTCGGAGTACTTGAGCTTCCTAGGTTGTTTCTTCAGGTTTCATCTAGCATTCAACTTGTCTTTGGGTCTCATATAGTCCATCATTGCTTCACATCTCATTTTACATTCACAATTGTCTAAACTTGAGTCAAAAGGTCATTTGCTTGTCCTCATCCTACTTTGTTAACACACTACATACAACTACACTTTGCCAAGTGGTCCCTCATCAAGGTTTCTTACCTTTGGGTCTCATTTGGTCTTACTTAGAGTCAAGGTCAACTTACCTCATCAAGAGAAACTATCCTCTCTTTGGAAGTCACACCTACTCTACTACATACATACTTGGTCTTACACTTTAGACATTGCAAGTACACCTCAGACTCATTTACATTCCATTCAACTCTTGGTCTTCCATACTTTTTCCATCTTTCATCTAGTCTCTCACATCTTGGTCAATACCTAGTTCATGGTTGAAACCTGTCTTCAAAAATCTAGGAGACAAACTAAAGAGGCTCAAGAGTCCGCAAACATGAGTTCTTATGAGTGTGACAATGATTTATTTTTCAATCCTGAGCACACTACATTGCCGGACATGGATGTTTATAGAAACATTCCAAATGTGGAAAACGCAGACACTACAAACAACAATGCTACACACAATGACAATGTGGACAACTTTTCAATACATTCAGCAGATGTAGAAGAATCCATTATGAATCCCCATTTCAATCAATTGGTTGAAGAAATAATGAGGAGGGATAGACAATACTTCTTACACATGATGGCACAAAGTGGAGCCAAGATACCACATGATTTTGACATGTCTCAAATTATGGAAAACTGACCTTTGCAACAAACTCACTTCAACATGGATCAAAGGAGACCTAATAGTGGAGGAAATAGAGGACCACATATGGTACCTGAATCACCATCAGCTTTGCTTCAAAAACCAGAAGTCCCACATACACATGCTCAAACGTATGATACTTACCTTCGAAGACCATTTTGGAAGCCTTATGCAGATAGATATGCTCAAGCTATGGATCAACCAAAACAATTGGACATTCAAAGGCATGCTCAAAATTTGGACACAAGGAAACCCTGTGTCAAATTTGGGGGCAATGCAATAGAACATGACATGCCTGTAGAATATGGTATACATGCACAAAATAGATATGGGGTTCCTCAACATGAAGCTATACCAAGTGCTCCACATATGCCACATCAATATAGACCTCCTCCATATGAACATGTGTATGATCAATATCATCCATACATGCAACAAGCTCCTCCTCAAATTGGTGTCTCAAACATGGGGTATGCTACAAGAAGTCGATCTCCACCTAAGAGCAATTTGGAGCAACAAATCAGAGATTTACAAAAGAAAATGGAGGACATGAATACACCAAAACCAACATACACTATGAGAGAAATATGTCCTTATCCATTTGATAAGAGAATTCCAATGCCTCCATTTCTTGCACACTTTGTGATGCCAAAATTTGACAAGTATAGAGGAAAAGGAGATCCTAAGGCACACATAAGACAATTTTTCACAGCTTGCATTGAGGTAGCGGTAGAAGAAACATATTTGATGAGATTGTTCCCACAAAGTTTAGGCGATCAAGCTATGGAATGGTTCTCTCAACTACCACCTGGTATTAAGTCATGGGGTGACTTAGCAGAGGCATTTATTCAGCATTTCTCCTACAATATAGAGACAGATATCTCAGTCACTACTTTGTGCAATACTAAGCAAAAAGAAGGAGAATCTTTTGCATCATTTTTACAAAGATGGAGAAATCTAGCTAGCAGATGCTCTTGTGAAATTCCATAGAAACAAATGGTAGAGATGTTCACACAAAATGTTAACAAGGACATTGGCTATGATCTAAGAAAAGCTTGTTTGTCCACCTTCAAGGATGTCATTGAAAAAGGCTTAGCAATAGAAAAGGTCCTAATTGAACAAGGAGTCATTAAGATATTCAAGGAGAACAAAGATGACTTTAAAGGAAAAGACAAGCCAAGATTTTGGAATAAAAACAAGAACATAGTCAATGATGGTGTTGTTGATGCTAACACAGTGTGACCCAAGTTCATCTTTTCGGGATCAAGTTCTACAAACAATCAAGTGAATACTCAAACAACTTATAGACCACGAAGGAAGTACACCTCATTGGGAGAACCACTTGAATTAGTCTTCAAAAAGCTTGTGGCAAACAAAGTGATCACAGTTCTAGATTTTCCTCCATATGAACCAAAGGTCAAACCAAATTGGTGGAATGATGATGAGTATTGTGAATTTCATAAGAGCAAGGGTCATAAGATAGGAAATTGCCATCGACTGAAGAATATTGTGCAAGATCTCATTGATAGAGGTGACATTGAGATTGAGGGACACTCATCTAATCAAGAACATGAGATGTTTAAGGAACCATTCCCAAAGCATGACAAGGGAAAAGCCAAAGTCACAGATGATCAGGCCAACTATACTAGAGCACCTTACAACTATGACTCAACTATCAATCACATCTCGATGGACAATCATATCTCTACTATTACCATCAAGAACAAAAATCCTGAGAATCCTCCTCAGAGACCCAAGATTGTCCTAAGAGGTGTTGGATCTTCTTCTGAATCTACTTCTAAATGTCATGTTACAACCCGTCGAGGTAAGATTACGTTGCCAGGTACCTCCACTAAAAATACTGCTTCTTCATCAACCAAACCTGAATATGACCTTGTAGAACAATTAGGGAAGACACCCCCACTCATCTCCATTCTTGAGCTCCTACGCATATCCCCTGCTCATAAAGCTATTCTTGACAAAATCTTGAGAGACACCACCATTCCTACTGATCTGAATGTGGACCAGTTTCAAGCCATGGTGGGATACCTTTCCATTCCACATTCCCTTACATTCACAGAAGCCGATGACGCCTCTGTAAGTCAGCCACATAATGCACCATTACATGTTGAAGCCTTCATACACAAACATTGAATAAAGCGAGTCCTGATAGATGGAGGAGTTGGTCTAAACATTTGTACATTGAGCACAATTAAACAATTGGGATATTCAGATAAAGTTGTGAATTCTATAAACAAAATTACCATCAAGGCATATGATGATGAAGAATGCTCATCCAAGGGAACAGTCACCTTGCCTCTCAGAGTTGGGCCAATTACAAAAGATGTGGTTTGTCAAGTCCTTGATCTAGATCTCACATACAACATACTCTTGGGACGCCCATGGATTCATGAGATGAGCGCAGTACCATCAACATATCATTGATGCATCAAGTTTCCACACAATGGAGTTGAAGTGACTGTCAAAGCTGATCCAAATCCATTCATATATTGCAACAATCTACAACCTAGATCAGAAATAACAATCCCAGTCAATCGCGAAGCTATTCCTTCATCGGCATATGTGGATCCTGAATCCTTAAAAGCTTCTACATCAAAACAGGTAGAGCTAAAAGAAAAATTCAAGATTAAAGACATGGGATGTGGTGAGTATATCTTTCATGTTGAGCAACTCCCACTATCTCCTAAGGTATTCAGTCAATAGGAGCAACCTACAAACAATTTGCAATGCCAAGGAATTGGGTGTGAACCACCTAGTGTTGTGGCTACTAAGTTTGAATGCAAATCTCCTCCAGTGGTGCGAGCAACTCTTGATATCAATAGTCCTAAGAGTGGTTCCAACGAAGAATCTATTAAGCATATTGCCAACCCTCTTGAGAGCTCACATAGCCTTACTATTTCATCCACTCATTCCATTTCCACTCCACTTCCAGACTTGGATCAACAAGAATTACAAAAGCCCTTACTCATTGGGGATAAAAAATCAAGCCTTCAAAATAAAAATCTAAAAGTCAAAATTAAAGAAAAGTCCTTTAGTCCAAATCAAAATCAAAAGCTATTGGACTCTGCAAAAATCAAGGTCAAGGATAAAAATCCAATGAAGAAAAAAGAACAAGAGTTGATCTCCCCTAATATCAAAATAACTGGGGGCAAAAGTTCCATAATTTCAAGTAAAAAAGAATACTTGTTGATCCTAAGTCTCCATCATGCTATCATACTTTCACTTCTTTTCACAATCATAAGCCTTCATAACTCTTCCACTTGTTCCACACATCCATCCCCTTCTAGCGATACATCACGGACCTTTAATGGAGCTTCCTCGCAGGACTTTGTTATCAGGGATGCCCAAACTTCTTCAGGTGACACGCATATGGGCCTACGTAGTCCACACACTAGTAATTCTATCTCAGTTCCTTTATCAAGGAAGACAGTCACTCAAGATACACATCATTCAGTCAAGGAACGTTGCAGTTACAATTATAAAGTCAAGCCTCACACATTTGAGGTAGGTGACTTGGTTCTTAGAGAAAACCCCAAAAATCAACAAGATAGAGAGAAGAAGGGCAAGTTCGAACCAAATTGGCTTGGTCCTTACATCGTTACAGTAGCATATGGATCTGGGGCATATCAGCTCTCAACTATAGAGGGTGAACCTTTGGAGGATCCTATCAACAGCATGCACCTTCGCAGGTTCTACACATAGCTCTTCGGAATATCCTAATTCAAAAATACAAAAAAATCAAAAAAAATTCAAAAATACAAAAAAATTATAAAAACAAAAAAATCGTTACTTGGTGAAAACCTAGCAAACAGGCGCCTTGTGACACAAAAAACATTGAAAAATTGAAAAAAGTAAAGAGAAATAATTTCGTCCAATGGTGAAAACCACTTCGGTGGCGCCCTGGGCAAGTACCATGGTGAAAACTGGGTCACCAGCGCCATGCGTAGAGACATTGCTCCTCCCTCCTTCAGGATTCTCTTTCATCATTTCACTTTGCACACACTCACAACCTATTCATTCATAATAAACTTCCCCATTCCCATCATGGCTTGTTATTGATCTACCCAAGATTGGTTAGCCGTTCATAATAAACCTCCCTTTCCATCCATAATAAGTTAGATCCTATCTGTGGCTAAGGCAAACCCTACGTCCAGTGATGGGTGTGGAACTAAGAACATCACATGTTTCGAGAAGTACAGTTTCTTCCAGCTTCCTTCAGTCTATCCGTGCACAATCCACAATAAAGCAACATTGGCATCACAGATCCGCAATAAAGTTTCATCTTCTCCACAATAAAGTATTAGTTTCATGGATTCAGTCAGTTTCAGATGAGACAACAGCAACAATGGGCTTCAACAAATCAAATCTTTCTACAGACTCAGACAACATATGGTTCAGTGCTATCTATCCTTTTTGTGAAAGTAAACATTGTGACCACAATCAAATAAGAGTTATACAAGTGACAAGAGACACTAAACTTGAGGACTACAGTGGATGTTGGTGTCGAGTCTTGGTTTTCTTTTGATTTTATCTTTTGGTGACATGTCTTTTAGCTTTTCCAGGATGTCTTTGACTAGAGATTCTATCTCCAAGATGTCTTTGACTAGAAAGGCGAGGATGGGGTATCGTCACCTATTTGCATTTGCTGTCTGTGGATTGTCTTTTAGTAATGCTATGACTTGTCCAAGGATATGAGGACACTGTGAGTCTAGTATGAACTGGGGCATTCCTTGTTCGTGACTGTCTTATCTCCATGCAAACGGGTACAATGACTTTCTGGGTCAAACATATGCCTCGATTGTCATAACCTACTTGCCATAATAAAGCCCAATGATGATAATGCACAAGAAGCTCTTTCATGTTCATATCTTCTATCTTTCATCCCCCTTTCTTGATTGACTTCCATCGTCCTTCTTGAGTCCGCATAGCTTGCTATCACATGACTGAGTATAATGACACACCAAAAACATTTGCATTTCATGTAGTTTGCACCTGCATTACCACATATAAGCATTTCATACATACATATAGATATCACAACTGCATCACATCCTACACGCAACACCTGTTAGCACAATTTACATTTGCATTATCATATTCATCTGCATTACATACATTCACATTTGCATCATACATCATATATAAAACATAAAAGAACAAAAATATTGCATTTGCATCATATACATTTTTGTATCCATCACATAGAAACATACATCATCAAACAAATCATCACATAGGTACACATGCATTTAGCTGCCGCAAAGATGAATCATCTCATATATATATATATATAAAGTGTCATGATACAATGATGTCAAAATCATATGGCTACAAAATCACCCGCAGGTGTCTACAATACAAAAATGGTACAAATACTGATACAAGGGAGCCCTCTATGGCTATGATGAACTCCCTCCCTCGGAGCCGCCTGGCCTCGACGAAATCTGAGCCCTAGAAGGACCCGCTCCAGGATCACCCTGCCTATCCCCTCTATCTGGTGGTGGTGGAGGACCCATGACCCCACCACTCGATGCCTGTCTCCTCCGGCTCCCTCCCGTAGCTGTCGCTGTCCGTGATGGTCTATGGAAGCTCCTCACCCACTGATCTGCTGGCATGGCACCATAATAAAGGTCCCTCCAGTAGGAAATCTCCTCTCCGGCTCACAGGACATATGCATAGCCTACTCCTGCATCCTCTGCCGCCTGCCTCCCTGCCCTCAGCGTTGTCTCAGCCTCCGTGTAGCACTGAATCGCCTGATCCCTCTCCCGCTCAGTATCCCTGAGCCTGATCCTGAGTTGGTCCCTCTCCCTCTCCAGATCCTGGATCTCATCTGCCTGGCCCTGGCAGATCTCCCTAAGCTCAATCATCTCATCCTCTGCTGGATCCCCACCCTCTGCCTCTGCCTGTGGCTCTCCCTCTACGGGTGCCTGCCCCTGTGCCTGTACTAGTGCCTAAACGGGTACCTGTCTCAGTACATGTCTAGGTCCCTGTACCTATCTCCGTCCCTGCTCCTGTGCCTATACTAGCACCTGTCCCTGTACCTGTCCCTATCTCTGTCCCTGTGCTCTAGGACCCTGTGCTGCTGGTACCTGTAGGGGCAATCCGCCATGACCCCTCACCACCTGGGCCTGTCCCTCCTGTCCACCCTCCCTCCGAGGTGCCACCCTCCTCTCCCCAGCTACTCCCCTCCGCCTCTGTTGGCCTCGGCCTCCATCACCCCCACCATCATCATCATCATCTCCTCCTCCATCTCCCTCCAGTAGCTCTCTTGGATCTGTCAATCGAGGGAATGGATGCTCGGCCCAATATGCTGCATACTCCGCATCCATCCCGACGTCCTCGATCTCTGGCCACATATCCCAGGGTAGGGGTACCATCTCTGCCAGCTGTGTCAGTGCCTAATCATATGACAATAAAGGCTCGAACTGCGCCTGATCCCTCACTGTGCGAGCATACATACCCAAGCCTCGTGGCATCCTCTAGATCTTGCCATACTGCCTACATACTCTGTCCACCAACTGTCTCTCCAGTATATAGGGCATCCGCCCAATCAGATACCTGCTCCGGAAGGTGTAAGCCAGCTCCACTGTTTCATCCTCCCACTCCTCACATCCCAGATACGGCCTCCAGATGACTACGTCAATGTCATCTATCACTCGTCGCCAATGCTCTAACCTGCCAATCCGTGGCTGCGAAGTGATCATGTCATACAGATGAACAAAACTCCGTCCATGACCTCTCCCTCTGAAATGTATCGGTCGCGTAATAGGCAGATGCTCGTATGCCCAAACCTGCAGTAGTGTCACTCCACAGCCCAGTCCCACTGATCCATGGTATACAAACTGGTGAAGCTCATAATATAGGTGGGCCAACACACATGGACCCCACACATATCTGGTGTGCTGCATCACCAATGTCTCCAGTGCTCCTCCCCAGCCCACTGCCAACCCCCGTGTCGCCCTGTCTGGACATAGGAACCCACTGATAGCTCCTCCAATCACAGCTAGCAAGGCTAACCCTGTCACGGTCATGGTGTCCCATGCCACATGTCCTGCTCTCATCTCTAGGCCGGGATCCTGAAATACCCATCTCAAAGCCTCTCTGTCTCCGTCACGATCATATGGAATCAGATCTCCATCAATCGGTATATGCAGAATCCTATAAACATCCTCAAGGGTGACTGTCATCTCACCCATCGGCAAATGGAATGTGCAAGTCTCTTAATGCCATCTCTCGGCCAGCGCAGTCAGCAAACCCATGTTTGCCCAAAACTCAGGCACATATAGCACGTGTCTCAAACCCATCTCCTCGATGGCAGCTCTATCCTGAAATGACAACTCCGGTCGCAACCTCTGCGTCAATGGGAATCTCTCCCATGACTCCAGCATAGGAAAATACTCCTGCAGTCGAACAAATCAATCATGTCAGTCATCGTGGCATTCACTATTCATCACAAAATGCTACTTTTTATCTAAATGCATATGGTTATCTATCCTAGTGACACTCACTGTTCATCACAAAGTGTTGCTGATTATCCTAGTAGTGCTCCCTATTCATCACAAAGTGTTACTCACATCTTGCACTCCCTGTTCATCACAAAGTGCTGCTTATACTTTGGGTACTCCCTATTCATCACAAAGTACTCTATCTTGGTGCTCCCTGTTCATCACAAAGTGCCTTGATCTATCCTAGTCTTCCTAGAGGACCTGCTTGAGTGTATCCTCTCAGTAGCTTATCCAATCGATAGCGTATGTTCATCACAGAACTGTCGATTTGACCTAGAAGACAAAACATTGCATTTTTCAGACATAAATGCATTTCTAACTCATAAACGCGCCTATAGACTGCACAAGTGCGCCTAAACAACACAGATGTGCCTGTTTTACATAAATGTGCCTACATTGTTCACAAACGCGACTTTGCAACATAAACGCCCTTGGAGGACATAGACGCGCCCGGCTTTGGCACAAACGCGGCTCCAGACACAGACGTGCCTGGCACTGACACAAACGCGCCTGACACCGACGCAGACGTGGTTTCCCAGTTTTTGCATTTTTTGCACCCTACTTCTAAGTGCATTTATTACTCTATTCGGCATGCATTAATGACAAACTTAAATGCGTCAAAGTACGAGGAGTTTTGGTGGTACTTACCGGCTCTCCTGCCTCTGCTGGTCTCTGAAATCGGTGAACGCGGTCGAATCTGTGTACGAAAGCCATCGCTGCTGACTACTGCTGCTCTTTTCTCACTCTGCACTTTGATCTCATGAAGATGTAGATGACAATGAGGATATCTTTTGCCCGTGGTCTATCTTATAGCCTACCCTAGCCTTGGCATTCATTTCCCGAGTCAGTCATCTTCATCTCGTGACTTTGTCACTTTATCCGGTCAATCCATTCTAGCCTTTCTTTCTTATCGAGAGATTGTCTGCAATCTTTTCAGACATTTTCATCCAATCTCTCGAGGGGGCATATCATTCCCATACTGAGGCAACTCTGTATCAGTTCATATTATCTTCTTTGAAACAACGCGACAAGCCGCATTGTCTCAAAGAGGGGCAAAATGTAGACACCCAAAATTGTCATGTCTAATTAAATAAATATTTTATTTATTTAATTATCTAAGCCTAATTCTTCTATTGATTAAATAAATCTTTATTTATTTAATTAATTCATTTATCCTCTTCTAGCCTTATTTCTCATTTAAATAAATACATTTATTTATTTAAATTATCCTTTTCCTAAATTAAATAAATATTTTTATTTATTTAACTATCTTACTTCTTCTATTAATTAAATAAATCTTTATTTATTTAATTAATTCATTATCTTTTTCTACACATGACACATGTCATTCATCTCTTAATTCCTACACTACTTACCTCTTTCATTATTTTACTATTTCTTCTACCTACCCTCTAATCCTAGCCGACCTCCCTTTTTACACCTCTCAATCTTATCCCTCCATTTCATATTGTGTCTTCTATTTAAGGAGATGCCTTCTTCATTATCAAACCCTAATGACCTAACAACTTGATCAATTGGCTACACTACGATCCTACTTGCAACCACATTTTGTTCTTTGTTGAGCTCTTGTGCACATAAAATCTGAGAGCAAATATATATCAAGCAAGATCAATGGAGATAGGAAGAATGGAGATCAAAACCCTATTGGACATGTGATGGTATAATCTTTGTGATTTCATGTGATTTGCATTGTCTTAGGTAATCTTCATATGTTATGGTGGATCTTTGTTGATTGTTAGGCTAGGGTTTTGTGGTTGGATTCATTTAGCCTTTCAATATTGTTATTATTGTATCCATTTTCACCATATACAGAAACCATGATGATGGTGATACTTATCCAGTCTAGAATATTGTGCTCTAGGTGCCTGCTTTAATCCATACAATGCTTTCTTTAATCTGCAAACAAAGTTCTCATCTTCATGTAGCTGAAACCCTTCAGGTTTCTCAATGTAGACCTCATCTTCTAGATTTCCATTGAGAAATGCAGATTTAACATCCATTTGATATACTTTGTATCCTTTAAATGCAAAGAATGCCAAGAATATTTTATTTGCTTCAAGCCTTGCAACCGATGTAAATGTTTCTTCAAAATCTATGCCCTCTACTTGAGCATATCCCTTGCGTACATGTCTTGCCTTGTTCCTTACTACTTTTCTTTCTTCATTCATCTTGTTCCTGCAGATCCATTTGGTACCAATAACATTCTTGTCAGCAGGGCTAGGAACCAATTCCCATGTTTTGTTCTTTTCAATCTGTTGCAGCTCTTCTTCCATAGTCTTCATCCACTTCTCATTCTTGCTGGCCTCATCATATTTTTTCAGTTCCATCTCATTCATAAGGTAGAAATTTACTTTCTTAGTGTTCCTTTCTCTCCTTCTTGTTTGCACACCATCATTCTTATTACCAAAGATTTGATCCTCTAGGTGATTCTTTTGCACATATCTGTTTGGGGCTTTGCTTGGTGCTTCTTCTTCATGTCCACTCTCAGATTGACCTTCATTTTTAGCATATGGTTATTTAGTCTGATTTATTGTGGTTTGTTTACCTTTACATAGATCTTCATCAATTCTCACATGAACAATTTCAGTTAACTTCTTTAGTTTTTTGTTGAAACACTTGTAGGCCTTGTTGTGAGTAGAGTGGCCTAAGAATATACCTTCATCACTTCTCGATTCAAATCTACCTAATCTATCTTCATCTCTTTTGATATAGAATTTTCTACCAAACACCTTGAAATATTTGACCAAGGGTCTCCTATCATATCATAGTTCATAAGGTGTCATATTATTGTTCCCCCTTAGTTTTAGTTTGTTTAAGGTGTATACAATAGTGTGAACTACCTCTTTCCAATAGACATCAGGCAAATTAGCTTGTTTTAACATTGTCCTTTCCATATCTTTGACTGTTGTGTTCTTTCTTTCTACAACACCATTTTGTTGTGGTGTCCTATGGGCTGAATATTGTCTTCTAATTCCATGCCTCTCAAAGTAGTCTTCAAACTCATTTGATGTAAACTCACCTCCACGGCATGACCTCAGGCATTTCAACTTGTATCCACTTTCCTTATCAACCATTTTCTTGAAGACCTTGAATCTTTCAAATGCTTGTGACTTATCTTTCAAGAAGGTGACCCATGCCATCCTTGAAAAGTCATCTATAAGTAGCATGAAGTATATTTCTCCATTTAGGACTCTTGTTCTTGTAGGCCCACACAAATCAATATGCACAAGCTCAAGAGGTCTTGTAGTTGAGTATTCTTTTGTCTTAAAGATGCCCTTTATTTTCTTACCTCTTTGACACTCATCACAGAAGGTGCTTGCAGGTTTGATAATTCATGGTATGTGCCTTACATATCCTTTCTTTCTCACCTTAACCAAATTGTCAAAATTAATGTGTCCTAACCTTCTATGCCACAACCAGCTCTCATCAACTTGTCCCATCATGCATTGAGACACAAAGCATTCCTTCAAGTTATATACATTACCATAGTTCTCTAACCTTTAGCAACAATTTTCCCATTACTTTTTTTTTTTATTTCACATTCTTTTGAGTCAAATGTGAATTTATTTCCTTTGTCACACATTTAGCTTACACTAAGCAGATTATGGTTTAGACCTTCCACATAGTATACATCAAGTGCTTTTAGTTTTCCATCAATATTGAGAGTAGCTTTTCCTTTTATCTTGATGGATGAATTGTCTCCAAACCTCATTGAGCCTTCATTCCAATATTCACGCTTTACAAACCTTTTCTTATCACTGGTCATGTGGTTGGAGCAACCATTGTCTACTACCCATAGATTCTTTCTTTCTGCATGTATGACAGTTTGGACAATCAAACTTGACTCAACCTTGTCATTTTCTTTTTCTACTCAGACTTGTTTTGATTCTTTCTTGCTCTTTGTTGTTGTTTCCTAATTAGGATTGACTCTTTGTTCCAAGGTTGACACAACTTTCTTTTATTTAGCAGTCCTAAGCTTACAATGTTTTGCAATGTGTCTCAAGTTTTGACAATGATAGCATTTAGTGTTTACATTGAACAATGATTTTGAAAAATTGTTATAGGACTGAGATACATTCCTCCTACATTCATAAATCCTATGACCATACCCATTACAATGATAGAAAATAACGTTCATATCCCTAAGAGTAGAAAATGAATTTATACTTACAAAACTTGGTGGAGACCTATTCATAAGATTACAATCAGCAATTCTATGACCATAAGTATTACATTTATAGTAGTAGCCATGGAATTGAGGTACATACCAATTATTTTTGAAGTTGCTTCTCATTTGTTTTCATGATCTCTTCCTTTTTGTATCCTTGACCTTTATGAAGCCTCCATCATTAACATTTTCTTTTCTTTTAGGATCAGCATGCTAGTTCATTGTGTGAGGCCTCACCTCGACTCAGTCTGACATTCAGTGGATTTTATATTTTAGACTATTATGGATACTTTATTTTGATGCATTTTGAGACTTAGAACTTATATGATTTCAAGATATTGGATAACATTGCTATGATTTGATGATTTACTTACATGCTTTATGAGATAGAACACTACATGATTATTAGATAGGATGATATTGCAATGATAGATGTCATTATTGAATTTGCAGGACTTTACTCTGAATATAGAACTATGATGTATGTTTAGTTTATGTGAATTGGGATGAAATTGCTTATGTGAATTTGTTTGATATAAGATGTATTCAATCTGTGCAGAAGAAAATTGTATGCAAGTGATGATGTGCATTGTTATATTATTGAATTATATTATATTTGGATATTTGGAAGTACTAATGTGTAAATTGAGATGCGCGGGAAATTTACCATGTGACCATGGAAAATTACGGAGAATCAAACCTAGACCTATGTATGTTCGTAAGCCAGAGTT